>NC_052072.1:55749024-56949024 GCF_015852505.1 Tachyglossus aculeatus
CCCCCTCCTACCTCACCTCCCTTCTCTCCTTCTACAGACCACCCCGCACCCTCCGCTCCTCTGCCGCTAATCTCCTCACTGTGCCTCGTTCTCGCCTGTCCCCCTATCGACCCCCAGCCCAAGTCATCCCCCGGGCCTGGAATGCCCTCCCTCTGCCCATCTGCCAAGCTAGCTCTTTTCCTCCCTTCAAGGCCCTACTGAGAGCTCACCTCCTCCAGGAGGCCTTCCCAGACTGAGCCCCTTCCTTCCTCTCCCCCTCGTCCCCATCTCCATCCCCCCATCTTACCTCCTTCCCTTCCCCACAGCACCTGTATATATGTATATATGTTTGTACATATTTATTACTCTATTTATTTATTTATTTATTTTACTTGTACATATCTATTCTATTTATTTTATTTTGTTAGTATGTTTGGTTTTGTTCTCTGTCTCCCCCTTTTAGACTGTGAGCCCACTGTTGGGTAGGGACTGTCTCTAAATGTTGCCAACTTGTGCTTCCCAAGCGCTTAGTTCAGTGCTGTGCACACAGTAAGCGCACAATAAATATGATCGATTGATTGATATGCTTGTATCCACCCCAGCGCTTAGTGCAGGGTTTGGTACATAGCAAATGCTTAACAAATACCATAAGCCGACAAGTGGCAGAGCCTGGATTAGAACCCATGACTTTCTGACTCCCAGGCCTGTGCTCTATCCACTACACCATGCTGCTTCTCTAGACAACAGCTCTCCCCATCTTCAAATGTCTTTTGAAATCCCATCTCCACCAGGATTAATTCCCAAATTAATTTTTCTTCTCCAGGAATCACATCCTTTCAGTGACCACCTCAGCACTTTTGAACCACCTTTGCCCTCAATAATTTGAAGGGAGAGAAAACTCCTGGCAAGAAGAAGTGTGTGAGCAAGGAGTCATATGAAATAGAGTTGAGAATCAGGTACAAGGGAAAGAAACGACAGGTGAGGGGTGAAGTCCCAGCCTTGCTCTGAGCCCTGCGGGAGGATTTGATTCTGTCCACCTCTAATGAGCACCTTTGAGCAACTCCCTCCTCCCAAAAATTGTACCACAAAATCAAACTTTCACAAGCACAATGCTGCACACAAAACCCCGTTTTTCTCCTCCACTCCCTCCAAACTCTCCAGATATTAGTGATTTTATGCATAGACAAAGTTCATATGTCAGTTTCCGTGGCCTACATACTTTCCTAGTCTGTTTAAATTAGCAATTTCACTAATTTTAATAAGAAGTCATGATCTTTACCCTGGGAGGGAGGCCAGATGACAGAGTGAATGGCTCAGGGCAAACCATCGTCACTAATGCAGTGCACATCTAGCTCATGGTTACATTTCCTTTCCCTCTCCTCACCACAAATAAACAACAGTCCCACTACACAGGCAGCCTAATATCACTCAGTTTTTGAGGAGATGCCAGCACATTTTTGGCAACATCCTTGGCATCTGAGTATCCTTATTCAAGAACACACAACTCATTTCAGCTGGGCTAAGGACTGAGAGACACCCTGTTACATCTGTGTGTGTTCAGCCTTTTTTTATGGTATTTGTTAAGAGCTCACTATGTACTAGGCAGGCTGTGTTGGGAGACAGAGTCTTTAAATGATATTCATGTACTGAGATTTCATCTGTCATTAGTAGTAATAGAAGTAGTAGAAGCCGTTATGGAACCTCACCATTTGCAACACAAGAAATAGTATGTTCAATCAGTCAAACAATCAATAGTATTCATTGAGTACCTTCTTGCGGACCACTGTACTAAGAACTTGGGAGAGTGCCATATAGCTGGTATATATGATCCCTGTCCTCAAGGAACTTGTCCCCTACCCAGAAGGAACTTTCATTCTAATGGAGAATTGAGACATAAAAAATATTTACTACTCAAATAAACAAAGGCAGAAGGAATTAATTGAGCCAATTGGAGAATGCTGGGGAATAGAGAACAGACAAAGAGAAGGAGTTGGTGGAGAACCTTGAAGTGAATTGTGAGGCATTTTGGCTCAATCAATCCATCAATCACTCATATTATTGAGTGCTTACTGTGTGCAGAGCACTGTACTAAGCACCTGGGAGGCTTGAGAAGGAGAGATGGAAAGTCATTGTACAGTTCAGAGGAATGGAGAGACATATACCAAGCAACACTTTAAGACAATTCAGGCAGAAGCATGTGGTAAGGAGTGGAGTTGGAAGAGACTAAAGACAGAGAGAACTGTGAGGAGGCTGATATAATAGTCTAGCACAATAAGATGAGAGCTAGGGTAATGCTGTTTGGGTGGAGAGTAAGGGGAAGATCTGAGAAGTCATCTGCAGCCACTTACAATATCCAGCCTAGCTATTCACATATAAGCATGCATCTGTATTGTTCATCTGTATTGTTGATCACCCTGATCTTCAGGTAAGTGAACAATGGAACACAAATGCTAACTCTATTTTTTTCAAAGGAATTTTCTTATTAAAAACTTCACTTTTCTCTCCCAAACTTCAAGGGGCAAAGTGAACCATTGACATCAAGCCTACAGAGAGACCCAGTGTTTTTGGAGTCAAATTCCACTTGTCTAACTCTTAGCCTTTGCCTGAAATCTAGAAGCCGGCATGTCTGCCTGATAGGCTTCTACCTTTTTGCTTCGCTATGTGGTCTCAGGACCATTTCCAGAATCCAGGATGATTTGTTGCTTCTCCATCCTCACATCACGTCATCTCAACATCACATGTTGAGAAGGGGCAGAAGGTGGGCACAGATGCCCAGGGCCAATACATCTCATCTCTTCTCTGTGCCTCAGTTACCATATCTGTAAAATGGGGATTTAGACTATGAGACCCATGTGGGATATGGACTGTGTAAAACTTGATTAACTTGTACCCACCCCAGTGGTTAAAACAGTGCCTGGCACATAGTAAGTGCTTAACAAATACCATTTAAAAAGATGATTGTCGGAGGAAAGAGTTCTCAGACCAATCAGGAGGTGAGTTTGAGGATGTAACTCAAGAAGAAAATAGGACTGGCACCAGCACGACTTCTTGAGTTGTGAATTGAAATTACAAGCTTAAAGATGAAATACCTCACGTATGCAGGGCCTCAAGGGATTTAAACAGCGGCAATGATGCCTCTTCCTATTTTAGAATGATGGGAAGCTTTGGTTATGATTGGTCTTTGAATGACCTGGGCAGCTGACAGCTGCACCCTGACTTCCTAGAGGTTCTTTTTCCCACCAGATAAGATTCTGAACTTCACATTTTATGCTGGGTTTTTTTAATGGTATTTGTTAAATGCTTACTCTGTGCCAGCCATGGTACTAAGTGCTGGGGTAGAAACAAGCTAATTAGGTTGGTTACAGTTCTTGTACCACATGGGGCTCATAATCAAACCCCATTTTAAAGATTAGGGAACTGTGGCACAGAGAAGTTGAGTGACTTGTCCAAACTCACACAGCAGACAAGTGACAGAGCTGGAATTAGAACCCAGGTCTTTCTGACTCCCAGGCCCTTGCTCTGTCCACTAAGCCATGCTGTTTCTCTGTTCTTGTATTCATATTACCTCATCCTTCTGATGGTGCCTGCCACCAAAGCCTTCCCCACCATATTCTTAGAATGTAAGTCCCTGGAGTGCCAGGGACCATGTCTAATTCTCCTCCATATGTTTTTCCCAGTGTTTAACACAAGGTTTTGTACATAATAGGTACTTATTAAATACTTCTACTATTACTTCATGTCTCTAGTGCAAGCTGGCTTATATGAGAGATATTCTTAGGATCTTAAAACCCATGTGAATTTTGACAATGTTTTTTCAACTGGATATGTTTGTGCCATATACACATAGCTTTAGAGTATTTTTAATAATAGAAAGCTTTATCCTTCACATAATGTGTCTCAGTGGAATTAGAAATGAAATCTTGTCTCCCAAAACCTTGTCCAGTGGAAATCAGGTCTGCACTGCAGATAAACATTTCAAGTCCACATCAGGCCCCTTACATTATTTTATAATTATTTTTAACTTTACCTCACACTTCATTCAGAATACCACCATGTCAAAGCTCCATATGGGGCCCAAATGCATTACTTCTTCCTATAAAAAGCAGGCTTTGGGTAATTGTATCTCCACAGACCTCAAATTTCTAAGCCAAAAACTGTATTTCACGAAAGTAGGCTTTTGGAACTAGAAACAAGGGCAGTTATGCCATGACTTTAGAGTAACTCTGATGGCTATTCAGAAAATTTACCCCAAAAGTGACTTACAATGTCTCTTTGTCTGGATAACCCAGACACTAATGATTTATGAGGGATGCCTTTAGTAATAACTTGTGGTTCCCAGTTGGTTTAATATTTCTCACACATGTCCTCCAAATGATGGGAATTTCAGAACCATCTTTCAGAAAGATATACACTGATCAAGAATCGGTCTTAACACTTGAAAGATCCAGGGAAATCTAAGCTGTTGACATTGTGGAATAAAAGCTCCGTTGGTTCAACCACACGCATGTGTCAATCTAAGGGGAGAGGAATAAAGCAAATCTCAGTATTAAAAAGACATGGGAAACATCCATATTGCTGACTCTATGAGAAAGGCAAAACACCCTTTGTCTTTAGCAATCTCAAATTCATAAATTAATTTTATTTCTCATTAGAGAAGCAGCATAGTCTGGTGGAAAGAGCACAGGCCTGGGAGTCAGATGATGTGAGTTCTGATTCTGTCTTTGCCACATGTCTGCCGTGTGACCTTGGGTAAGTCACTTCTCTGTGCCTCAGTTACTTCATCTGTAAACTGGGGATTAAATCTTTCCCCCTGCTACATAGACTCTGAGCCCCATGTGGGACAGGAACTGTGTTCAACCTGATTAACTTGTTTCTACCCTAGTAACTGGAATAGTGCTTGGCACAGCAGTAATAAGCGAGCTGCGAAATGCTGCTGGTGAAAGTCTAAACATCATGCCAACCTCATTCACTTCAAGTTTATCCTTTCCTGCCTTAACTCAGCCCTCTCTTCTGCCAGACAAAACTATTTCTCCTCCCTTATTGACACCCATGCCCATCATCCCCGTCAGCTCTTCCGTACATTCAACTCCCTTCTCAGGCCCCCGGTTCCACCCCCTTCTCCTTCCCTCACCCCCAACGATCTGGCCTCCTACTTCATTAATAAAATTAAATCCATCAGGTCCAGCCTCCCCAAAGTCACTCCCCCCCTTTCTCCAACCCCACGGCTCTCAACACTCTCTGCTAGTCTCCCATCCTTCCCAGCAGTATCCTCAGAGGAGCTCTCCTCCCTCCTCTCAGGTGCTACTCCGGCCACCTATGATTCTCACCCCATTCCCTCTCATCTCATGAAATCTCTCACTCCGTCCCTTCTCCCCTCCTTAACTTCCATCTTCAACCACTCACTTTCCACTGGCTACTTCCCCTCTGCCTTCAAACATGCCCACGTCTCTCCCATCCTAAAAAAACCCTCTCTTGACCCCACCTCACCTTCTAGTTATCGCCTCATCTCCCTCCTACCATTCCTCTCCAAACTCCTTGAATGAGTTGCCTACACACACTGCCTCGAATTCCTCAACACCAACTCTCTCCTCAACCCCCTCCAGTCTGGCTTCCGTCCCCTACATTCCACGGAAACTGCCCTCTCAAATGACCTCCTACTTGCCAAATCCAACGGCTCATACTCTATCCTAATCCTCCTCGACCTCTCAGCTGCCTTCGACATTCTGGACCACCCCCTTCTCCTCAACACGCTATCCAACCTTGGCTTCACAGACTCTGTCCTCTCCTGGTTCTCCTCTTATCTCTCCGGCCATTCATTCTCAGTCTCTTTCGCAGGCTCCTCCTCCACCTCCCATCCCCTTACTGTAGGGGTTCCACAAGGTTCAGTTCTTGGTCCCCTTCTGTTCTCGATCTACACTCACTCCCTTGGTGACCTCATTCGCTCCCACGGCTTGAACTATCATCTCTACACTGATGACACCCAAATCTACATCTCTGCCCCTGCTCTCTCCCCCTCCCTCCAGGCTCACATCTCCTCCTGCCTTTAGGACATCTCCATCTGGATGTCTGCCCGCCACCTAAAACTCAACATGTCCAAGACTGAACTCCTTGTCTTCCCTCCCAAACCCTGCCCTCTCCCTGACTTTCCCATTACTGTTGACGGCACTACCATTCTTCCTGTCTCACAAGCCCGCAAACTTGGTGTCATCCTCGACTCCGCTCTCTCATTCACCCCTCACATCCAAGCCGTCACCAAAACCTGCCAGTCTCAGCTCCGCAACATTGCCAAGATCCACACTTTCCTCTCCATCCAAACCGCTACCCTGCTCGTTCAAGCTCTCATCCTATCCCGTCTGGACTACTGCATCAGCCTTCTCTCTGATCTCCCATCCTCGTGTCTCTCCCCACTTCAATCCATACTTCATGCTGCTGCCCGGATTGTCTTTGTCCAGAAACGCTCTGGGCATGTTACTCCCCTCCTCAAAAATCTCCAGTGGCTACCAATCAATCAGCACATCAGGCAGAAACTCCTCACCCTCGGCTTCAAGGCTCTCCATCACCTCACCCCCTCCTACCTCACCTCCTTTCTCTCCTTCTACAGCCCAGCCCGCACCCTCCGCTCCTCTGCCGCTAATCTCCTCACCGTGCCTCGTTCTCGCCTGTCCCGCCGTCAACCCCCGGCCCACGTCATCCCCCTAGCCTGGGATGCCCTCCCTCTGCCCATCCGCCAAGCTAGCTCTCTTCCTCCCTTCAAAGCCCTACTGAGAGCTCACCTCCTCCAGGAGGCCTTCCCAGACTGAGCCTCCTCCTTCCTCTCCATCCCCCCATCTTACCTCCTTCCCTTCCCCGCAGCACCTGTATCTATGTACATATGTTTGTACATATTTATTACTCTATTTATTTATTTTACTTGTACATATCTATTGTATTTATTTTTTGTTAATATGTTTGGTTTTGTTCTCTGTCTCCCCCTTCTAGACTGAGTGCCCACTGTTGGGTAGGGACTGTCTCTGTATGTTGCCAACTTGTACTTCCCAAGTGCTTAGTACAGTGCTCTGCACACAGTAAGTGCTCAATAAATACAATTAATTAATTGATTAAGTATTATTATTATTATTATTATGAATAATATTAATAAGATTATTTATTCAAAACAGAAATGAGGATGACTATAAATTGGGTGCCCAAGTCAGGTGAATTTGCTATGTTTCTACTCATGTATTTCACCTTTCCTTTTGAGGAATTTGGGCAGAGCTGATAAAAAGTTGGTTCTTTACATGGAACTCTTTGGAAAATTACTGTAAAGGAAGCATAGAACAGAAAGGTCCACTTTCCATCTTGACTAATAACTGTTTACTTCTGAGGGATGGTCAACCCTGTCTAGGCTATTTGAAATTCTAGTTCTAAAAGTGTCTTGTTTTGGCTGGAGAAAGCTATAGTTAGCTCCCATTTTATCATTCTTCAGTCAGGGATAATTAAGTGAGTCATACTGAGGAAGTAAACTAAAATTAAGGTAGTTTATATCTTAGAATCTAAGAACCAAAAAGTGATTTCTTTTTGGAATACCAGGCTCAGTACCTCTAAAAATGAGGGTGGAACTGCAGCACTGAAATTCTCATCTCTTTCACCCCAGACCTCTTGCTCACACCCTCCCTTCTGCCTGGTGCTCCCTCCCACTGTTTTCCCCATCTTCAAAGTTCTTCTAAAATCACATTTCTTTAGGAGTCGTTCCCTGAATTATCTCTCACTTCCTCACCATAGTTCCCTGCACCTGCCACTTCCATACTTGTGCATCACCTAAGTCAAATGGGTACTCACATCTTCTCCATTGCAACTTTATACTGGATCGCTTCCCACTCCCTGTAATTTAAATTAGTGTCTGTTTACCTTGCTAGATTTAAAGTTCCTTGAGTGCAGGGATCATGTCTATTAACTCTTATGTACTCGTCAAAGCATTTATTATAGTGTTTGGCTTGAGATAAATGCTCAATAAATACTGATTGATTGATTTGACTGATAGCAGTAAACGGGGGTAACAGCTCCAATCAATCAATCAATTTATTGAGTGCTTACTGTATACAAAGCACTGTACTAAGCTCTTGGGAGAGTACAATATAACAGAGTTGGTAGGCACATTTCCTGCCCACGACAATCTTACAATCTTACTCCTAGCCCATCAGGAAGACCACAAAAGAACTCACCCTCCAACAAAAAGAATCCTACCTATACAGACCTAAGCAAGATGAACACCCATGGGTGTTCATTAAACAATGAAAGAGAAAAACAACTTTTTAAAGCCACTCTCTACAGGGCTGCCAACAAGCATGGGAGCATGTCAGTGGTTAAGAAACATAGGCTTTGCAGACTTTTCTTCAAATGATCATATGGCTTGTCACATAAAGACTTGTCCATTGTGTGACTTGCCACATGTTAAGTAACCATTTTTAATCTTTCCATTGAAACTGTAAGCTCTTTTAGGGCAAGGGTCACAATTAGATATACCACGTGTTCATGAAGTACTTGCTCAACTTTAAAGTTGTATAACTTTTAATAAATACAAGATAAAATGAAACTTTAATTTTTTTTATCAAAACTCTAACAATTTACATTTCTGGAGTCATGTGGAAGCCATGTAAGTTAAATGACATATTTTTCTTTTAAATCGCTGCCTTACAAGGGTAGCTGAGAAGATTGATTTTGTGTTACGATTATGTGAACTTGAATCCATAGTAGCAGGGAGAATAAATAAATCTATATTGCCAAAAAGTGCCTTTTCTCTTTAATCATCTGTAGGTTAACATTATCCAATTTTAAAGAGCTATCCTTCATGTGGAAAGATAATGTTACAAATGGTGTGATTTTATCCACACTTGCAGGTATGGCTGAAAAGAAAATCCTGCTACTGACAATCCTTTGGCATTGTGCCCACATCAAAAAAGATTTTTGCTGTGCAGAAGCATTTGCTACCTGGGGTCCTTGGCATCATTTTCAATTTTCCCTCTTGGTATCAGGTTCTTGCTAAAAACTATACATTCATAGTCTCCATTGCTGATTACTCCATGCTAAGCTCTTGACCCTTAGTTGCTGTGCTTTCCCAGAGGTCCAGAGCTAAGTGGACTCACTGGAGGTTGTATGTCACTTACTTTTTAACACTTTCTTCTGCTCATTCTTTTCTGTCTCCCTTTAGCATCTGTTCAACCAGCAGCTCTTAGATGTACTCTGGTCTTCCATGATGTGGTTCCCTTTGCATGTTTTTTTTTTTAGAATACTGTTAGGGAATTAGGAAATGTTTTTTGTACAAAGCCATTCTTCCTTCATAGAATGTTACACAATTTGGGAAGAGAAGGTTGTGTGTTTGCGTATGGTGTTGATAAATCAATCAATCAATCGTATTTATTGAGCGCTTATTGTGTGCAGGCACTGTACTAAGCGCTTGGGAAGTACAAGTTGGCAACATATAGAGACAGTCCCTACCCAACAGTGGGCTCACAGTCTAGAAGGGGGAGACAGAGAACAAAACCAAACATATTAACAAAATAAATAGAATAGATATGTACAAGTAAAATAAATAAATAAATAATTTGAGTAATAAATATGTACAAACATATATACATATATACAGGTGCTGTGGGGAAGGGAAGGAGGTAAGATGGGGGAAGGAGAGGGGGATGAGGGAGAGAGGAAGGAGGGGCCTCAGTCTGGGAAGGCCTCCTGGAGGAGATGAGCTCTCAGTAGGACCTTGAAGGGAGGAAGAAAGCTAGCTTGGCAGATGGGCAGAGGGAGGGCATTCCAGGCCAGGGGGATGACGTGGGCCGGGGGTCAGCGGCGGGACAGGCGAGAACGAGGCACGGTGAGGAGATTAGCGGCAGAGGAGCGGAGGGTGCGGGCTGGGCTGTAGAAGGAGAGAAGGGAGGTGAGGTAGGAGGGGGCGAGGTGATGGAGAGCCTTGAAGTCGAGGGTGAGGAGTTGATAAAGGGGAATGGACTGTAATTCAAGTTTTCCTTACTACATGATTCATCAAGAATGTAAACTCCAGGTTGTAGGATAACAATGTATAATGCTGTCATTCATTACATTCACCTCACCTAGAAAAGGTGTGATGTCAACAGTGTTGCTTTGATGTTGGTGGAGATAATTTGCTCCAGACCTCATCATGCATGATCATGTCTAGCCATTTGTTGCTCAGTAAGGTATTTATTTGTATGTCACTATTGAAAGATCTCAGGGATGCATGGCAAGGCCAATCTCACCATTTCTAATTCCCATCTTTGTATTTTCTCCCAGCACCCAGTACAGTGCTCTGCACACAGTAAACACTTAATACTATTATACTATATATATACTTGTTAAGTACTTACTATGTGCCAAACACTGTTCCAAGTACCAAGGTTGATACAAGTTGAACAGGTTGGACACAGTTACAATGGGCAGGAAACCTACCCACCTACCAACTTTGTTGCACTGTTCTCTCCCAGATACTTAGTACAGTACTTTGCACAAAGTAAGCCCTCAATAAATGCCACTGATTGAGCACTACTACTTATGAAAGGCTAAGCTTTATAAATACAGACATATTCATGGTTCCAAATACCACAATACATAAAATATAGAGCTGCATATCTTGCTGTACTCCCTGACTTAGCCCAGGATATGTAAGTCCCAGCAGACATTAAATCTAATGCAGTCTTTTTCTTCAAATGCCGGGGAGTGGTTTCTGACCAATAGTGACTCCATGGACACACCCTCTTCAAAACGTCCCACCTTGTGTCATAATTCAGTAGAGAAGTCAATTACCTCCTTGCTCCTACCTTCCTGTGCTCCCATACTACCCTGGAACTTTGCAAACAGTGATTTGAGGCTCTAATCTTTTACCCACATTTCAAACAGTTGGGTAGATCAATCAATTTACTAATATTTTCTGAGCACCCATTGTCTTCAAAAAGCACTGTACTAAGCACTTGGGAGAATACAATAGAGTTAGTAGTCATGAACCCTGCCCCCAAGGTAATTACCATCTAGCAGGGACACCAGAAATATCTGAGTTTCATTTTGGGTGGAAACAAAGGAGGGAGATGGGTGTGAGGAGGGGCAGAAGAGCTGGAGGAGGGAATCAAAACGGACTGTCATTTTTATACTGCCTCAATTCTATGCTGCCTTAGGCTGACATGGAAAAATCGCCACTCCATCTACTGACCGACCCTGTTCACTGGCCTCCCCAGCCCCTCCCCGCTACTTTCCAGTCTGGTCTCAGTGGCCCCCAGACATGGCCGAAGCGTGAGTTCCAGCTCCCGGACACATCAGCTGTTCCAACCTTGGTCCTTTCCCTGGCTACATCAGGTGAGGCTGCAGCAGCCCCACCTGCCCGACTCATTGCCTCCCAGCCTCCTGACCCCATGCCCATATCCAGAAAATTGAAGTACAGAGAAGTTACTTGCCCAAGGTCCCATAGCAGGCAAGTGGCCAAGTCAAGATATAATAATAATGATGGCATTTATTAAGTGCTTACTATGTGCAAAGCACTGTTCTAAGCACTGGGGAGGTTACAAGGTGATCAGGTTGTCCCACGGGGGGCTCACAGTCTTCATCCCCATTTTAGAGATGAGGGAACTGAGGCCCAGAGAAGTTAAGTGACTTACCCAAAGTCACACAGCTGACAATTGGCGGAGCCGTGATTTGAACCCATGACCTCTGACTCCAAAGCCTGACTCTTTCCACTGAGCCGATTACCTTGTATCTACCCAGTGCCTAGAACAGCGCTTGGCAGTATATTAAGTGCTTAACAATGCAACAGTATTGGTAGATATGTTCCCTGCCCATTGTGACTGTGTCCAACCTGATTAACTTGTATCGGCCCCAGAATTTAGAACAGTGTTTGGCACATAGTAAATACTTAACAAGTAACATATATAAATAAAATATTATATATTATAGTAAGTACTTATTATTATTATTAGAATCCAAGTATTCCGACTCCAAAGCCTATGCTCTTTCCACTAGGCCATTCTGTTTCTTTTCAGGGAAGTTCCAGTCCAGTGAACCAAATCTGACCTTAGGAGAGACCTTCCAGGACAGGGCTGTGGGTCTGTTCCAGTTTGTAGTCACAGTCTAGGAGCCTTGGCCCTGGCGAAGGTAGGGGGCTGGAAGGCACTAGCTTTCCTTGTCCATTGTGAGAAGCAGCATGGTGTAGTGGATAGAGCATAGGCCTGAGAATCAAAAGGTCATGGGCTCTAATCCCAGTTCTACCACCGGTCTGCTGTGTGACCTTGGGCAAGTCACTTCACTTCTCTGTGCCTCAGTTACCTCTGTAAAAAATAGGGATTAAGAGTGTGAGTCCAATGTGGGACAGGGTTTGTGTTCTTGTTCTACCTGATTAACTTGTATCTAACCTAGAACAGGGCTTGTCACATAGTAAAGCACTTACCAAGTACCATAATAAGTAGTCAGTCATAACAGTGGTGCCTGGTCCCAAAGCCTTGTAGAGGCCTTGTGACCCCAGGGCACTGGTCACATGGGAGCATTTCTGAACATTCCTCCTGACCTCTGCCACCTGGAAGAAGATTCCCTCAATAATGAAGGGGCAGTAAAAAAGTCTTTTCACCATAAACAGCAGAAGTGCTGAAACTCCTAAAATAATAATAATAATGGTACATGTTAAGTGCTTACTATGGACCAAATACTGTTCTAAGCGCTGAGGTAGATACAAGGTAATCAGGTTGGACACAGTCCTTGTCCAACATGGGGCTCACAGTCTTAATCCCCATTTTACAAATGAGGAAACTGAGGTCCAGGGAGGTGAAGTGACTTGCCCAAGGTCACACAGCAGACATGTGGCAGAGCCAGGATTAGAATCCAGGTCCTTCTGACTCCCAGGCCCATGCTCTATCTACTAAGCCACACTGCTTCTTCCCATTTCTAGGCCAAAAAGTCTCAGGCGAGTTAAAAACTGAAGCAAACTGTTCTGAGTTCCAACCAAAAATGGGCTTTCCTTGTAAAAGGAAAAATAATGGCTTTGTAAAATACTTGCCAGCAGGCTCAAGGATATGATTTTGCAGTAGAAAAAACTCCATGAAAGTCAAGAATCAGGCTGAGTTTCAAATAAATTCTTTTAACAAGGACTCAACTTAAGACCAAGCTACCCATGCGTCTGAATATTTTAAATTGTCAGTCCATCATTTCTCATCTACAATAGCAAATTGTAACTTATTGTGATCCATCTTCACATTACCATGTCAATAATATTATGCAAATCATAACAGTTAATGTAGCTCTATGAATATTCATTGAAGACCAGTACAAAATTTCAGTGTTTTTGAAACAACAATTTCAAAACTAAAACCGTGGAAATGGTATGCCACTATACTTTGAGGAAAATGGTGCTTAATTGTTATTGTTTGTCCAGAGATTAACAGTATCTGAAATTTTACATTCATATATACTTATTCATATATTTAAGAACATATTCATATATATATGTTTAGTTACCTTTGGGCTTGAAGATTCTGCTACTGTTATTGAGCACTTGATAATCACCTGATCCGCAGCCAAACAGCACTTAAAATTACCTATGTGCAAATAATTATTTAGATTGCTATCTCCCGCTCCAAACAGTAAACATCTTTTTTTTTTCCAATGGTATTTGTTAAGCACTTACAACGTGCCTGGCACTCTACTAAGTGATGGGATAGATATAAGCTAATCATGTTGGACACAGTTCATGTCCCAAGTGGAGCTCACAGTCTTCATCCCTATTTTACATTTCACACCTTATCCTTGAGCCTGAGGCACAGAGACGTGAAGTGACTTGCCTGAGGTCACATAAAGCAGACAAGTGGCAGAGCCAGGATCAGAACCCAGGCCCTTCTGACTCCCAGACTTATGCTCTATCCGCTAAGCCTTGCTGGAAGGGAGGAAATTCCAGGCAGTGGTGAGGACCCGAGCATGGAGATGACAGAAGAGAGCAGTATGAGGCCCAGTGAGTAGGTTAGTTTAAGAGTAACTTAGATTGTGATCTAGAGTGGAAAAATCAGAGGGAGAGAGCTGATCGAGGGCTTTGAAACTAAGGTTCAGGAGTTTCTCCTTGATGCTGAAAGGTATGGCTACCATTGGAGCTTTCTGAGGAGTGGAGAAATGTATGAATATGAAGTTTGTCATGCTCAGCGCTGTTTGGCCATCTATTCTCATAGAACCTTCACTACAGTTGTGTGTGTGTGTGTGTGTGTGTGTGTGTATTTACTAATTTAGCTTCTGCTGCTTAACTTATTCTAATATTTTTGCTTATTTGTATACCCAGTTCATCCACTTGCAGTCATTTACTTTGATTGGCCACCCTTCTTATCCCAATCACTAATAAAGGAATCTATTAAGAGTATCCAAATCATACCTTTGACATCAAGATTTCAAGCACTGTTAGGTAGATTATGAAGAGCTCCATCTTCTTCCTGATGTCCTGCAAAGAATTTTAATTTTGCAACCATCAAACTATGTTTTGGAAAACAATAAATTTCTGCTTTACCAGGTTATTTTACTCTTTTTGGGTTCTAACTCATTTGCTAGATAATGAGATTTTTTTTCCTCCCTGCTATAATGAGAAATAGACTGGATATATTATTTTTGTTCCAAATGGGCTTTTGAGATGGCATCCCAAGGTTGTCCTCCTCCATGTTTTCTCTTGGCAATCAGGAGAACATAGAGGGGAGGTTCACTCATTCATTCATTCAATCATATTTATTGAGAACTTCTAACAAGCGCTTAGAAAAGTACAATACAACAATAAACAGACATATTCCCTGCCTATAGCGAGCTTATAGTCAAAGCTTCCTAGCATCCTTGGACACCCTATGAAAAATCAGAGAATTCATTAAGATCTGACTTAGCATCTCCTGCTCCATCCCAGATGAAGTGGTCCAACTTCAAAGTTAATTAAAGTTAATGGGAACAACAAGGGCAGACTGGATTTAGCAGACACAACTCCACAACATTTGGGAATTTATTTTCAAAAAATTATCTGGAATGGCTTGCAAAATCCTACGAACGCCCTTGCTAAACCAGTACATGTTGTCCCTAGAAGAACATTCTTTACCACCCTCTGATGATCTTCTTTTAGATTTCATTCATTTGATTTTGGGATACATTAAAATACCTACAGTCCTGAGCATCATTTATAACCCATTTTGGAGCCTAAGGTGCTTTTAGCTGATCCATATCTAAATTGGTATCTTTTCTTGCTTGCCAGATGTTCAGTTGACTCCTGGTACTATGTTGTGTATCTTCACTGATCATCAAACCAGTCACTGCCTGTTTAATGAAATAACAAAAAAAGTGTTTACTTATAGGATTTAACCACCTGGTAGATGGAATTCCTCTCTTGTTCTATTCTTCTGTTCCTTGTTATGCCTGTCTTCCTTATGCTTAGAATAGTGCCCAGCACTTAGAACAGTGCTTGGCACATAGTAAGCACTTAACAAATACCATCATTATTATTATTATTTCTTGGACCGAGAATTTTTCCTATTTAAGAGGCATAATCCCCTAAAGGCCAGGAAAGGAACATGGGCCTGGGAGTCAGAGGACATGGGTTCTTATCCTGGCTCTACCACTTGCCCTTTATGTGATCTTGGGCAAGTCACTTTACTTTGGGTCTCAGTATCCTTATCTGTAAAATGGGGATTCAATGTCTCTCTCCCTCTCCCCATTAGACTGTGAGATCCATGTGGTATAGGGATGGTGGCCAACCTGATTCTCTTGACTCTATTCCAGTGCTTAGTACAATATTTGGCACCTAGTAAATCCTTACCAAATACAACCATAATTATCATCCCATAAGACTGTAGGTTAAGAGGATTCTGGCTCGCTAGAAAAAGACAGGTCAGTTGTTTGTAAACAATATAGAGTTCTTCAGAAAAATGCAACATTAAAGTCCAAGCCATTGGTGTTATTCATAAAATTCTAGTTTAGAGCTTGAAAAACAAACTCTTTTCAAAATGAAGAATACTACTACTGGATGACTGCAGTTGCCACACTGATAATCAATCAATTGTATTTATTGAATGCTTGCTCTGTGCAGAATATTGTACTAAGCGCTTGGGGAGTATGTTCCCCGCCTGTAACGAGTTTACAGTCTAGAGGGGGATTACAGTCTAGAGGGGAGAGAAAACTTGATAAAACTTGAATGGTCGTGATAGGCAACTGAGGCATTCCACAGTTCCTGGTTCTTGTCAGACACTGACCTGATAGAGTCTCTCTCTGGGTTACTGAATATGGCTACCAGGATCAACAAAAATCCCAAAATCCTAATTGGACTAATTTAGAAGTAGTCTCCTGGTAAATGACATGGAATTTTTTATAATGGTGGCCAATAATATTACCTAGTTTAAGGACATTATGAACTTTCCCTAAAATTTCAGAGTACACCACAATTCATAAAAGACAATACCTAAACGATGATACAACCATCTCATATGCTTAATACTTAACTCATTTCTTAAACTATCTTGTAGTGGGCAGGGAATGTTTCTACCAACTCTGTTAACATTGTACTCCCCCAAGAGCTTAGAACACTGCTCAGCACACAGTAAGCACTCAATAAATACCACTGGTGATGATAATCTTAGGGTGAAAAATTCCATTTAGTAATTTGACCAATATTGTCTTCCAAAAGTAAAGTTTTCAAATGTTCATTTCATTACCTATGGAGAAGTTTTCAAAGGTTTTGAGGTTAAAAAAAACCAAAACCACCTGGTAACCAGATTGTTTTCTGGTTGCAATGCTGATCTTTCCCCAAGGAGATAAGAACTAGTGGAGATCTGATAAATGGCTGCAGCATCTGAAGAGTGAGCTTCATTAGAATTCTAGGGAATCAAAGTCCCAATTAGGATGTCAAAAATTTAACTGCGGGGGGAATGTTTTGGCGGTAACTTGAACGGAGTTAATAATTTTTACTGAAAGCCTGCCTGGCATGTTTACATGGAGTGTAGGTATCTCCCTACCTAGCATCTTGAAAATGAGGAAAACTATCAATAAAGCATTTTGATTTACTGCAAGTTCAGACTGGGTCAACATGCCATGAACAATTCTCTCCTAAGATGATTAATGTTCCTCTGTGGCTGATATTTATTTTATGTCATGAACAATATAACTACTGCCAGGAATCAGTGAGCTAATATAAGCAGACTCTACTATGCTGATTATATCTGAACCCCTCACAAGTTCTTTTTTTGTCAAAAGACCACCATGCCATGTTCAGCTGTAAGGAGTAAGCATCAGGTGTAATTAAGCAAATACAAATAACAGTAAAGCCATCAGTTACCTCAGAATTTCTGTAGCTCCTAGCATCACTAGTTCTTGGCAAGGATGCCAAAGTGACAGAGCAAATGCCTTCATTATGTACTTCTGAAGACCTTAGTGGTCAGGCCACTGTGGTATAGTTGTAAGACAGTGAGTCTAGGAAGCAGGAAACTGGGGTTTACATGGCAGCTTTGCTACTACTACTACTAGTAGTAATAATTATAGAACTTGTTAAGTGCTTACTATGTGCCAAGAACGGTTCTAAGCACTTGGGTAGATAGAAGTTAATCAGGTTGGACACAGTCCCTGTCTCACATGGGGATCACAGTCTTAATCCCCATTTTATAAAAGTGGTAACTGAGACCCAGAGAAGTTAACTGATCTGCCCAAGTTCACACAGCAGACACGTAGCAGAGCCAGGATTAGATTCCAGGTTCTTCTGACTCCCAGCTCCATGCTCTATCCTCTAAGCCACACTGCTTCTCTGCTAGCATCCTGGGTGATCTTGGGAAAGTTACTGAACCTTTGGGTGCTTAAGTTTCCTCATCTGTAAAATGGAGATCATAACATTTATCTTTATCAGCTCTCTTTTCTTGCTACCCTCCAACTCGTGCTCCTTGCTCTTGGGGTACCCGGGGATGGTGAGCAGGAGTCGGGACACAGCTTGGTCCCTCCCCTGCCTGGGTCAGGTGGTTGTGGCCCAACCAGAGGGATGGGTATTCCAGGGGCTGGGACCAGGGTTCAGGTAGGGAGGTAGGGAGTTGTAGGACCAGGGAGAAGCAGCCTGGCCTAGTGAAATGAGCGCAGGCCTGGGAATCAGAAGACCTGGGTTCTAATCCTGGATCATCCACATGTATGCTGTATGACCTTGGACAAGTCACTTCACTTCACTGTGCCTCAGTTCCTTCATCAGCAAAATGGGAATTCAATACCTATTCTCCCTCCTATATATATTGTGAGCCCCATATGCCTAACCAGATTAACTTGTATCTATCCCAGGGCTTAGAACAGTACATGACACATTCATTCATTCATTCATTGTAATGCTTACTGTGTGCAGAGCACTTTCCTAAGCACTTGGGAGAGTACAGTGTAACAATAAACAGACATATTCACTATTCACAATGAGCTTACAGTCTAGAGTGCTCTGCACACAGTAAGCCCTCAGTAAAAACGATTGAATAAGGATGAGCTTACAGGATACATAGTAAGCACTTAACAAATACAATTTAACAACCCTCCTATCCATCTCTTACTCTGAAAGCTTCCACTCCAACTCAACATTCATGCCTTTTTCCCTTCCTAGACTGCTCTCCTTGGTCAGTCTTCTTCCAATATCATAATAAATATAATAATCATCATAATAATAATGATGATAATAATAATAACAATAATAATACGTGTTTACTAGGTGCTACATTCAAAGCACTGAGAAACACACAAGACAGGCAGGTTGGAAACAGACCCTTTCTAATATGGGGCTGACAATCTACCACCACTCCCACCATAGCCACTGCCTGGCCACCACTTCCACAGCCTCCACTTCCTCCAGAGTAGGCAGAGCCACTGCCTCCATAGCCACCTCCAAGAGAGTAGGATTCTTTTCTCAGCAAGACAGGATGCATGCAGGGACCTCCTGGAGGACACGGATCTTGGCACAGCTTCTACCAGGTCTACTCTTGTAATCCTCCTCAACCTCTCAGCTGCCTTTGACACCATAGACCATCCCCTTCTCCTCAATCCATATCCAACCTTGGCTTCACTGACTCCGTCCTCTCCTGGTTCTACTCATTTCTCTGGCTGTTCATTCTCAGTCTCCTTTGCAGGCTCCTCTTCCCCCTTCTCTAACTGTAGGGGTCCCTCAAGGGTCAGTTCTTCATCCCCCTTCTATTCTCCATCTGCACTCACTCCTTTGGAGAACTCATCCGCTCCCACGGCTTGAACTACAAATTCTATGCGATGACACCCAAATCTATATCTCCTCCCCTGTTCTCTCTCCCCCCCTTAGGGCTTACATCTCCTCCTGCCTTCAGGACATCTCTTCTTGGATGTCTGCCTGCCACCTAAAACTCAACATGTCCAAGACAGAGCTGCTTATCTTCCCTCCCAAACCCTCTCCCTGACTTTCCCGTCACCATGGACAGCACAACCATTCTTCCCATCTCTCAAGCCCACAACCTTGATGTTATCCTTGACTCCACTCTCTCATTCACCCACATATCCAATCTGTCAGCAAAGCCTGCAGGTCTCATCTTCACATCACCAAGATCCGCCCTTTACTCTCCATCCAGACCACTACCAAGTTAGTACAATCACTCATCCTATCCCAAGTGGATTACTGTATCAACCTCCTTTCTGACTTCCCAACCTCCTGTCTCTCTCCATTTCAGTCCATACTTCATGCTGTTGCCAGGATTATCTTTCTACAGAAACATTCTGAGCATGTCACCCTGCTCCTCAAAAATCTCCAGTGGTTGATAGGCAACCATATCAAACAAAAACTCCTCACTATTGGCTTCAAAGTTCTCCATCACCTTGCCCCTTCTTACCTCACCTCCCTTCTCCCCTTCTACATCCCAAACTGCACACTCCACTCCTCTGGTGCTAACCTTCTCATTGTACCTCATTCTCACCTATCCTGCTGTCAACCCCTTGCCCTCATTCTCTGGCCTGGAACGACTTCCCTCCTCAAATCTGCCAAACAGTGATACTTCCCCCTTCAAAGCCCTCCTGAAGGCTCACCTACTCCAAGAGGCCTTCCCAGACTAAGCTCCCCTTTTCCTCAGCTCCCCCTCCCCTCCATGTCAATCAATCGTATTTATTGAGGGCTTACTGTGTGCAGAGCACTGTACTAAGCACTTGGAAAGTACAAGTTGGCAACATATAGAGACAGTCCTTACCCAACAGTGGGCTCACAGTCTAAAAAAAGAGAGAGAGAGAGTAAAAGATAAGCTCTCATCACCTGTGTCTGACCTCTGTTCTGTAAATGGTCTGATTGCCTCCCAGGCAGTGATTGGTCTGAAAGGCTGGTCCTGGAGCCGGGGGTGGGGGGGGCGGTCAAAAGCTTAGCAGTACCCCCACACCCTAAAACCCTCTCCCTCTGCCTTCCCTGTCTCCTACAGGAACACTGGGTGGCACTGAAAATGACTCCAGTGCAAGTTCTCATGGCTCCAGGAAGATCATTTGAAGAATGCTTGCTGTCTAGTAAGCTGTCCCAATTACTAGCATCCCCCTCCCCAAAGGAGCCCTGTGCTCCTCTCTCTAAATGGGTTGGTCTATTCTCATCCCTTCTGCCCACCAACCCAGGCTTCTTCTGCTATCATGATCTAAGTAGCTCCCTCTTTTCACTGGAGAGGAGACCCTAGTTGCCTGGCCTACACATGACTTCCACTCACTCACCCTCCTAGACTAACTCTTTCTGCTAGTCATGACTATTTGACTACCTAAGATCGTCTATTTCCCTTACTCCACCTCGTTGCCAGTGGAAGCCCACTCCCTAGAGAGGAGACTCAATGTCTAAGTCCTCCTTCTTCATAACCAAAAGGGGATCACTCTCTCCACCTTCAAAACCTTGTTAAAAGGACATCTCCAAGCTGGCTAAGCCCTCATTTCCTCCTTTCTCACTCCCTTCTGTGTTACCCTTGCACTGTGGTTTGCACCTTTTATTCATCCTTCCTCAGCCCTACAACATTTAAATACATATCCATAATTCATTTATCTATACTGATGCCTCCCCTTCTAGACTATAAGCTCACTGTGGGCAGAGAACATGCCTATCCACTCTTATACTGTACTATCTGAACCACGTAATTTAGTGCTCTGCACACTATAAGCACTTAATGAATATGATTGATTGATAAGGAGGTGTGCATGTGTATTTATGTGTCCACATACACCCATGCATGCACCCTGGGTTGTGTGGAGAATGACAGTATGACATCATTTATCATCTGCCTTCCTGATTACTGGCTCAATTGCCTTCAGTGATATTACTGTATTATCTTCTAAAATTTCATTATTTTAACCTGGACAATAGTCAGAATAACCATCCCACTGCTGATGAAAGAAAGGTAAGTAAGCCTGCCCAAACTATTCCAGAGCCTGCTATACAGACTCAATTCTCAATTTACTCTCCAAGCCAACTCCAAGAATG
This sequence comes from Tachyglossus aculeatus, assembly GCF_015852505.1. Taxonomy (NCBI): domain Eukaryota; kingdom Metazoa; phylum Chordata; class Mammalia; order Monotremata; family Tachyglossidae; genus Tachyglossus; species Tachyglossus aculeatus. Next base: position 55,770,440 of record NC_052072.1, read on the forward strand.
GGACAGGATGCCAATGCTCCGCCTGATACAACACTTCTTTGTACTGCAAACAACTTTCATTCCCACTTTTGTCAACTTGGAAATTTTACTTTAAAAGTGAAATCTCCTAACACACTTCACAGAGTCACAGGTTAAAGGAGGAATGATTTTTAATGACATCTTCCTTCTGCCAAAGGAGAAAAAACAGTAACATTTCGAACAGTCAGTGACATCCCTATTCTATAAGAAGGTTTCACACATTAAAAAGCCCATGTGAGGTAGGGCATTGTCAGGACATATACTCAACTGATGCCCGAAGTGATTGAAAATTGCTCCTCCATGGCCTGCCTTTCAATAGGTGCGATTATGACCAGGGAACTGATTCTTTCCAGGAATAACAACATCCCCATTCACAGCAGGATAACATCAGAAGCAGTTGGCCTCTTGAACTTTCTCCAATTGAGTAACAAGTGCCTAATTGCTCTAATGACTGAGAGTGCAATTATTGACACCTACAATTTTGCATGGGACTATAACCGAAGGCAACGGGTAAACTCAATGTGTTTTCAGGAGTACACTTAACCAGCTGTGTGGGCACCTGTCAAAACAACAATACCTAAGGCCAAGCAGAAAAAGCTAGCGACTGTGTCAATTTCTGCATGAAAGTGGTAAGCAAGAAGAAAGCATTTTAATAATAACCTGGAAGCTTATTTTACGCATGAGTTTCTTTCCTCTGATCCACTAGACAAAAATTCCACTCTTGTGACACAGAAAGGAGAGGGGATAAATGAGATAATTAATGCAAAAAATAAAATATATACAAAAATACCAACACTATTACTATTGGCATTCCTGAGAGGCTCAAAAAGTAAGATCCTACCTGACCTCCAACTGAGGCACACACTCCCCATAGGAACAAATTAGCATTCCAGTATAATTTACTGTTTGCCCCCAGAAGTTTTGTTTTTCTTCAGGGGCTAGCATTTAAAATACTCTGACATCAAAAATTAACATTTGCGACTTAGGGATGTCACAGATCCTGGTATCCTCCATGGGTTCAAAAGCAATCAGAATTGGTATCACCTTATACGATGCACCCTATGATGCAAAAATCATTTACACTTGACATTTCACATCTGAAAATAGAGTTGCTGGGTTTTTTTTTACCTGTTCTGTCCAATCTGAAGAAAGTGTCCAGCTCTCATGGAAACAGGCACTTTGATAGTAATATCATCAGAATTAGAATAGTATAACGATGTATTTGTTTCAAAGTTTGTTCATGGAGAACGGTTTCATCTCTAAATACTGTCTTCTGGGCTAATGCTTGTTGAGTAACTTTCTCCCTTACTGTAAAAGGGCTATGAAAAGGCTATTCTTGATTCTTGATATCCAAAAATAGAGGACACTGACATCATATGCATGGCAAGTAACATAACCCAGTGACATCATATGCTTTGCTTTGCAGAAGTATGCCAAATTCACCCAACCACATAGCATTTCTTTGGGGATCTCCTGGCCCCCAGTGTTCTCCAGAGCCCTTACATCCCTCTCCCAGGTCCCTCTGAACACAGGCACCACTTCCAAGCCATGAACTTGAAGACAGCTGTCGCAGTGAAGACAGGCTGCAGAATTAAAATAACATTATCAGAGTATTCAATGCCATATTCATACTGAGCAGGAAAGAGACCAACTGAAAACAGGTCTTAACTTAAATGCCACATCTACAGATTCAGAAAAAAGGAAACCTAAAAGAGGCTGAGTAAAGCAGTGATACCTTCAAAGTTAAAAACTTGCAAAGTGTTGCGAGAGTCACAGAAGAAAGAGGCATGGTATGTTTGACCTGTCAAACAAGATGTGACCCATATAAGATCAGGAAGAGGAAAGTTCTACACTACATAACAGACTAATTTTTTTTTTCTAGAGCCACAAAACTGCTGAAGAAAAATGGTAGAGTTTAAAGAAATACAATTCTAAGTGGGCTGGGTTGGATTTATTTAGAGATGCTTTTTTCACTTAGCTTGTACCATAAAGAGGCATGAGAGAGCAATTCTGAAGTCAGTTGAGAAAACTTTTTTGTAAATCAATCAATCATATTTATTGAGCGCTTACTGTGTGCAGAGCACTGTACTAAGCGCTTGGGAAGTACAAGTCGGCAACACACTGAGACAGTCTCTACCCAACAGCGGACTCAGAGTCTAGAAGGGGGAGACAGAGAACAAAACCAAACATACTAACAAAATAAAATAAATAGAAAAGATATGTACAAGATAAATAAATAAATAAATAAATAATAGAGTAATAAATATGTACAAACATATATACATATATACAGGTGCTGTAGGGAAGGGAAGGAGGTAAGAAGGGAAGGATGGAGAGGGGGACGAGGCGGAGAGGAAGGAAGGGGCTCAGTCTGGAAAGGCCTCCTGGAGGAGGTGAGCTCTAAGTAGGGCCTTGAAGGGAGGAAGAGAGCTATCTTGGTGGATGGGCAGAGGGAGGGCATTCCAGGCCTGGGGGATGATGTGGGCCGGGGGTCGATGGCGGGACAGGCGAGAACGAGGAACAGTGAGGAGATTAGCGGCGGAGGAGCAGAGGGTGCGGGCTGGGCTGTAGAAGGAGAGAAGGGAGGTGAGGTAGGAGGAGGCGAGGTGATGGACAGCCTTGAAGCCGAGGGTGAGGAGTTTTCTGCCTGATGTGCAGATTGATTGGTAGCCACTGGAGATTTTTGAGGAGGGGAGTAACATGCCCAGAGCGTTTCTGGACAAAGACAATCCAGGCAGCACCATGAAGTATGGATTGAAGTGTGGAGAGACACGAGGATGGGAGATCAGAGAGAAGGCTGATGCAGTAGTCCAGACGGGATAGGATGAGAGCTTGAACAAGCAGGGTAGCAGTTTGGATGGAGAGGAAAGGGCAGATCTTGGCAATGTTGCGGAGCTGAGACCGGCAGGTTTTGGTGACGGCTTGGATGTGAGGGGTGAATGAGAGAGCGGAGTCGAGGATGACACCAAGGTTGCGGGCTTGTAAGACGGGAAGGATGGTAGTGCTGTCAACAGAGATGGGAAAGTCAGGGAGAGGGCAGGGTTTGGGAGGGAAGACAAGGAGTTCAGTCTTGGATGTGTTGAGTTTTAGGTGGCGGGCAGAAATCCAGATGGAGATGTCCTGAAGGCAGGAGGAGATGCGAGCTTGGAGAGAGGGGGAGAGAGCAGGGGAAGAGATGTAGATCTGGGTGTCATCAGCATAGAGATGATAGTTGAAGCCGTGGGAGAAAGCTATTAATAAAAATAATAGTATCTCGAGTTTTAATAGTATTTTATTTTCCCAAGCACTTTCACATTCATTCTTACATCCTTTCAACAGTCTAGTGAGAAAGAAAAGAGCAAGTATTCCTTCCATTTCATGGACAAGGCACTGAGGCACAGAGAGGTCAAGTGACTTGCCTGAGGCCACACAGTAGGTTAGTGGCATAGCTGGAACTGGACCTCTGGTCTCCTGGCTCCCAGACTTGGGCAAAAATGAAGACTACAGGAGAAGGATATTATCATGAAGCTTAACCCATATATCAACTCTGCTCTCAAATATGAAAAATATACAAAATATGAAAAGTACTACCACTTTGCCTGTTTCATCTTTGAAGCAATGGTTTTTCCAAAGATGTGCATTTGGGAATCTGAGGTGAACACTTTCCTTTATATTACAAATAACATTTTTCAGGCCATGAGGTCTGAATTTGTGGACACAGCAAATTGTAAGATCGAAGCACTCCTCCACGTAGCTGCAATGACCTTTACAGCATTGAACCTATAACTTGTTTCACCCTATCTAGTGCAACACACGAAGCCTGATTTCCCCAGCATGTTCATTTCATTTTAGAACTCAGCCTGTCTTCGGTGGAAGAATACCAGTTTCTAATTAGCAGAAGGCTAAAGTGCAGGGCTGCTGCTCTGGGTTTACCTGCAGGTAAGGCCTGGCTGAAGTCACATATGTCTTTTGCATACATTATGCAAACAACCAGCATTTACACACAACAATTTGAGCAGAGAGGGCAGAAGAGATAAGGGGGTAAAGAGGGAAAAAGAGTAGAAAAATCCTACTTCGTCCTCATAGGGACTCAGTTGGGTTTGGTTTAAAAATTCTAGCATCCTGACCACAATACCACACTTAACCGGGCAGCTAGAAGGTTTCTGGCAGATTTCATAATCATTCTCTTGGTCAGATAGCCAACATACTTGTCACTTAACCAAAATTGACATTTTAATTTCTTCAAGCTTCTTCCAGCTTTCCTTGCGAGTTCTTGCCTTTCATCAAAGGAGACACTCTTGAATTGTCTGGTTGTTTTGGTGATCACTTTCCTTTTCAGTGCCACATCTAAATCACTTTCTGGCTTCAATGTATGCAATTTGGACTCTGTATCGACAGACAAGGATGAGGCACAAGTATCGTCAACTACAGACAGTTCTGTGGGTTTCACATTTCTGTCTTTCAGTGAATTCCCTTGAGATGAGCTAGCCCTGTTATTCAGCATGTGTTTTGGGGAACATTTATTAGTTTGCCCTTTGACACAAATGGATACATCTTCAGGGTCCTCATTGTTTTCACTTGGGTCCCAAGCTTTAACCTTCTTTTCAAAAGCGTCACTCCGCTTACCGCTTCTTTTGTTTTGCTTGGTGCCTCCTCCATCATTTTTAATGTTTGCAGTGTTGGTGGTCTTGAGGCAAGGAACTGAAGTGTTAAAGGATTTTATACCCCAATGGGGAGTTGACAAATAATCTACACCACCCTTATAGACTTTCACTTCTAATTTATGGTCAATGAATTGTCTTTCCCCACTCCAATATTTCAATGGAGACATAAGGCGTCGACCACTGTAGCTACTGAGTTTAATTTTTTTAGTTCTGAGCAACAGGTTAGTTCTCCCTTCAGTAGAATCAGAGTCATAATAATAAGTTGTGCCTTTCTTTCTAGAGTATTGCACTGAAACTTTGGGGGCTTCTAATGATTTTTTGTTGATCGAAGGAATAATCTCTGTATTACCATCACCACTATATTGTTCAATAGTAACTTTCATGTCTCCTGATTTATCTTGAGTCTCAATTTTTCCTGATCCCCCTATCACATTGTAATTGTCAGCCATTCCTTGTTCTTCAGAGGTTTGTGTTGGCTCTCCTCTAGTTTTCTCTCCTGTACTATTAAGCAAGGTATCATCATATATTCCCCAGTTTTCCAGAGAGCTGAATCTAAGTTTCTCAATGGAGTTCTGTTTCAGAAGAGCTGAATGTGTATTTTCTTGTAAACTACAGCTTTTATCAGGCCATATATTGAGTTGGTTGTTTTCTCTGTGCCCTAAAAGTCCACTATTTTGTCCATCCTGGTCATTAGGATTATCCCAGCATCCTTCAGTACCCAAAGAATTGCTATTAGTCACCCTAAACACCTGATCCCTTAAACCAAGCCGTTCATTTTTATAATCCGTACTACCATCCTTATCCTTATGTGTTGGATTTGGTTGAGATATATACTCTTCCTTCAGTTTCTGTTTCCTTGGTATATGGATCTTGGGGGAAGCAAGCAGAAAGGGACTTAGACATGCAGAGAGGATTTGAGGGTTTCTCTCTGGAGTTCTTTTCACTCCAATTTCTGCTCTGCTCTGCTCACTGCTTGACTGGTCTTTTTCTTCGGGGAAATCGTGGATACAAGATGCACCCTCTGTTTCATACCCTGGAAACTTGATACCGGTCTTAGGGAGGATACAAGTAGGGTGTTCTGTATTAACCACCACACTGCGGGATTTCATGCCATTCATCCCAGCATCTGCAAGAACATTTTGTGAAAATAGTACATTTTTTTGATTAAAGCAACCCTGCCCTTTGGGGGCAAAATCTACTGGGATACATAGTTTTCTAGAGGACATTAATGAAACATGTTTTCCTTCATACTGACTAAAAGAGGAACATTGCAAAGAATGGTTGACCAATGAAAGAGATGCTTCATTCTGTCTCTTCCTCATTAGCCTATACTTCATACGGAAGAAAGTCATGTTGGGGGATTCTGGGATCATCTCCTCTTGTGATCGGTCAACAACATATCCCATTTGCTTTGTAGGTACAATTGAACCTGCATCAAGATTTTCACTTCGTAATCCAATGGATCTTTCCAAATTAGAAGTCAGAGAGAAAGTTGTATTTATTTGACTGGCACCTTCCTCAAGCGACTTGCTTTTTTCCCATTTGTCCTGCAAAGCCTTGATTTTCATCCTTTGGAACACCTTTGCTGGAGATTCAAATGTAAAAGCACTGGAAGCTTGAAATGTCTGGGGAATGAAATGTTTCATCGGCATTCTGACCTGCTTTTGGTGAAAGGCATGTTCTTGGGCTACACTTAGCTTCATTCTAAAGGGATTTTTGGGGTGAGACGTGCATTCTTGACTGAGGTCCTGAGTGATGGAAAGCAGGTCATTGGATTTCAGGTCTGCTGAATCAACTTAGCTCATCTTCAGCTTTGGGGAAAAGAGATAAAAGGCCGTGATACTTTGCTGACTTTTTCAAGGACAGCAGAGTTCCCAAGGGAATATATTGCATGGGGAGTTCTGACAGGCAATGCTGCTCCCCCTGGGGACCGCCTGAGGGAGCCCCCACAGGTCCAGGGATGCCAGGAGGGAACAGGATGGCTGCTATCTTCCTTCAGGCTCAGGGATAGGGCTGAAGAGCATTCAAGAGAGGCCAACGCAACTTTGCTTCATCGTGTTCAATGCCTTGAGCTCCCTTTCACACAACTGGAAGAAATTCTCTCTCCTGCTTGTTTGGGGGTGAGCATGTGCACCTCGGGTCTTGAGATAGGAGCAGAGGAAGAAGAGTTAAGTGCAGTCATAGAGGAGAGAAATAGTTGAGCCCGGTTCTTCTCATTAACTAGGATTTAAAAAAAGCAATTGGAAATTACAATCTCATTCCTTTCACTCAGGTCCTCTCCCCTGTCATGTATCTCAGCCTCTTCCTGACCTTCCACACCAAATCCCTCAACCCATGTCAACTTATCTCCTAACCTCTTTTTTATTCTTATTTCTTTACATGTTTTCTTGTAGTACCAGTACTCCTTTGTAACATCAACTGAAGCAGGTTATAATAATTGTGGCACTTGTTGAACATTTAGTATGTGATAGGCACTGTTCTAGGCACTGGGGTGGATACATGCAAATCAGGTTGGACACAGATCCTGTCCCACATGTGGCTCACAGTCTTAATACCCATTTTACAGCTGAGATAACTGTGGCACAGAGAAGTTAAGTGATTTGCCCAAGGTCACACAGCAGACAAGTGGCAGAGCTAGGATTAGAACTAAGGCCCTTCTGACTCCCAGGCCTGTGCTCCTATCCACTAGGCCGTGCTGCTTCTCTCTCTCCTCTGAAGTAGATAAAAAGATCATCAAATTGAACATAGTTCCTGTCCCACATGGGACTCGCAGTCTAAGAGGTTAAGAAGGGAAAACAGGTATTTTACTCATTTTACAAGTGAGGAAACAAACATAGAGTGGTTAAGTGACTTGCCCAAGGCCACACAGCAGGCAAGTGACAAAGCTAGGATTAGAAACTGAGTTTTTTGACTTCTCAGCCCATACTCTTTCTATTAGGACCTGGTTTACTGACACCATCTACATCCTTGAGCATTCCCTCCTTGCTTTAACCATGTAATCAGAACTAACATCATGTGAGTGGCACTGAGGAATTAAAGAGGATCAAAGCCACTGGAAGCTTTTATTTCTGGATCCCCACTCCTGTCCATACCCCATTTTGCTGCCCAGATCATTTTCCCTCAAAAACATTCAGACCATATTTCCATACTCCTCAAGAAACTCCAGTGGTTGCCCATCCACCTTTGCAATAATAAAAAAACTCCTCACCACTGACTATATTTAATCACCTTGCCCCCTCCTATCTCACCTCACTACTCTCTTACTACAACCCAGCCCGCACACTTCATTCTTCGAATGCTAACCTTCTCACTGTTCCTCAATATCACCTATCTCACCGCTGATCTCTCACCCACATCCTTCCTCTGGCCTGAAATGCCCTCCCTCCTCATATCAGAAAGATAATTGTTCTCCCCCACTTCAAAGCCTTATTGAAGCACACCTCCTCCAAGAAGCCTTCCCTGACTAAGCCCTCTTCTCCTCTTCTCCCACTCCCTTCTCTGTAGCCCTGACTTGTTCTCTTCATTCATCCTCCCTCCCAACCCCACAGCACATATGAATATCTGTATATATCTGTACTTATTTATATTGATGTCTCTCCCCCCCTCTAGACTGTGAGCTTGTTTTGGGCAGGAAATGTGTCTGTTGCTATATTGTACTCTCCTAAGGGCTTAGTACAGTGCTGTGCACATAGTAAGTGCTCAATAAATATGATTAAATGAATGAATTAATGAATCACCACTAAGCACATGACATTCCTTGAATTTTCACTCTTCACTATCCACAGAACACTCACCAACTGCAGCTGGGACAGGGCAAGAGTGGGAAAGGGGTTTCTGGCAGTCCAGCTGTTTTGCCACCTGTTACACTCTTTTTGGCAGTCTGTTGAGACTCAGATTGGCTTTTCTTATGGTTTTCTACCTCCTTACCCATCTGTGCATTGTTGCATGGCGTACTGCCTGAGTAGTGGAGTTCAGCAAAACTTGAAATTTTGTGTTGCTGATGAAAACCCTTGGTTGTATGTACAGATCTCCAGGTGGCATCTCAGTTTTCCTCAGCTATATTGTCATTCCACAGTACTGTCTTATATGTGCAAAAGTGATTCATTATTATTTGCATGTCCATATAAAGAATTTCCTGGACCACTGTCTAAAAAACTTTTGAAGTGTTTTCCAGTGGACTGATATATATATACATATACACTCATATTCACTGCCACCTGCCTCTCAGTCCTGGCAATGTAACAACTTCAGTCAGCCCCAAAAAATAAAGATTCCCCTGTCTTGAGTGAAGCCATATAATGTTATGATAAGAATGTGAAAAACTAGAAGAGTTGGCCATACTATAGATGTGTCATTAATAATTATTTTCTGCTCAGGAAACAGCTAGACCTAATTAATGATAAATATTTCGAAATTTAGCATCAGGTTCTTTGAGTGGAGAGCTTTTTTATTTTGGTTATAGAATACATATTGTTATTTTTAAAAACTTTCAATTTCCAAACACTTTTCAAAATGACCTGAATGACTTGAAAACAATAGCATTTTACAAATGTAAAGGGTGAGAGACCTGATTTTAAGGTATTTGGTCTGTGGGTTATCATTAGACAACAACTAAAACTGAGATGGCTTAAATTCAAGAAAGGTCTGTAATGAATTATGACTGAAAATTTGTTAATTGTGTCAAAAGAATGGATGTCAAAGAGGGCAGCTAACATAACCTCCTCTAAGCATCATGTTGCCACTATAAGAAACAGAATCTTAAACTGATGGGCCTCATGTCTGACCCAATATGATATTTCCAGGAGTCTTGAGTTCTAACGAGATAAAGGAGCATAGTGTGCCATTAACTGGCACTTCTGAAAGAAATAATAATACCAATAACAATTATGGTACTTGTTAAGCACTTACTATGTGCCAAGCACTGTTCGAAGTGCCAGGGTAAATACAAGTTAATCAGGCTAGACGCAGTCTCTGTCCAACATGGGGTTCACACTCTTAAATGCCCATTTTACAAATGAGGTAACTGAGGCTCAGAGAAGTAAGTGACATGCCCAAGTTCACGCAGCAGACATGTGGCAGAGCTGGGATTAGAACCCAGGTCCTTCTGATTACCAGGTCTATGTTCTATCCACTAAACCATGCAGAAGGGTCAGATGAAAAAGTTAGAGGAATACTGAATTACCCCAAACAATAACTATCTCTTCATTTAGTCACTGAGCCATCATTTCCTGGATGTGAATGACTCACTGTTACCAAAGACAATTGCACACATTATCATTTCACATGGAAAAATGACTAGAAGAGCTGAATAACCTCCCTGAGAAGTCTGAACATAATCCTGAAATGAGGGAGAAAAATATTAATTCCCACTGACTATTTCTCACCTCAGAAGGAGCAGATTATTTCAGTTCAGGATATTCCAGTAGAGGCTTATCCCTTGTATTTCTGAAACAGAAAAATACATTTTTGACACACCACCCATTGGAAAATGAAGCCACTGTTGCTAGAGGAAAATCCTCACTGACACAGAAATTCATCCTGATTTTGGAATCTGAGCTAGAAGAGATGCCTGATTGCAAAATCTGTTTTAAGCTTCCTACATTTTACTTTCCCAGAGAACCATGTCTTTCCACATGTCTTTAGACTGTAAGCTCAGTGTGCATCTATCAACTCTGCATTGTATTCATTCACTCAATCATATTTACTGAGCGCTTACTGTGTGTAGAGCACTGTACTAAGTGCTTGGGAAGTACAAGTCGGCAACCTAAGAGCTTAGTACGGTACTCTGTGCACAACAAGCACTCAATAAATACCATTGATTGATTGATTGATTAATTAAGTTCCACTCTCCGCAACTGCTTTGTCCTTAAGGAGGTCTGATAGAAACAATTCTCTTGGGCAGAAACAGGCTGGAAACAGGCCACCTGATTCAGCAGATTATGAGTAGTAAATTGGAATGCATAACTTCTCTCCTCTTGGCAAATAACATAAAATCCAGGGATGGTACAAACAGCAAATCCTGTTAAGAAATAACCTTATTCCTGTACTTGCCACCTGGGAAACATTTCGTATGTTCATCCAACTCTGCTGAGACTATTATAGATTCAGTTAGCAGGCTCTAGACAAAGGACCACACTGAGGGTAAACAAAGTGGGGGAAATGAGAAGGCTCTCACTTCCTAAAATCTTTGGAGTGTCTGAGATTTTCCTCTCCAATGCAAAGCATGTGTTCGGGTTTTATTTTTTCTAACTGTGCACCAAATTCCAGCTCACTTTAAGTGATATAACACTTGCCTGTTATTGATACTTTTTCTCCTAAAAAAAAAATCACAATCCCCAGGGTTGGGAGACTCAGAAGAGTTCTCTGGATGTGGTGGAGACAAGGCAGTGTTTTCACAAAGATACTCTTTCTACCTACCTTTCCTGCCATGGGTGCTTACTCTCACACAATTTTTTTATGGTATTTGTTAAGCACTATGTTCCAGGCACTGTACTAAGCGCTGGGGTGGATACAACCTAGTTAGGTTGGACACAGTCCATGTCCCACCTGGGACTCACAATTTTAATCCCCATTTTACAGATCAGGTAACTGAGATACAGAAAAGTAAAATGACTTGGCCAAGGTCACACAGCAGAAAAGTGGCAAAGCCAGGATTAGAACCACGTCCTTCTGACTCCCAGTCTCATGCTCTATTCTCTGGGCTGTGCTTCTTCTCAATTATTCTCAACGAATATGGAGTACACACTCTATACTTCTACCACCTGCAGGAGAGATAGAAAGCAAACTGTAGATTTTTAGAGAAAAATTCTTGATTGTTGTCTAAAGTTGATAACTATAAATTAAATAAATTATCCTTAATGTAATTTCCCCCTTAATCTTTGGTGGCCCAAATTGTCTCTATCCATGCCCATTGGTACAGATTCTGCCCTTAACGTTACCTGCAAAATGGATACTAAATGCCAGAACAACATCTGAGTGGCTAATGCTGCAGTCATTCAGGTTGGCAAGACCTAATAAACCTCAGATTTATTACAGACTAAAACTCTCCCCACCTTCAAAGGTCTCCTAAAATCGCATATGCTCCAAGAGGCCTACCTGGACTAGCCCTCATTTTCCCTCCCAATGCTCCCCTCTGTGGTGCCTATATGCTTAGATCTGTTCCCCTTTAACTTCTGATATTCTCCTCACCCTCAGCCCTACAGCACTGACCTAGGTAACCTTGCACTTCGTCATTTCCAGCTCTAAACCGTAAGCTCCTTGTGGTCAGTGATTGAGTCTACCAACTCTATTGTATTGTTTTTCCCCAAGCACTTCATACAGTGCTATGCACACAGTAGCCACTGAATAAATACTAATGATTTATTGATTAGTCCATTTTCAAGTTTGATTCCCCAGAGGAAGGAACTGAGATCCTCTAAGTACTCCATGATTATACGGTTAACTGTGGCAGAATGGATGACATCCTTTCTGATCCCATTCCCTATAAACAGGGATGAAAGCAGGGATGATTTAGTCCATTTTTCAATTAATCAATCCACCGTATTTATCGAGCACTCACTGTGTGCAGAGCACTGAACTAAGGATTTGGAAATGTACAATATGACAATACAACAGAGTTGGGAGAGATGTTTACTGCCCACAATGAGTTTACAGTCCATTTATTCCCTACAAGCATGGTAGAAGATGCAAGACGGGATTAGATGGGGCTATTTCCAGTCCTCCTGGGAGCTTACAAATGTCCAGTGTTCTTGAGCCAGCCAGCCAATCAGAAGCTGCTGGGAGCTCATACTTATGTGATCAAAGGATACACTCAAGAAGACTTGCAAGAGATCATGGGCTGCTTTGAAAAGTCTGCCCAGCACTCTGGACTGAAGAAGCTGGACAGATGGAGAGAATGAGAAGCCGTTTGCCTAGTGGATTGAGCACAGCCTGGGAGTCTGAAGACCTGGACTCTAATCTTGGCTCTGCCACTTGTCTGCTGTGTGACCTTGGGCAAGTCCCTTGAGTTCTCTGAGCCTCAGTTACCTCATCTGTAAAATGGGGATTAAGACTGTGAGGCCCATAACAAAATCAGGAGATTGAAGATCTTGGGGTGCGTGTATGGGGTGTGTGTGGGTGTGTGGGTGTGTTCCCATTTAAGAAGTGATGTCCCAAGAAGGCTCAGTGAAGCTGACAGTGAGAAATTGAGTACGGTTTCAGTGTTTCATTTGAAACACCCAGCTATAAAATCTGATTAGAAAGAGAACAATTCCCAACCTCCTCTGAGAACACATTCCCAACTTTTAGATTTTATCACCTTAATAAACAGCAAGCCAAAGCTAATCTTTTTTGCCTTAATGTAAGCTCATATCCTCAGTTTGATCCTCAAATGGACAAGCATTGCTCCTCTGGCTGTTTCCAATCCTCCAGGGAACTCCTGTCAACTCAGGACATCCAAGTATCCAAGATTCTGGAGGCAGCCAGCTAGCCAGCCATCCTGGAGCTGCTGGGAGAGAAGAGTGGGTGATCAAAGGATACACACAAGCACACCTGTGAGAGATCATAGACTACTTTGAAGAGTAAGCCCAGTTCTGCGGAATGATAAGAAAGGTAATAAAATCTGAAAGTATGGTGGGATAGTTGCTCAAGTGAGGAGCAACATGGTCTAGTGAAAATAGCATGGGTCTGCTCTGCCAGTTGTCTGCTGTATGACCTTGGGCAAACCATTTAATTTAAAATGGGGATTAAAACTGTGAGCCCCATGTGGGACATTGACTATGTTGAGAAGCAGCATGGCTAAGTGGAAAGAGCATGGGCTTTGGAGTCAGAGGTCATGGGTTCAAATTCCTGCTCTGCCAATTGTCAGCTGTGTGACTTTGAGCAAGTCACTTCACTTCTCTGGGCCTCAGGTACCTCATCTGTAAAACTGGGATTAAGACTGTGAGCCCCCTGTGGGACAACCTGATCACCTTGTAATCTCCCCAGTGCTTATAACAGTGCTTTGCACATAGTAAGTGCTTAATAAATATCATCATTATTATTATGTCCAACCTCTAGATGGTAAACTCACTGCGGGCACGGAATGTGTTAGTTATACTGGTATATTGAATGCTCCCAAGCACTTAGTATAGTGCTCTGCACGTGGAAAGTGCTCAATATGATTGATTGAGTGACTATCTTGTACCAACACCAGTACTTACTATAGTGCCTGACATATAGTAAACACTTAATACCAAAAAAGCTCATCTTCTCTATACCTCAGTTCCCTCAACTGTAAAATGGGAATTCAATACCTGTTCTCCCTCCTACTTAGAATAACTGATGAGACAGGGGCTGTGTCAGACCTAATTGATTTCTAACTATCCCCTGCTTAGAACAGTGCTTTGACACATAGGAAGCACTTAACAAATACCCAGTACTTAGTACAGTATGTGGCATATAGTAAGAACTTAACAAGTTCCTTAATTAATTAATAGCTGGTCGGTAATCTCCCCACATAACTTCATATATTAAAGAGTTATTGCACCTTCATATAATGAAGACAGCATTTCTAGAATAATTAACTATTTCTCAGAGGGCCAATCTTCCATCCTTTCATTATTTTTTATCATTTCCTTCTGGATGTTCTCTGGACTCCAGTACCTTAATTGAAAGGGCTTGAACAGTGCAGAGGCTAGTGGAAGGACTGCTTCATGACACTTGAATGCCAGACACCTGAGAGAACCTAATGGCTGACTCATACTGAGTTTTTGGCCAACTAAGATCCCTTCCTCTGTCCTTGTTTCTAGACAACCTTTCCCCATCCTGTGTTTGTGCTGTTTGTTTTTCGTCAAAACATGTGCTACCTTGCACTTGTCCCCATTGAGTTTCATCCTGTTTTTGCAGCACCATTTGAACACTTTGTCTAAGTCACTACAGATTCTATCCCTGCCTTCAAACTTTTGACACTCACATCCAATTTCTATAATCAACAAATCTGATGTGCATGGGTTCTATTTTTTTCATTTAAGTTGTCAATAAGGATAGTGAATTAAAGTGATCCCAGGATTGATCTCTTTGGGTCAAAAATGAAAATATCCATCCAGCTTGATATTGCCTACTTCTTAGGGGTGACCCTCAGGTCAGCAGGACACCCACCTCCCTGAAATGTAACCAAAACAGCTTCCTGAATCCTGAATTCCTGATGAGAGCATCCTTAATAGCAGATGTGGAAGGAGTCATCCTAGCCAATGGTTGAAGATAGTAGTCAGGGAGTAAAAGTGGGTGAAAGTGATTTTAATAGGTTAGAAGGGATGGCAGAGGCATGAGTAGAGGGGGTAGATTTTGAAAGCAGGTGGAAAGGCTCTCAAGAGATCTCTGAAAAGGTTGAAACAGCAGATGTGAGCGTGGAAGGGACTTAGGTTATTAGGAAGAGATTTGGGAGCTCACTACTGATGGTTTCAATTTTGTCAAGAAAGTAGCTGGCAAGGTCAACAAGGCAATAGATGGGGAGGTAGAGGCACTGAGGGATCCAGAATATAGTTATAGATCTGAAATAATTGGTGGGGGAAATGGGCATGGGAGTTGATGAGGGAGAAGTGATGTTGCTAAACAGAAGAGGGGGCAGAGGTGTAGCTAAAAAGAGTGAATAAAGATTGGCCAAAATGGGCCTCATGCCTGGATTTCCACCAACAGCAAGGGAACAGTGAGGAGCAGGGAGATGCACAAGGAGACATAAGTAATGCTGACCCCACAGTAGAATGTGCTCACCTGAGCAACCATTTTGATGGATGCTGATTTTGTGTGATACTAGCCCTGGAACCTCCTCTTTTTCTCAAGTTTTTATGATTCCTCCGTCCCCAGAGGTCAGATGAACTGTGCCACTGTGCCTGGGATATGGAACACGGTGGCAAAAGCTAAAAAGTAGGGAAGCTCAGTGCAGAAAATCTAAACATTCGGAACCATATCAGAACTGGCAACTGGAAAGGCCAACTTCAAATGGAACTCTCCTCTGAAAAGCCAGATGGATGACCACCCTGGGTAGACTGGACAATTTGGCCTCTCCTCCACCAAAGGACTGGGCCAATATTAGAGTAAGTGCTCAATGGATACGATCGACGACAGGGTGAAAGGAATAGGCAGATAGAAATAAGAAGGAAAGAAGGGTGGACTGGACTACCTCACCACACTTTTTTTTCATGGTATTTGTTAAGTGCTTACTATGTGCCAGGCACTGTACTAAGGACTGGGTAGATACAAGCTCATTCATTCATTCATTCAATCGTATTTATTGAGTGCTTACTGTGTGCAGAGCACCGTACTACGCGCTTGGGAAGTACAAGTTGGTAACATATAGAGATGGTCCCTATCCAACAACGGGCTCACTATCTAGAGGGAGGAGACAGACAACAAAACAAAACATGTAGACAGGTGTCGGACACAGTCCATGGTCCACATGGGGCTCACAATATTAATCACCATTTTACAGATGGGGTAACTGAGACCAGAGAAGTGAAGTGATTTGCCCAAGGTAACACAGCAGAAAAGTGACAAAGCCAAGATTCAAACTCAGGTCTTTCTAACTCCCAGGCCTGTGCTCCTTCCACTAGGCCACATTTCCCCAGTAGGTTGCTTGGGTTGCCGCAGCAGCAGGTGGCACGATGCTGGGATAGGTCTGGGCATTTTTTAGAGAATTTTAAAGGTGTGAAGAAAAAAAACCCTGATTAATCTTGAAAGTCCTTATAAAAATCACCAATGTGTATATGGACAAAATACTTTTCAAGAATCTAATTCAATTTCCTTTTGGGGATGAGCATTTCTGTTAATTACCATGAAAATAAATCATACTCATATATAAGCAAATATATCACTGCAGTATCACACTTAGCTCTCTTTTCTTCTTACTGTAAAGAAATTCTTAGAAACTGTATTAAGCTCTATTTTTAACACAGTAAAATGTAAGGAAAAATCAGAAGCTATCACTTCATTCTGATGATATAATAAATCTTTCTTCTCTTTTCTTTTTATACTTTTCAAGCTATAATTTTTTATAGAGAAGAGAATAGCCATCACCTGGTATGTGTGACACCACATTATATTTAAGATCAGGTCTCAAGTTTGTCATTTTTTTTATTACTGATAATGATGTATATTGTGGTGAGTGTCATCTATTGCCTAGGTCAGGATTACCCCATATAAATGCTCAACTAATGGGTGATAATGATGATGATAATGTGTGAAGGGGCCTCCAAGTACACTCAAAGGTAACCCTCCCTTCAGTCAGTTTTATTTATTGAGCGCTTACTGTGTGCAGAACACTGTGCTAAGCACTTGGGAGAGAACTATATAAGAGAGTTGGTAGGTATGTTCCCTGCCCACAAGGATATTACGATCTAGAGGACTAGGCACCCTGATGGTCTGTAGGTGAAAGTACTGGACCTGTCCTTTGCTTCTCAGGAACATGAGTTTTTGAAAACCACAAGCCTCTACAGCCTAGACTTCCTTCATAGGTATAATCCTTCTCCTTTGAGCTTTTCTCCAGACAAGGAGGGCAGGAGTGAGCAAAGCAGCCTGCTGGAGGGATGCCACTCCCTGGGAACCCAGCCAAAACAAGGTGTGATTCACACTTGTGTCCCATATAGGATTGAGATCAAATAAAGGGAACTTGCCTACCAATTCTATTGTATTGTATTCTTCCCAGCGCTTAGTATAATGCTCTGCCCACAGTATGCACTCAATAAACGCCATCAGTTAATTCATTCATTCAATCTTATTTATTGAGCGCTTACTGTGTGCAGAGCACTGTACTAAGTGCTTGGGAAGTACAAGTTGGCAACATATAGAGACAGTCCCTATCCAACAGCGGGCTCACAGTCTAGATGATTGACGCTAACTGGCAAAAATAACCCCAGCTTCTTGCACGTATTACAGATCCCCCAAAACACAGAACCAGAAACCCTCACAGAGGCATACAACACCTAGGCATAGAGTGTCAGGGGAAAAGAGGATGTGAGGGGCGAAGGGACAGAGTTGACAGGGGAGTGAGCTTGGTAGGGAGGAGAGAAAGGAATTTAGAAGGGACAAGAGGTTCAGTGAGAGGGAAGGAGAGAAGTGGGGGTAGAAAGGTGGGAGGAGGCAATGATGGGACTGGAAGGGGATGGTGGGAATGGATGAGGTAATTTCAAAGGGTTTGGGGCAATGAAGGAGTTAAGAGGAAGCTTTCTAGATAGGATTGGCATTGCAGGGAGGAGTAGTTTGGGGATAAACTCCGAAGAAGTCAGAGACCTCTTATTTATACCCTTCTCCCTACCTGGTTTTCCTTACCGCTTAGAATCATATGGACCATGAATATTTCCAACTTCAAAGTCCTCCTGAAATCCCACATCTTTCAGGAAGCATTTCTCAATCAATTCCACCAATCCAGGTCAACCTCTATCAGTTAATCAATAGTATTTATTGAGCGCTTACTGTATTCAGACCACTGTGGTAAGCACTTGGGAGAGCACAAAACAATAGAAGTAGCAGACAACATCCCTGCTCACAAGGTGTTTACATCACCTCATCCACTTTCATACTTATGGAAACACAGCCATCCTTACCATTTATGTATCTTCAGATCCACACACTTAATATTCATTTACTCATTTATTCTCCTATCCATCTTTCCCAACTCATGCTCTTTCCAGTAGTAACTTGATTTTTACTCCTGCTATTACATGGTGTATATCTGCCTTTTCCCCCCATTAGATTGTTGCATCCTTGAGAGCAGGGGCTGTCTGTCTCCCCCTCTAGACTGTAGGCTCATTGAGGGCAGGGAATATCTGTTTATTGTTGTGGCTCAGTGGAAAGAGCACGGGCTTTGGAGTCAGAGGTCATGGGTTCAAATCCCAGCTCTGCCAATTGTCAGCTGTGTGACTTTGGGCAAGTCACTTAACTTCTCTGGGCCTCAGTTACCTCATCTGTAAAATGGGGATTAAGACTGTGAGCCCCCCGTGGGACAAACTGATCACCTTGTAACCTCCCCAGCGCTTAGAACAGTGCTTTGCACATAGTAAGCGCTTAATAAATGCCAAAATCATATCATTTTTCTGCACATAGTAAGCGCTCAATAAATACAATTGACTGACAATTGGGGGCTAGGGGATGTCGGAGAGTGAATCAAAGTGTTCAATGATAAGCATATGGACTACCCTCCTCTTTCACATATACAGAGATGGTGAGATCTATTAGTTTAGAGATTATTCATTCTTTCATTTGAATGTGTTGAGCACCCACACTATAACTCATCTGCCAGAGTGCAAGCTCGTTGTGGGCAGGGAATGGGTCTGTTATTTGTACTCCAAGCGCTTAGTACAGTGCTCTACACATAGGAAGCACTTGATAAATACGATTGACTGGGAAGAGACAACAAATCTTAACAGATATGGCCTCTGTCTTTGGGGAGCTATAACACTGTAATGGAGAAGAGGGGCAGATACAGATTGTAGACATATAGTGAGGGAGCAAGAGGAAAAATAGTAAAAGTTGGAGAAAAATGGATAAACACATACAAAATGATGAAATGAATGGAGTAAATAAATCAGTATGACTGTTAGGATTAGACTGTAAACTCCTTTATGCAGAAAACATGTCTACCAACTGCTATTCTGTACTCTCTCAAGTGCTTAGTACAGTGTTCTGCACACAGTAAATGCTCAATAAATACCACTGGTTGACTGATTGATTGACATGGGGGAGATGGTGATGAGTTGAGGAATCCTGTTGTGGGCAAGGATTGTCTCTGTTGCTGAATTCTACTTCTCAAGCGCTTAGTACAGTGCTCTGCACATAGTAAGCACTCAATAAACACGACTGAATGATAGAACTGGAGAAAGTGAGTTTTTAAAAGAATGGCCTAATCTTTTTAAGGTCAGGACATTTCCATAGCTAGAGTCATCAAGATAAATCAATGAGCTTTTCAAATGAGAGAATCATCTGCTTTGATAATGATTTGGTAGATGCTTTTAGAAATGAAGCTTTGTGACCATTTCCCATTCCACTGATCAAAGAAACTGTTGTTGATCAGGAGGAGCCTGGCCTAGTGAAATGCATACAGGCCCGAGAATCAGAGGTCCCAGGTTCTAATCCAGCTTCTGCCACTTGCCTGCTGTGTGACCTTGGGCTAGTCATTCAACTGCTCTGCACCTCAGTTTCTTCATCAGTAAAATGGAGATTCAATATCTGATCTCCCTCCTAATTAGAGTGTGAGCTCCATAGGGGACAGGGACTGTGTCCAACCTGAATAGCTTGTACCTACCCCAGACCTTAGAACGGTGCGTGACACACACTAAGCGCTTAACAAATAATATTCATTCATTCATTCCAAAGTGCAATAAATGCAGTCTTGTAAGAGTATGCAGGTATCATCCTATTATATGAAGGAAGTGTGCTATTTTTTTAAAAAGGCATTTAGATCTTCAAAAACAAAGAGACTATTCTTAGTAGCCCAGAAAACTTTGGAAGTTCATCAACTAACCAAATCCATACTACTAGGAAATATTTATGGCCACAGAGTAGTTTTTAATTCCTTGAAAGCATTTTCTAATGTTGTGTCTGCCAATGAAATGCTCATAAAAGTGAAATAAAAACAAAGGACCTGAAGCAATGCCATTACTGGGTGAGACCAATGGTCCATTCAGCCCAGGATCCTAGCTCCAGTGATATCAGGATGCCTTTAGGGACAGTGTGATGGTTATAGTCCTGTGCATACACCCCCTGGACTGTGAGCTTATTGTGGGCAGAGAAGGTGTCTATCAACTCTGTTGTATTGTATCAGTCAATCAATCGTATTTATTGAGCGCTTACTGTGTGCAGAGCACTGTACTTAGAGCTTGGGAAGTACAAGTTGTACTCTCTCAAGCAGTCAGTACAGTGCACTGCACGCAGGAAGCCCACAATAAATTCCATTCGTGATGATGATTTACCATACAACATTCCTATCTTAACTCCCAATGTGCCTATTTATAACCACCACCCAAGAATTTATCCAAACTCTCTTGAAGCTACTAGCATTTTTTAAAATGGTATTTGCTAAGTATTTAACTATGTGCCAGGTATGGTACTAAGCCGTAGGGTAGATACCAGATAATCAGGTAAGGGTACAGTCCATGAATGCTCCGGATGGGGCTCACAGTCCTAATCCCCAGGCACAGAGAAGTGAAGTGACTTGCCCAAGGTCACTCAGCAGTCAAGAGGCAGAGCCAGGATATGAACCCAGCTCCACTCTCTTTCCACTAGGCCACGCTGTTTCACAACTTCCTCTAGGAACACATTTAATATGCTTATCACCACAGAGTAAAATGTCTGCCTTCTCCTAAAGGGGCAAAAGAATCAGCAGGGAGGGGGAAGAAAAGAGGAAGCAGCAGCAGAATGTGGTTTTGGCCCTTCTCACACCACCTGGTTGCCAAGGCATGTAGCCCAGGATTTAACCTGCTTTCCTCTGTTACCATGCTAGGCTCCTGTCTATCATTCAATAGTATTCATTAAGTGTTCACTCTGTGCAGAACACTGTACTAAGAACTTGAGAAAAGACAATAGAATTATTGCATTATTGTTACTGAAGAAATAGCATGACCTGGGAGTCAGAGGATCTGGGTTCTAAACTTGACCACACCACTTGCCTGCTGGGTGACCTTAGGCAAGTCACTCCACATCTCTGTGCCTCAGTTGCCTCATTGGTAAAATGGGGATTAAGGCTGTGAGCCCCATGTGGGACAAGGACTATGTCCAACCTGATTAACTTATATCCACTCCAGTGCTTAGTACAGTGCCTGGAACATAGTAAGCACTTAACAAATACCATTTTAAAAAATATATTAGATAAGATCCTTGCCCTCAAGAAGTTTACAGTCTAGTGGGATTTATAAAGGCAATAAAATAAATTACAGATAGGGAGAAGTAACATGGTTTAAAGATTAGGTACGGAATAAGTCTGCACCTTTTACAACCAAACAAACCCATTTGATCTCCATACCCAAACTGCCTTCTCCTGATGCACAAACTGATGCACTCAACACCACCCTCTCCACTGAACTCAACTCCCTCTGTCCCCATCCCTCCACTGGTCTCGTACCATTAAGCCGCAACCTTGGACAACCTCCACAGTGTCCATTCTCCGCTCCTGTGTCTGAGCTGTTGGTGGAAATCCAGACTTTGTCCATCTTAAATTCATTCTTTTCTACTTCAGTTTGGCCCTGTCCTTTTCCTGACAAAAATACTCCTCCTCCTTAATTCACTCCCATACTCACTGGCTGTTCCAGATATTTAACTCCTTCCGTAAACCTCCTGTCTTCCCGCCCCATGATCTCTTTCCCCTAATGACCAGGCCACATACTTCATCAACAAAATTGAAATTATCAGGTATGATTTCTCTAAAATCTCCCCTAATACCCGCCCCACTCCTCCATCCTCTTCAACTCTCTATATTCCCTGAAGTAACTCAAAATGAGATCTCTCGCCTTCTTTCTAAATCTACCCTTTCCACTTATTTCTGATCTCATCCCTTCATACCTTTTCATTCATTCATTCAATCATATTTATTGAGCGCTTACTGTGTGCAGAGCACTGTATTAAGCACTTGGGAAGTACAAGTTGGCAACAGAGACAGTCCCTACCCAACAGTGGGCTCACAGTCTAGAAGGGGGAGACAGAGAACAAAACAAAACATATTAACAAATAAAATAGAATAAATATGTACAAATAAAATAGAGTAATAAATATTAGGAGCTTACTATGAGCCAAGCTCTACGGTGGATACAAGCAAATCAGGTTGGACACAGGCTGTCATTCATTCAATCGTATTTATTGAGTGCTTACTGTGTGCAGAGCACTGGACTAAGCACTTGGGAAGTACAAGTCGGCAACATAGAGATGGTCCCTACCCAACAACGGGCTCACAGTCTAGAAGGGGGAGACAGAGAACAAAACAAAACATGTAGACAGGTGTCATAATCGTCCCATGTGGGGCTCACAGTCTCAACCCCCACTTTACAAGATGAGGCAACTGAGGCAGAGAAGTGACTTGCCTAAGGTCACACAGCAGACAAGAGTGACCTTAACCTAGGCTCCTTCCACTAGGTCATGCAGACTGTCTAAACTATGAGCTCCTTGTGGGCAGGGAACACTTCTACCAACTCAACTGTATCGTTCCATCCCAGACACCTAGTCCTAGTTACCCAGTAAACACTCCAGTTCCATCAGCCAATTCCATTGCCTGATTGATTCCAGTTCCGAGCAGAACCATTCCCACTCTGCAACGAGCCCAGCTGTTCCATCTCCAAGGGAGCCAAGCATAGACAGGAAACTAATAGTCCTGGTGCCTGTTAGGCGCTTTCAGCTTGAGTGTAGAACCAGTTCTCATCATAAGGCGCCAATTCATCATCATCATCAATCGTATTTATTGAGCGCTTACTATGTGCAGAGCACTGTACTAAGCGCTTGGGAAGTACAAATTGGCAGCATATAGAGACAGTCCCTACCCAACAGTGGGCTCACAGTCTAAAAGGGGGAGACAGAGAACAAAACCAAACATACTAACAAAATAAAATAAATAGAATAGATATGTACAAGTAAAATAAATAAATAGAGTAATAAATATGTACAAACATATATACATATATACAGGTGCTGTGGGGACGGGAAGGAGGTAAGATGGGGGGGATGGAGAGGGGGATGAGGGGGAGAGGAAGGAAGGGGCTCAGTCTGGGAAGGCCTCCTGGAGGAGGTGACCTCTCAGCAGGGCCTTGAAGGGAGGAAGAGAGCTGGCTTGGCGGATGGGCAGAGGGAGGGCATTCCAGGCCCGGGGGAGGACGTGGGCCGGGGGTCGATGGTGGGACAGGCGAGAACGAGGTATGGTGAGGAGATTAGCGGCAGAGGAGCGGAGGGTGCGGGCTGGGCTGTAGAAGGATAGAATGGAGATGAGTTAGGAGGGGGCGAGGTGATGGAGAGCCTTGAAGCCCAGGGTGAGGAGTTTCTGCCTGATGCACAGATTGGTATCCACTGGAGATTTTTGAGGAGGGGAGTAATATGCCCAGAGCGTTTCTGGACAAAGATAATCCGGGCAGCAGCATGAAGTATGGATTGAAGTGGAGAGAGACACGAGGATGGGAGATCAGAGAGAAGGCTGATGCAGTAGTCCAGACGGGATAGGATGAGAGCTTGAATGAGCAGGGTAGCGATATGGATGGAGAGGAAAGGGCCGATCTTGGCAATGTTGCGGAGCTGAGACCGGCAGGTTTTAGTGACGGCTTGGATGTGAGGGGTGAATGAGAGAGCGGAGTCGAGGATGACACCAAGGTTGCGGGCTTATGAGACGGGAAGGATGGTAGTGCCATCAACAGAGATGGGAAAGTCAGGGAGAGGACAAGGTTTGGGAGGGAAGACAAGGAGTTCAGTCTTCGACATGTTGAGCTTTAGGTGGTGGGCAGACATCCAGATGGAGATGTCCTGAAGGCAGGAGGAGATGCGAGCCTGGAGAGAGGGGGAGAGAGCAGGGGCAGAGATGTAGATCTGGGTGTCATCGGCATAGAGATGATAGTTGAAGCCGTGGGAGTGAATGAGGTCAACAAGGGAGTGCGTGTAGATTGAGAACAGAAGGGGACCAAGCACTGAACCTTGGGGAACCCCCATAGTAAGAGGATGGGAGGGGGAGGAGGAGCCTGCAAAAGAGACTGAGAAAGAACGACTGGAGAGATAAGAGGAGAACCAGGAGAGGACGGAGACTGTGAAGCCAAGGTCAGATAGCGTGTTGAGGAGAAGGGGGTGGTCCACAGTGTCAAAGGCAGCTGAGAGGTCGAGGAGGATTAGGACAGAGTATGAGCCGTTGGATTTGGCAAGCTGGAGGTCATTGATGACCTTTGAGAGGGCAGTTTCCATGGAATGTAGGGGATGGAAGCCAGACTGGAGGGGGTCGAGGAGAGAGTTGTTGTTGAGGAATTCCAGGCAGCGCGTGTAGACAACTCGTTCAAGGAGTTTGGAAAGGAATGGTAGGAGGGATATGGGGCGATAACTAGAAGGTGAGGTGGGGTCCAGAGAGGGTTTTTTTAGGATGGGAGAGACATGGGCATGCTTGAAGGCAGAAGGGAAGGAACCAGTGGAGAGTGAGCAGTTGAAGATGGAAGTTAAGGAGGGGAGAAGGGATGGAGCGAGAGATTTCATGAGATGAGAGGGAATGGGGTCAGAAGCACAGGTGGCCGGAGTAGCACTTGAGAGGAGGGAGGAGAGCTCCTCTGAGGATACTGCTGGGAAGGATGGGAGAGTAGCAGATAGTGTTGAGAGCCGGGGGGTTGGAGAAGGGGGGGAAGAGACTTTGGGGAGGTCGGACCTGATGGATTTAATTTTGTTAATGAAGTAAGAGGCCAGATCGTTGGGGGTGAGGGAAGGAGGAGGGGGAGGAACCGGGGGCCTGAGAAGGGAGTTGAATGTACGGAAGAGCTGGCGGGGGTGATGGGCATGGGTGTCAATAAGGGAGGAGAAATAGTTTTGTCTGGCAGAAGAGAGGGCTGAGTTAAGGCAGGAAAGGATAAACTTGAAGCGAACGAGGTTAGCATGGTGTTTAGACTTTCACCAGCAGCGTTCGGCAGCTCGAGCATAAGAGTGAAGGAGGCGGACAGTGGCAGTGATCCAGGGCTGTGGGTTAGTGCTGCAAGAGTGGTGAAGGGAAAGGGGAGCGAGTGAGTCTAGCTGAGTAGAAAGGGTAGATTTGAGAGCAGTAATCTGATCATCAAGACTGGGTAGAGAGGAGAGGGCGGCAATTCTTTGTGTTTGGCTAGCTTGACCGTGTCCACCCATTTGGGGACCTTTAGCTTCCCTGACTTTTTAAGGAAGGCATCCAGGGCTCAGACGAACTCCTGCTGGTTCACGTCCTTCACAGTGACTCCTGGCATCATGCGGCCACCGCACTGCCGGGCAGGGAAAAGCAAAATACATTTGCCATACTCCCTTCTTCCCACTTTGACTACCATCTGTAACTTTTCACTTTTAAAAAGCCTCTTCTCCACTACTTTTAAACATGCTAATGTCTCCCCTATACTATAAAAACCCTTCTTTGACCTCACGGCTTCCTCTAGTTATTGCCACTTTTCCTTCCTACCATTTCTCTCCAAACTTCTTGAGAGAGTTGCTTACACCCACTGTCTCCACTTCCTCTCCTCCAATTCTCTCTCCTAGAAGTCCTCCAATCTGGCTTTGCCCCCTCACTCCACAGAAATGGCCCTCTCTAAGGTAACAAATGACCTTCTAACCAAATTTGATTGCTTCTACTCTATCCTAATCCTCCTAGACCTCTCAGCTGCCTTTGACACTCTAGATCACCCCCTTCTCCGTGAAAGCTTATCCAACCTTGGCTTCATGGCCATTGTCTGCTCTTGGTCCTCCTCCTATCTTTCTGGAGGCTCCTCAGTTTCTTATGCTGGCTTCTCCTCCGGCTCTCACCCTCTAGGTCCCCTTCTGTTTTCCATCTATACCCACTCCATTAGAGAACTCATTTGCTCTTGTGGCTTCAACGACCATCTCTTATGCATATGGTTCCCATCTACAACTCCATCCCCAACCTCTCTACTTCCCTGAAAATTTGCATTTCCTCCTTCCTTCAGGACATCTCCACATAGATGTCGCACTGACACCTTAAACGAAACATATCCAAAACTGAACTCCTTATGTACTTATCTATAAATTATGTATTATAAATGATGCATTCATATTAATATCTGTCTCCCCTTTCAGATTGTAAGCTCATTGTGGGCAGGGAAAGGGTCTACTGACTCTTTTGTACTCTCCCAAGTGCTCACTACACACAGTAAGTGCTCAATAAATACCAGTGATTGACTGATATTAATAAAGAACACAAATGAACAAATGAATCGACTACAAATAAACAGATAAATCCATGAGTGCTGAAGTAGATGAGGGAATAGCAAGTCCGGGAAATAAGTGAGTGGGAGGAAGATAACCAGGGCATGCTGACCAGAGAAGATTGCCTTTGCTTTCAGAAGACTTTGAAGGAGAAGTATGTGGATTGGTGAAACTATGAGAGGGGAGAGTGTTCCAGGAAGGAGGAAAAGTGTAAGCCATGGATCAGACTTGGGCAAAGAACTCAAGGGCCAAAGGGTTACCACAACATTAAGGAGAAGGGAAATGCCTCATGTTGATACTAAAAGAAGCCCGGTATTGAAGGCACATCTGTGACTTCTTTTACAGAACAGAGGAGGCGGGGTGGGGAGGGAATGTATCCCTCAATAATCACCATAGCTCCTTTAAGCACAGCCTAACCTCATTTACACCCCAGGTTTTTTTCCTTCTTTGTTCAGCTGAAGGCAAACGGGTAGCATTTTCAGTACAGACTTTGTGTGATTGCATTCTTTTAGCTCACTGGTAGCTCCAGAACCCAAATGTTGCTTTGTTCACAAATGTTCTTTACACCTAACTCCATGAACACCAGCCACTATTGTTATTTCTAATCAGTTTTCCACCTTAAAGCCCCAAACTATTGTTCTATAATAAGCTTTATGGAGAGCAAAATGCAATGAAGAAAAAAAAACCCATTTTTCCTTGCCAATTAAAAAAAATAAAAAAAATTGAACGGATGCAAGTGTTCAGGCACTGTATCAAATTATCTGAGATGACCGTTTAACAGGCCAGGTTTATGAGAATGAATTTGTCAATGGTTTATGGAAATCAGGTTCATGCTAAAGGACAGCAGGTGTTAAAACAATGCAATGACCTCCTTTGCATCTGGACTACACAAACTGACTCAATGTTTACAAAAACAGGATAATCCCCAAAACATCCTGCCCCTAGTTAGGTCTTTGTTATTCTTTTTTTTCTCACACCGGATAGTTTTATTTTTAGAGAATAAAGGCTACTAAGAAAAAAAAGGCCTCCATACTCACTTCCATGTGGAAGTGATGCTTATAGGGCATGAGGAGGGTTTCCCTGTGGTGAATGTACTCCATTCAGTTATTAACCCTGGCTCTGCTCCCAGCCTGGGGGACAAACCTAATTCTGTTTGCCCATATCCCTTTATAATTTGGTTATTAGGATAGTCTGAACACAAATCTGTCAACCAAGATTCATTTCTAGCCCAACAGATGCTGTGATGAGTTACTGTAAAAACTGGGTAAGTGCCAAGATGTGTAATGCAATCAATTTTCACTGTGGGGAGGAACAATATCAATGGGCAAATAGAAAATACGATTAGTAATGATGAACCGATTTTACAATAGAGTGGCATTTGTAACACTGATCACAAATTTGTGTGTGAGGATCTCAAATATTTCTCCATACAATATGTTTACCTAAACTTCTGCCAACTGGGAATTTGCGTTCTCATCTAGGAAGTAACTAAGACAGACTAAAGCGTTCCAGGTTTCTCAGCAATAGAATCTGAAAAGCACATTGGTGGAGTGCAGATTAGTAAGCACTTTTTGCCTGTGTTCCCTCAACCACCAAGAGTAAGCAGCCGATTACCCCTGGCTTTTCACAGGAATTGCAAATCCATATTTTGGAGAAAAGTGGCAACTTTCTACAAAGTGAACGCTGGATTACATGGAAAAGGAACAGATGAGGTTGTAGCCACCTCCTAGGTCACTAAAACAAAATAAGTGTGGTATTCATGAAGTGCTTACTAGGCACCAAGCACTATCCTAAGTGTTGGGGTAGGTACAAAATAGTCAGGTCCCGTACAGTGCCTTTCCCACATGGGGCTCAGAGTCTAATTAGGAGGAAGAGCAGGTATTGAATCCCCATTTTACAGATGAGGAAATGGAGGCATAGAAAAGTGAATTACCCAGGGTCACACAGCAAGTAAGAGGCAGAAGCAGGATTGGAATCTAAGCCCTCTGACTCCCAGGCCCATGCTTTTTCTACAGTGGAACAATCAGCTTAATAAACCAGCTTGCTTAGGTGACAGTGGGGAGCTGGATTTTTGTGTGCACACACAAACACACACACATAAAAAAACACCCCCCCACAACCTCCTTCCCTGCTCCGACTTTCCTTTGTACCCACCCAGATAGGAGAACTCCTCCAGATGAAAGCAGCCCAGGACATGGAAGGAGGCAGTAACACTTGCTAGGCTGGACATAGTGACCATAGGGTGAGTGCCGGCTTGGGATTTATTTATCAAGCAGTGGGGAACTATTCAGGGGAAAAAGAGAAGGCAGGGAGGGAAAGAAATGTCTCCTTTTTCCTAAACAGATACTGTAAACAAAAGATAAGGGAAAAGCCTCTGAAACAGGACTGTGTTCCTGACTGAACTCCAGGAACAAAAGCTGATTATTTGTTGTACCACCCAGAGACAAGAGGTAGGTTATGTTTAAAATAGCCCCAGGACAGCGAAAACCCGCAGCTCAGACAGTGTATCTTGGAATCACCCTATGCCCTATGAGTAGGGATATAAAAACATCTGTGTGTGCCCACATCTGTGTAGAATGATCCCATGTGAAGTGAGAGAATCTGTAATTAACACTTCTGACTGGTTGGTCACTTGCAGAGTTCCAGTTTGTTTGATTGTCAACTATTTGGCTTCTCTTTCCAGAAATTAGCATCCTTTTTCTCTCTAATAATAATAATAAAAATAACTTTGGCATTTGTCAACAGCTATGTGCCAGGCACTTGTACTAAGCACTAGGGTGGCTCGTGATGTAGTGGATAGAGCATGAGCCTGGGAGTCAAAAGGTCATAGGTTCTAATCCTGGCTCCACCACTTGTCTGCTGTGTAATCTTGGGCAAGTCTATTCAGTTCTCTGTGCCTCAGTTACTTCATCTGTAAAATGGGGTCTGAAATTGTAAGCCCCACATGGAACAGGGACTGTACCCAACCTGATTTGCTTGTATCCGCCCCGCGCTTAATAAGTGCCTGACAACATAGTAAGTGCTTAACAAAATACCATTATTGTTATTATTATTATTACAATAAAATTGATTTGGACATAGTCACTGTCCCACACGAGGCTCACAGTCTCATTCCCCATTTCGCAGATGAGATAATTGAGGCACAGAGAAGGGAAGTGATTTGCCCAAGATCACAAAGCAGACAAGTGGTGGAGGCAGGATTAGAACCCCTGACCTTTTGATTCTCAGGCCCATGCTCTATCCATTAAGCCATGCTGCTTCTAGTATGAACTTGGGACTCATAAAAAAGAGCTGAGATGTTGCGACCCAGACAGCGGCCCTGTATGTGACTTAGAGAGACATGGAGGGAGGGACGCGAGTGGAAAAGGAAGCCTGCCAGGAGGAGGCAGAGCAGACAGTGATACTTAGGAGGCAACACCTGTTAAGGGAAAGGAACTGACATGATGCTGCTCACCTTCTACATGATGCCACTTGATTGAATTTCAAGTGGCTCTTCTCATTAATCTAATTTCAAATGTTAGGTGTTTTATCATGTTGATAACGGCCAGTTGGGCAACATCTGATACATGCCTTGATCCCAACTAGACTTTAGAGGACAGAGCTTTAGCTTTTCTGAAAACAGACATATCCCTGTGGTCTCTAGGCTCCAACTGGAGTTTCCTCTCTCTTCCCCCACCTTGCTTCCAACCCACCCTCCTCAACTATATCTTCCTTTCCCTGCCCCCCCCCCCCTCACTCCGCAACACACCACAGGACTTTTTATTTTTTAATTGAATTTGTTAAGCACTGGGGTAGATACTAACTAGATAACCAGGTCGGACACAATGCATGTCCCACATGGAGCTCATAATCTTACTCCCCATTTTACTAAGCACTGGGGAAGATAATAGCTAGTCAGGTTGGACACACACCCTGTCCCACATGGGGCTCACAGTCTAAATCCCCATTTTACAGACAAGGTCACTGAGGTAGAGAAGTGAAGTGACCTGTCTAACGTCACAAAGCAGACAAGTGGCGGAGCTGGAATTAGAACCCAGGTTCTCTGACTCCCAGGCCTGAGCTCTAGTCATTAGGCCATGCTCCTTCTCTGCGACTCAGAGCAGAGAGAGTCGAGCAGTAACTGCTGCAGCGAGTCGCCGCTGCTTCTGTCACAACTGCCTCATAATCTGTGCTTCTGGGTTTGGGAGCCTTTTCTCACTGCACGGCCTGCTGAGAGAGGCACAGCTCCAGCAATATGACGGAATCAGCAGCAGCAGCAGAAAGAATTTCCCTTCTCACCAGCTCCAGCTTGATGGTCCAGCCTTGTCAAGCCCAGCAAGAAGGAGTTTATCAATGACAGGCTTCTGCAACCAGTGGCATTTATTGAGCCCTTACTGGGTGTGGGGCACTGTCTGAAGCTTTTGGAAAAGTACAGTGTGACTGAGTTGGCCGATGCTATTCAAGCTCACAAGAAGCTAACAGTCTACCTCGTCCCCTTTGAAATATTTGCTGGGATTAGTTGTTCCACTCATGGAAATCCTCAAGCCTAGAGAAACCAACTGCCTGATTGCCACACCATCCTACCCACAACTTCCCTTTCACTTTGAGAGGAAGGGAAAGAGTGCTTTCAGTAATTTTTATGTGATTTAGCTCATTAGAAACACCATGGTCTAGTGGATAGAGCATGGACCTGGGAGTCAGAAGGTCATGAGTTCTAATCCAGGCTCCACCACTTGTCTGCTGTGTGATCTTAGGCAAGTCACTTCACTTCTCTGTGCCTCAGTTCCCCATCTGTAAATATGGGGATTAAGACTGTGAGCCCTGTGTGGAACAGGGACTCCGTCCAACCCAATTATCTTGTATCTACCCTAGCACTTAGAACAGTGCCTGACACATATTCATTCATTCAATTCATTCAATCATATTTATTCAGCACTTACTATTTGCAGAGCACTGTACTGGATGCTTGGGAAAGTACAATACAGCAATATGAAGCACTTAACAATTACCATAATTATTAATTATAATTATGATTACTTAAAGGTATTTATTGAGCAGTTACTATGAGCAGAGCTCTGTGCTTAGTATAGAATAACAGAGTAAGTAGATATAATCCCTGCCCACAAAGAGTTTACAATCTAGAGAGGGGAAAAGATATTAAAAGAAATTATGGATATGTAAATAAGAGCTGTGGGGCTGAGGGTGGGGTGAATATTAAGTGTTTAAAAGGTACAAATCCAAATGCAAGGGGGATTCAGAAAGGAAGGAGTATAGAAAATGAAGGCTTAGTACGGGAAAGCCTCTTGGAGGAAATGTGATATTAATACGGCTTTGAATGTGAGGAGAGTGTTGGTCTGTTGGATATGAAAGGGGAGGAAATTCCAGGCCATAGGCAGGATAATAATAATAATAATAATGATGGTATTTGTTAAGCGCTTACTATGTGCAAAGCACTGTTCTGGGGAGTTTACAAGATGATCAGGATGTCCCACGGGGGGCTCATAGTTTTAATCCCCATTTTACAGATGAGGTAACTGAGGCACAAAGAAGTTAAGTGACTTGCCCAAAGTCACACAGCTGACAGTTGGAGCAGGGATTTGAACCCATGTCCTCTAACTCCAAAGCCTGTGCTCTTTTCACTGAGCCACGCTGGTACAGGATGTGGAAGAGGGGTCATCAGTAAGATAGATAAGGTCAAGGTACAGGGAGTAAGTTGGTGCTAGAGGTGAGAAATGAGTGGGCTGGATTGTAGTAGGAAATCACCAAGGTAAGGTAGGAGGGGGAAAGATGATTGAGTACTTAACCGTTCCTGATTTAATTTTAACTCTTTCCCACTGTAAGACTGAGGATCAAAAGGATGCTTGACCTCTCTTCAGCAAAAAGTTTTGGAGCATCTTAATTCTCCTTGACTCAGCAGTGAACAGCAAAGGAACAACAGCAGCACATAGAACAGCCTTCCAATTGACAAGTAAAACTGAGGCTTCAAGAAGGTCGAGATACAAGAAGCAGAATCAAAAATGACAGTAGGTATGACAAGAATTAAATATAAAAGGGCAGGAGGGGAAGCAGTATGGCCAGGTTGATGAAGCACAGACCTGGGAGCCAGAGGTCTTGGTTCTAATCCCAGCACCACCACTTGCCTGCTTTGTGACCTTGGACAAGTCACTTCACTTCTCTTTGCCTCAGTTTCCTCAACTAAAAAAATGGGAATTCAATACCTAGTCTCCCTCCTGCTTGACTATGAGCCCCATGTGGGATAGGAACTGTCCCTGGACTGATTAGCTTGTACCTATGCCAGAGCTTAGAACAATGCTTGACATCCTAAAAAGCATTTAACAAATGCCATAAAAAGGAGGGGATAATCTTTATGAGAACATGATGAGGATGGAGTTTGTGGTGACACACTGGTCTTTTCTGCCTCATAAAATAAAATCCTTGGTCACAAATGTCATTATTGAACCTCAGAGAGAGGTGATGTCCATAAATTCAGAGTGTGTATTTAAATTTGAATAGCATTTGACATATAATATAAACTTTAAATGGTGCTTAGCATGGCTCAGTGGAAAGAGCATGGGCTTGGGAGACAGAGGTCATGGGTTTGAATCCTAACTCTGTCACTTGTCAGCTGTGTGACCTTGGGCAAGCCACTTAACTTCTCTGTGCCTCAGTTACCTCATCTGTAAAACAGTGATTAAGACTGTGAGCCCCACGTGGGACAACCTGATTACCTTGTATCCCCCCAGCGCTTAGAACAGTGCTTTGCACATAGTGAGCACTTAACAAATACCATCATTTCAGCGTTTAGAACAGTACCTTGCACATAGAAAGCACTTAATAAATGTCATCATTAAAAAGCATGACTCATGAAGTTTTGGGCAGTGCCACTGGAATAATTTACAATACACACATTTTAAATTTATTTCCATTATTTCAGATCCCTTATTTACAAATGTGGCAACAGTTAATTGTGTGCTAGGCAAGTATACAAAAATTAATACTACAGTAAAACTATAAATTATGCCTTGAGAGCTGTTTCTACTTTATGTGTACAACAATTTTTTTAATCAATCAATGGTATTTATGTGCAGAGCACTGTAGCTGGCACTTCGGAGAATATAGTATGATAGAGTTGGTAGACACATTCCCTGTCCAGAAGGAGCTTACAGTTGAATTGCATAAAGACTTTATGAGCACGTTGGGTCAACACACAAAACAGTTTAAAAGAACAAGATGTCCCATACAAATACATTTTGAGTAAACTTTCATATAACAGTGCTTTGCACATAGTAAGTGCTTAATAAATGCCATAAAAAAATAGCATAACACCACTGTGGACTGTACCCTTTCCTGAGCTGCTGTTTGACAGACACAATGAAGGACAAGGTATTTTGGGCTCAGGGAGTGAGATGTGAAGATTCACTTCACCAGGAAACTCTCAAGGGTTTTATTACTAAGATTGAAGTGTAAGGAATGACGGTCACAGAAAATATTTATACTACAGTGAAAGGAATGGGAAGATTAATGATTGTTGTCTATATACTTGTGCAGCATCAGCTCAATAACACATTGTATTACACTCCAGAAACAGTTTACAAGGATTTGTAGTATTGATTTTTTTTCATAAATTGGTTTTACTTTTCCAGAAGGGATTGAACTATCTGCTTAACTAAAAGGACTTTAAAAAGGAGACCTTTAAGCTCTCTCTAGAGTCTAAGTTCCTTGTGGGTAGGGAACATGCCTACCAAATTAATCAATGATATTTATTGAGTACTTTCTGTGTGCAGAGCACTGTACTAAGTTCTTGGAAGAGTACAATGCAACAGAGTTAGCAGACATGTTCCCTGCCCAAACTGAGCTTAAAGTCTATCTGTTATATTGTACTCTCCCAAGCACTTAGTACAGTGCTCTGCACACATTAAGTGCTCAATAAATATGATTGATTTTCCCCAATGAAGCTTCTGCATTGTACATATTTGGTGACCCCATTTAGTTCTCACTATTCTGTTTTTCAATATCATATGGAAATTACCTTTATCTGTCAAAAGCTTTGACACTTCTTTCTTTTTTATTTATTATTAGTGTGTTCTATCTGGCTGCATGGTTTAGTTTTCTAAACTGTAAACAAATTACTTAGATAATAGTCATATACCCGAGTATAATCCCCAGTTGGAATTTGGTACCCACCAAAAACATCTGATGTATATTAACTGAAATCACCATGAACTTGAGATTTCTGAAGTAGATAGTTTTAGGAGCACTATCAAAGTGTTAAAAGCCAAAATCTGATGAACAAGAGACAACCAGAAGAAAATGAATAGCAAACATTCTCCTGATAAGTGATAGGTTAAAATGGGGAGTCAATATCTGTTCTTCTTCCTACTTAGATTGTGGTGAGTCCCTTATGCATCAGGTCTGTGACCAACCTAATTTACCCCAGTGCTTAGAACAGTGTTTGACACATAGTAAATGCTTAGTAAATACCACTGAAAAAAGTGAACCAAAGAAAGCATACTGACGCCTATTTTTCTTTCCCAAGCTCCAAAGACACAGCAATGGCTCCTTGGGAAGAGAATAGAGAAAATAATAATTATAATTGCAGTGTTTCTTTGTTCTAAGCACTGGGGTGGGAAAACAAGTATTGAATTCCCAATTTGTAGTTGAGAAAACTGAGGCACTGAAAAGTTAAGTGACTAGTTTGAAGTTCACACAGCAGATCCAGGGCAGAGTCAGGATTAAAACTCAAGTCCAAATCATAAATACTCCAGAAAAGTCACACTAGTCCCAACCAATAGACTAGCCCAAATCATACTCTGGCTTTAAAGCACCAAATGAAGTTTGATGGTCCCTCAATTTGACATCCAACCACATAGTTATGGATGTACAATTTATCACCCTTAATGTCTCCCTTTAAGAATACATTGTGAGCCTACTGTTCAGGGAATCTAACCCAATCGCCAACCTTTTAATGTCCCTAAATTTCCTCCTGGTACCCTATTATGTATCACTTATCCACAATTTTTCTAACATAGCCGATCTTGAGCCTAGAACACTTTCAGTGGTACAACTTCATCATCATCAATCATATTTTTTATTCACTGTGTGCAGAGCACTGTACTAAGCACTTGAACAATGTAAATTCTTTAGGATTACCACCCACAAGATGAAGTGTATCCTTCTGTTTGTTTTAAACTGACCGCCATCACGTTTCAAAGCAGAACCCCCTTGCCATGTTGCTGTGGATCATAGTGAACAATTTCATGTTGACTCTTCATAACCTCCTTCCACCTTTTCTAATATTCATGACTTCAGTCAATTAGTAGTATTTAATAAGCGCTTACTCTGTGCAAACGTAGTACTAAGAACTTGGCAAAGTACAACAGAGCTAATAGACATGATCCCTGATTACAATAACTGTGGTATTTTTTAAGCCAAGAACTGTACTAAGAGCTGGATGTAGATATAAAATAATCTGGTCCCCTCATGGGGCTCACAGTCTAAATAGGAGGGAGAATTGGTATTGAATCCCCATTTTACACATGAGGAAACTGAGGCACAGAGTTCAGTGACTTGCCCAAGGTCAATCAGCAGACAAGTGGAAGATACAGAATTAGAATCCAAGTCCTTAGACTCCTAGGCCAGTGCTCTTTCCACTAGGTCATTCTGCTTCTCTAAACCTACTTTCAAGGAGTTTCTAATCCAGTGGAGGAGTTTACAGTGTCTACTTTACACTCAAGTTTACACTGACTTGGAGCAGTATGGAGACAGCAGCAATTGGTATTCATTCTTTTTGTTTGTTTGGTTTGGTTTCAGTAGTATTTGTTAAGCGGTTACTATATGCCAGACACTGTACTAAGTGCTGGGATAGATACTAATTAATCAGGTTGGACATAGTCCATGTCCCACATAGGGCTCAGAGCTGTAATTCCCATTTTACAGATGAGGTAACTGTGAGGCTCCAAGAAGTGAAGTCACTAAACCAAGGTCACTCAGTAAACAAGTGGCAGATCTGGGATTAGAACCCAGGTCCCCGACCTCCAGGCCCATGCTCTATCCACTAGGCCATGCTGCTTCTCCTCATTGATACTCCTCTACTCTCCTACACTACTGCTGAGTGAAACAGCAGTCTCTTCACTGACAACAGAATCAGAAGTTGTTCTCCTTCTGTATCCAGATAGCCACCTTATCTCAGTATGGTAGTACACACTGACCCTAGTGTGATCTCAGCAGGACACCTGGTAAAAATGTTCAGGCTGTGAGCAAGGGGAAATTATACATCTCCTTTGCTGGACCTATGAAAGCCTCTTCTCCACAGGGAGTAGAATTTGGCATCTTACAAATAGAATTCTGGTTCTTTTTTAAAAGAAATTACATTAAATGATTTATCTTAGTAACAAATTAATCAGTTATATGTACTGAGCACTTACTGTGCTTAGTACACTGTACCAAGTGCTTGGGAGAGTCCAAAAGAACTACTGGACACAGGCACAGTTAATAAATGCCATTCCTAAGGTTCCTCCTACCTATAACATTCTAGAAAATTGCCCTGGTCACACAGAAATTAGGCTTTTGGAGATTTGGAATGGTTGATTCAGTCATTTAACCACTTTTTTAAAAAGTGGTTTTGGTACACAGGTGTGTCAAAATCAGCTCTGCTTCAAGAATTGAAACTTAACTATCCCCACACTAACTCATACTCTTTCTAGATAGATTGGTGTTTATCAAATTCAGGAATGCTACTGCCAGAATATATTCTCAGTGTTACAATGGAACACTTCTATCCTAAGACTGTTGCTATGGGGACTCTTCTAAAGAAGAAAAACCTAAATAAATGGTAGAAACAATGAAAGAACAAAATGTTATTAGTTTGGCCAAAAATAACCCAGCTAATACTACACTAACTTGCATAATTACCCCACCCCAAATCTTGAGGAAATAAAATATTACTTCTTGTACCACATAATTCCAAACAGTGTTAGCTGCACATTCTGGGGAGAGGAGGAGGAACAGAAGGGTAAGAATGTGACACCAAAGTGGGTGGAGTTAATTTACTAAAACTGCCTTGGGCCAGGGAAGGAGGGGCAAAAGGGTATCAATATGTTCCTCCTTTTTTTTCTTGCCTTTTTCTCCTCCTTCCTTATTGCTAGATTTAATTTTTATATGACCAGTGTTCTAGCCTCCCCCTGTTATAACATTACAATATTTTTTTTTCTTTGTGGTGTTTGTTAAGTACTTACCATGCACCAGGCACTGTTCTAAGTGCTGGGGTACATAGAAGATAATCAGGTTGGATACAGTCCAAGTCCCACATGGGGCTCACAGTCAATCTCCATTTTACATTTTAACCATTTTACAGATGAGGGAACGGAAGCACAGAGAAGTTAAGTGACTTGCCCAAGGTCATTCAGTAGACAAGTGGCAAAATTGGATTAGAATCCAGATCCTTCTAACTCCCAGGCCTGTGCTCTATCCACTAGGAAATGCTACTTCAACATCTTGCTAGCTGTGCTAAAATATGGGCCTGCCCTTCAGCATTCAGGGATAATAATAATAATAATTACGGTACTTGTTAAGCGCTATGTGCCAAGCACTGTTCTAAGCCCTGGGATAGATACAAGATAATCAGGTTGGACACAGTCCCTGTCCCACCTGGGGCTCACAGTCTTACTTCCCATTTTACAAAGGAGGCAACTGAGTCAAAGAGAAGTTAAGTGAGTTGCCTGTACTCTATCCACTAGGCCATGCTTCTTCAATAAATTAGGATCTTGAGGTGGCTGATGGGATGGCACAGCTATGATGACAGGGGTTGATTAATCCAGGAATGTCTCCTGGTGGAGGTGGCTTTTTAGGAGTGCTCTGAAACAGGCGAGATATGTCGTTTGGAGAAACTGAGTTGGGGGAGTGTTTCAGACTGGAAAAAAGATGGGACCAATGAGTTGGAGGTGGGAAAACAGAGAGTGAGGGATGGATGGTTCAGATGCTTCCCCTATGCAGCATGGCATAGTGGATTAAGCATGGACCTGGGAGTCAGAAGGTCATGGGTTCTAATCCTGGCTCTACCACTTTGCTGTGTGACCTCGGACAAATCACTTCACTTCTCTGTGCCTCAGTTACCTCATCAGTAAAATGGGGATTGAGACTGTGAACCCCACATGAGACAGGGACTGTGTCCAACCATGTTTTCTTGTATCCACCCTAGTGCTTAGTTCAGTGCCTGGCACATAGTAAGTGCTTAAGAAATATCATTATTATTAGTATCGTTATTATTATTCAGCCAGAACCAGATTTGTCTAGGTCTAAGGTAGGTGGAACTGGAGGGTGTGGGGGAGAGGGAGGTGCAGAGAGGATCTTAGAAATGAAGAATGTTCCCAGAGAGCTTTCCCCATCCCCACAGTCTCTCTCAGCCTCATTAACCGTCAACGTTTCTGCCTCCCTCTCCGAATCTCTTGTATCTTTGTTTCCATTTCTCACGGCGGCACAAGTTTAACTCACTGGCCCCGCCCACTGGATCCCTTTAATAACTGCGGTTTTGATGTATCCATCTCAAACCTTGGAGTTCCATATTTCATAAAATTTAAAGAAATGTAAATTTTTAAACTATTTGTGTGATGCATTTTATAGGTGGTAGATTCATGTACATATATAATTAAAAGGGTATAATCCCAAATATGAATCATAGGGAGATATCGTCTGTCATGTAAATGAGGTGCAAAGTGCTTTCAAAAATGTTCGTTATATGACTGTTAAAAGTAACCGCTTAGTACAGTGCTCTGCACACAGTAAGTGCCCAATAAATATGATTGAATGAATGAAAAGTGTAAAAATTAAAATTCCTAGAGCAACTGTGTTTAGATGACTAGTTATGCATCCAAATGTTTACCTAGCTGTGACCACATTAGTCGACCTATGAGAAAGCCATACTTAATTCCCTGACTTCTGTTGAAATTTGAGTGTGATGTCGTATTAATATAAATTTTTGCATGTAATAAGAAATCATTCACTTCCTAACAAAATGTAGTGGAGCATAGCATGGTATTTAGTATCTGACTGAGATTTAAAAAGCTCACTTCTTCTGAAGTGTGACATTTCATACCTGAAACCACAGGAACAATTTCTCACATTTAAGTTTAGGAGAAAAACCCTTTGAATTAAAATTGAACTTTACACCCTTTTAACTTTCATCCATTCCCTCTTCACTATGTACCATATACCTATACGATGAACATGTTGGAACTAAATCAAAGCCAAAGTGCGTACTGACAAATCCTTTTCCTCAGCCCTTGAAGTACTCCGGAGCATTGTAGCAGGGTTATCTAGCTGTTAGGACTCATGGCCATGGACTTGTTTTCTGGAAAAAGTAGTAAAGGCTAATTGAACAAGATCTCATTTCACATCATCTGCCTCTAGTTGTTTCTGGATTTGGGCTACACTACTGATTATTCTGAGGTCACTTGGTTCAAAAGAAAGAATCGATTCCACTAGGTTCTCTCAGTCTGACGTGTCACTCAGGCACTGGGAATTTGGCCGGCTTCACTGTGAAGCACTTGGAAATATTTTCAGTTACCAAAGACAGAAGAGATTAAGAAAGCATTTCCCTCTAGTGCTAATGTTTGAAATTTGCCAAGAGCAATTGTAATCTGGTAGTTGAGAAACAATGATGGCATGAAACAACGTCCTCTCCTATCTTCAAATAGCCAAATGACTTTGACCTTTAAAAATGAATGGAGTCCTGGTAATAGTGACCTTTACTTTATCCCAAATTAGATAAATGTGATGAACTCTTCTTAAACATGCAAAATTACATCAATATTGCAGCAGCAGTGCACATCACAGCATCCCACTGATAAACAGGACAGACGAGAAGCCATGAATTTATCCTTTCCCCATCCAGCCCTTCAGTACTATTTTGGATTGAGTTTTAAATTATTTTTCCTTAATGATAAAGCTTTCAAAGTATTTTGGTTTGGCAACCTCTAAAATGTGTCTAAATATATATTTCTAACCTATTCCAGATGGTAATAATTATCTGTTTACAGGTTTAGATTTCTCTAAGAGCTGTAGAAAGAATGATTTTGGTCAAGAAACAATTTTAAATGTAAGAACCTCAGTTCACAGACAACAATACTCTGAAACATTTGCAAAATTTCTAATGGCGTGGTGCAATCAGCCATTTTAAATTATCCTGAGGCCTACAATTCCCATTCTTCCTTCTCTAACAATAACTCCATTGAACTTCCCTGGCCATAAATGGAGCAGGAAGAAGAAGGCAATATGGTTGTTTGATTTTTTGCTCTCCCTTGAGCAACAAGATGTTAGCAATGTATGCCTCAATGAAAAGGTTCCATTAACATTTTCTGGCACTCCACTAAGTGCTTAGTACAGTGCTCTGCACACAGTAAGCCCTCAATAAATAGTATGGAATGAATGAATAGGCACTAGGGGATACAGAGTATAAATTAAACAGTTCCTTGATATTTGTTAAGCACTTACTATGTGCCAGCCACTGTATTAACTGCTGGGGTGGATACAAGCAAATCAGGTTGGACAGTCCCTGTTATTCATTCATTCATTCAATCGTATTTATTGAATGCTTACTGTGTGCAGAGCACTGTTCTAAGCACTTGGAAAGTACAATTCAGCAATAGAGACAATCCCTACCCAACAACAACGGACTTACAGTCTATAAGGGGGGAGGCAGACATCAAAACAAGTAAAGAAGCCTCAATATAAATAAATAGAATTATAAATATATACACATCAAAACAAGTCAACATACACTGAGATAAATGAATACAATTATAGATATATACATATATATACATAAGTGCTGTGGGGTGGGGAGAGGGAGGAAGAGCAAATGGAGCCAGTCGAGGTGATGCGGAGGGGGAGCTGAGGAAAAGGGGGGCTCAGTCTGGGAAAGCCTCTTGGAGGAGGTGAGCCTTCAGTAGGGATTTCAAAGGTGGAAGAATTATTATTCGGTGGATTTGAGGAGGGAGGGCTTTCCAGGCCAGAGGTAGGACGTGGGCCAGGGATCGACGGTGGGACAGGTGAGATCGAGGCACAGTGAGAAGGTTAGCACCAGAGGAGTGTAGTCTGTGGGCTGGGATGTAGAAAAAGAGATGGGAGGTGAGATAAGAAGGGGCAAGGTGATGGAGGACTTTGAAACCAACAGTGAGGAGTTTTTGTTTGATACAGAGGTGGATAGGCAACCACTGGAGATAATAATGATAATAATAATAATGGTATTTGTTAAGTGCTTACTATGTGCAAAGCACTGTTTTAAGCACTGGGGGGATAAAAGGTGATCAGGTTACCCCATGTGGGGCTCACAGTCTTAATCCCCATTTTACAGATGAGGTAACTGGGGCACAGAGAAGTTAAGTGACTTGCCCAAAGTCACACAGCTGACAAGTGGCGGAGTCAGAATTAGAACCCATGGCCTCTGATTCCCAAGCCTGTGTTCTTTCCACCGAGCCATGATGCTTCTACAAATTGGAGGGAGAATGGGTATTTAATCCCCATTTTGCAGTTGAGAAAACAGGCACAGAGAAGTTAAGTGACTTGCAGCAGCTAAGTGGTAGAATCAGGATTAGAACCTAAATCCTCTAGCT
This sequence comes from Tachyglossus aculeatus, assembly GCF_015852505.1. Classification (NCBI taxonomy): domain Eukaryota; kingdom Metazoa; phylum Chordata; class Mammalia; order Monotremata; family Tachyglossidae; genus Tachyglossus; species Tachyglossus aculeatus. The sequence continues at coordinate 55,812,534 of NC_052072.1, forward strand.
TCCAGGCCCTTGTTTAATCCACTAGGCCACACTGCTTCCCCACTGTCCACATGGGGCTCACAGTCTCAATCCCCACTTTACAGATGAGGTAACTGAGGCCCAGAAAAGTGAAGTGATTTGCCCAATGTCACACAGAAGACAAGTGGCAGAGCCGGAATTAAAACCTATGACCTTCTCTGACTCCCAGGCCCATGCTCTACAGTAATAATAATAATAATAATGATGGTTTTTGTTAAGCACTTACTATGTGTCAAGCACTGTTCTTAGTCTCGGGTAGATACAAGGTAATCAGTTTGTCCCACGTGGGGCCCAAAGTTTTAATCCCCATTTTACAGATGAGGTAACTGAGGCACAGAGAAGTTACTTGCCCAAAGTCACACGGCTGACAAGTGGCAGAGGCGGGATTAGAACATGACCTCTGACTCCTAAACCCATGCTCTTTCCTCTAAGCCACACTGCTTCTATCCACTGCATCATGAGTTGGATTCATCTAGAGGACGTTAAGCCAATTTCTGGAGGTCTGAAGAGAAGCAGTTGTACTCTAAGCTCCTCGTGGGCAGGGAATATGTCCACCAACTCTGTTGTACTAGACTCTCCCTAATGCTTTGTAGAGTGCTCTGCATACAGTAAATAAATGCTAAATAAATACCGTCAATTGATTCATTTTTCTGTTTTCTTACATGCAAAATGGAGATTTTTTTAATAAGGCATTTGTTAAGTGTTTTCTATGTGCAAAATACTGTTCTAAGCAATGGGGTAGACACAAGTTAATCAGACCATTCATTCATTCATTCAATCATATTTATTGAGCTCTTACTGTGTGCAGAGCACTGTACTAAGCGCTTGGGAAGTACAAGTTGGCAACATATAGAGACGGTCCCTACCCAACAGCGGGCTCACAGTCTAGAAGGGGGAGACAGACAACAAAACAAAACATATTAACAAAATAAAATAAATGGAATAAATATGTACAAGTAAAATAGAATAAATAAATAAATACACAGAGTAAATAGAGTAATAAATAGAGTAATAAATAAATAGAGTGAATAGAGTAAATAAATAAATAAATAGAGTAATAGAGTAATAGACCAGATACAGTTCCATTCCCACAAGGGTTCAGCCTAATCAGAATAGAAAATAGGTAATGAATCCTCATTTTGCAGTCAAGGAAACTGGAGCACAGAAAAGTGAAATGACTTCCCCAAGGTCACACAGCAGGCAAGTGGTGGAGCTGGGATTACCCCAGGTCCTCTGGCTCCCAGGCCTGTGTTTTATCCACTAGACCACACTTCTTCCCAACAGTTTAAGCACCTCTTCTCTCCCCTAATTTAGACTGTGAGCCCCACAGGGACTATGACAGATCTGCAGATCTCATACCTGCTCCAGCACTGAGAACAGTCCTCGGCACATAGTGTGCTTAACAAATACCACAGTTATTATTATTATTAAAGACCGGACTAAAACGGCCCTATTCCAGGCCAGCTGGAACTGGATGACCTAATATCATCATCATCAATCGTATTTATTGAGCGCTTACTATGTGCAGAGCACTGTACTAAGCGCTTGGGAAGTACAAATTGGCAACATATAGAGACAGTCCCTACCCAACAGTGGGCTCACAGTCTAAAAGGGGGAGACAGAGAACAAAACCAAACATACTAACAAAATAAAATAAATAGAATAGCTATGCACAAGTAAAATAAATAAATAAATAAATAGAGTAATAAATATGTACAAACATATATACATATATTACAGGTGCTGTGGGGAAGGGAAGGAGGTAAGATGGGGGGATGGAGGGGGGACGAGGGGGAGAGGAAGGAAGGGGCTCAGTCTGGGAAGGCCTTCTGGAGGAGGTGAGCTCTCAGAAGGGCCTTGAAGGGAGGAAGAGAGCTAGCTTGGCGGATGGGCAGAGGGAGGGCATTCCAGGCTAGGGGGATGACGTGGGCCGGGGGTCGATGGCGGGACAGGCGAGAACGAGGTACGGTGAGGAGATTAGCGGCAGAGAAGCGGAGGGTGCGGGCTGGGCTGTAGAAGGAGTGAAGGGAGGCGAGGTAGGAGGGGGCGAGGTGATGGAGATCCTTGAAGCCCAGGGTGAGGAGTTTCTGCCTGATGCGCAGATTGATTGGTAGCCACTGGAGATTCTTGAGGAGGGTAGTAACACGCCCACAGCATTTCTAGACAAAGACAATCCAGGCAGCAGCATGAAGCATGGATTGAAGTGGAGAGAGACACGAGGATGGGAGATCAGAGAGAAGGCTTATGCAGTAGTCCAGACGGGATAGGATGAGAGCTTGAACGAGCAGGGCAGCGGTATGGATGGAGAGGAAAGGGCGGATCTTGGCAATGTTGCGGAGCTGAGACCGGCAGGTCTTGGTGACGGCTTGGATGTGAGGGGTGAACGAGAGAGCGGAGTCGAGGATGACACCAAGGTTGCGGGCTTGTGAGACGGGAAGGATGGTAGTGCCGTCAACAGAGATGGGAAAGTCTGGGAGAGGACAAGGTTGGGGAGGGAAGACAAGGAGTTCAGTCTTCGACATGTTGAGATAAATGCTAATATAAAATACATGCTAATATAAAATTGGAATACTGACAAACCTAACCAGGGCCTACAATCCCTGTTCTGGAATGAACTTTAATAATCCACTTCCAACACAGACTCATGGTCAGGAGTCTTGCAGTGTCATGGACCTCTGGCCTTTGTTAAACCAAAGTGACACTGCATAACCACCCTATGCCAATGTGAGAGGTTCCCTAGGACCACAATCAGGAGTCCTGCAGTGACACAGACTTTTGGCATTTGCTCTGTGCCCTCACCGAATGGACTGGTGGGCCTAATCTTTCACCATGAAGATGTCATCTGGACCTTTACACTATGGACACAGGTTAAGACTCCCCAAGATAGACCAGTGCTTAAGCCTAGGACCTGGGACAGTGTCCAGTTCTCAGGAAATACGTAGTATGTTCCTGGGAGACCACAAAGACGTTCAGTGTGGTCTGGCATAACTCAGAGTTTCCTCCCTGTGGACAGCCCAGAGTAGCCGTGAGAGAGACTTGAAAAGATCCAAAGGCTGCAGGACTTGGGGCAGTTGAAGATTGGGTGGGAAGATAATAATAATACTAATAATGATATTTGTTAATCAATCTATCATATACATTCATTCAATCATATTTATTGAGCGCTTACTGTGTGCGGAGCACTGCAGTAAGCTCTTGGGAAGTACAAGTCAGCAACATATGGAGACGGTCCTTACCCAACAACGGGCTCACAGTCTAGATTTATTGTGTTGAAAGCAGTGTACTAAGCAGTTAAGCATTTTCTGCTAATTTTTCTGTATTGTACTCTCCCAAGTGCTTAGTACAGTGTTCTGCATATAGTAAGCACTCAATGAATACCACTGATTGATTGAATGATTACTACGTGCCAGGCACTGTACTATGCACTGGGGTAGATACAAGCTAATCAGAACAGACACAGTCCTTGTCCCATCAACTTGTACTTCCAAAGCGCTTAGGACAGTACTCTGCACACAGTAAGCGCTCAATAAATATGATTGAATGAATGAATATGGGGCTCACCATTTAATTTATATTAATGTCTGTCTCTGCTTCTAGATTGGAAACTTCTTGTGAGCAGGAAATTTGTCTGCCAACTCTAGATTGGAAACTTCTTATGAGCAGGGAATATGTCTGCCAACTCTGTTGTAGCGTACTCTTCAGGTGCTAAATACAGGTCTGCAAACAGTGAGCGCTCAATAAATACCACTGATTAACTGATTAGGTGGAAGAATGTGTATTGAATCCCCATTTTACAAATAACAAAACTGAGGCATAGAGCAATTAACTGATTTGCCCAAGGTCGCACAGCAGGAAATTGGCAGAGACAGGATTAGAACCCAGGTCCTCTGGCTGTCAGGCCATGTAGGGGCACATACGAGAAGCCTGAGGAGCACCAATTTAGAGAATCCAGCAACAGTAGGGTCTGGTCGTGCAGGTTGCATAGTCTGGGAACAACAGCAGAGCCCTGTGATAAGCAGCCCTGAAAGGACAGGACTGGGGCGGGGTGGGGAAAACTTGGAGTAGTGAGGTTTAGGGCAGCCCAGAGCCCTTGGTCTTGACAGAGGCAGACAGTGCAAAGGTAAGGGAGGGGAGGAGGGAAAGAAGAGAAAGGGAAGGAAACCTTGTGACTCTTCCATAGAATGTGGTGTGTCATTAAAGTTAGTCTGCTGGCTGAGCATTAATACGGTCTCCTAAATTCTAAAATTCAGAACTCTGTCAGAGGTGAAGGGGTAGATGAACACTTAGAGAGGTGACATTTTATAGGACGATCTCAGGGGAAAGAAGGAAAATCACTGAAATTTTTTACTTCAAAAGTGAATTTTTAGGGCATTCTGCCAAAATGGCAATTAGGTTCACTTTTATTTGACATGATGTCATTCTTCCCCAAAGGGCAGAATTGTTAATTGACTATGCAAATCATTTTGAGTTCAATTTTGCAATGGGAAAGTGAAGATGGTTACCGATAACCAGGCTCCATCTGCCCATGAAACAAAAGCCCTTTTTTATTTAAAAAGGAACTACAAGGTGAAAATGAGAAGCAGCATGGTCTAGTGGATATAGCAAAGGCCTGGGAGTCAGAAGTCCTGGGTTCTAATCCCAGCTCTGCCATTTGTCTGCTGTGTGACCTTGGGCAAGACACTTAACTTCTATGTGCCTTAGTTCCCTCATCTGTAAAATGGGGATTAAGACTGTGAGGCCCTTGTGGGACATGAACCAAGCCCAATCTGGTTCGGTTGCATGTACCCAAGGACTTAGTAAAGTTCCTGGCACATAATAAGAAACAAATACCATTAAAAATATGTTGAATCAGTACATCAATTCTGAAATTCCTCTATCTGTCCACAACCTCTTCACCTGCTATCTTTCCCAAACAGCCACTCCCAGCAAATTTGTCCTTTTCCCCCACAGATGCCTTCATTCATTCATTCAATCATATTTATTGAGCACTTACTGTTTGCAAAGCACTGTACTAAGCACTTAGTACAGATACTAAGTGCTTAGGAGAGTACTAGCACTGTACTAAGCACTTAGGAGAGTACAATATAACAATAAACTGATATACTTCCTGCCCAAATGAGTTTACAGACTAGAGACCCCTGTTCTTTTGACACCCTCCAATATACTACAGCCATCCTACCTGATTTGGTCTCCACACCCAATCTCCCAACACACAAATTGACACACTCAATACCACCATCTCCACTGAACTGAATTCCCTTGCTCCTCTGTCTCTCTGCCAGTGTCACACTACTAACCCACAACCCTGGATCACCTCTACAGTCTGCTTCCTTTGCTCCTGAGCCTGAGCTACAGACCATTGCTGGAGGAAATCCAGACATCTCTGACCCTGTCCACCTTAAACTTTTTCTTACCTGCAATAATTTGTCCCTATCCACTGTCCAACAAAAGTGCTTCTTCCTAATTCACTCCAATACCCACTGCCCCCACCAGCTGTGCCAGACATTTAATTCCCTTCCCAATCCTCCTGCCTGCACACCCTCACTATTTCTTTCTTGGCTACCTACTTCGTCAACAAAATTGAAACCATCAGACATGATCTCCTTAAAATCTCCCTTGCTCTTTTCCAATCCTCCCGCCTTCCTCCACCATCTTCGATTCTCCCTATATTCCCTGCAGTAACTCAAGATGGAATATCTCACCTATTCTCTAAATATACCCCTTCCACCTGTGCTTCTGACACCACCTCTTCATACCTTTTTAAAACACTCATCCCCTGCCTTCTTCCTTTCTTGACTGTCATTTTCAACTGTTCACTAACATCTTCTTTCCCACTACTTTCAAATTGGCTTATGTAACCCCTATCCTAAAAAAAACCTCCCTTGACCCCATGGCTCCCTCCAGTTATCGCCTCTTCTACCTGCTACAATTTCTTTCCAAACTTCTTGAGAGAGTTGTTTACACCCACTGTCTCTACTTCCTCTCCTCCAATTCTCTCCTAGATCCCCTCCAATCTGGTTTCCGTCCCCTTCACTCCACAGAAACAGCCCTCTCTAAGGTAACCAGTGACCTTCTTGCCAAATCTGATGGCCTCTATTCCATCCTAATCCTCCTAGACCTCTCAGCCATTTTGACACTGTAGACTACTCCTACTCCTTGAAACTTTATCCAACCTTGAATTCACCGACACCGTCGTCTCTTGGATCGCCTCATCTCTCTTACCACTCCTTCTCAGTGTCTTTTGCTGGCTCTTACTCTGCTCCCACTTTCTTACAGCAGGAGTCCTTTGTGGCTTAGTTCTAGGTCCCCTTCTATTCTCCCTGTTCACCCACTCCTTGGAGAACTTATTCGCTCCCATGGCTTCAATTACCATCTCTATGCAGATGATTCCCAAATCTGTATCTTCAGCCCTGACCTCTCTCCTTCTCTGCCTTCAAGACATATCTACCTGGATGTCCGGCCAAAACCTCAAATTAAACATATCTAAAACTGAACTCCTTATCTTTTCACCCAAACCCTGTCCTCCCTGTCTTTCCCGTAACTATAGACACATCACTATCCTCCCACTATGCCCCGATCTCATAACCTTGGCACTGTCCTTGACTCATCTCTCTCATTCCATTCACATATTCAATTTTTCAGCAAATCCTGTCAATTTTAATAATAATAATAGTTCTACCTTCACATCACTGCAAAAATCTGCACTTTCCTCTCCATCCAAATTGCTACCATGCTGATCCAAGCACTTATCCTATCCCATCTTGACTACTGTATCTGCCTCCTCGCTGACCTCCTGTCCTCCTCTCTCCCCACTCCAGTCCCTATCTGCTGCACAGATCATTTTCCTACAAAAAAATTCAGCCTTTCTCTTCCCACTCCTCAAGAACCTACAATGGCTGCCTAACCACTTCTGCATCAAACAGAAACTCCTTGCCACTGGCTTTAAAGCGCTCAAACATCTTGACCCCTCCTACCTCAACAATCTCCTACTACAGGCCAGCCCACACAGTCCGCTCCCCTGGCGTCAGCTTACTTAATGTGCCCGATTCATTCAACTGTATTTATTGAGCGCTTACTGTGTGCAGAGCACTGTACTAAGCTCTTGGGAAGTACAAGTTGGTAACATATAGAGACGGTCCCTACCCACTAGCAGGCTCACAGTCTACAAGGGGGAGACAGACAACAAAACAACACATATTAACAAAATAAAATAAATAGAATAGTAAATATGTACAAGTAAAATAGAGTAATAAATCTGTACATACATATACAGGTGCTGTGGGGAGGGGAAGGAGGTAGGGCCAGGGGGGATGAGGAGTGGGAGAGGAAGAAGGGGGCTCAGACTGGGAAGGCCTCCTGGAGGAGGTGAGCTCTCAGTAGGGCTTTGAAGGGAGGAAGAGAGCTAGCTTGGCGGATGTGCGGAGGGAGGGCATTCCAGGCCAGGGGGAGGACATGGGCCAGGGGTTGACGGCGGGACAGGCGAGAATGAGGCACAGTGAGGAGGTTAGTGGCAGAGGAGTGGAGGGTGTGGGCTGGGCTGGAGAAGGAAAGAAGGGAGGTGAGGTAGGAGGGGGTGAGGTGATGGAGAGCCTTGAAGCAGAGAGTGAGGAGTTTTTCCCTGATGCATAGGTTGATTGGTAGCCACTGGAGATTTTTGAGGAGGGGTGTAACATGCCCAGAATGTTTCTGCACAACGATGATCCAGGCAGCAACGTGAAGTATAGATTGAAGTGGGGAGAGACAGGAGGATGGGAGATCAGAGAGGAGGCTGATGCAATAATCCAGTCAGAATAGGATGAGAGATTGAACTAGCAGGGTAGCGGTTTGGATGGAGAGGAAAGGGCAGATCTTGGCGATGTTGCGGAGGTAAGACTGGCAGGTTTTGGTGAGGGATTGGATGTGAGGGGTGAACGAGAGAGCAGAGTCGAGGATGACACCAAGGTTGCGGGCTTGTGAGACGGGAAGGATGGTAGTGCCATCTCACCACCGACCCCTTTCCCCTATCCTCCCCCTAGCTTGGAACTCCCTCCCCCTCCATACATGCCAATCTCTCCACCTTCAAAGCACAATTAAGGTCCCATCTTCTCCATGAGGCCTTCCCTGATTAAGTCCTCTTTTCCTCAGTTCACTGTCCCGTCTGCATCGTCTATGCATTTGGATCTGTGACCTTCGGACATTTGATATTTGCTCCACCCCAAACCCCACAGTCCTTATGTACATATCTTTAAATTATTCGTTATAAATTACTTATTCATTCATATAATGTATATCTCCCTCTCTTGACTGTAAGCTCATTATGGGCAGGGAACGTGTCTGCTAATTCTGTTGTATTGCACTCTCCCAGGTGATTAGTACAATGCTTTGCACATAGCACTTAATAAATACCATTGATTGATCATCAAGGCACTAATCAACAATTCAGAAGCATTAAAAAACTGTGATCAAAAGTCACAGTTCCTTCCTCTCTGAACTCTCCCAAATGCTTAATACAGTGCTCTGCACACAGGATGTGCTCAATAAGTATGACTGACTGACTGACTGACTGGATCCTGGCACTAGATTGCTCCTGCAGTTAGTCAGCGCTGGTGCTGGCTCCAGTCTGCAGCTCAGCTTGACCCTGGTGCCTAGTTGCCCACCTGGAGGGACAGAAGTCCCACCACTCTCTCTTCTCCCGTAGAAAAAAGAAAAGTAGCATGGTATTTGTTGAGCGCTAGCTATGTGCCAAGCACTTTTCTAGGTGCTTGGGTAGATACAAGGCAATCCCTGTCCCACATGGGGTTCACAGTCATAATCCCCATTTTACAGATGAGGTAACTGAAGCACAAAGAAGCTAAGTGACTTGCCCAATGTCACCAGGCAGAGAAGTGGCAGAGCCAGGATTAGATCCCATGTCCTCTGACTCCCAAGCCCATGGTCTTGCCACTAGGCCATACTGCTTCTCTGATGATAAATTAATAATAGGATTTATTAATAATAACGATGGTATTTTTTAAGCACTGACTCTGTGTTCAGTGCTGGGGTAGAGACAGGCTCATCAGATTGGACAAAGTCCCTGTCCTACATTGGGCTCATATTAAGCACTTACCATGTGCAGTGCACTGCACTAAGTGCTGAGAGGGAATACACATCTGGGAATTAGACATGGGCCCTTTCCCTCGAGGGGTTCACAGCCCACCCCCTCCCAATTAATCAGTGGTATTTATTGAGCCCTTACTGTGTGCACAGTATTGTACTAAGTGCTTAGGAGAACAGCATGGCCTAATGGAAAGAGCACAGGCCTGGAGTAAGAGGACCTGGGTTTTAATACAGACTTCATCACTTATCTTCTATTTGACCTTGGGTAAGTCACTTATCTGTTCCTCAGTTCTCTCATCTGTAAGATGAGGATTTTATACCTGTTCTCCCTCCTACTTAGACTGTGAGCCCCATGTGGGACCTGATTATCTACCTCCAGCACTTTGTACAGTGGTTGGCACATAGTATGTGCTTAAAGAATACCACCATTATAATTATTAGAGAGCACAAAACAGTGAAGTTGATTGGCATGACCCCTCCCCATAGAAAGCTCTCTCTCTCTCTCTTTTCCACTTTGGGCCCATTCACTAAACCTTCCAACATCTAAACTCCACCAAAACCCCAATTTTTATACTGCTCAGTTTTGAGGTTGCAAGGTTTTGATCTTCCAATGAATTGAAATACTACATTTGAAATCGTACATGAAAGTAAAATGAAGAAAAAAGTTTCAGTCTTTTGGACAACAGTCAACCCCATGTAATTTTAAAATTGGCAGTTACATATTCATTTCCCACTTGGCAGGTCCAGGTGGCAGGAAACTAATTACAACTTTGGAAAAGTGATCCTTCTCAGGATACTAAAAGCCCATGTTCAGTTTCCAAGACATACGTTTGCTCATCTAAAGCAGTTCTCCTTTTATGGGGTTGCTACCGAGTAATAATAATAATAATAATAATAATAATAATAATAATAATAGCATTTATTAAGCACTTACTATGTGCAAAGCACTGTTCTAAGCGCTGGGGAGGTGATAAGGTGATCAAGTTGTCCCACAGGGGGCTCACAGTCTTCATCCCCATTTTCCAGATGAGGGAACTGAGGCCCAGAGAAGTGAAGTGACATGCCCAAAGTCACACAGCTGACAAGTGGCAGAGCCGGGATTTGAACCCATCAGGATACTTGGAGGCAGACTTAAAAACAGAGACCAACTTTTTGTGGGATAAATCAATTACTGCAACAAATATTTATCCTTACTTAGAAACAATCCCAGGGAGAGAATTTTCCTGTATCTGCTTCTCAGCAACACTAGTACACATAATAGCTCTTCGTCTTCTGAAAATGAAGTGCTGCTCTCTCTATCCTATATATATATATATATATATATATATATATATTATAGTGCTCTGCACACAGTAAGCACTCAATAAATAAAATTGAATGAATGACAAAATAAATAAATACATATATATATATATATATACGAAAAAGAGTAGGATTAATGAAGTATGCTCATTGAGCAAGTCTTGCCTGGGAGCCAGAGGACCTGGGTTCTAATACCCAGGAACACTGACATTCGGCTCACCTCAATATAGTTTTGTTGTTTGGGACAGTGAAGGAAAATGGATGACAATAGGACAGCCATACAGCTGCAGTATGTTGATCTGAAATGGAATGATCAAAGACAAGGGGAGCAGCATGGCTCAGTGGAAAGAGCACGGGCTTTGGAGTCAGAGGTCATGGGTTCAAATCCCGGCTCCACCACTTGTCAGCTGTGTGACTTTGGGCAAGTCACTTAACTTCTCTGAGCCTCAGTTACCTCATCTGTAAAATGGGGATTATGACTGTGAGCCCCCCGTGGGACAACTTGATCATCTTGTAACCTCCCCAGTGCTTAGAGCAGTGCTTTGCACATAGTAAGCGCTTAATAAATGCCATTATTATTATTATTATTATTAGGGGGACAGAGGGCTCCCATTAAAGATGTTGTACAGCACAGGCTTAGTCAATATTATGGAATTAGAGTGAAATGTGGGGAGGCTTCTGCAGTTGGCAGACGGACTGGGTGGGATGGTGCACACTGAAGTTGAAGAAGCAGCTCCTGAGCAGGAGATTCAAGCGGTAGGTACTAGTCATCATCTTTAGACTGTAAGCTAAAGCTAAGCTCTCCTCTAAACTGTAAGCTCATTGTGGACAGGGAATGTGTCTGTTATACTTTACTCTCCCAAGTGCTTAGTACAGTGCTCTGCACATAGTAAGCACTCAATAAATATGATTGACTGACTGATTTTATTTCCCAGTAAAAGTACAGCAGAAGCATGAGAAGCATTCCCTGTCCATAGGGAGCTCATACGGTAATGCTGGAGACAGGTATAAAAACATTTCAGAATAGAGTAATCCTTCAAGAGGATCATGTGACTACCCGGCAAAAATGAAAACTGCCAAACGCTGGTCAGTGACAACTCAAATAAGGTAAAGTTACAGTATGTTGAGAATGTGATAAGGACCATTGGTCTCCCACTGACCTTTTTAACCCCTCTCATACTTATGAGTAAATTCCACTGTCGGTGATACTGTCTTGGAATACGAAAGGCAAATTATGGCAGCTCCTTCCTGAATCAAAGTTTGAAGCTACCTGTGGAGAGGGAACGTGTCTACCAACTCTGTTATGTTGTCCTCTCCCAAGTGCTCTGTGTGCTCTGCACACAGAAAGCACTCATCAGTCAATTGTATTTAGTGAGCACTTACTGTACTAAGCGCTTGGGAGCATATAATACATCAGAGTTGGTAAGCACATTCTCTGCCCACGACGAGCTCAAATACCAGTGACTGACTTGGGTTTTCAGGGAATTGGGCTAGCTTTGCCATGAGGAGCTTATACAATGGAGACTGGATTCATAGTTTCAGTGACCCAGCAAGGCAGAAAGAGACAGGGATCTGTGAGGACAGAATTTAAGGAGGGAGAGGGCAAGTGGAAGAGATTGCTAAAGAAAAAAATAAGCTTATGTCTAGAGGAGGAGACATTAATATAATTAAATTATGGATATATACATTAGTGTTGTGGGGCTAAGGGAACAAAAATAAAGGGAGCAAATCAGAAGGGAGGGGGAAAAGAGGAAATGAGGGCTTAGTCAGGGTAGGCCTCAAGGCTTTGAAGGTGGGGAAAATAATTGTCTGTTAGATATGAAGAAGGAGGATGTTCCAGGCCAGAGGCAGGTCATAGGTGAGAAGCTGGCGGCAAGAGAGATAAGATCAAGATTCAGTGAACAGGTTGGCATTAGAGGAGCAAAATGTGCAGGCTGGGTTGTAATAGGAGAGCAGTGAGGTGAGGTAGGAGAGGGCAAGGTGATTGCATGCTTTAAAGCTGATGGAAAGGAGTTTCTGTTTGATGCGGAGGTGAATGGGCGACCACTGGAGGGTCATGAGGAGTGGAGAAACATGGACTGAATGATTTTGTAGAAAAACGGTCCAGGCCACAGAGTAAAATATGGACTGGAGTGGGGAGAGACAGGCGGCAGGGAGGTCAGCAAGAAGGCTAACATGGCAGCCAAGGCAGGATAGGGTAAATGTTTGGATTAACATGGTTGCAGTTTGGAGAGGGAAAGACAGAGTTTAGTGATGTAGTGAAGGTTGAACTGACAGGATTTAGTGATAGATTGAATATGTGTCTCGAATGAGAGAGAAGAGTCAAAGATAATACCAAGGTTATAGGTTTGTGTAATAGGAGGGAGAGTAGTGCTGTCTTCAGTGATGGGAAAATCAGGGGGAGGACAGGGTTTGGATGGGAAGATCTGTTGTGGACACGTTAGGTTTGAGGTGTCAGTGGGACATCCAAGTAGAAATGTACTAAAGGTAGGAGGAAATGTGAGACTGCAGAGAGGGAGACAGATCAGGGCTGGAGATTTAGATTTAAGACTCATCTGCATACAGGTGACAGTTGAAGCCATGGGTGCAAATGAGTTCTCCAAGAGAGAGGATATAGATGGAGAATAGAAGGGGACTCAGAACTGAACCTTGAGGGACCTTCACCGTTAGGGGGTGGAAGGCAGAGGAGGAGCCCATTAAAGAGAGAGAGAATGAGCAGCTAGAGAGATTGGAGGAGATACCTGGAGAAGACAGTGTCAGTGAAGGCAGCTGAGAGTTTGAGGAGGATTAGGATGGAGAAGAAGTCATTGGATTTGGCCAGAAGGTGATCATTTGTGATATTTAAGAGAGTGGTTTCTGTGGAATGAAGGGGATGGAAACCAGATTGGATGGGGTCACGGGGATAATTGGAGGAGAGGAACTTGAGACAGCAGATGTTGACAACTCGCTCAAGGAGTTTGGAGAGGAATGTAGGAGGAAGATGTGGCAGTAACTTGAGGGAGCTGTGTCGCCAAGGGAATTTTTTTTTTTTTATGAGAGGTGTGATAGCATGTTAGAAAGCAGTAAGGAAGAATCCATGGGAAAGTGAACAGTTGAAGAAGGCAGGCAGGGAGGGAAGAAGGGAAGGGCCAAGTGCTTTGTTAAGATATGGAGGAATGGGGTCAGATGTGCAGGTGGGGTGGGGGTGAGAAAATTCAGGAGATTTCCTCTTTACATTTAATAACAATAACAATAAAGTGATAATGTATGTCTTTCCCACTTGACTGTAAACTCCTTTTGGGCAGGAGTCCTTGTCTACTAACTCTATTGCAACTGTACTCATCCATGAACTTAGTACAGGGCTCTACACATGAAGCTTTCAATAAATACCACACTGAGTGTAGTAAAACTGGCTTTCTACTTAACCACCAGAGAGTCTTTTAAGAAAAATGAATATATTATTAACAACTCTAAAACATTATTGACAGATTAATACAGTGAGACATTAAAGTTATGTGTGAGATTGACAAGGTGTTATTGTAGCTCAATTATACTTTCCTTCAAATGCTGGATAAGAGACTATGCTAAAAATAGGCAATATGAAAATGCATTTAAGTGAATAGAATTTTGTTCATCTTCACAGGATTCTGGAATAAGGCAAATGGAATTATTCAACTCCCAACATTTTTAAGGTTCTTTGAAATGATTCCATAGATTGTGTGCTTAAATTTGAAGAATGTATGAAAAGATAGAAATATTTCCCTCTATGTTGAAAATTCATGGCACATTTTATGAAATTCATCTTGATATTTACATTTTTCTTTCGCTATTGGAACATAAAAATAAAGGCATTCATCTTTTTTTTAATTTGTAGGAATAACTCCTCTCCTAGATTGTCAATTTGCCAACTACACTAAATCAAAACTAAACCCAACAGCGGCCACATGGAAAGCAATTAAGGCCAGCAAGCAACATTAATGCAAACCACCTGGCCCAGGAAGACCTGAATTGTTTGTCAAATATGACTCATCAAGAAATACACCTGAGAATCATCCAAGCACTCTCATGATTCCTGCGGTTTGAAAATAAAGCTGCAAGAGGATGCACTGCATTACTACTTGGGAATGTGAATTTCTTAGCTATGATAAGGGGGACAAAGAAAAGCCTATTCAAGGTATCAAAAGGAAGGGGAGAAGTAGTGTGGGCAAGTGGAAAAAGCATGAGCCTGGGAGTCAGAAGAACTGGGTTCATTCATTAATTCAATCGTATTTATTGAGCACTTACTGTATGCAGAGCACTGTACTAAGCGCTTGGGAAGTACAAATTGGCAACATATAGAGACGGTCCCTATCCAACAGTGGGCTCACAGTCTAGAAGGGGGAGACAGACAACAAAACAAAATATATTAACAAAATAAAATAGAATAAATATGTACAAATAGAGTAATAAATACGTACAAACATATATACAGGTGGTGTGGGGAAGGGAAGGAGGTAAGGTGGGGGGGAGGAGGGGGAGAGAAAGGAGGGGGCTCAGTCTGGGAAGGCCTCCTGGAGGAAGTGAGCTCTCAGTAGGGCTTTGAAGGGAGGAAGAGAGCTAGCTTGGCGGATGTGCGGAGGGAGGGCATTCCAGGCCAGGGGGATGACGTGGGCTGGGGGGTCGATGGCGAGACAAGTGAGAACGAGGCACGGTGAGGAGATTAGCGGCAGGGTTCTAATCACTGCTCTGCCAATTGCCTGGTGGGTGACCTTGGGCAAGGCACTTAACTTCTCTGTGCCTCAGTTTCCTCAACTGTGAAATGGCACTGAAATACCCGTTCTCCTTCCTTCTTAGACTATGACCTCTGTGGAGGAGAGGGACTGTGTCCAACTTAACTCATATCTAACCCAGTGCTTAGAACGGTGCTTGACACAAAATAAGGGCCTAACAAATACCATAAAAAAGGGGTAGAGAAACACTTATGGGGGAAGATCTTAAATCTGCCCTGGAATGCCCTCCCTCCTCACATCCGTCAAACTAGCACAATTCCCCCCTTCAAAGCCCTACTGAAAACTCACTTCCTCCTAGAGGCTTTCCCTGACTGAGCCCCCCTTTTCCTCTGCTCCTCCTCCCCTCCCCATTGCCCCTATTCCCTCCCTCTGCTCTACCCCCCCCCACCCCGCTCCACAGCACTTGTGTATATATGTACATATTTGTTATTTTATTAATTTTATTAATGATGTGTATATATCTATAATTCTATTTATATTGACGCTATTTATGTCTGTCTACTTGTTTTGTTTTGTTGTCTGTCTTCCCCTTTCTAGACTGTGAGCCCGTTGTGGATAGGGATTGCCTCTTTGGCCATACTGTACTTTCCAAGCACTTAGTAGAGTGTTCTGAACACAGTAAGCACTCAATAAATGCGATTGAATGAAAATGAAAAATGTTCGGGCATCCCTATAAACTGGGGTTTGGGGATGTGGGAAGGCAGGCAGAAAAGGGGTCAAAACTTGGAGAAAAATCTAAAGAGTTGTCTCCATCTGTTTCCAAGCGCTTAGTACAGTGCTCTGCACATAGTAAGCGCTCAATAAACACAAATGAATGAATGAGAGGTCACTGCACACAGAGCAGCAGATGGGGGTGATTTCCCGTTGGTGACATGGGAAAGGAGGGGGAAGATGGGAGAATCTGAGAGGGTCTTGGGGGATAACCGACGCTCAGAGAGATGGGTTGCCTCGGGGCGGTGGTAGGGGGCCACGGGTGGGGATGTTCACGAGCGCACACACCTGTCAGGTGCTAAGTGCACGAAGTTCCTCGCGCAGGCAGGCGGTCCCTCGTGGGCTGCCCACGGGCGGCCGTTCCACCCGTTCGCTTCTCCGACAACGGCCGGAGCGACCCACGCGCAGCGCCAGCGCATCCACGCACGCTGTTTCCATGGCAACGACGGGGCGGGAGGAAGCGGCGCGCTAGGGCGCAGGCGGGGTGTTTCGGTTGCTAGGGCGCAGGCGGGGTGTTTCGGTTGCTAGGGCCACCGCGTCCGTTGTTAGGGAAGGGCGGGGGGCGTGGCGTCAGGACCGGCGCCCGTCCTCTTCATCCTCGCCATCCTCTCCCTCTTTCCCGGGAGCTGCTGCAGAGGCGGCACGAGCCGGTCCCATCGCCCTTTCCCAAAAGGGAGAGCTGGAAGGGGCCGGGGTCTGCCCCGGCAACCCCTTGCCTCCAGCCCCATCACAGGGGACTGTCCGGCGCGCATCCCTCCGACGGTTCTCCCGGCAGGTAACTGCGGCTGCTGTCTCGAAGGAAGACCCCTGGCAGAAGCAGTCATGTCGCACACGTAAGTGCACTTTAAGGAGGGAGCCTATTTTTTAATAATGATGTTATTTGTTAAACACTTACTATGTACTGAACGCTGGGGTGGATACAAGCAAATCAAATTAGACACAATCCCTGTCCCATGTGGGGCTCATGGCCTCAATCCCAATTTTACATCATCATCATCATCAATCGTATTTATTGAGCGCTTACTATGTGCAGAGCACTGTACTTAGCGCTTGGGAAGTACAAATTGGCAACATATAGAGACAGTCCCTACCCAACAGTGGGCTCACAGTCTAAAAGGTGAGGTAACTGAGGCCCAGTGAAGTGACTTGCTCAAGGTCACACAGAAGACAAGTGACAGAGCTGGGATTAGAATAATAATAATTATTATGGTATTTATTAAGTGCTTACTATGTGCCAGACACTGTTCTAAGAGCTGGGGTAGATACAAGGTAATCGGGTTGTCCCATGTTAGGTTTACAGTATTAATCCCCATTTTACAGATGAGGGAACTGAGGCAGAGAGAAGTTACATGGCTTGCCCAAAGTAACACAGCAGACAAGTGGCAGAGCCAAAATTAGAACCCACATCTTCTGAATCCCAAACCCATGCTCTTTCCACTAAGCCACACTAATTGACCTCCTGATTCCCAGTCCTGTGTTCTATCCACTACGCCTTACTGCTTCTCTATTTTTTGTCTTGTCTATTTTTTTAACATATTAAGTGTTTTACTGTATCCCAGGCACTGTACTAAACACTGGGGTAGGTAGAAGCTAATCAGGTTAGACACAGTCCATGTCCCACATGGGGGTCACAGTCTTAATCTTCATTTTACAGATGAGGTAACTGAGGCACAGAGAAGTTAGGAGACTTGCCCAAGGTCACACAGCAAAAAGTTGGAGGAGCTGGGTTTAGGCCCAGTGAAGTGACTTGCTCAAGGTCACACAGAAGACAAGTGACAGAGCTGGGATTAGAATTAGATTAAGGATTAGAATCCTTCTGATTCCCAGGCCTGTTCTCTTTCCACTAGCCCATGCTGCTTCTATTCAGAGGGGAGGGAAGTCAGTTCTGGCTTCTAAGGGACTAAACTTTTTTGGTTGTTTTTCTTTGTTCTTCTCTGCTCCTGCCCACTCCCAAAGTGTGCATGTGTGGAGAAAGAAATAGCAGATCAGGTATTGGCTTCTGTCTTGTTTGGCCCTTCTTCCTTTCCTAGGAAGAGAATCATCTCCCCGCAGGCGAAGCTAATGAACCACAAGGTGGCTGTTACCTGCAGCTTCATTTCAGGCAGTCTAGTTTTCACCTAGTTCGGCCCTTATCCGGGACAGAGAAGGTTCCAAAAGCCTCTGTGTCCAATAGTGTTTTAAGTTCCCAGATTCCCGTCCCCCCCAACCTCCCCCTGCCACCCCACAAGCCCAGCTCCTGCTTCTAAGTTTCACCCTTCAGAAGTGGCACCCATGTTTCTGGGAAGGGAATGCAATGTGTCTCAGAAAAATTAGGGAGCGTTCAGGGAACACAAGGATAAACTCTTTTTGGATCAAGTGTCCTCTGACAAAGTTCCCCAGAATGGTTAATATAATGCACATGATGTCAGGCTTTTTGTGGTATCCGGGAGGACTGTAAATGGCCACCTTATTGAACAACATGCAGGTCCCAGTAACCAAGGTGAGCAAGATCTTGTGTTTGAGCAGGGAGAGTTGATGGTGCCTTTTCACCTCATTCTGGCTATGGAATTCTGCCCCCCCCCTGCCCCATTTCAGAGGAAGAGAGGGAATTCAAGTCCTGCAGAAGCTCATTATTACCTTGAGTAAAGTTATGAAAGACCAAAGACTTTGTTTCCTGTCATTTTCACAGTGGTCAAGACATTTCCTCCAGTTCATCATACTACTGCTTAAGCAACTGAGTCTCCATCCAGCCACTAAACAGTGTTACAAAGACTTTGGATCCTACCCAATCATATTTATTGAGTGCTTACTGTGTGCAGAGCACTGTACTAATAGCTCGGGAGATTACAACACAACAATGTAACAAACACATTCCCTGCCCACAACAATCTTACAATCTAGATTATGAAGGAATCATACTGCTAGTTATTTGCAGAGCACCACTCACACTGCTAGATATTCTCCCAATAGAGCAACAAGAATGTCATCAGTTTTGCAGTACATTGCATGTAAAATACTTGCAAGTGTTTTTATTTCTCAGATCCATTTATCGCCACAGAGGCCTTGGCCCAGAGCTGGTGCTATACCAAAGTGCCATATAGCAGGCACTTCATTCATTCAGTCGTATTTATTGAGAGCTTTATAGACTGTGAGCCTATTGTTGGATAGAGACCATCTCTATATGTTGCCGACTTGTACTTCCCAAGCGATTAATACAGTGCTTGGTGTACAGTAAGCGTTCAATTATTACAACTGAATGAACGAATTAAATGCTGCTGTCTTATCACCCATCTTATCCACGATGTGACACATCCTATGCAGATTTTTCCATCAGAAACCATCACCATTGCTGGCTAGCCCCAGAAAGCATTCCTCTACTTCTGGCTGTTTCACTGCCTTACTCATCATGACAAAGAGTGGATTGGATATGAATGCCTACTGCATACCACGTGTAAAGCAAGTGAGGACTGACTTATCTTTCACTAGATGGAACTGTTTCATATCCCATTCTCATCAGATAATCAATCCCACCCTAGCTCTCTAAGGCTCTTGAAACCATCAGTGAATCAATGGCCTGTACTTTGCACTTACTATGCGCAGTGAACAGCACTAGGTGGTTTCTTTACCAAACTGGCATCCTCTCATTTGGCTAGGTCAGTGTAATTCAGGAAGTAACCTTGGTCAAACGAGCGAGAGCAAATTTTGTAAAGAAAATTGGTGTTGCAGTGACTAGGAAGGGCATTCAGGGATATTGGATCTAAAGAAATTAGCAGCTGGCCAGATCATATTCCCCCATGTTCTTAGTACAGTGCTCTGCACACAGTAAGCGCTCAATAAATACCATTGATGGATGGAGGGAAATTGAATTTTTTCCATCTTAGCCTACCATTTAAGACAATAGTTTGAGCTAGCAGTTCCTGCTGAGGAGGAAGATGGAAAAGATTATTAGCCCTTAGCAGTGGGGGAATATTAAAGTAAGGGCATTTTAAAAAGAAGCACTATTTCTCATGATTCTATGGTTAGCCTAGAAGATTGTTGAACTTTTCTGTAAGACCACAACTCTCCCCTTATTGAAAGCCCTCCTAAAATCCCATTTCCTCTAAAAAGTCATCCCCAATTAATTCCCAAGTCAGGTAAACCCTTCAGCCATTTCTAGCACCTCTGTACCTATACTTTTTCTTGGAACTTATGTATATTCATTCATTCAATCGTATTTATTGAGCACTTACTGTGTGCAGAGCACTGTACTACACGCTTGGGAAGTACAAGTTGGCAACAGAGACCCAACAACAGGCTCACAGTCTAGAAGGGGGAGACAGACAACAAAACAAAACATGTGGACAGCTAAGTCATCAGAACAAATAGAATTAAAGCTTAATGCACAACATTAACTAAATAAATATAAATAAATATAATAGTAAATATGTACAAGTAAAATAAGTAGAGTAATAAATCTGTACAAACATATACAGGTGCTGTGGGGAGGGAAAGAGGTGGGGGGGATGGGGAGGAGGAGAGAAAAAAGGGGGCTCATTCTGGGAACTGCATTCAATTATTTACTTATATAATTTGTAAACATTGCTGTGTGACCTTGGGTAAGTCAATAACTTCTCTATGCCTGTTACCTCATCTGTAAAATGGGGATGAAGGCCGTGAGCCCCATGAACAATGTCCAATCTGATTAGTTTGGACTTACCCTGTGCTTACTACAGGGCCTGGAACATAGTAAGCATTTAACAAATACCATAAAAAGTCTTTTTTCCCTGTTAGATTGTAAGTATGCATATTCCTTTATGTGGCTGCCTTAGCTTTTGTCCTTTTCAAGTGGCTAATATGATGCATTGCATCCAGTGGGTGCTCAATAAGTATTATTTCTACTATTGAGAGCTAAAGGTAGCTGATAGGATGACAGAACTGGGGGATGGAGATGTTTCCTGGAAATGGTGACTCTTTAAGAGGAGTTTGGATGTGAATTTGAGGAGAAAAGAAGGGATTTCTTCTCTTAGTGACCATCTATCCCTACCAGATCAGCTTAGGTGAGGAAAAAAATATCCTTTTAACAACTTGGCAAGGTGCTCTTCAAATCAACTAAGAGTTTTGGTTAATCTCTTGCTTGCACCTAACCTGGCACTCCTTTTTAGCTTTCCTATTCTTATTTGGATCCATTATTTTTTAAAGAATAATTATTTCCTCTGGAGATCTCACTTGCTTGTCAGTTAGCCAAGTCTGAATTCTTTTTGACAATTGGATTTTTGTGGTTGGTGTGGTTGTTGTTCTTTGCACATTTTCTTGCCACTTTTAATGTGGTGTGTTTAAGAGTTTACTGATTGTGAGTTACTTGAGTTCTTTCAGCATTATCCCTAGCAAAGGTTCATGTTTTTTTTTTCCTAGTATGGAAGTAATAGTAGTAAGTGCTTATTGCATTGTACTGTACTATGTGATGGGAAAGACAACATGGGTGAGAATTAGGGTCCTTGGCCCTCAAGGGCACTTACTATATAGAGCACTATACTAGGCATATGGGAGAGTACAATACAATGAAATTAGTGGACATGTTCCTTGCCCATAACCAGCTTCCAGTCTAGAGGGGGAATCTAGGGTAAGTCATAGTCCAAGTGTTCCCATATATCCGTGTTGGAATTTGTCTCAAGTTCCTTGAAGGCAGGAATCATCTCTACAAACTCTATTGTACTCTCCCAAGCTTTTAATACAGTGGTCTGCAAAGAGTAAAAACTCCAAATCCATTTTTTTTCAAATTTTGGAAACTTTTTGGCCCCTTCCCATCTTGAATGTTAAAGGTAATTGTAATAGATCATTATTGCAGATTGGTTTTTGTCCCAGATCCCTCCACAACTTAGAACTAAATTTAGTATACATCCTTCCTTCTAGAGTTTACTCTTTTCCAAAGCTTACTTCCACTTCTCGATCTGTTGAGGCATTCAAACTTCATAAAGACAATTGAAGTGTTCCCTATTCTTGTCCTAGTTTTGCAGAACCTCCAGTCTTCACTGGCATATCATCTTCACTTATAGTGATTTAGAACTGTTTTTCTGCAACACAATTTCTATTCCTTCAGTAATATTTGTGATTTTGCTATCTGTTCCTCACTGATTGGCCCATTTCTGTCTTAAAAATTTCAAGCCTGGCAACACTGAATCCCATTGGTTTTCTTCCAAATCCAAGACCCCAGTTAGGTCGAGGTCTTCATCAGAGAAGCAGCGGGGCTCAGTGGAAAGAGCCCAGGCTTGGGAGTCAGATGTCATGGGTTCTAATCCTTGTTCCACCACTTGTCAGCTGTGTGACTTTGGGCAAGTCACTTCACTTCTCTGTGCCTCAGTTACCTCATCTGTAAAATGGGGATTAAGACTGTGAGCCCCACGGGGGACAACCTGATCACCATGTATCACCCCCAGCACTTAGAACAGTGCTTTGCACATAGTAAGTGCTTAACAAATACCATCATCATTATTATTATGATCATGCATTCCTAGGCACACATCTTGGTTTTTAGGTTTCTACACAGTGAAGGAGCATTATGTTTTATTTTTGCATCTGTCACACTCCCTATTTGATTGGCAGTCTATTAACCCCACCCTGCCCCACTGGATCCCCTCAAACTATCCTTTCACCACTGGCATGCCTATGCCCTCCAGTCTCTTGTCTTTTAGGTTGTATAAGGGAACATGTCTGCTATTTGTTGCACTGTATTCTCCCAAGTGCTTAGTACAGAGCTCTACACATGAGTGCTCAATAAATACCATTGATTTTGAGTGATTGTGTCACTGCACCTCTCCAAATTTCTACCGACAGCAAACTTATTTTTGAAAAATAAAATCCCCTAGAAATTTGGTAAATTTTGGAGCAAAAACATCCGTGTATTAAAAGCTATCTGCTTCCGCCTGCTTATCATGCCAGTGTGGGAGAGACTATAAAAGTGGCCACAGGTTGCCAACAGTTATCTTTGATAGAAGGATGGAGAGAGTTAGTGTGATGAAGGAAAAATTCCAGCTATTCCAAATCTAAAACAGAAGGATATGTGTAGAATTTATCAAACTGTTGACCACTTTCTTATTTTTGGTCCACGTCCTGCAGTATATTAAAGTTTTCAGACATATCCTTTCACTTGGGTTGCAAAGATGAGGTATCACATGAAAGCAAGTGATTTAATTTAACTGTGGTGCATGTCACAATTAGTGTTCAACACAAGGAGCATTAGTTGGGGGTGGTGTCATTTTTTTTGACTTCCTGATTTTTCTTTGTCAAAGCTCTCCATCACTTTGCCCCCTCCTACCTCACCTCCCTTCTCTCCTCTACAGCTCAGCCCGCACCCTCCGCTCCTCTGCCACTAATCTCCTCACTGTGCGTCGTTCTCGCCTGTCCTGCCGTCAACCACTGGCCCATGTCATCCCCCTGGCCTGGAATGCCCTCCCTCCACACATCCGCCAAGCTAGCTCTCTTCTTCCCTTCAAAGCCCTACTGAGAGCTCACCTCCTCCAGGAGGCCTCCCCATCCTCCCCCTCCCCCCCCACATTACCTCCTTCCCCTACCCACAGCACCTGTATATATGTATATATGTTTGTAAGTATTTATTACTCTATTTTATTTGTACATATTTATTCTATTTATTTTATTTTGTTAATATGTTTTGTTGTCTGTCTCCCGCTTCTAGACTGTGAGCCCACTGTTGGGTAGGGACCGTCTCTATATGTTACCAACTTGTACTTCCCAAGTACTTAGTACAGTGCTCTGCACACAGTAAGTGCTCAATAAATATGATTGAATGAATGAATGAAAGAAAGCATTCTTTTATTGCTATGCCACGTGAACTTTCATTGTTGGCTTTCGTGTGAGCTACCAGCGCTTGAAACTAGAGGAGGGAAGTTTGTAGCTGTTCATACTGTGTACAGTTTTCAGAACACAATCAAAACCTAAATGTAATTTATAATTCATGTGTTCGAATTGAGATCTATCAATAGGGCTATATGAAAAGGTTTTTTTAAAAAATTGAAAAATCTTAGTTATTAATCATAATTACTAAAAATAACTGCCTTCAAAAAGGTTTTGGCACTTTTTATCTCTATTGAAAGTAATACAGAAGAGTGACTTTTAGAAGCTTTCTGAACCTAATGAAGCAGATCCACCTTAATGCTTGCTAAATAGTGATTTTTATTTTTATTTTAAGACTCACTTCGTCTTCTAGTGTGTTGGGACCAGTTGTGACTTCTGTAGATTGGAGGAGTGGGGCTACTGGAGAACAGTATATGGGAGTGCCTCTCTTGCCACGATTCGGTGCCAAACCTCAAAACTGGCTCAGTGTAACAGCAGTATGGGAGACACAGGGACAAGAGTGTGTGTGTGCATGCATGTGTACGTGTGTGCATGCATTCCAACCCTCCCAAGGTGGTTAGCATTTGGAGTATTCAAGGAAATGCCTATACAGTAGACCTTATCAAGATGGGGCTGCCCTGCAGGAATAGAGGCCCTGCCCCTCTGCCAAAAGCATGACAGTTACATGTAGTTTTATTCTGTTACATAGATCCACCAGTTCCCATCTTTGAGGAACAAAGGATTATTTTTAAACTGGTTTAATTATTTTAAAGTTTGCATGTTTCAATCGATGGTATTCAATGAGTAGATGCTCTGTGCAAAGCCTTCCCCTCCCCACAGCACCTGTATATATGTTTGTACAGATGTATCACTCTATTTATTTTACTTGTACATATTTACTATTCTATTTATTTTGTTAACGAGGTGCATCTAGCTTTACTTCTATTTATTCTGACGACTTGACACCTGTCCACATGTTTCGTTTGGTTGTCTGTCTCCCCCTTCTAGACTGTGAGCTCGTTATTGGGTAGGGGCCATCTCTATATGTTGCCGACTTGTACTTCCCAAGCGCTTAGTACAGTGCTCTGCACACAGTAAGCGCTCAATAAATACGATTGAATGAATGAAAAGGCATCATCTTCTGCCCCTCCTTTCCCAGTTCCCAGGGGTGGCAGGGAATTAACTTGATCCAGGGGAGTCCAGAGCTTTCCTCTGTTGTGGGCTAGGCACTCAGGTGGTCTGGGGGTGGGGAGCGGGGGGTCCTAGTCCTGGTCTCCCTGCCCCAGGGTAGGGGGAGGTCAGAGAGCAGCTCTCCTCAACCAGGGAAAGCAGCTGGGGTGGAGCAGGCAGTGGACCTGCTGGACTTGGCTTTTTGTGAGGCTTCCCACGGTGGGGAGAAATGGGAAAGCTAAGATGCCCCTGTTGCCAGAATGTCTGACTGAAATCTGGCAGGAGAAGCAGTGTGGTGTAGTGGAAAGAGCATGGGCTTGGGAGTCAGAGGACCTGGGTTCCAATGTCTTCCCTGTGATGTTGGATAAGTCACTTCACTTCTCTGTGCCTCAGTTACCTCATCTGTAAAAATGCGGATTAAATCCTACCCCCTCCTACTTAGGTTGTGAGCCCCATGTGAGACAGGGACTGTGTCCGACTTGCTTAACTTGTATCTACTCGGGCTTGGGAGTCAGAAGTCATGGGTTCTAATCCCAGCTCTGCCACTTATCAGCTGTGTGACTTTGGGCAAGTCACTTAACTTCTCTGTGCTTTAGTTACCTCATCTGTAAAATGGGGATTAAGACTGTGAGCCCCATGTGGGACAACATGATCACCTTGTATCCCCCCCAGCACTTAGAACAGTGTTTTACACACAGTAAGTGCTTAACAATACCATCATTATCATTATTATTACTCCAGCACTTAGAATAGTGTTTAGCACATAGTAAGTGCTTAAATACCATTATTATTATTATTATCATCATCATTGAGAGAGATGCAGGGAAGGAAATGGCATACTCTACATGGTGCAGAATGTGAAAAGGGTTGGTTTGCATACTCCTCCCAAAAGCCATTGGGACATTCTGGGAGTAGTTTGCCTCCTACCCCTTAGGAGAAAGAAACCTCAGTCTTTGCATTTGTCTGTTTCTCTTTCCAGTTTGTAATAAGGATTAAATCTTGACTTTGGCCATGATTCTGTTTAGTGAGCTGATTCCTGGAGCCTTTGTTGAACTCTCAAGTAGATCTTGGCTAACCTTCTTGCCCTTTCCTTTCCTCTGGGGTGGGTTGAATATGAGAAGGGCCATATCTTATTATTCCCTTTAATCTCTGTCAGCATAAATCAGCTAAGCAGCTCTAGACTAATGAATTCTATTTGACTCTAAATGGTAGCTCTGATGATAGGTTATTAGAAATGTCAGAACCCCTAAGTTTACTTTTATATTGACTAGTTACCTTACTGAATGTATCCAGTATTTATTTCTGAAACTTAAGTATTCTTTTTTGTTTTTGTCTTCAAGAATGTATAATAAGATGTGGAAAGAAGCCCAAGAAGCCCTCAGTAGCTTGCTGGAGAGAGAGTCTGAGAAGTCTCAACTACATCAGAAAGATCATGGCTTCATCTTTCAGGTGATAGCCACGTTCTTCATCAAATATGTGCAAATCTTCCGTGGTTTGGAAGCTGCATATGACCAGATAGTCCACCCGCAGAAACGACTTGTCATTCGGCAAGTTCTGGATGGTGTGATGGGCCGGATTCTGGAGTTAAAGAATGAAATGGTGGAACTGGAATATTCTGAATTTCATTATTTTGATGACATCCTGCAGGATTTGAAGCTGGCTCCTGTAAGTAGACATTCTTTTAAACAATATCAAATAATCCTGGAGAAGAATGGGCAGTTCAAA
This sequence comes from Tachyglossus aculeatus, assembly GCF_015852505.1. Taxonomy (NCBI): domain Eukaryota; kingdom Metazoa; phylum Chordata; class Mammalia; order Monotremata; family Tachyglossidae; genus Tachyglossus; species Tachyglossus aculeatus. The sequence goes on from NC_052072.1 coordinate 55,839,089, forward strand.
AGTGATGTAAATGCTTAATACAGTGCTGCGCACATAGTAAGTACTCAATAAATACCATTGATCATTATGTAAACTCGAGGCTTCTTTATCCTGTCCCTTTCCCCTTCCTTTCTGTGTGGTTTCTCCCATTATTTTCAGCTTTCCTATGGTGATTTTATTTCTATGAAAGTATTTAATTTTGCAGGGGTGGCTGTCATTTGACTTTCTTTTTCCAGCCTCTCTCCTCTTTTTCCTCCGTTTCTTCTTTCCCCTGCTTTGTTAACTTCTCTTCCATACTTCCCCACTGGGACAGTCCTGTGCCTCTGCTTCTCCTGAATACTGACCATTGGGAACTTTGTAGTAAGCAGTAGCACTTGTTTGGGCAGAATTGAGGTTGTGTCTGCTCCTTGTTTTGGCTTTATTGTACTTTTTCTTCCTGACCCTCCTCTAATTTTTGCCACTCTCTCCTTTTCTGAGCTTTCTTCCCTTCCCACGCCCCTTCATTCTGAACCTCTGAACCTCTTTCTGTATTCCTGGTACTTTTGTAGTTTGGTGGGTTTCATACCCTCCTTATTTTAATTTGGCTACTTTCAGTTCTCAGTTTGCTTTGTCTTTTCCTGCATTTTTCTCCTCTTTGAGCTCTGTCTGCCTTGATATTTATGATTATCACCTTTTCTTTTCCTTCATTTCCTCCTGAAGCCTGATCCCAGGCCCAAATCTGATTGGGTCCACTTGCCTCTCCTCCTCAGAACAAGCCAATCTTCCTTTTCCTTTTTCCTGGGCTTCTATCCCACTCCTTCTGCCAGTGACTCGATTGGCAGAAGGAGGGGAGGTGCCCATTGCTTCCCCACAGAAATCAATGATATTTATTGGCCACTTACTCTGCGCAGAGCACTGTACTGAGCACTTGAGAGAGTACAATACAATAGGGTTAGCGGACACATTCCCTGCCCATAACAAGTGGAATGGAGAGAAGCAGCATAGCCTAGTTGGAAAGAGCATGGTCTGAGAGTCAGCAGTACCTGAGTTCTGATCCTTTCTCTGCTGCTTGTCTGCCATGTGACCTGGGACAAGTCACTTAACTTCTCTGTGCCTCAGTTACCTCATCTGAAAAATAGGGATTAAGACTGAGCCCCATATGTGATATGTATTTCATCTCTATTTTATCTCTATTTTATTAATGATGGGCATATAGTTAATTCTATTTATTCTGATGGTTTTGACACCTCTCTACTTGTTTTGTTTCGTTGTCTGTCTCCCCCTTCTAGACTGTGAGCCCATTGTTGGGTAGGGACTATCTCTATATGTTGCCGATTTGTACTTCCCAAGCGCATAGTTCAGTGCTCTGCACACAGTAAGCGCTCAATAAATACAATTGAATGAATGAATATGCACTGTGTTGGAGCTGATTAGCTCATATATATCTCAGCACTAAGTACAGTGCCTGGCACATTATGAGTGCTTAACAAATGCCAAACAAGAAAGAAAAGAACAAGCTTACAGTCAAGATGAATCTACTTCTTTGCTTGTGAGGGGACTTTCTGAGTTGCATGTGCAAGGTTTCAGCCTGCTGCTTTCCTGTTCCCAGGACGGAGGGGACCCTTTCAGCTCTAGGAGGGAAGATAAGGCGGTGCAAGGCAAAGTGCATAGTTGACACAGAGGAAGGGAAATCAGGGTTTAGTCAGGAAGGCCTCTTCAAGGAGATGTGAATTTTAGTAGGGTTTTGAAAGTGGGAAGAGTGGTAGACTCTCAGATATAAGAGGGAGGGAGTCCTATGTCTAAGGGAGGGCCTAGGCAAGGGGTTGGCAGTGGGATAAATGAGATTGAGATATAGAAAGTAGTTGGTATTAGAGGAGTGTAGTGTGAGGATTAGCTTGTAGTGGGAGATCAGCAAATTAAGGCAGGAGGGAAAGAGCTGATTGAGTCTTGAAGTCAATGGCACGAAGTTTCATTTTGCAGAGGTGGATGGACAACTACGGGAAGTTTTTGAGAGGTGGGAGATATGGTCTGATCAGATTTTCAGAAAACTGATCTGAGCAGCAGAGTGAAATATGAACTAGCGAGGGAAAGGCTGGAGGCAAGGAGGTCAGTGAGGAGGCTGGTGCAATAGTTGAGATGGGAGATGACCAGTACATAACAGTTTGGATGGAGAAGAAAGGCCAGATTCTCAAGATAACAATAATAATAACTGTAGTATTTGTTAATTGGTTACTCTGTACCAGGCACTGTACTAAGCACTGGGGTAAATACAAAGACAATCAGGTTAAACACAGTCCCTGTCCAACATATGGCTCACAGTCTTAATCCACGTTTTTCAGATGAAGTAACTGAAGCACAGAGAAATTAAGTTATTTGCCCAAAGTCACACTGCAGACAAGTGGCGGAGCCGGGATTAGAACTCAGGTCCCCTGACTCACAAGCTCATCCTCTTTCCACTAGGCCATACTGCTTCTAGATGTTGTAAAGGTAGAACCAACAGCATTTTGTGACAGATTGAACGAAAGAGATGAGTCAAGGATAATGCCACAATGCTTGGCATGTAGGAAACACTTAAGTGTAATTTTGAGCTTTCTGTCATCCACATAAGGACAGTAGACACTTGTTACCATGCATATTTTGGCAGAGTCCTTCTCTAAAGTCATAACTCACCTGTATCAAAAGAGTAAGGACCCTAGGGAGCTGGGCCAAGGTCCTGGGAGCCTAGTACCCCATAGTTTATCTTATGCCAGATATTTCCCTGAGCACTCTTTCCCCACTCCACTCTCTTAGTTTCATTCATTCATTCAATCATATTTATTGAGTGCTTACTGTGTGCAGAGCACTGTACTAAGCGCTTGGGAAGTACAAGTTGACAACATATAGAGACGGTCCTTACCCAACAGTGGGCTCACAGTCTAGAAGGGGGAGACAGAGAACAAAACATATTAGCAAAATAAAATAAATAGAATAAATATGTACAAATAAAACAAATAAAAGAGTAATACATACAAACATATATACATATATACAGGTGCTGTGGGGAGGGGAAGGAGGTAAGGCGGGGGGGATGGGGAGGAGGGGGAGAGGAAGGAGAGGGCTCAATCTGGGTTGGTTCCAACCTGTAAGTAGCTGCTGTAGCAGAAACTCCAAAATCTACTCTTCTGCCACAGGAACATATTTGCCTTCAGTCGTCCCTGTCACTGCCACCAGATGGACAAGGGTACAAGGAGAAGCAGACAGATCCCCAAAGCTCTTAGCCCTTAGGATAGTACTCTGCACTTAGTAAGCGCTCAATAAATACTGTTGATTTGATTGCTGGATTCCTTCAGCACTGCCTTGGTTTACTTCGGGTTTAAGTTCCTGGAGTCATTTATGGCAAGGGGGCCTTACAGTGATTATTCCTGCTCGTTTACAGCATCTTTGATCCATGCAACCCTGCAGGACCAAATTTCCATTACCTTCAAAGTAGAGGAGAATTTACCTCACTGCATCTGCAACTTGAAAGGAGATTTGTTTTCTCCAAGAAAACATACAGCAATGTCACAATCAGTTTTTGTCAGGTAAATATAGTCATAAGCATTACCAAAAAGCTGTAATATTTCAGAATGTCAATGACATATGAAACAATTTTAAGCATTGCACATTCTTTCAATTTGTGGCCTTTCACCATGAAAAGGACATTTTCCTCTTCTGACAATATCTGATAACACCTCATTTCTTTGATTCAGATTGTTTTTGTCCCATTACTAAGTACAATCCCTCAGCCCATCTTTGTTATGTTGAATTTTCACTTGGATTTCCCCATTTTGGACATTTTGTTGCATTTATTATATGTTTTGTAACATATGTTACACAAGCTAGAGTTCTTATTACTCACATAAACTGTCCTTTCCCCCACACAAAGGACCTATCCCCACTCTCCAGTCACTTATTCCAGGCTATCTTGCCTCATATGGCTTTTAAAAAATTATTTATGGTATTCGTTAAGTGCTTACTATGTGCTAGGCACTGTAATAAGCACTGGGGTAAATTCAAACTAATCAGGTTGGACACAGTCCATGTTCTACATTGGGCTCACAGTTATAAGCACCATTTTGCAGATGAGGTAACTGGCACACAGAGGTTATATGGCTTGCTCAAGGTCATACAGCAGACTAGTGCCAGAGCTGTGTTTCGAACTCAGGTTCTTCTCTCCTAGGCCCGTGTTCTATCTACTAGGCCAAGATGCTTCTCTATTTACCTGACAACCTCTTTCAATACACAAATCCATACCCTCAACTCCATTCATCAATCAGTGGCATTTAAGCACTTACTGTGTGCAGAGCACTGGACGTAAGGATTGGGAGAGTACAAGAGTTGGTAGACCCTATCCTTTCCCCCAAGGAGCTTACAATCTAGTGAGACAGACAGTAAGATAATTTACAAATGGAGAAAGCAACAGAATATAAGGATGTGTATATAGGTGCTGTGATGGTGGGGTGAGTATCAAAATGCTTAGGGGTATGGACTTTAGTACATAGGTGTTGCAGAAGTGAGTGAGAAGTGAGTGGAGAGAAGAGAGGTTGGTCAAGGAAAACTTCCTGGATGAGATGATTTTAGTAGAGCCTTGAAGATGGGGAGAGTGCTAATCTGTCAGATGTGAAGGGAAAAGGGGTTTCCAGGCAGAAGGGAGGGTGTGAGAAAGTGGTCAACTGTGGAGACATGAGATTGAAGGACAGTACGTAGTTGGTGGTAGGAGAGCTAAGTTCTCCCTCTCTGTGAAACTCAACTCCCTTTCACCTCATCCCACCATCAAGCTTGTCTAACCTATCACCAGCCTTGGATTACCTCAGTACGCTTCCTCTTCTCATGGGCTAATGCTGTGGAGCACTGTTGGAAGAAATCCAGGCATCAGGTCAATCCCAGCCACCTGAAATTCATCCTTTCCTGTTATAATATTGTCCTCTCCTCTTTTTAACACTTTTTCTCCTCCCTTCTTGATTCCTATGCCTAGTTCTTGCACCATTTGTTCCTGACTTAACTCCCTACCTAAACCCTTAGTGCCCCTACATCTTTTCTCTGATGACTTTGTCAAAATCCAAACATGAGGCAAAACTACTTTTCATCCTTCCTGGTTATCTCAAGAAATTATTGCTCTGACCCCATCCCTTCTTACCTTTTATAAAAAATGTTTGTACCCACTTTTCTTCCCTCCCTTTCCAACACCTTCAACCACTCACTCTCTATCATCTGCTTTCCCTCTTCTTTCACATATGCCCACATCTCCCCTATGCTGGAGAAAACAAACAAATGAATCTTTGACCCCATTGCACCATTCAGCTATTGACCCAGCTCCTGCTTATCATTCCTATCCAAATTCCTTGAATGGGTATTTTACACCCACTGCCTCCACTTCCTCCGCTTCAATTCCCGTCCTACATAGTCCATCTTCTGTTCCCTCCATACCACTGAAACTGCTCTCTCCAAGGTTACCGGTGACCTCATTCAAGCAAACCTATCAGACGCCACTCTGTATTAATCCTCCTCCACCTCTTGGCTGCCTTCAATACTAGACTACTCCCTCTCAAACAGAAACTACTTACCATTGGCTTGAAAGCACTCAATCAGCTCACCCACCGTACCTCACCTAACTAACCTCTTATTACAGATCAGCCTACACACTCCCCTCCTCTAGCACCAGTTTACTCACTATGCCCCATCTCATCTATCTCATTGCCAACCCCTTTCCTACATCATCCCCCTAGCCTGGAACTCCCTCCCCAACTATATATACCAGACCACCACTCTCTCCACCTTCAAAGTATTACTAAGATCACATCTCTTCCAAAATGCCTTCCCCAATTAATTTCTCTTTTCCCTGGATCATTTTCCCTTCTGCATGATCTATGCACTTGGATCTGTGTCCTTTACATACTTGATATTTGCCCCATCCTCAACCCCACAGCACTTATGTACATATCTTTAAATTGATATTATAAATTTCTTGTTCATGTTAATGTCTGTCTCCCCATCTAGACTGTATGCTTGTTGTGGGTGGGGAATATATCTGCCAAATCTGTTGTACTCTCCCAAGTGCTTAGTACAGTGCTCTGTACATACTAAGTGCTCAATAAATATGACTGACTGATTCTGGAAACATCATCTCATCCTTGTTTCTCTGACCCTGTCATGTCCTGCTTCTTCTACCACTTGGGCTTTTCCTTTTCAGTCTCTTTTTCTCTGGGTCTTCCTCTGGCTCCCACTTCCTAACTATGGGTGTCCTTCAGGACTCAGTTCTTTATACCCTTATGGCCCCTCAATCTATACTCTCTCACTTGAGGAGCTCATCTGCTCCTAATAATAATAATGATGGCATTTATTAAGTGCTTACTATGTGCAAAGCACTATTCTAAGTGCTGGGGAGGTTACACGGTGATCAGGTTGTCCCATGGGGGGGGGCTCACAGTCTTAATCCCCATTTTACAGATGAGGTAACTGAGGCACAGAGAAGTTAAGTGACTTGCCCAAGGTCACACAGCTGACAGTTGGCAGATCCGGGTTTTGAACCCATGACCTCTGACTCCAAAGCCCGGGTTCTTTCCACTGAGCCATGCTGAGTAACCATTTGTTACCTTTATGTGGATGATTCCCAGATCTACCTCACTATCCCTGCCCTCTCTTCTTCTCTGTAATCTTTCATTTCTGCCTCCAGAACATCTTAACATGGATGTAATAATAATAATTGTGGTCTTTAAGCACTTACTATGTGCCAGGCACTGTACTAAGCACTGGGGGGAATATAAGCAAATCAAGTTGGGCAAAATCCCTTTCCCACATGGGGTTCACAGTCTTAATCCCCATTATCTGGATGAGGTAACTGAGGCCCAAAGTCATACAGCAGACAAGTGGCGGAGCTAGGCTTAGAACCTACCTCAAATTCAGCATGTCTAGGCACCACTATCCTCTCCATGTCTAATCCCACAATCTTGCCATTATCCTTGATTCCTCTTGTGCCTGCTTTCTTTCGCATGCTCTTGCTGAGCTTTTTCTACTAGGCCACACTTCACATTATAGAATCAGCTCACTACCCAGTACTAATTAAGACTTAGGGATTGTTACCTATATTAATGTTCTAGGTCAAAGTTATAAAGATTGAATTAGTTTAACAAAAGAGGAAGAGTGTTGATTTCCACATTTCTGTAAAGAACCAAACCCTTAATAATATACTGCAGTAAAACCTAGTATCTTCTGTACCACAAGTGACAGGTTTATGGTAGGGGACAAGGCAAAACGGTGGGAAAAGAACAGTTAGGCACAGTAAGCAGAGAGCACCACCAGAAAGCTAATACTACTACTAATAAAAATTGTGGTATTTAAGTACTTACTATGTGCCAAGCACTGTTCTAAGCCTTGGGGTAGATTAATCTTGGGGTAAGTTAATCAGGTTGGACACAGTCCCTATCCCACATGGGGCTCAAACTTTTAATCCCCATTTTACAGATGAGGTAATGGAGGCACAGAGAAGTGAAGTGACTTGCCCAAGGTCACACAGCCCACATGTGGCAGAGTTGAAAGTAGAACCCAGATCCTTCTGACTCCCAGGCCTGTGCTCTATCCACTAGAACACACTGCTTCCAAGATAAGGGGACTGCAGCCAGAAAGACTGAGATGTGATCCTCAGATCCGCAATCGGGCATAGCTTAGCCTCAGACGATGGGAAGTGGGTGGGCTTGCCATGGCCCTCGGCAGAACAAGCCAAAATCTGAGTGATTAATGTTTGGGTTTCCGTGTCTTTTTGATCTCTTCTAGGAACAATTAGAGATTCCTATTCCAAAATATTTTTTGAAGGAGAAATTGCAAGTCCTGAGGGAAAGAGAGGAAATCCTTGCTCAGATTCTAACTAATGCTGGATTGAAAGGAATCGAACTGGTTTGTATATCATTTAAAAAAAATATTTATCCAGTGATTTACCATCATTTTCCACTGGTTTTTTTATAGTTTGAGTTTTAGCTATGTATAAATTAGACATTTTTTCTGTTTGGGACCACACTGCAGCTGATTTTAATTTATTGTCCATAAATACATGTTGAATCTTTTGTAGAATGGAGCTTTTAGCAACATTTTAGAACATCAAAAACCCAGAGCAAAATTCTAAAATGACTCTGCTTCTCAAAGACTACTTTATTTATTGCTATTAAACAGTGTTGAAGTATGTTCTTAGATTGTGAGCCCTGTGTAGATCAAGGACTGTGTCTGATCAGATTATCTTGAATTTGCCCCAGTGCTTGGCCCCTATTAAGTGTCTAATACCATCATTATTATTAGACTATCTCATAATTTTTCACTGTTCCACATGTACTAGTCAGGACTATCCCTGAATTTCTGGCCAATAAATCCTCTAAATAAAATTGTCAGCCACTGAGATCACCGTTAGGGTCCTCATTTCCATGGCCACATTACTGGATGGCAGTTTATCATTTTAAGCCTAGCACAATACTCCACTATCGAACCCAACTGAGAGGAACAGTCCCTGCAGCCGCCAATGCTTTCCAGGCTGTTGAATCATTTGCATTTGGGGAACAGAGTGGCTCTAAGGAGCCACCTTCCCAGACAGCCATGAAGGAAAGCAAAACCACTAGCCAATAACTAGATGACTCCCTGCCACTCACACAGCTGCCATAGGTAAAGGGTGTCAGCGGAGGGAGACATGGGGTGGGATTCAGGCAACAAAGAAATAGTGGGGTAGGAGAATCTTAACCATGTTATGTAGACAACTGAAGCAAAAGCTGAGAATATTTGTCAATGTCCTTAGAACTTTTTGCATCCACATTTTCCTGAGATCTCATGTCCTGTTTACTAACAATAATGGGGGGCAGGAGGAAGATTAGCACAAAAATGTCTCTTGAGGACTAAATTACTGGCCTTTGTCTTTCAATCCAGGGAAAGCTTTTTTTTAATAGTGTTTGTTAAATCCTTACTTTGTTCCAGGCACTGTCCTAAGTGCTGGGGTAGATACAAACCAATCAAATTGGACACAGTCCATGTCCCACGTGGGTCATAATCCCTATTTTACAGATGAGGGAACTGAGGTGCAAAGAAGTTAATCGATTTTCCTAAGATCACACATCAGAGCTGGGATTAGAATCCAAGTACTGTGCTCTTTCCATTACACCATGCTGCTTCTTACACCCAAGGACATTCATTCATTCTTTCAATCATATTTAGTGAGTGTGCTTACTGTGTGCAGAGCACTATACTAAGCGCTTGGGAAGTACAAGTCGGCAACATATAGAGACGGTTCCTACCCAACAACAGGCAGAATCAGAGGAAAGTAATTTGAGTCCTCCATTGCCCCTAGATGAAAGAAAAGATAAAAAGGAGGGAATAGAGAGAGAATAAAGATCCATGCATGAAGGGGAAATAATATGCATAAAGAACTGGCTGACTCATAAGAGAATACTAGGTTCCTTTCTCTATAACTAATCAATCTTTGAAATGCATTAAATAGAAATCAGTTTTTTAAAAACATATGCTAACAACAATTTTTTATGTTTAAAAAAACAACCAGGCAAGAAAATAGACCTGGAGCTTGGTGCTCAAGCTATTTGGATTAATACTTGTAAAGAATCCTTAAAGAGTGATAACATGGAACCTAATGGAAGGTGTGTTCCCAAAGTAAAATTACATATAGACTGGATCAGTGGGATAATTGGTATTGAAACCATCTTTCCAGCAAATTCTGTGGTTGTTTGGCAGTGATGCTTAAGTAAGCACTAGGAGAAATCTTGTTCAGCGTGTTTTCTCTAAGTAATTATTTCCAAGTCAGGCATATGGCCAATTAAAGAAGGACAAACTTTTGTACTCTGACTTTCCAAGCTTTCTTCTTTATGTCAATTGACTGGAAGTTTTGAAGCAGGGAAACAACCAGTCATCCCAAATGACACATCTGAAGGTGAATTAAATTCCAATTGGAGACATTTCCAAATAAACTCGCCTTCAACATCGGTCAAAAAAAAAAATTGAGGCCAACCAGAACTGTCTTCTCTTCTCTAGCAGTGAAGGGATTTAACTCGAGTTTGGTCAGCTGGCATGGAGGAGATCGGCTGTTCTTACTTACAGCCTCCTTCATTGAATCTGGGTGGCAGATTCTACTGTCAAAGCAGGGGCCCAGGAACCGAGGAATCTGCTCTAATTGGTACAGCTTGCTCCTCCCAAAGTGTGGAGTGCTGTCCCATTTGGCAGCTTCCTTGTCAGTGATTGATTTCATGGGCAATTAGACTTGTATAGACTGACTCCTAGCCTCATTTGGCTCTGCCTTATCTTTACTTACTTAATATTACACAATTTAGAACACACCTATTGTGAGATGCATTTGGTATACTGCAGTTATGAAATACAGCCTTGTGTATATTGAAGTAAGCTTTTTATGCAAAATGAAACACCTTAGAATGTCTATTAGAAACAAACTTAGACACTACATTTTATTTCTCTTAAAAAAATCTAAAACTACAAGGCAAATCGATCGCACTGCGGTTAACCCTAAATGAACAATTAGCTTAGATTCTAAATGTAGCCTACTGATTTTTTTATGAATTAACCACATGTTTAATATCAGAAAAATATTCCCTGAGAAAATGTCATTCTACTGAATCAGATAACTGGTCGTATCAGGCGCATCAGTCTTTCTTCTAATTTAGGACCAGAGGATAATTGGAGAAATATGGTAATGGTCACTCTTCTTGACATTCATCTCATGAATAGAGATATCCCTTCAGCATCTCAAAATTTTCCTCCTAATCCCCATCCCAGAGTCTATTGAGATTTTTCTGCCTGAAAAGCTTCCTGTGGTAATGAATTCCATGTGCTTCTTAAACAATTAGTAAATAAATGTTTCCTTTTGTTAGTCTTAAAGCTAACTCTGAGGATTAACAGCTGTGAAATATCTCTGAAATTTATATAACCCACATGCTTGTCTTACTTTGATATCTTTTCTTCTTAAATTTAACTTTTCACTTTTTTACCCTAAACCTCTCCTAAAGAATATCAACTTTAAAAAAAAAAGGTTAAGAAGCCTTGTTTTCCCCTAAAATCCTGAATAAATTATTAGGACAAGCAAAATGTAGATCTTGGAATTTTGTGGGTTTAGGATATAGGAGCCATAGATTTTGGACTTTAGAACCTGAGGCAACACCAGTAGGAAAAGAAGCAACAAAATTATTAAAGGGACAGCAACCTTACTCTTAAATGAGTGCTTGGGAATCAGACTGCCAAAATGTAAGACATCACAGACTGTAGGTCTGACTGGGCTGTATTGCATTGTGGTCAACCTTTGGCAGTTGCTATGTAACATCAAAACATCCAATTAGAGGTCATGTTGAAAGTTGAAAAGGGGGACGAAGGGAAACAAGAAGATACATCACCCAGCAGGCGAAGGGGCTGATTAGCCCCTGGCCTAATGGCAAGAGCACAGGCTTGGGAATCAGAGGACAAGGGTTTTAATACCCGCTCTGCCACTTGTCTGCTATGTGACCTTCTGCAAGTCACTTCACTTCTCTGTGCCTGTTACCTCATCTATAAAATGGGGATTAAGACCATGAGCCCCACGTGTGGCAACCTGATCACCTTGTATCTACCCCGGGGCTTAGAACAGTGTTTGGCACAAAGTAAGCACTTAATACCATAATTATTATTATTATCATTATCTACATTACACAGCTATAAGGGGGCTGTTCTGGTTCTGTTCTGGTTGGAACCAAGTTCCCAGAGTTCTCTTAGAGGGGCAGAGGCATGAACTTGCTCTTTTTCTTATGGGAATCTGATGCTGAGAACTCCATGTGTTGAGCTGCCTCGAATTAAGCTTGCAGTTATAGTTCAGAGAAGTAGGGGGTTGTAGGATATTTTCCAAGTTTCATGGTTTAAATATTAATTTTCTACTGCATTTCTTTCATATAAATATTAGAGAAAATATTTTTTGGAAGCAGTGATTGTTTTTGAAAGTACACTCAGATGTGCAGTTGAAGATTTTCAACTCTTCAAAAGATTTACTTTTCTCTGAACTTTAGTCAGATCCTTTAACTCTTACTACTTCTAAATACCCATTGTTTAGTAGCAATTTTTATACTTGCAACGGAAAATTGACACAATAGCTCTCTGTCCCATTCTCTTTCTTTTTCTCACATTCTCTCTCTCTCACATTCTCTCTTTCATTCTCATTTTAGTTCTCTCTCATTCTCGCTCTTTTTCTCTCCCCGCCCCCCAAACAAAATGGCATCTTGCAAGAGCTACCACTAATTCTGAAGGAAAATATTTGATTAGGATATTTTTTAAAGGCTATTTCTGAAGTATTCTGCTTCAGAATATAGAGAGATTTAAAATGATTTGCTCTAAGTGAGGATCTTTAGCATTGCAGTAATCCTCAGCTACCCCTTGAAGTAATGATATAATAGTAAGCACCTATGTGAGCAAAACATTGTACTAAGGATTTGGAATAATACATTACAATTAATAATCATTGTGCCCTTTCCCTCATGGAGTTTACAATCCAGTTAGATGAGACATGCTAAAATTAACTTACTAATAGGAAGTAATTGAGTATAAAGACTAAGCTAAGCTCTTGGGAGAGTTGAACAGAATTAGTGGACATAATACCTGTCATGAAACAGCTTATGATCTAGTAGTAAAGACAAACATTAAAATAAACTACAGATAGGAAAAAGGTATGTACATTAGTTAGTGTTTAATAGTGTATATATTTTCAAAAGTGCCATGAGAGGTTCTAATAGAAAGAGCGTAGTCCTAAGAGTCAGAGGACCTGGGTTCTAAATCTAGCTTTGCAAATTGCTTGCTATGAGACCTGGGGCTAGTCATTTTACTTCTCTGTGCCTCAGTTTCCTCAACTGTAAATGAGGTTCTCCCTCCTACTTAGAGAGCCCCATATGGGACAAGGACTGTGTCCAACTTAACTTGTATCTAAGTATCTCGCTGCTGCGAGAAGCAGCATGGCTCAGTGGAAAGAGCACAGGCTTTGGAGTCAGAGGTCAAGGGTTCTAATCCCAGCTCTGCCACTTGTCAGCTGTGTGATTTTGGGCAAGTCACTTAACTTTTCTGTGCCTCATTTCCCTCATCTGTAAAATAGGGGGATTAAGACTGCAAACCCCACGTGGGACTACCCGATTGCCTTGTGTCCCCCTCAGTGCTTAGAACAGTTCTTGGCACAAAGTAAGCACTTAAGTACCATCATTATTATACCCCCAACAGTTAGAGCAGTGTCTGGCACACAATAAGCACTTAACAAATGCCATGATAATAATAATAACAATATCTTCATAAGTGCTATTGGAGAGTGGATGTATCTGAGTGAGGTAACATGGAAGTGATAATGGCAGTTGCAGATACCTAAGGTGGGGAAATGAGAAATCAAGTGGGAAAGGTCTTCTGGAGAATGTGATGTTAGAAGGACTTTGACTAGGGGAAGGACAGTCAGTGGCCTGTCAAATGAAAAGGGGAAGGGAGTTCCAGGCAGGAAGGAGGGCATGAGCAAGAGTATGGTGTGTGAGAGCAGAGTGAGGCACAGTGATTAGGTTGGTATTAGGAGAGCAAAGTGTGCAGGCTAGGTTGTAGAGGGAGAAAAATAAGGATAAATAGTTGGGTGAGAGCAGATTGAGTGCCTTAAAGCCAGTATTTAGGAGGAGTTTTGCTTGATGTGGAGAGGAAAGGGCAACCAGTGCTAGTGTTTGAGGAGCTGGGAGATGTGTGCCTAACAACATTCTAGAAAAAATGATGCAGGCTGCAGATTGAAGCCTGAATTCTAAAGGAAAAAGGCTGGAGGCAAAGAGGTTACTGAGGAGGCTGATGCAATAATTAAGCTGGGATAAGACAAGTGGTGCCTGGACCAGTGTGGTGGCTGTTTTGGATAAAGAGGAAGAAGCAGATCCTGGAAATGAGAATCAGTATCCAACCTTGTATCTACCCCAGCACTTATTACAGTACTTGGCACATAGCACTTAAATACCATTAAAAAATGAGAAGGAAGAATTAATGTAACATGGTGATGGATATTTTCATATATATTTGTCTCCCCTTCTAGACTAAGCTCGTTGTAGGCTGGAAATGTATCTGTTTATTGGTATATCGTACTCTCCCATGTGCTTAGTACATTGCTTTGCACACAATAAGCGCTCAATAAATATGACTAAACGAATGATTGACTATGGGGATTGAGAGTGAGTCAAGGGTAATGCCAAAATTATGATTTTGAGAGATGGAGAGTGTGGTGGTGCTAAATAGGGATTTTTATCCTCAATGAGAGAAAAGTGACATGATAGCCCCCAAATCTTCCTATATTCTAATATTGGACCTACATATTTTCTACACTTTACTGCATTGTGTGCATCTTAGCATTTCTAATTTCAGATGTCCCAGCATGCAAAACATATGGCACTACTACCATATGGGGAATATGGAGGTATGTTTAAATTGCAATGATTCAATTACGGAATTGAGTTTGTCTAGCCTGAAATATTTTAAGTTGTTCAATCTCAATTGTTTTTCAATTAGAAAATTGGTTAATGGGTATCTACATCATTTCAAACAATTGTCATAATAAAGTCTTGGAATGACATTATTACAGAAATAATAATAATTGCTATTAAGACTTTATTTGTAGGTTATTTACATTTTAAAACTTGAATTAACATTTTTAATTGCAGAAGAAACCTATAAAGATTTTGCCCCTAGAAGAAGCTGTGAAAATCATCCAGATTGCTGAGCGGGCTCGGCAAGGACGACTAAGGGCTATTTTCATGAAACAAATCTTCCTTGAAGCAAAGAAGGAAAGGCTATCTAGACTTCACAGTGATAAAATTGCTGACCAAAATGCTGCAGCAATTCGCATTCAAAAGGTGAAAGCTTTTTTTTTCCTAGTTGTAAGGAAAGAGTTTAGGGCATGAGTGAACTAATTTAGTATGCATATGAACTAAGGCAAAATAAAAACTATTCATATGCAAGATTCTAGAAATCCTGAGGTTGACAGGTTTTTCCATCTCACATGTGCCGAAATTGCTCAGTCAACCACTTATCCTTCCAAATAGAGACTGTTAGCATCTGAAAGGGTTTTCATCTTGGCTCAAGATGGAGGAGTTTAACTTTGCTTTTGAAGAAAGGATTTATTTTTTTTTTAATTCAGGTGGTATCAGGTTCTGAGTTTTGTATGGAACACTAGATAAGATTATTAAATGATTATGCTTTGCATCTTGGGCTTCAGTAATGTCCCCCAAAAGTAGATATTACCCATCTTCAACTCCGTCTCTCATTTGGCATCTCTAAAAGATCCCAATTCCCCTCTAATCTGAACTGAAGGAACCTCTATCGTAGTCATGGTGTAAAGGATAACTTTCCAAAGATCTGCTAGTAGATTTTGGATAGTTCATTACTCTGTACATTTTAATATCTGTTACAATTCTAAAATGTTAAGCCTCAAGTTCCTATAAACATTCCTTTGAGCATATTCCTCCCCTCTTCAGTCCATACTTTGTTCTGCTGATCACTTTTCCGAAAAACTGTTCAGTCCACATCTTCCCACCCCTCAAAAACCTCTAATGGCTTCCCATCAGTCTTTACATCAAACAGAAACTCCATATCAGCTTTAAGACACTTAATCAGCTCTCTCCCTATCTAACCGTCCTGATTTCCCACTACAAACTTACCCTCTGATCCTATAACATTAAGCTACTCGCTGTACTTAAATCTCATCTCTCTCACCCCTAACCTCCACCCATATCCTCCCTCAGGCCTGGAGCCCTCTTTCTCTTCATATCTGACAGTCTCCCCACCTCTCTCCATCTTCAAAACCGTCCTAAAATCACATCTCCTTCCTTCACGGCCTAAACCCTTTATTTCCCTCATCCATCCTCCCCTCTGTGTTGACTAATGCACTAGTTAATAATAATAATAATAATGACATTTATTAAGTGCTTACTATGTGCAAAGCACTGTTCTAAGTGCTGGGAAGGTTACAAGGTGATCAGGTTGTCCCATGGGAGGCTCACAGTCAATCTCCATTTTACAGATGAGGTAACTGAGGCACAGAGAAGTTCAGTGATGTGCCCAAAGTCACACAGCTGGCAATTGGTGGAGCTGGGATTTGAACCCACGACCTCTGACTCCAAAGCCCGTGCTCTTTCCAGTGAGCCACAATATTTTCCAGAAATGTAATGTGGAAATTAGAGTGGTTACTTCTGTCTGGAATTAAATATATTTTTTGATGGTGAAAAGTTCCTATTTTAAAGGCTCTTCCTGCCATGAAGTAGCAAATATCCTGGATTTAGTGGTTTTCACTTTTATTCACCCCTTCTTTAGCCCCACAGCACCTATGTACATGTCCATTATTTATATTAATGCCTCTATCCCCCTCTAGACTATAAACTCACTTTGGGCAGGGAACATGTCTACCAACTCTGTTATACTGTACTCTCCCAAGTGCTTAGTACAGTGTTCTGCACACAAGTGCTCAATAAATTTGATTGATCATTAAAACTGCATTTGTAATTCAGGTTTGGCGAGGATTCCATGACTGGAAGAAAACAAAAATAGAGCGAGAAGAAGAAATGATATTTCTGGGAATGGTAAGTTTTATCACTAACCCTTTCATTCCTTTTATATTGTGATAGGAAAGGAAAACAATTTTTTTCTGTTGTACATACTTTATGGGTACTCGACCGAAATGATGAAAGAAAAAAGCCTAACACCAGTAATTGAACAGAATGGAAAAATCCCTGAATTCTACCTGTACCCTAAACCCTCTCACGGCATATCAGCAGTTAATTTTGCCCAGAGGTTATCCTTCCCAGAATTCCACTGTGAGCCTATTTAATAATAATTGTGGTATGTCAGTGCTTACCATGTGCCAGGCTCTGTTTTAAGTACTGGGGTGGATACAAGCAAATCGGGTTGGACACAGTCCCTATCCCGCATGGTGCTCACAGACTTAATCCCCAACCTCATCTGTAAAATGGGGAGTTACAGATGAGGTAACTGAGGCCCAGAGAAGCTAAGTGACTTGCCCAAGCAGGAAAGTAATGGAGTTGGAATTAGAACCCAGGTCCTTCTGACTCCCAAGCCCATGCACTATCTATTAGACCATGCTACCTATTTGTTCAGTTATAATCATTTTAGAGCTTAAGGATGCAAAGTTTCTGCAGGCTTCTGGCAAAACAACTGTCCTTTAGAAAGCTTCTAGAGGTCCAGGCAGTAGATGGTACTTTGCCAAATTGATATTCCACTTGAATATCTGCCATGAAGACCCTTCACTACGTAATTGAAAGTATCAATCCTAGAAAATGTAGCCTGATCAGTGCCTACTATCTTTTCAGCATCACTGTGTGCAGAGCACTATACCATGCACATTGGAAACATGTAAAAAATATGATCCCTCCCCTCAAGGGCATTACATTCTAATGGGAAAGGCAGTAAACATATATTGACAAATGCACCTAAATCAAGACAAAGGGCATAAATGCAAGTAATAGACAGATATAGGAGAAGAACAAATCCAAAAAAATATGAGTTTTGAGGTTGCTCAATAATAATAGTGGCATTCTTTAAACACCTACTGTATTCTAAGCACAAGGGAAAATATAAGGTAATTGTCAGACCCAGTTCCTGTCCCACATGGCACTCAACCTAAATAGGAGAGAGAATATCTTCTGAATCTTTATTTCACAGATGAGGAAATTGAGCCAAAGAGAAGTTAACTGACTTGCCCAAGTTCCCACAGCAGGCTAATTCATTCATTCATTCATTCAATCGTATTTGAGTGCTTACTGTATGCAGAGCACTGTACTAAGCGCTTGGGAAGTACAATTTGGCAACAGAGACAGACCCTAGCCAACAGTGGGCTCACAGTCTAGAAGGGAGAGACAGAGAACAAAACAAAACATATTAACAAAATAAAATAAATAGAATATGTACAAGTAAAATAGAGTAATAAATATGTACAAACATATATACATATATATAGGTGCTGTGGGGAAGGGAAGGAGGTAAAGTTGGGGGGATGGAGGGGGGGGAGGGGGAGAGGAAGGAGGGGACTCAGTCTGGGAAGGCTAATGGCAGAGCTGGGATTAGAACATAGATCCTTTCACTCCCAGTCCTGTGCTCTTCCCACTATCTAATGATGCTCTTGGGATGACATTACCAGCAAAGTAGGGAGATTAATCCAAACTGATTCCTGAGGAGGTGACAATTTTTTTTTTGAGTGGGGAGAAAAGACATAGTTTAGTGAAGCTGAACTAGTTGGGCTTTCCAGTCAATAGAAAGGTGTAAGCAGTGGGTTTAATTAAAAAGTTGACAGAGATGGTTAGAATGTTTGTTTAGGGAAGAGCAATAAACGTAACTATGGTATAGTGGGAGAAGAGAACAGCTTGAGGGACCCTAGCCATGGGAATCATTGTCTCATGCTAGAAGTAGTGAAAAGTCACTGGACATTTTTTGAGGAGGGTCTGATTAATGTTTTCAAAAGACGTTGCATGAAGGGGAATTTAGAGGGACTAAAGTTGGGAGAGATTGAAAACGGGGGACCTACAAGGAGGTCATAGGAGTATCAGTGGAGTGGTGGATCAGTGAAATGTAGAACTGGGAGGAAACTGCCAGAGAGACTGAATGTAGGATGTAAATAACAAAAGAGTCAGATTTGATATCAAGATTATGAACTTGTGGAACAAGAATAATCATGATGTGCCCCATATGTTTTTGACCTAGGCGGGTGCCATTAGACTCCTTATTGCAAAGGGAATTTTCTTCTGATTCAGCCCAATTAGCATGAAACATCTTTTTAGAAGGTTTGTTTGAACTCAGTTATGTTGGAGTCCTGAGAACCTCAAATTCAGGCTTAAATAATAATAATAATAATGATGGCATTTGTTAAGCGCTTACTATGCACAAAGCACTGTTCTAAGCGCTGGGGGGGATACAGTGTGATCAAGTTGTCCCACGTGGGGCTCACAGTCTTAATCCCCATTTTTACAGATGAGGTAACTGAGGCTCAGAGAAGTTAAGTGACTTGCCCAAGGTCACACAGCAGACTTGTGGTGGAGCCGGGATTCGAACTCATGACCTCTGACTCCAAAGCCCGGGCTCTTTCCACTGAGCCATGCTGCTTCTGCTAAATGCTCTATGTAATATTGGATATTGCTTCATAGTAGAAGCTTGGTGCCTTAATCATAGTAAATTAGATGTAGATTTCATTTCATTGTTTTGAGGAACATTATTTGTACTGTTAATATTTTTCTCTTAGTCCATTCTAGGGACATCACTACACTCAAGGATAAAAAGCCAAAACTTTTATCTGCTGTAAACCAGATACATTTGGAACCCCTATTTAATGGAGGTGTGGTCTTGCAAAACTGTTAATCAGTCAAAATATTGAGCACTTACTGTGTGTAGAGCATTGTACTAAGTATTTGGGAAGCACAATACAATAGACTTAGTAGACAGGCTCCATGCATATCAGGAGTTTACAATCTCCTGCAGGAAGCAGACATTAAAATAAATTGCAGATAGGAGAAGCAGCAGAGTATAAGGATATGTACATAAGTGAGGTGAGGGTGGGGTGAAGATCCATGTACTTAAGCGTTACAGCCCCAAGTGGATAAGTGATGTAAATGAGAAGTTAGTCAGAGAGGGCTTCTTCAGGGAGACATGCTTATAGAAGGGCTTTAAAGATGGGGAGAACAACAGTCTGACAGTTATGAAGGGGAAGGAAGTTCAGCTAGTCAGTCATATTCATTGAGTGCTTACTGTGTACAGAGCACTGTACTAAGCCTTTGGGAGAGTACAATACAACAATATAACAGACATATTCCCTGCCCACAGTAAGTTTACAGTCTAAAGGGATCAGCGGGAGGACCTGAACAAGGGATTAATGAGTAGAGAGAGATGAGACTGCGGTACAACAAATAGGTTGGTGTTAGAGAAGCTAAGTGCGAGGACTGGGTTGAAGTTGGATTAGCCTCTCAAGGTTAGACAGGAGGGGAAGAGCTGATTAAAGTGCTTTAAAGCCAATGGTGAGTTTCTGTTGGATGTGGAGGTGAATGGGCAACCATTGGGGGCTTTTGTAGAGTGGGGCAATGTGCACAGAATGATTGAAAAAAATGATCCAGGCAGCAGAGTGAAATATGGACTGGAGTGAGGAGTCAGCAAGGTGACATGTGGTAGTCGAGGTGAGATTAGTGCTTGGACCAGCATAATCGCAGTTTGGATGGAGAGAAAGGGGCAGATTCTAGAGATGTTGTAAAGGCTGACACATTGTAGTACTCATCCATTCCTATGCTACGCACAAGCTGTTTCTTCCAACATCAGAGCACACTTTGTGAAGTGGCTTGCTTTGTCAGACAAACATTCCCTATTTCACCAACAACATTCCCTATTTCACCAACAATGATCTAGCCAAAACCTAATAGTAAAAACAAGTATAGCAGAACTGAGTGTATATGCACATTTAAGATGTTTTTTAAAGATTGTTTTTAAGAACATTAATTTTTTCGTTAACTTTTTGAACTCTGTGAAAAGTCTAAGTTTCTGTAAGACAAAGTTAATCTAATTCCAATAAAAATGAAATTACTGGAATAAACCAGTCCAGCTTCCTGGCCTATATGAAGTAACATATCTGAAGAGTAGTTGGAATAAACTTTCCTACATAGACTGAGTCAGTTAAGCTCATCACTCTGACCTCTGAGGAGATTTTATAGACCCTCTCTGGAATCAGATTGCTGTTGTCAAGGTCTTTGCAGTATACCACGTATATTGGTTCCACAGATTGTGAGCTCCATATGGGACAGAGACTGTGTCTGACCTGATTGACTTGAATCTACCCCAGCGCTTATAACAGTGCTTGACACATAGTAAGCACTTAACAAATGCTATTATTATTATCATTGTCATTATTATTAGGAAGCAGCATGGAGTAGGGGAAAGAACACGGGCCTGAAAATCAGAGATTCTGGATTCTAATCCCAGCTCTGCCATCTGTCAGCTTTGGGGCCTTGGGCAAGTCACTTAACTATTCTGTGCCTCAGTTTTCTCAACTGTAAAATGGGATTCAATGTCTTCTCCCTTCCACTTGATTGTGAGACCCATATGGGACAGAGACTGTGTCCTACTTAACTTGTGTCTACCCCAATACTTGTAATAGTATTTGGCACATAGTAAATGCTTAACAAATATCATTATTACCATTATACATTGGCACCACAGTAATCTTAAAATATGACTGACTTTGGTTATTTGCAGGACCAAATAACTAGGTTTTGCAGAACTATGCACCCTGGGAGGGAAATTTTACTGGCTATCCATTTCTTCAAACAATGGTATTTATTTAGCACTTACTATGTGCAGAGCACTGTACTAAGCTATTGGGAGCGTGCAATACAACAGAATTAGCAGGTATGTTCCTTGCCCATAATGAACTTCAATCTAGAGATTGTAAGCTTTCAACGATGAAACCATTTATATTCTGAAAAGGCAGCTTAATATCCAAAGGAAAGGGTCTCTAAAGAAGACAAAGAGCATAAGGGAAAGATTGCAATGGCAAACTTTCCAGACCATTTCCTAACTTTTATTTCAAAGCAGAAAAAAAAATGTACACCCCACATACATTTTATACTTTAAAACAAATGGTAGTATTAAATAGCCAACAGTATAATCAAAATGAAATCATATATTACAAACATATTTTCCTTCTGCTTCTATTTTGGTTTAATGTTTTGTTTCTTTTAATACTACATTCCTTTTTGTAGTCTCCAAAGAAAATAAGTGGTGAACAGGCATCCATACACGTTGATATATAGGCAGAGAGCTCCACAGGTCAAATCCCTTTGATGTATCCTACTGTCAAACCTTATAAAAAATGACCACAGATCTTCATGTGTAAATATGTTGTATTTGCTTCTCTAGTACTTAAAAGACTTAGATAAATTAGAAGTCCTAGTCAGTCATGATTTGGGGAACTGGAGAAAGCATGTCTTTAGGCACCTCTTTCTAGGATCCTTAAGCACAAATAGCAGCCAACAAACTCTTATTTATCCTGTAGGGGTATTTAAATTTCTAATAGATAATTTTTATGTTAAATTTGCAAAAAATATTTTAAAATCCCCAAAGCCTTTGTATACAATAGCAGCTTTCAAGGTTATCTCAGCTGTCGGCACAAAGCTCAAATGTTTGAATTTCTCCAACAGAGAGTTTATTTATTATTCAGCTTCATGACAGGATTTAAATCCATGGTTTAGAAATTTTTCTTGGTTCTAGAACCTAATATTAACCTTGACTGATGAACCCACATGATTCAACTGCACATGTTTTTCTAAATATCTAATAAATCACACTGTCCAAGACCTGATCTCCTTGATAAATAAAATAAATCTTACCAGAAAAGCATACATCACTAACTGAAACCTGGACCTGCTTTCCCTCCCTGTAAACTCTTAGCCTCTTCTTTGATCTCGGTATTTCAAAAATATCCCAAGATATTTTGGTGACAGTAAAACTATCCTTCCTTTCTTGTATGCCAGCTAAACACGGGAGCTAGAAATATTCTAAATTTACCAAGGATAATGATACACTTTGAAGAAAACTATCTTATTAACATCATAGCAGGAGACTTTTTTATGATTATTGCTTTACTAGAGACATATGGTGTTCCACATAGTAGTTCAATATGTGAAAATGCACCACTCAGACCTGGGCAATCCTGCCTCCTGGCATTGGTTGGTTACCATAGAAGGCCATGGATGGGCCTTGACTCTTAAAAGGCCTGGCTCTCTGGCCCAGAACCATCATGGGTGACTTTGCCTGTCCTCATTAGGGAGTAACAGTGGAAAACGGATTGTTAATTTAATTAAGAAGCAGCATGACCTAGTAGAAAGAACATAGGCCTGGGGGGCAGGAGACCAGGGTTCTGATCTCAGTCCTGTCACTTGCTTGCTGTGTGAGCTTGAGCAAGTCACTTAACTTCTCTGCCTCAGTTTTCTCATCTATAAAATGGGGATTAAATATCTATTCTCCCCTCTACTTAGACTGTGAACCCTTCACAGAATAAGGACCATGTCCAACTTGATCGTCTCATAGGTACCCCTGTGCTTAGTACAGTGTTTGACTCATGGGTGCTTAATAAAGACCATTTTTATTATTGCAGTCCTTCAAGCTAATGATGGGCAAATCTTGGAGACCAGAGCCTGGTACGGGGTCTGGGCATGCCTGTGGAAAGTTGGGCCAAAAGAGGGTGAAGCCGAGAAAGGGGGTTCGACTGACCTAGATCTCCTTGATTCTGATTCTTCCTGCCATCTTGCGGCAAGAAGAAAAACTGCACAATAGTCATGACGTCGAATTTGTAGGAGCCATTGTCTTTTAAAGTGAGTGGCCTCTCTGGAAAAATCAGAAACACCTTGGGCTAATACCCTTTTCCTTCTAGAATCTCAAAATACTTAGAGATATTTATCTTCACAATAGCCCTGTGAACTACAGCAGAGATTTGTAATAGTAGCAGAAAGGAGATTGCCTATTTGATAGCTAAATTAACACCTAGGGAATTCACTCTAATTTGAGCCCACAATCACAACAAAATACAAATGCATTCATTTCATAGGAAATGGTGTAGGTTGGCCAGCTATTATTTCTGCATCCTGAATTACTGATCCATATACTTTCCCCAAAGAGAATTTCAAACTCTTATAGAACAGGCTATGGCTAATGTAGAACTGACAGCATGTAAGTAGATCATAAGTGCTGACAGCCTGTTTTGAATAAAAGTTTTGATTGACTTTGTAACTGAAATAAAATGTTCTTAATCCATGTAAAGGAATCATTTTATTTTCCATGAGTGAAATATTTTTAATGTCTGAATAATGATTTTTTTCAAATTTATTTTCAATGAACCCAGTAATATCAGAAACTCCATGGATAATTAATATTCTTGACTTTTTACACCAAAGAGGAACATCTGTTTCTATGTCAGAGATCATAATATCAAATGTATGGATACATTCAGTATACATGAATGCCATAACCAAAGCAAATACTAAAAAAAATCCAATTGGAAGTGTTTTAACCAACATCTCAAGCAAGTATCTTCCTGGTAGATGACATTTTCATTCTTCCATAGTTTTGTTATTTTGCACTATGCTAACTTCAATGTATTGATCCTTCTGGTCAAAGTTAGACTGGATTGCATTTATGAGACGTTTGGAAATGTACCCAGAAAGAGGTGCTTAGTAAATGTAACTAGAATTGTAACAGACATCATTACGTAGAATGCATTTTCACTTTTATACCAAATTAGTATTTTACTTTTAAATATAATTTTCTAGAAAGAATCCTTGTGAATATTTTTATCCCAGATACTCTCACTACAAATAACATTGCTTGAATTCTGGTGACAATTATTTTAACTGGCAGAACCCACTGGAGTGGATCAAATGGGAGGAGATGCCTTAATGAATGTAATGCATTTTCCTCAGAGGATCCTTTTAAACTTAATTTGGGGCTATCGTTCTGACCATCATATAATTTATATGGTACCCTGAAGCTATCAGTATTTATATTACAATAGTTCACTTGACTGGATACTTATTAAAAAGGGCCTGGGAATGAATGTGTGTTTCATATATCAAAACCCATACAAATACAATGAATTCCTTTTTTGTTTTGGAATATTTAAATGAAACATGCTATATAATTAAAATTTCATCTGGACACCTGATGAAATGGAAATCTTTTTGGTAGGTCTGTGCATTAAAATATAGGGCATTTCTGATTAAATTGTGTCATACTAAAAAACATGATGGAAAATATCATGGCATGGTTAGAGGTTTGCATCACAATTATGTCTTTATGGCAGAATAAAATTTTGGCTAAAAGTTTTAAAGAAAAACCTTGTATAATGGCAATCAGAGGGGATTGAGTGGTGAAGATGATTAATATGTTTATAAATTCAGCTTTAAACTGATGGAAAAACTAAAATAAAGCTGAACTGCTTTATCTTGGTTTTACAGTGATTGAAAAACAATCATAATAATTATGGTATTTGTTCATTCATTCAATCGTTTTTATTGAGCACTTACTGTGTGCAGAGCACTGTACTAAGTACTTGGGAAGTACAAATTGCACATAGTAAGCACTTAGTAAATGCCATTATTATTATTGGCAACATATAGAGATGGTCCCTACCCAATAATGGGCTCACAGTCTAGAAGGGGGAGACAGACAACAAAACAAAGCAAGCAGATGGCTGACAATACCATCAGAATAAATAGAATTCTAGCTATATACACATCATTAATAAAATTATAGAGTAATAAATATGTACAAATATACCCAAGAGCACTTACTGTGTGCAAAGCACTGTACTAAGCGCTTGGGAAGTACAAATCGGCAACATATAGAGACGGTTCTTACCCAACAATGGGCTCACAGTCCAGAACGGGGAGCCAGACAACAAGTAGACAGATGTCAATACCATCAGAATAAATAGAATTATAGCTATATACACATCATTAATAAAATATAGTGCAATAAATCTGTACAAATAAAATAGGGTAATAAATATGTACAAATATATACAAGTGCTGTGGGGATGGGTGGGGGTAGTGCAGGAGGTGGAGAAGAGGAAGGGGGGGGCACTTACTATATGCTGAGCATTGTTCTAAGCACTGGGGTAGATACAAGCTAATCAGGTTGTCCCACATGGGGCTCAAAGCATTACTCCCCATTTTATAGATGAGGTAACAGGTACAGAGAGTGAAGTGACTTGCCCAAGATCAGACAGCAGACAAGTGGCAGATCTGGGATTAGAACCCATGTCCTCCGACTCCCAAGTCCGTGCTCTTTCCACTGAGCCATGCTGCCTTAAATAACATACTATATGCCAAGTGTTTTACTAAGTCCTGGAGTAGATACAGATCATCAGGCTGGACACAGTTCCTGACCCACATAGGGCTCACAGTCCAGGAGGGAGGAGAATTTAATCTTCATTTTACAGATGAATAAGCTAAGGTGCAGAGAAATTGAGTGACTTGCCTAAGGTTACACAACAGACAAGAAGTGGCAGAGCTGAGATTAGAACCCAGGTCCTCTGACTGCCAGACCTGGGCCCTTTCCACTAGGCAACCCTGCTTCCCAATATAATATTATTCATATAATAAGAACAGAATTGATAATGATGTATAGTTATATTCCTATTCTGCGTTTCTCTGCAGGTATAAATATATTTGACTACACATATATATATATATATATGCAGATACCTTATAAAGTCACAAAATAGGTATGATAAAAAAGCACATTGATTCATATTTTATTTTTCTCTTTCTCGAAAATGAGACTATTGTGGAACAGTTAATTCCTCAGCATGAGGTATCCTATGTGCAGAATTATAGCTCTAAGAATGTTCAGTCAGTCCGAAGATCTGATTGAGTGAACACTTCTAAGTACTTTATAATGAACAATAATGCATACTGTGTTCTGAAGATGCATAGAGCTAATTAATCTCCACTTTTATAATGGTGAAGAGTTCCTAAATGAAAATGCAGTTTCCTGAAAGATTGCAACGTTAATTTGTTTTGAATTCATTATTCCTACTTTCATCAGTTTGATCTTAGCTTTTAAAAAGTGTTTCTATATAATCATGCTACCTCACACTCTCTCTCACACCCAAAGCAAGATTGTGACCCTCATGTTTCAAACATTGCCACTTATTGTAAATATATTTGTGATTGAATTGAACAAACTTTTGAACAAATGTCCATTTTGCCTTACTAATTTAAACAACGGTTTGTAAAGCCAAAGCCCAAACATTAGATAAGCATTATAAGTTAATGGGCCATATAGTCCTATTTTCCCACAAACTCAAAAAGTGTCATATTATGTCCTATTTTTACAGCAACATCCATTATTAATATGTATATTTTTGCTGACAGAGGACCTTACAATAAATGTAAGTTTCGTTATCCAGTTCTGGGTCATTAACCATGGGAAGCTTGTAAATATAATGGTTTATTCACATGGGAAGCCTTCATTAAGATGCATTATTCTACAACTGATGTGGTTCATTCAATATGTAGTGTATTATAGCTTTCTCTGTCTCCCTTTTAATATTCCTAATTTGTTTTTAAATGAGTTGCTGCTTATGTGGTGAGTTAAATTTGAATTTCACAGGGCTAGAGAAGCAACCAAATATGAAAAGATGTTCTTGCCCAAAGGAAAAGATAAACCTCTTAAATTTAAAAACACCCACCAAAGGATGTCAAAATTATCCCATGATTTTATTCAAAGAAAGAATATAGAAAATACATTTGTTTTAAATACATTCCTTGCCAAAAAAAGAAAAGTAATCTGGATGAATGGCATGGTTATGTATGATATGGAACATGGTATATGTCATTGTGTGGGACACTTTCCTAAACATTATAATTGGAATGACACTCCTGAAATGGTGACACTTCCTGTGGGAAAACTGTAATTGATATTCATTTCAATTCACTGGGATGAAAGTGTAAAAAGTCCATTCTAAATAAAGATAAACCATTTAAGTATTGGGAATAGGAATGGAGTAGTAGAGGTAGAAGTAAAAGGATGGGAGGAGGATGGCACTTCGTTAGGTGGAGAGGTGTAAAGAGTAAGGAATTGGGTGTGACTCCAGTGTTAGTAAGTCTAAAAGCAGGAAAAATTGACTTCAGAAGGGTTTACTTTGGGCATCCTATAACTAACTTTAAAATTTCATTAAAAGTAATATTTAAGCTCTTACAGTGAGCCTCAAATAGGATCATACAGACTATTTTGTAACTACCCCAGCCAGCACTCTGCATGGTGCTTGGCATATACTAAGTCCATAATAAATGCCATCCTTATTATTAATAAAGCTCTAAAGTTAAAATCCTAAGCTGTTAAAAACAGGAGTAGGAAGAGGTAAAGAAAGTTTCAACATACTTTCTCCTATTAAATATGAGGCCCTTCAAAACACACTAAACCAGCATTCAGGGGCATGGCACTTGGACCAACTGTCAAAACAGTCTACGCAGCAGTTAGAGCCGTGGAAAATGGCAAAGCCCTGAACCTGATGGCCTCCTTTCCGCTGAGATCTATGAGCACGAAAGGTACACCCTGCTTTAAAATGTATCCAAGCTCTTCCTCAACATGTGCAGCACTAAGGAAAATGCCACAAGAACCCAGAGGTCATCACCATCTCTCGAGTCATTCTGGCTCCCCACTGACAGCAAGACTCAGGCCAGAGGACTCCCTCATCGTCTTCTCAAGATCTCAACAACCAAATGTTTCTGGAGTCACAACGTGGCTTCATTCATCCATTCAATCGTATTTATTGAGCGCTGTGTGCAGAGCGCTTTACTAAGCGCAGCATGGGAGAGCGGACATGATCTTTACAACATGTCAGGTCCAGAAACAGCCCGGGGAGGAGCACCAAGACCTCTGCCCAGTTTTACCAAAGCACTTGACACCATAAGCACTCACTATGTGCAGTGCACTGTATTAAGTGCTTGGAAGATCACAATACAATAGAGTTGGCAGGCACATTCCCTGCCTGCAACGAACTTACAGTCTACATCAACTCTACAAAGTCACCTAACTTGACTGACATTGGAAACATTAAGATTCAGAGAAATCAAGATGGCACGGCTGGGGGTGTCAGAACAAATGTTCTGTTCGAAACATTCCTCATTGCTATGGGATGACCTGGTTCTATTCAGGGTGTTTCTGCTCCTCTAGAAAACTCATCCAACTCAGACCGAGTATTGTCAGAAGTCAAAAATTACTACAAGCTTCTTCAGGGCAGGATCATGTCTGTTGTACTCTGAGGCACTTAGTGCAATATACCATGCAGAATGAGTACTCAGTAACTACTATTGATTGATGGATAACTGGACCTCTGCAGTTCATGCCCAAGAAGGCATGCATATGCTTATAAACCTCTTCTCCAAATCTTCAAGGTATTATGGACTACTAAGCATGAAGAAAGCTGAGGTTGTGTATCAGCCTGCTCCAGGGAAGCAATACACACAACCAAAAATGTAATATTGACAACACAGAGCTAAATGCTGTTACAGAATTCTGTTATTTAAGCAGCACATTTCAACAGTAGACAAGGGAGTAGAATCACACACATCCTTTTGAAACCTAACAGTGTGAAGCAGCACGGTATTAAGCTCCAGCCATAAAAGTCTCCAGAACTGTGGTGCTGTCCAATCTTCTCAACAGTTGAGACCTAGAACCTCCACATCTGACTCCTTCAGCAGTCCCATCAGCATCACTTATAGGGCAGTATTTTATATGAGATGGTGACAGGATCAAAAATGAAGTCAGTCTCTTAGCACTGAAGCTATGCTCATCACCGCAGTCTCATTGGTTGGGATGTTTGGGGAGAATGGATGAGGATGGCAACAGGTTGACCAAATCATAGTCAAGCCACAGGTACCAGATTGGTACAGTTCTTCCCTCTTCCCCTGAGCCCTCCCCAATGCCCCCACCCCAGTGAAAGAGTCCTGAATTCCATCAGAGAGAAAAGTCTTTCTCCTTCAGATCCTAGCACCAAACAGCTGGTGAATGGGAGGGGTGGAGGTGAAGTTGGGTGTTGAATATGAGAAACTGAAAGGCAGGCAAAGGAAATGCTTTTAAGTGTATTGTAAGGCAAAGATTCAGATGATACTTCATCTCAGCTAGTAACAAAATCAGTTGCCCCAGGGAAAAGAGTGAGGCACACCGAAGTCAACAAAAGAAGGCCTCTAGTTGAGCTAAACCTTTATAAGAATTTTGAGACAGTGCAAAAAAAAAAAAAAATAGTGCCAGGAACAGTAAACAACAAATGTGTCAGCACACCTTGGGGTGGGGGGGTGGAGAGGGGGTTGGGGGGCGAGGGAGAGTAAAATGCAGTTAGGGATATGAGTCCTGGCTTGTCTCACACACACACACACACACACACACACACACACACACACACACACACACACACACACACCCCTTAGGCGTGAATATCACCTTCAGGTGTGTACAAAGTATGACACTGCTTTTACGAAAAGCAAGGAGGTGGAAAATCTTACCCATAATAGATTTCAAATAGAAGCTAAGGAAGTTGCATGGCAAACTATAGTGGATATAAAAGAGAAAAGCTTATATATTGCATTCCATTCTGAAAAACAAATGATGTACCTCAAGCTGTAATTTCTTGAAACAAAATGTATCTTCAGTAGTGTTTTTTATTTCTTGTGGTATTTGTTAAGCATTTACTAGGTATCAAGCACTGTTCTAAGCACTGATTAACTGATCCAAGTTAATCAGGTTGAACACAGTGCCTGTTCCACATGGGGCTCACTGTCTAAGTAGGAGAGAGAACACTTACTGAACTCCCTTTTTACAACTGAGGAAATGGGGGCACAGAGAAGTTAAATGACTTGCCCAAGGTCACGCAGCAAACAATTGGAAGAGCTGAGATTAGAACCCTGGTCCTCTATTCCCAGGACACTATTTTATGTTATTTTACTAGAAGTAAAGCACCTGGCTCCTGTCCAAAAAGAGTTTATAATTTAATAGAGAAACAAAGAGGATAAACATTTTTGATCTGCCTCCTTTTGGCAAATATTTGGGAACCATAACATCATAGACTGAAAGCTTGTTGTGGGCAGGGAATGTGTCTGTTATATTGTACTTTCCCAAGTGCTTAGTACAGTGTCTGTTATTGAGCACACAGTAAGTGCTCAATAAATACATGAACGAATGGAAAAAAAAAAAACCTAGAAAGTGAAGTACCTTGAGAATAGGCCATGGGGCTTCAATGCAAGTACCATTCCAATAATGATGATAGTATTTAGGTGCTTACTATACAGAAAGCAT
This sequence comes from Tachyglossus aculeatus, assembly GCF_015852505.1. Taxonomy (NCBI): domain Eukaryota; kingdom Metazoa; phylum Chordata; class Mammalia; order Monotremata; family Tachyglossidae; genus Tachyglossus; species Tachyglossus aculeatus. Next base: position 55,869,911 of record NC_052072.1, read on the forward strand.
TATACTAAGCACTACAAAACAGTTTATAGGTGGGAATTAGTTATGAACTTGATCCCTCTAGGGGATCCCAATCACATCTACAAAGGACTTGATAGTTCCCATGTTGTGGAAGTTCCCTTTGTGGGGGGTGTCTAGGAAAAATAGGATCAAAATGCATGTGCTAGTGACTGGGCCTAGGAATTAATCAACCACTGACTGACCTAGTTGACAAAGCCATTAACAGCACTTCTGGTAATGTGGGCCCTATCAGGGAGATTCATGCAAGGCCCATGGAAACATCCTTTTCAATATCTGTATTCTTCCTGACTAGTTTCTCATCCTGGAGCTAGTCTGGAAAATCAGGAGTTTTGTGATTAATAATGTGCTACCCAGTTCTTTGTATAGCTACATCTATTTTGATATTTTAGTCTGCTCCAAAGAAAAATCAATTTTTCAAATCTCCCATCAGTGCAGAAATTATTAGTGACTTAAGAAAATACTTGTGTTATAACTATTCTCAAATGAAAACAAGGAAATCATTCCAACCAAGATTTACTTTACCTAAGCAATAGCATGAAATACATTTTTCATGCTTAAAGTTTTGTGATTCCCCCAAGTGAGATGGACATAGCTTTACCTTGAAAAGTACTGGTAAAACAAGTCAAACACTATGTCAGTTTTAAGATTTTAAATTCTGCTTGATGAAGATTCTAAATCATAGAAATCCTAGGAAGCCTCCTGTCCCATTTCTCCTCCCTGCTCCCTTCCCACCTTGTTAATTCATGGGACATGGATTTCATACCAAGGTGACACAGATGCAACAGTAAACCTAATAGTTCAGATAAAGTATTAAAATAAAATACTGCCTATTTACAAGTCATTAATGCAAAATACATTACTATAACAGTTTAATGTGAAAATGACACCTATTAGTATGGATACAGTTGCTATCGTCTGAACCACACTCCTTATCTTCTCCAGAAATAGGCTGCTGATCATAGGATAAGTGAGTCTATTCAGTAGAACTCACCATACAATATGTTATTTGGGTTTACTTTCTTGCTCCCTTTTTTTATTTCATTTTTTTTGTATTCCTAGAGCCCACCTCTTCAGCTTGCAGAGTTTAACTCTTCATTGGTACATGCCCAACAAGTGAACACCTTACGTTATGATGTTCAGGAAAGACATGAGGAAGAATTCCAAGAAGCTCTGGTTTCAATCAAGAATAATCTGAGAGAATTAGAAGGTCCTGACATCAAAGAAAGCCTCCAAGAACAGATCCGCCATTGGTTCATTGAATGCCGGTGAGAAACCCAATTTTTGTCACCTTAATCTAAATTTAGTATTTGCTTTACAAGCAATATCAATTCATTCAATAATTGAGGATTACAAAATAACTCAGTAAGTACCAGCAGTATTAGGAGGGGGCTATCCTAAACTTTGCTACTTATTGTAGTCCCTAAATTTTATACTTCTCTTTTAATGAGTTGATGATAAATTTTGAAAGTAATCAATTATATTTACTGAGTACTTACTATGTGGAGAGCACTCTACTAAGTGCTTGGGAGAATACAATGTAACAAAATTAGCAGATATGTTCCTGGTCCATAACAAGTTTACAGTCTAGAGGGGAAGGTAGACATTAATATGAATAGTAATTACACATGATATTTTAATCCACCCACTTATTTTTGCCCTGTGAGTATCACTGTTTTTGAAGATCAGTGGAAGTAGTGTCTGAACAAGTCCCAAGTCCACACTAATTTGAAGAGTGTAAAAACTAGCCTTCTAAAAAGAAAAAGGAGGAAAGGGATGGCATTGAGAATTAGATAGTTTACTTAACTTCAATACTTGGCAAAATTGTTAGAATAAAGCTGTCAAGAGGGAAATGATAGATAATGAGGGATTAGAAAACAAAGTGTTCCAAACTTACTCAGTATCTTTCATAGCGTAACAAATTTTTCAGAGAGACTGGTAAGGGAGGCTAACTTTGAGCCAAGTCAATCCTGTGAGAGTGTATGTAAGATAAGTGGTGAGAAGACTGTCAAAGACTGAACTCCTTGTCTTCCCTCCCAAATCCTGCCCTCTCCCTGACTTTCCCATCACTGTTGACGGCACTACCATCCTTCCCGTCTCACAAGCCCGCAACCTCAGTGTCATCCTCGACTCCGCTCTCTCATTCACCCCTCACATCCAAGCCGTCACCAAAACCTGCCGGTCTCAGCTCCGCAACATTGCCAAGATCCGCCCTTTCCTCTCCATCCAAACCGCTACCCTGCTCGTTCAAGCTTTCATCCTATCCCGTCTGGACTACTGCATCAGCCTTCTCTCTGATCTCCCATCCTCGTGTCTCTCCCCACTTCAATCCATACTTTATGCTGTTGCCCGGATTGTCTTTGTCCAGAAACGCTCTGGGCATGGTACTCCCCTCCTCAAAAATCTTCAGTGGCTACCAGTCAATCTGCGCATCATGCAGAAACTCCTCACCATCGGCTTCAAGGCTCTCCATCACCTCACCCCCTCCCACCTCACCTCCCTTCTCTCCTACAGCCCACCCCACATCCTCCGCTCCTCTGCCGCTAATCTCCTCACCGTGCCTCGTTCTCGCCTGTCCCGCCATCATCCCCCGGCCCACGTCATCCCCCTGGCCTGGAATGCCCTCCCTCTGCCCATCCGCCAAGCTAGCTCTCTTCCTCCCTTCAAGGCCCTACTGAGAGCTCACCTCCTCCAGGAGGCCTTCCCAGACTGAGCCCCTTCCTTCCTCTCCCCCTCATCCCCTTCTCCATCCCCCCGTCTTACCTCCTTCCCTTCCCCACAGCACCTGTATATATGTATATATGTTTGTACATATTTATTACTCTGTTTTACTTGTACATATCTATTCTATTTATTTTATTAATATGTTTGGTTTTGTTCTCTGTCTCCCCCTTCTAGACTGTGAGCCCACTGTTGGGTAGGGACTGTCTCTATATGTTGCCAACTTGTACTTCCCAAGCGCTTAGTACAGTGTTTGGCACACAGTAAGCGCTCAATAAATATGATTGATTGATTGAGAAGACTGAATTTGTTACATTTTTGATGTCTGGTCAAAGCAAGCTTTCATGATGATCTTAAGATTTCACATAATTGCTTATTCAACTTAGATATGGTTCCATACAATTGAGATATAATTTCCCAAACTGGCAATCAAATGGATAAAAATACCTCTATGCCAAGATAATTGGATGAAAATATATTTTTAAATACAGTTAAGACATACAATAGGAAAATTTCACTTTTATGAATTACCTTTGTATTATCTGACTTTAGGACTGATATTAATTATTTTTCTTATTTCCCATGCCTCAGATCTAATCTACATTGTCAATTTCTTAATAGCTGCCTGATGAATCATTTACAAAAAAATTCCTGATTTTTGTGTGTTCTGGTTTCCATATACTGCACTGGAAAAAAGTTCTGTACTGAAAAAGCAAAGCTGATTAAATCTCAGGATTTTGTTTTCATTAGAGACTTACTTCCCACCATGTGTTTGACCCATGAGTGCCTTCAACATAGTTTTGATTTGCATCTGTCAGTATTAGGTTGCAGGTATGACTCATTTGGGGATCAGGTAGGCTGTGTTTGAATGTTTGAGTCATCACTGTCACCAGAATGTACAGGATATGCTTTGACATAGAAGATGCTGCCACTCAAATGGAAAGCTGCCTCTTCTCCCTGGCTCTCTTTTATGCCCTGCCCCTTCCTGCCATAGCCTCGTCCCACACCACACTGTCCTGAAGAAAGGACAGTGGACTTACTTAGAGTTATTTAGGCCCTACTAAGATGCCCCATATTACCTGACTCTATCCTTGAGTACACATAGCATAGTTGGGAAGCAGTGTAGCTTCATGGAAAGATCCCAGGCCTAGGAGTCAAAAGGCCTGGGTTTTAATCCTACTTCCATCACTTGCCTGCTGTGTGACCTTGGGCAAGTAAGTTCACTTCTCCCATTCTCAGTTCCCTCATCTACAAAGTGGGTATTTAATATCTGTTCTCCCTCCTACTTAGATTGTAAGCCCCATGGGGGACCTGATTATCTTGTATACACTCCCACTATTAGTACAGTGCTTGACACATAATAAACACTTAAATTTCACAATTATTATTATTAGATTCAGGGTGGGTATGGACTTTGTGATCTGTGGGGACAGGTTGAATGTGAGTTCCAAATATAGTACCTATGCAGGTTTCTAGTTTGTAAATGTCTCTCAATTAAGAATGTAGTATATGTTATGCTATATTATTTACCCAGGTACTAGCAGAAATGCTAATAGCAGATGCAGATTTGAGTGCCTAAGTTATATCAATCAGTGTTATTGATAGAGTGCTTCCTGTGTAGAGCAGTGTGCTAAGCATAATACAATAAAGTTGTTAGACAAACATATTCTCTGCCCATAAGGATTTTACAGTACAGATGTGCTGTGGGGATGAGAGTGGGTTGAATATCAAGTGCTTAAAGGGTGTATAGTGTATAGGCAATGAAGAGGGGAAAGGAATAGGGGAAAAATAGCTTAATTGGGAAAATCTTCTTTGGTTTTGGAAGTGGGGAAAGAGGCAGTCTGTCATATATGATGGGTGAAGGTGTTACAGGCCAGTAGGAGAACATGGGCAAGGCGTTGGCAGTGAGATAGATGAGATCGAGGTACAGTGACAAAGTAGACAGAGGAATGAAGTGGGTGGATTGGGTTGTAATAGGAAATCAGTGAGGTAGGACAGGAGAGGGAAAGCTAACAGTACTTTGAAGCCAATGGTAAGGAATTTCTGTTTAATATGGAGGTGGATGGACAATCATTGGAGGTTTTTGAAGAGCAGGGAGAATTGAATTTCATTCATTCAATCATATTTATTGAGCATCTACTGTGTGCAGAGCACTGTACTAAGCACTTGGGAAGTACAAGTCGGCAACATATAGAGACAGTCCCTACCCAACAACGGGCTCACAGTCTAGAAGGGCTCACAGTGAATGGCACATTCTTTTAGAAAAATGATTTGGGCAGCAGAGTGAAGTATGTATTGGAGTGGGGAGGGGGCTAGAGGCTGGAAAACTAACAAGGAGGCTAATGCAATAGTCTTGCCATGGTGAAGCCAGAGTTTGTAACATCTTGGTACCAATTTGGGTGGAGGAGAGGGACAGATTGGAAGATGTGCAGAAGATCCATCAGGATTTGGCAGTAGACTGAAATGTGGGAGTTGAATTATAAGAGTCAAAGGTGAATCCACAGTTACTGGCTTCTGAAACAGGGAGGTGGGTGGTAGTGGTGAGTGAGTTGGGAAAGTTATGGGGAGGAATGCCTTTAATGGGAGGGGTGAAATGTTCTGTTGTAGATATGTTGAATTTGAAGTGCCAGAAAGGCATCCAAATGGAAATGTCCTGAAGGCAAGAGGAGACATGGCATGTCAGGGTTAGAGAAAGAGAAAGAACACAGAGGTAGTAGCTGAAATCATGTGAGCAGATGAGCTCCCAAAAGAGTGAGTTTAAAGTAAGTGGCATTGAGCCACAATAGCAAATGAAGCAGAGGAGGCAGCTGAGGAAACAGCATGGGTCTGGAAGTAAGAGTACCTTGGTTCTAATCCTGGATCCACCTCTTGTCTGCTGTATGACCTTGGGCAAATCTCATAACTTCACTGTGACAATTACCTCATCCTAAATGAGACTAAGTTAAAAGTGGCCATACCTTTATGGACTATTGTGGTTCTAACTAAAAATGTGTGTATTTCTCCCCCTGGATGAAAAGTTGTCTTTTTTCAATGGATGTTCAAATCAGATTTTTCTCCTAAAATGTCACAGCAATGATATCTACACAGAATTACTCTTTATCAAAGTTTATATGAACATATCCTTAAATATTCATGAAATTCAGGAAGGTCCCTTCCTGTTAATATACAGCTTAACTCAAAGGTGAATTTGATTCTTCCATTCTTTCAAAGGTATTTAAGTTCAGGTACGATGGACTCTTGAGCAGAGGTGTTATAACTAGAAATAATAGTGTTTTGCATATGGGTAACACCGGGGTCATGGGAGAAAGTAATCTGTAGAATTTGTTATACTGTGACATGTCCTTGGTTGTAGCAAGTTGTTTGAGAATTTCTTTAGAGGATTTATATCTCTCCTTTAAGTCTCTAGGGAACAGTTCATCAGTGGTATTGGAGACCCTAAGGGTCAGTTCATGTTAAGTGTTGCTCCCATAAATGTAAAGATTCCCTTTTTTCTTGAAGAGAGAAGAGGTTAAGGGTAAATGCATTTCCATAATTGGTTTGCCAGTTTGGCTTTGGAAAAACTACCAAGTTCCATGGTGAATCAGTAAAATTCAATCTGTCACAGTGATTTTTCTTGCACTAATCAAATTCAAATGTTCTTGACTGACAGCTTGACCTCTATTGGAAAGAAACAAAGAAAGAATAGTAATGTTAAGACTGTTCTGTGACTAGCCTGAGTTGATTGGTAATTTTTTTTCCAGAAAAGGAAAAATGAAATAAATACAAGAAAAATGATAATGTGTTGACATGCATTATTTAAAAAACCTTGTCTTATTTACTGATTCTAGACATGGATTTTCTTCCAGGCAAGGCCAGGCATTCAAATCCACTAGCATCTTCTTGTATAGCATAGGAAATAAGTTAATGCTTTTGACTTGTCAGCAGTATTAACTGAATTTTAAGCCCTCAGACCAGGATGAACAATGGAGCCATGTTCTCATCTAACGATTCCAGTAGTACATTTATTTAATGGAAGCTTATCCACCACTACCAAGGTAATACAAATTGTCATCATCTTGGGCACAACGAGGGTGGGCCCCTAAAAGTGAGAGAGAAGAAAGGAAAAAACAGAGAGGGGAAGGAGATGGAGTTTGAGAGGGAGGAAGAAGATTTTCTCTGCCCTCTTCTACCTCTGTATCTATCAGTCTCTTTATTAAGTGCTTACTATGTGCATTACTGAACCAAGGACCCAAGCCTCTGAAACCATGTTACCCAGACCAGTTGTGCTCAATTTTTCATGATCAAAGCCCTGGTAGCTGTCAAGATTGGTCCCCATGGGAACCAGTTTGCTGAATCCTGGCTACTGCAGCTCCCGGCATTGCTCCCAAATGGTCTGACTTGCACAGTGCACCCTTCACCCCATACTTGCTCCCCATTCCTCCCTACCTTATTTCTTTTCCCTCCTTATCTAATTTGCCTCCCATCCTCTAGACTGTAAGCTCCCTGTGGGCAGGGAATATGGCTACCAACTCTACCATACTGTTTTCTCCCAAAGCCTAATACAATGCTTAGTCAACAATAAGTGTCCAATATATACCATTGATTTTTAATTGTGGTATTTGCTAAGCACTTATTTTATGCCAAGCACTACTCTAAGAGTTGGTAGATAAAACTAATTAAGTCAGATGCAGTCCCCATCCCACAGGGGACTCACAACCTTAGAGGAAACTGAGGCACAGAGAAGCTATTACTTGCCCAAGTTCACACAGCAGGAAAGTGGCAGATTGGGATTAGAACCCAAGTCCTCTGATACTCAGGCTCTTTCCTTTAGATCAGGCTGCTTCTCTCCTCTTGATCCCTCTACTCCCTAAAATATCCATTCCATCAGCTGAGCTGCATGCCTTCTCAGTATAAAGGACCAATGCCCTTTAAAGTTTTGGTGGTTCAGACGCTAATGATGGGACTGTCCCACTAAAATGATAATGATCATAACTGTGGTATTTGCTATGCACTTACTATGTGCCAAGAACTGTACTAAGCATTAGTGTAGATACAAGATAATCAGGTCCCACATGGGGCTCACAGTCTATGAGGGAGAACAGGTATTGAATCCCCATTTTATAGATGAGGAAACTGAGGTACAGAGAAGTTAAGTAATTTGCCCAAGGTCACACTGCAATTAAGTAGTGGAGGTGGGATTGAATCCAGGTCCTTTGATTCCCAGGCCTGTGATCTTTCCACGCTGCTTCCTTATGATTTCCAACCACCTTTATGTAACCACAGTTCTTATAAGATCATTAGCAACAGACCAAAATCCAAAGGTCTATCCAGCCCAAAATTCTATAAGTGTCTGTGGCAGCAGGATGCTTGTGGGAGCTGTGAGGATAATCCAAGCCTAACTCAGTGACTGATCAAACAGAATCAAATTAACAGCATATTAGATAGTAATCATTTTCAAGACTTTCCCATTCAGGTTTGAACTAATAATCTAGATATGTATCACAATTTCTCTGACTCCTTTCATTCGGTAACATTAATCTGCTCTCCATTGAGAAATCTACAATCTCACTATTAACTATCGCAATTACATACAAAGTATGGCTTTTATGTGTTTTAGGGTTACTGAAAATACTTCTTGGATCCTGATAGGGAAAATACAATAAAATAGTTTATTCTAGTGTTAGAGATACTGGATATTAGTCATAGAATTATTATCTGGTTATTAAATGGGCATCAGTAAGGATGGAGAAATAATATTGCTGGACAGAGGAGAGGTCAGAGTTAAAGCAAGCAAGGATGAACTTGAAGTGGTTAAGTTGAACTGATATCTGGATTTCCTCCAGAAGCACTCTGACTTATGCCTAAGAGTGAAGGCAGCAGATTGTGGAGTTGACACAGAGCAGTGGTTTAGTGGTACGAGAGTGGCGATGTGATAAGGGAGCGAGTGAGTTGAATTCAGTAGAGAGAGTGGTGATGAGGGCATCAATTTGGTCATCAAGAGAAGGTAGTTTAGGTGTGGAAAATAAATGGGGCATGGTGCCTTGAGAGAATTGGATGAGGTTGAAAGATCCCAGGTCTATGTGGGGAAAGAGGGCAGATTTGCGGGGAGGGGATATCACGAGAGAAGGCAGGTGAGGAGTTTGTGGTCAGAGGGATTTCAGAGTTGGTGAGGATAGAGATTGTACAGCAACTAGAGATAATGAAAACGAGTGTGTGTCCAAGTTGATGTGTGGGCTAGGTGGGGTGGAGCAGGATGTCAGTGGAGTTGAGTGGTAGAAAGGGGACAACAGAAGGGTCACAGGAACAACTATATGGATATTGAAGTCCCCGATGATTAATGTAGGAATAGAAAGAGAGAGAAGGGATATGAGAAAGGGTATAAAATGATTCAAAAGTTGGGGGTGGGGGGGAGTCCTGGGAGACAGTAGATGACCAGGACTAGTATCTGGAGGGGGTGGTAGAGGCAGGTGATAGGGGATAGAAATCACATCTCTTCCAGGAAGGCTTCCCTGAATAGTCTCATCTCCTCACCCAATTTTGCATCCACCTATCTTCACCCCCTAAGCGCTTATGGTATTCCCCCGACTCCTCAAGCACTTATGTACCCATCTTGAATCCGGTTGCCTCCCTTACCTATAATTTATTCCCATATATATTCCCTGCTACATTGTAACCTCCTGGAGGGAAGAGTACTCTCAAGTGCTTAATAGGGTGTACAGTACAAAAGTGCTCACTTATTGTATATTCTGCCTGTGAGAACGAGTGAGCCTGGAAAGAACACTGGAATGGGAGTCAGAGGACCTGGGTCCTGATCCTGCCTCTGCCACTTGCCTGCAGTGTGACCTTGGGTAAGTCATTTAAATTATCTGTGCCTCAGTTCCCCCATTGGCAAAATGGAGATTTAATGCCTGTACTCCCTTCCTCTTTAGATTGTGAGCCCCATGTGGGACCTGATTATCTTGTATGTACCTCAGTGCTTAGTTCTGTGCCTGGCACATAGAAGGTGCTTAACAAATACCATCACATTCCCTGCCCACAGTGAGCTTAAAGTCTTGTGGGGGAGACAAACATTAATATAACATAGTATATAATTTATAGATATGTCATAAGAGAAATATTAATGCCTAATGGAAAGAGTATGGGCCTAGGTGTCAGAGTACCTGGGTTCTAATCCCTTACCTTCTGTGTGACCTTGGGCAAGTCACTACTTCTCTGTGCCTCAATTTCCTCATCTGTAAAATGGGGATTAAGACTGTGAGCCCCAGGTGAGACGGATTGTGTCCAATCTGATTAGCTTGTATTTACCCCAGTGCTTAGTACAGTGCCTGGCACATAGCAAGTGCTCAAATACTATTTTACAAACAAACCCAACAGCTGAGAGGGTGGTGAATACCAAATGTACAAAGGTCACCAATCCAAGTGCATAGATGACACAGAAGGGAGAAGGAGCCATGGAAAAGAGGGCTTAATTGGGAAGGCCTTTTGAAGGGGCTGTGATCTTAATAAGGCTCAGAAGATGAGGAGAATGGTGGTCCGGTGTATATGGAGGGAGGAGGAGTTCCTGGCAGGAAAGGGTCAGTGACAAGACAGACAAGATCGGGGCACGGTGCCTAAGACAGCACTAGAGGAGCAAAGTGTGCGGCCTGGGTTTCAGTAGATCAGTGAGGTAAAGTAGGAGGGGGGGCAAAGTGATGGGGTGCTTTAAAGCTGATGGTAAGGAGTTTCTGTTTGATCAGAGCTGGATGGACAACCACTGGAGGTTCTAGAGTCAGTCAGCCACTCAATCATATTTATTGAGTGCAGAGCACTATACTAAGCACTTTGGAGAATACAACAGACACATTCCCTGCCCACAGTGAGCTTATAGCATTTGGGAGTGGAGCGATATGGATTGAATCTTTTTTTAGAAAAATGATCAGTGTAGCAGTGAAGTATTGACTGGAATGGGGAGAAGGGAGGCATTCAGGAGGCAGAAGCAGTAGTTAAGGCAGAAAAGGATAAGTACTTGGATCAGCATAGCCATTTGGATGAAGATGAAAGAGCAGATATTTGGGTTGTTGCTGAAGGTAGACCGATAGGATTTGGTGACACTGAATATGTGAGTTTAAAGAGAGCTGAGTTTGGGCTTGAGAGATAAGGAGTATATTCAATCAATTAGAGGTATTATTGAGGGCTTACTGTGTGCAGAGCACTATGTTAAGCAACTGGGAGAGTACAATACATCAGTTTGTAGAAACTATCCCTGCAAAGTAGAAAACAGTTCTTTAAAATATTTTACAATTTCCCTACAACGTTGACCCAAAACAAGTGATAGCTCACTGTGAAGAAATGGAAAAATCTATTATATTAATTATAAAGTATGCAGCATAATTTGTGTTGAACCCTTTCAAAGCTAAACATATGTGCCCTGATCACTGCCAAAATTAAAATTTTGTAATTATCAAAATAGACAAACGGCTCACGTATGCATAAAATTCTCAAAGATGACACTAGAAGCAGTGTGGCGCAGTGGAAAGAGCATGGGCTTTGGAGTCAGAGGTCATGGGTTCAAATCCCAACTCCGCCAATTGTCAGCTGTGTGACTGGGCAAGTCACTCAAGTTACCCCCTCCAGATTCTTGTAGCCGTCATCTACCACCCCCACTCCAACTTCTTTAACAATTTTGACCCTTTCCTCACCTTCCTTCTCTCCTTTTCCATGCCCACTCTGATCCTCGGAGACTTCAACATCCACATGGATATCCCTGGTGACTCCTCTGCCGCCCGCCTTCCATCTCTCCTTGACGCTGCTAACCTCGCCCACTCACCAACTTGGTCACACCCTTGTTCTCATCATCTCCTACCGCTGCACTGTCCCCACCCTCACCAACTCTGAAACCCCTCTCTCTGATCATAATCTTCTCACCTGCCTCCTCACTCACACTCCTTTTCCTTGTAAATCCATATTACTCCCTCACAGAGATCTCCGCTCTCTTGACCTCATCCATCTTTGAGCGCCTCACACCCCACCTCGCCTCTGTCTCCTCTCTACCCAATCTTGATGATCAGATTGCTGCTTTCAACTCTACCCTTTCTACTCAACTAGACTCACTCACTCCCTTTCCCTTTGCCGCTCTCGTACCACTAACCCACAGCCCTGGATCACTGCCACTGTCCGCCTCCTTCACTCTTATGCTCAAGCTGCCAAACGCTGCTGGCGAAAGTCTAAACACCATGCCAACCTCCTTCACTTCAAGTTTATCCTTTCCTGCCTTAACTCAGCCCTCTCCTCTGCCAGACAAAACTATTTCTCCTCCCTTATTGACACCCATGCCCATCATCTCCGTCAGCTCTTCCGTACATTCAACTCCCTTCTCAGGCCTCTTGTTCCTCCCCCTCCTCCTTCCCTCACCCCCAACGATCTGGCCTCCTACTTCATTAATAAAATTAAATCCATCAGGTTTGACCTCCCCAAAGTCACTCCCCCTGCTTCTCCAACCCCCCAGCTCTCAAAACTCTCTGCTACTCTCCCATCCTTCCCAGCAGTATCCTCAGAGGAGCTCTCCTCCCTCCTCTCAAGTGCTGCTCTGGCCACCTGTGCTTCTGACCCCATTCCCTCTCATCTCATGAAATCTCTCACTCCATCCCTTCTCCCCTCCTTCCATCTTCAACCGCTCACTCTCCACTGGTTCCTTCCCCTCTGCCTTCAAATATGCCCATGTCTCTCCCATCCTAAAAAAAACCCTCTCTCGACCCCACCTCACCTTCTAGTTATTGCCCCATCTCCCTCCTACCATTCCTTTCCAAACTCCTTAAACGAGTTGTCTACACACGCTGCCTCGAATTCAACACCAACTCTCTCCTCGACCCCCTCCAGTCTGGCTTCCGTCCCCTACATTCCACGGAAACCACCCTCTCAAAGGTCACCAATGACCTCCTGTTTGCCAAATCCAATGGCTCCTACTCTATCCTAATCCTCCTCGACCTCTCAGCTACCTTCAGCACTGTGGAACACCCCCTTTTCCTCAACACACTATCCAACCTTGGCTTCACAGACTCCATCCTCTCCTGGTTCTCCTCTTATCTCTCCAGTCATTCATTCTCAGTCTCTTTTGCAGGCTCCTCCTCCCCCTCCCATCCCCTTACTGTGGGAGTTCCTCAAGGTCCAGTTCTTGGTCCCCTTCTGTTCTCGATCTACACTCACTCCCTTGGTTACCTCATTCGCTCCCATGACTTCAACTATCATCTCTACGCTGATGACACCCAAATCTACATCTCTGCCCCTGCTCTCTCCCCCTCCCTCCAGGCTCGCATCTCCTCCTGCCTTCAGGACATCTCCATCTGGATGTCTGCCCGCCACCTAAAACTCAACATGTCCAAGACTGAACTCCTTGTCTTCCCTCCCAAACCCTGCCCTCTCCCTAACTTTCCCATCACTGTTGACGGCACTACCATCCTTCCCATCTCACAGACCCGCAAACTTGGTGTCATCCTCAACTCCGCTCTCTCGTTCACCCCTCACATCCAAGCCGTCACCAAATCCTCCCAGTCTCAGCTCCGCAACATTGCCAAGATCCGCCCTTCCCTCTCCATCCAAACTGCTACCCTGCTCATTCAAGCTCTCATCCTATCCCATCTGGACTACTGTCAGCCTCCTCTCTGATCTCCCATCCTTTTGTCTCTCCCCACTTCAATCCATACTTCATGCCGTTGCCCAGATAGTCTTTGTCCAGAAATGCTCTGGACACGTTACTCTCCTCCTCAAAAATCTCCAGTGGCTACCAATCAACTTACGCATCATGCAGAAACTCCTCACCCTCGGCTTCAAGGCTCTCCATCACCTCGCCCCCTTCTACCTCACCTCCCTTCTCTCCTTCTACAGCCCAGCCTGCACCCTCCACTCCTCTGCTGCTAATCTCCTCAACGTACCTCGTTCTAGCCTGTCCTGCCATCGACCCCCGGCCCACATCATCCCCCTGGCCTAGAATGCCCTCCCTCCCAACATCCGCCAAGCTAGCTCTCTTCCTCCCTTCAATGCCCTACTGAGAGCTCACCTCCTCCAGGAGGCCTTCCCAGACTGAGCCCCCTCTTTCCTCTGCCCTTCCTCCCCTTCTCCATCCCCCCTGCCTTACCTCCTTCCCTTCCCCAGAGCACCTGTATATATGTATATATGTTTGTACATATTTATTACTCTATTTATTTATTTATTTTACTTGTACATATCTATTCTATTTATTTTGTTAATATGTTTGGTTTTGTTCTCTGTCTCCCCCTTCTAGACTGTGAGCCCACTGTTGGGTAGGGACCGTCTCTATATGTTGCCAACTTGTACTTCCCAAGCGCTTAGTGCAGTGCTCTGCACACAGTAAGCACTCAATAAATACCATTGATTGATTAACTTCTCTGTGCCTCAGTTACCTCATCTGTAAAATGGGGATTAAGACTATGAGCCCCCCCCATGGGACAACCTGATTCATTCATTCAATCGTATTTACTGATCACCTTGTAACTTCCCCAGTGCTTAAAACAGTGCTTTGCACATAGTAAGCACTTAATAAATGCCATTATTATTATGTGGTGTGTAATAAACATTTGCTTGCTTCTAATACTAATAATAAAAATAATGATAGCAATTATTAAGCACTTACTATGTGCAAAGCATACTCTCCAGTTTCTTTTCCTTAGGACCAAGTTTTGTAGTACAAAGAATTGCATTTGGTAGATGTTTGCATGATTAGGACATCTAAATGATTGATGTTTAGCATTATCAGTCCTTGCCCCCTATTATACCTATATTCGTTATTTTGTGAATAAACTCCTGTTGAGCTTTCTGCATGTTGGAATTTAGTTGTCTTGAAATAGTTGTCACATATGGTAGTGCACCTTTCCATGTCATAACAACCTTTTGAGTAGAAGTGGATTTCATTAGGATGGCTAATATGTTTTTTAAATTATCTTCCAAAATTTTACCAGAAGATCTCAAGTGTTTTCATTTAGCATGGCTAACATTTTTTAAATTATATCAGAAGATCTCCAGTATTTAATTACAATTTTGATTCAACTTTAATATACTTTACTTTTCAGCCAATAATTTTAGCAAGTCACCTTTTTCGGTATTAGAAATATCCAAATTTACATGGCACTTTACTATTTTAACATTTGTGTTCCAAAAAAAAACCAATGTTCCCAGCTAACATGATCTCCCTAAAATCTCCTCTGCTTCTCTTCAGGTCCTCCTCTTCCTCCATCCTCTTCGACTATCCCAATATTCCCACCAGTATCTATAGAAAAGATTTCTCACTTCTCAATATCTACCCTCTCCATTTGCACCTCTAGCTGCATCCCTTGATACCTTAAAACACTTGCCCCCTCCGTTGTTCCCTCCTTACTGCCATGTTCAACTATTCACTTTCCAATGGTTTCTTCTCCACTTTTCAAACATGCTTCTGTATCTGCTATCCTTAAAAAAAAAAAACAAAACCCTCCCTTGACCCCAGGGTTCTCTCCAGTTATCACCAAATCTCCCTTCTACCATTCCTTTCCAACCACTCAGAAAGAGCTGTCTATTTCCTCTCCTGCAATTCCCTCCTTGATCCTGTCCAATCTGGTTTCCACCCCCTTCACTCCATGGAAACCATCCTCTTTAAGGTAACCAATGACCTTCTCACCAAACCCTCTGGCTTCTACTCCATTGTTATACTCCTAGACCTCTTAGCTGCCTTCAACACTGTGGACCATCCCCTTCACCTTGAAACATTATCTAACCTTGACTTCTCTTATACTGTCCTCTCCTGTTTTTTTTTTTATTTTGGGTTTTTTTGGTATCAAGCACTTACTGTGTGCCAGGCACTGTACAAGGTGCAGGGTAGATACAAGATAATCAGTTTGGTTACAGTCCCTGTCACACATGGGGCTCAAGGGCTTAATGCCCATTTTGCAGATGAGGTAACAGGAACAGGGAAGTTAAATGATATGCCCAAGGTCACACAGCAGTGGCAGAGTGGGGATTAGAACCCAGGTCCCTCTGATTCCCAGGTCCGTGCTCTATCCACTAGGCCACACTATTTCTCACGGTTTTCCTACTATCTCTTTGGCCACTCAGGCTCTTTTTCTGGCTCTTCTTCTGCCTCCCACTCTCTCATGGTGGGAATCTCTCTAGGCTAAGTTCTGGGTCAATCTTTATTCTCCATCTACACCCAATATCTTCAAAAATTCATTTGTTCTCATGGGTTCAACTATCATCTCTATGCAGATGGTTCCCAAATCTACATATCCAACTGTTATCTCTCTCCTCTGCGGGAGGAAAAGTGAGACTGCATTCAGG
Organism: Tachyglossus aculeatus; assembly: GCF_015852505.1. NCBI lineage: Eukaryota > Metazoa > Chordata > Mammalia > Monotremata > Tachyglossidae > Tachyglossus > Tachyglossus aculeatus. The sequence goes on from NC_052072.1 coordinate 55,885,928, forward strand.
GCATCTCTACTTGGATGTTCTGCCCATACAAAGTTAACATAACCATAACAGAACTTTTCATCTGCCCACCCAAACCTGACCTCCCCATATTTTCCCCATCACTGTAGACAATACCACTGTCCTCATTGTCTCAAGCTCATAACCTTGGCATTGTCCTCAAGCAGCATGTTTCAGTGGAAAGCATGGGCTTTGAGTCAGAGATCATGGGTTCAAATCCCGGCTCTGCCAATTGTCAGCTGTGTGACTTTGGGCAAGTCACTTAACTTATCTGTGCCTCAGTTACCTCATCTGTAAAATGGGGATTAAGACTGTGAGCCCCACAGGGGACAACCTGATCACCTTGTAACCTTCCCAGCACTTAGAACAGTGCTTTGCACATAGTAAGCGCTTAATAAATGCCATCAAAAAGACCCTTCTCTCCCATTCAACGCACATAATTCAATTTCACTAAATCCTGCTGGTTCTTCCTTCACAACATTGCTAAAATCCACCCTAACCTCTCCATACAAGGTGCAATTAGGTTGATCCAGGCGCTTATCCTATCATGCCTTGACTACTGCATTTACCTCCTCACTGACCTCCCTCCTTCCTGTCTCTCCCACTTCAGTCCATACGTCTGTGCTGCACAGATCATTTTTCTAAAAATATGTTCAGTACACATCCCTCCACTGCTCAATAACCTCCAGAGGTTGCCCATCCATCTCTGTATTAAAGCATTCAGCTTGCCCCCTCATACCTTACCTCAGTGATCTACTACAGACTAGCCTGCACACTTTGCTCCTCTAGCTTACTCACTGTGCCCCAATCTCATCTTTCTCACTGCCAACCTCTTGCTCATGTTTCCTCTGGCCTGGATCTCCCTCCCCCTTCATAAATGCCAGGACCACTACTCTCCCCACCTTCAAAGCCTTATTAAGGTCACTTCTCCTCCAAAGAGGCCTTCCCCAATTAAGCCCTCTTTTCCCTGACTCTCTCTCCCTTCTGCATCAATCAGGTGTTTTTATTGAGTTCTTACTGTGTGTGGAGCGCTGTACTAAGTGCTTGAGAGAGAGTACAGTTTAATAGAGTTGGTAGCCATGTTCCCTGCCCACAATGATTGGATGTGGGATCTTTGGGCATTCTGTATTCATCCAACCCTCAGCCCCACAGGTAACCTTTTCACTGTTCCTAGATCTCATCTATCTTGCCACTGACCTCTTGCCCACATCCTGCCTCTGTCCTAGAACACCCTCCCTCCTCATATCTAAGAGACAATTACTGTTCCCACAGGCACTTCAAAGCCTTATTAAAGGTACATTTATTCCAAGAGGCCTTCCTTGACTAAGCCCTCCTTTCCTCTTCTCCAACTCCCTTCTGTGTCACCCTGACTTGCTCCCTTTATTCATCCCTGCTATCAACCCCAGATAAGCACTTATGTACATGTCTAGAATTTATTTATATTTATGCCTGTCTCCCCCTCAAAACTGTAAGCTCGTTATGGGCAGGGAATGTATCTAATATTGTTATATTGCACTCTCCCAAGCACTGAGTACAGTGTTTTGCACATAGCAAGCTCTTAATACAATTGAAAACACTCAATAAATCATTGACTAAATTATTTATTCATTTTACTATCTCTTCCACTCTAGACTGAAAGCTTACTGTTCACAGGGAACATGTCAACCAACTTGAATTATACTCTAAGCTCTTAGTAGTGCTCTGTACTCAGTAAACAATAATTGATTAATAATTACAAAGTTGGAAACATTTTATAATGATAGCAAATGATTATCTTTAAAACCAAAATTACATGTTTAAAATTTTGCACAGATTACCATATTGGTCTTTTCATTAATTTTTTTGAGTGCATGCTCCCTTTCAAATATTAAATACTAAATAAATACTTAAATATTTAGTGTGGAAGAAGCAATAAATAGCATAGCTCACTTCTTAATTCAGCTATATTCATATTTCCAAAGTCTAAGGTAAATAAAATTATCTTCATAAAATACAATTTATATTACATTTCTTATTTGGAATTTTAGCATTAGATGGTTATTTGGAAATACTATTACTTCTCTGCCACCAAGAATAGCAGCATTGCTTAGTGGGTAGAGCATGGACCTGGAGTCAGAAGGACCTGAGCTCTAATCCCAGCTCCACTAATGTGCTGTGTGACCCTGGGAAGTCACTTAACTTCTCTGTGTTACTTCATCTGTAAAATAGGGATTAAGACTGTGAACCCCATGTGGGACATGCACTGCATCCATCCTGACTCACATGTATCTGCTCCAACACTTAGTAGAGTGCTTGGCACATAGTAAGCATAACAAATATCATTTATCTGTAGTACTGCTACCTTCCCTCCCACCACCATGGTTTCCTGCCCCTTGGCATGCTCTGTGCCCACCAGGCTGGAGATAAAAGCTGCTCCCATGTGCACCCCATAGCATGAGGACTCCACAAAACTCCAGGAACTGACTGGCTGCCACTGGGCCCTGAACTCTGAGGAGTCTGAAATTCTGCTCCTCTAGCCACTCCACCCTACTGACTGTTTTTATTTGGTGTATTTTTCTGTATTGTATTTTAGTATTTCATCATTCTTGATGTCTGTCTAGTCCCTTCTCCATATTTGTGTTCTTAGATTATGATCTGCCCCTCCCACCCCCAGAGGGACAGGGGCTATATCTATTTCCCACTTATGTAACCTCTGCCAGTGCTCACACGGCAAGAGCTTAGTAAGTACTATGTCTTCTACTATTCTACCCCAGTTAGTGCTCTTAATTGTCTCTATAAAGATAGCGTTAAGCAAAAAAGCACTAAGCAGAGTATCTTGAGAAAAATTGTAAATTGCTTTATTGTGTTCCCAATATCCAAAAAATTGACCAAAGCAATACATATTAATAATAATCATATTTGTTAAGTGCTTACTATGTGCCAGTCACTAAGTACTGGGGTGGATACAAGCAAATTGGGCTGGACATAACCTCTGTCCCATGTGGGGCTCAGTCTCAATCCCCATTTTACAGAGGAGGTAACAGGCACAGAGAAGTAAAGTGACTTGCCCTGGGTACACAGCAGATAAGTGGTGGAGCCAGGATTAGAACCCATGACCTTCTGACTCCCAGGCCCGTGCTCTATCCACTACACCATGCTTTTGCTTCAGAAGGACAACACTAAGTATATACTTACATGATCTAATGGTAATCCACATTTGTACCAATAATGAAAGACTTTGAATTTGGTTCCTTTTTTGTAAATATAGTACTTAATGTTAAATATGTTATCTCATATCCTATACTGCAAAAAAAATCATATGCTAAATGGATCTGTTGTCATTATATACAGCAATGGTAATTGGAAAAGGGCCCTAACAATTCTATTCAAGTACACTGAAATACTTTAAATGGGAGAGAAGAGAATAGCATAAGCCAAAGTAAACTTAGCAACATCTCAAAGAAAAAGAGTGCTGTAATATTGATATTAAAATTCAATGATGTTTTAGAAAAAAAAAATGCTTCATTGTGTTTCAGTGGGGAACACTGCATTTTACAAACGTTCTAGTTAGCTGCTACTGTTCCAAAGTGAGAATTCAGCAACATCGAAAGACAGGAGAATTTTTGAAACAGACTCTTGTGGTCAAGGCAAGTCATAAAATTCCTGAAAGATACATCAATCAATCTTATTTACCTAGTGCTTACTGTGTGCAGAGCACTGTACTAAGCACTTGGTAGACATTCCCTGCCCACAACATGAACTGTGCTCATGCCTATGTCTGTGAAGCAGCGTGCAGTGGAACTGCTCTAGTCTGCAAACTCCTTATGGGCAAGCGGCATGTCTAACAACTCTTTTGTATTGTACTCTCCAAAGAGCTTAGTTCAGTGCTCTTCACAAAGAGCTCAGTAAATACCATTCATTGATTTTTATACTCAATCTTTACCTACACCCACAGGTATTTTATCCACAACTGACCTGTACCTTCTAAATATTCATTATCCACTATGCAATTTTGTAGGGTGCCTTTGTGGGTTGGGAAATTGTGACCATTCTGATTATTCTGTTCCTACCCCAGTGATTAGTGCAGTGCTTGTCGTATAACAAGTGGCCTAATGGAAAAAGCATGGGTCTAGGAAACAAAGGGCCTGTTTTCTAATCCCAGCTCTTCTAGTTGTCTGCTGTGTGACCTTGGGCAAATCACCTGGGCACCCCTCTGTGCCTCAGCTGCTTCAACTGTAAAAGAGGATTCAATATGTAGTCTCTCTCCTACTTAGACTGTAAGCCCAATAAGAGAAGCAGCATGGCTCAATGGAAAGAGCACGATCTTGGGAGTCAAAGGTAATGGATTCTAATCCCGGTTCTGCCACTTATTGGCTGTGTGACTTTGGGCAAGTCACTTAACTTCTCTGTGCCTGTTACCTCATCTGTAAAATGGGGATTAAGATTGTGAGCCCCATGTGGGGCAATCTGATCACCTTGTATCCCCCCAAGTGCTTAGAACAGTGCTTTGCACATAGTAAGTGCTTAACAAATACCATACAAAAAGCCAGTTTCTGACCAGATTATATTTTATCAATTTCAGTGTTTGGCATAGAGTAATTACTTAAATGCCACCTATATTACTACCACTGTTTAATTATTACTATTCCTTAATAATTAATTGCTCAGATGATAAAACTATCAGTGGTATTCGTTGAATACTTACTGGGTGCAGAGCACTGTACCAGACAACTGGGAGTGTACAACAGAGTCAATAGACACAGTCCCTGTGCTCAAGGAGCTTGCAGTCTACCAGGGAAGTCTAGTTCACTTCTTATGAAACAAGGATTGTTGAGGATCTAGTTTTACCTCTAGTCCTGTCTCTATGTTGCAAATATATTGTTAAGGTGAAAATTGTTGTGCCTGGCTGTTTTATATGCCTTCTCGCCTTACATCAGAATAATTTTATCAATGTTTACTGCTTACCTATATTTTCATGGTCATGTTACAAATTATTTTATAATTAAATTAACCCTAAAAAATGTGTTCCAAAATGTCAATCATTTAAACATTTTGTCACTTCCCAAACTTTTCTTCAGAAATAAAAAATTCCCCATTTGGGACCTTTTTGGTTATTTTAAGTAGAAGAATGGAGGGGATATTCTTTTTATATGAAGATGACAATAATAGATAATATAATAAACAAAATCATAAATATAAATTGACAAATTCGAGTACAATAAGGTGCTTTTCAAAGTTTCAAATCAATCATATTGATTGAGCCCTTATGTGGAGCACTGTACTAAGCTCTTGTGAGAGTACAACAGTAGGTGGACACATTCCCTGTTCACTGTGAGCTTTCAATCTAGAAAGGGATGCAGATATTAACCTTCTACACAAGCTGCCTCTGCTTCCGTCTTAATTTTCTTTACAAATGAAGATAAGGCAAAAGAAGAGGTATTAAATGCATCATTTCCTCAACCTTGGAGTAACCATACTACCAGCCAATTCTGTAATCAATGTTATGCTGTTTCTTTGATTCAAAAGGAAAACAATATTTAGCTGGAGCTAAGAATTATTTAGGTAAAATTGGAAAGGAGCATGTTGATGATTACAGGGAAAATGGTATTTTAGGAATGTATGAAAAAGGAGGTTGGGTCTCTAACCCTAACCATGTATCATATCCACTAAATTCAGAAACAACAATTAACATTAGATTTTTTATTTCACTGCTTAAAGATATCCTAGTTTACATTCTACCCTTTTTATCCATACTCTGGGAAAGTGTGAACCCCTCAATTTTCCAAGGAGAGGCATGGATAATTAAATCCATGTGCACTTAATTGCCTTTATTGAGTGTAACTAGATTTACAAGAGACAGGGGACACTTCTAGAGGCTTCTGTGCAGTGGCAAAAGTTGCCTACTTGAGTCCATACTAGAAATTTACGAGCATGCTGACATTAATGGAGGTGGCCTGATGGCTTTTTTTGGTGGTGGTGGGGGGGGGGGGGGGAATAGGATCGAAGCCCCTGCATCAGTATATTTTTCATACTTGATGAAACACAGATAAATCTCTGTGTCATGGGTCTGAAATAGTAAGACCAGTTGAACCCCAATGTCAAGCCTCAGGGGAAAAATTTTTCATTTTGATTACTCTGCTTTCTAAATCATTGCAAACTCCAGAGCAGGTCATTTCCACATTTGTGGAAGTCCTAGGTTTATGTGAAGATTTTAAATGTGTTAGTTCCCTCCTAAATTAGTTAACTGAAAATAGGCGAGAATTCTGTTGCCTTTTTTCTTTTCAGTTGGACTCCCCCAAATAAACAAGGAACATTAAGTAGAACTAAATCTCAAACAGATTATTTTTGGAATTTTAAACATTAAGACTTAAAACATCTTGGAGAAAATCATTCACCCAACTCCTTTATCACATGTACTTCCCTTCAACATATGCTACCTTCTTTTCAATTTTTATGTATATTAAAAATGGGAGAGTCCCAAGAGATCCACAGTCTTGGAAAAATAGCTATGAATTACAAACTTCCATCACTATTTTTGGCCTTCCACATAAATTCTATGACAGGATAAAAAAAGGTGATGTGTACAGAATTGATATATTTATAGGACACCTATCAGGCAATGAATATTTATTGAGCATTCATGTGGAGAGCACTGTACTAAGTGCTTGGGAGAGTACAACAGTTAGCAGGTGGCACATTTGCTGCACACAACAAGTTTACAGTCCAGGGGGAGAGACAGACACTAATGCAGTCTAAAATTCTTAGAATCTCAGGTTTTCGTACAAAGAGCATTAAACAATTTACTTCGCTTTTGTTCACTGCTGCCACTAAATTAATATCCTTATATTCATATGATTTCTCCCCATAGATTTGTCATCTTGTACAATTTCTCACCAGTGTGAGAAAGTTATGTTACTTTGAGAGACTTCTATAATGTCACTTCCTTTTCCCCCATGTCCATCTCACCTCTTCTTTCCCTCCTCTCCTTTCTCACTATCCCAATCTTGTTAGGTGACTTGTAGACCCATTCCACACCTGTTATAGAAGGGGCCAAGCCACTGGTTTGCTGAGGCTTATAAGAGTTAAAGGGTGATATGCCAATTCTTCCTGAGGGACAGGGGCTATTGTCTCAACTAGTCTTCTCCTCCCTTGTCCACCTCCCTCATCCTCAAGGATTTTACAGTCTAATCGAGGATTTAGGGAGGCATAGGTAGCATACAAACAGTGGAAATAAGGGGAAAAACAAATGCAATTGATAATGATTGGCAAAAATAAATGAGTGCAATGTAGAAATTGGTGTATCCATAACTTCTGACAGTGACTAATGGCTTATCAGGGATTTGGGGTTAATCAGGAAGGCCTTCTACAGGAGATGGTTTTTAGGAGGGCTTTAAAGGTGCGTGTCTTGAGGTTGGGCTGGGAGGGCTTGGGAAGAGGGTGGTGTAGTTTGATGAATGTTGGGGGAAAGGGAGTCTGTGATAGGTCAGCCATAGGTTAGTCAAGTGTTTCAGATTGCTCGGTGGATTAATGAGGGAGGAGAAATGAGTTGTTGCCAGGCTGTTTTGGGTTAGCAGTAAAATAGGAGAGTAGGTATACTATGCAAACTGTCTGAAACCACTATTGTTGCTAAAAGCTGCGTAGCTACAGGCACTCAAACTTTCTATGACATTTCTTCCAATGAGCTGCTTTGTCCATATATTTTATGCACTTGATTTGCTATAGTACTAAATCCACCTAACATATCCTTTTCTGCACTTGCTACTTCTGGTTCTCTTGCAAATAAGGATGCTTCTGTCCAACTGCACTGTTGAAGAGACTGATCTTTGTGTAATTAATTTGAATGTATACTGTTCGTGTGTTAGCCCCTGTTCGTAACAAGAATAACTCATGCTAGTAGGGGGTAATCTTGCTTTGCAAGGTGATGCATAGGGTTGGTGAAAAAACTTCTTAGTATAGTCTAATACAAAAACTACCTCGCATATAGACTGGATTTGCCAATAGTTTCAAACAATTGCTATAGCACCTACATATTCATAACATAGCACATGCCCAGATGTTCGAGGTATTAAGAAACTGGACATAACATCTGTGGCTGATCAACTAGACATGCTGACCTTCCTGATCTGTTTTTTCCCCTTCTTAATCTGAGAGGGTACTTGCCTAGGTATCTGAGTTGGGTGATGAACTTTAAATTGCCCTTAGGATTTAGCCACACTGTATGAGAGTGACAATTTAGCTCCCCTTGAAATTTGCTTTAATAGCCAGCTGATTTTTGTCCTGGAAAACTGGAGGACAAAAGGTACAGCCCAATGACTCCTCATCCCCCCAAAGCTAAGTAGTTGCCAGCTATTGTGGCTTGCCCAGTCTGCACCCTTAGAGCCCAGGCCAGGGGCAACACTGACCTTTCATTCATTCAGTCACATTTAAGCGCTTACTGTGTGCAAAGCACTGTACTGAGCGCTTGGGAGAGTACAATATAACAGACATTCCTGCAGATAAGCAGCTCATGACCTGCATGGACACCCTAATCCCACACACTCTAGGCTCGAAACGCATTGTGTTTGAATGAGGGAACTGAGGCTCAGAGAAGTGAAGTGACTGCCAATTCTATTATCTGCCAATTCTATTATTGCCATAGCATATTGATTGCTTAACTACACCCTGTGACGCCATCACCTACTTTTATCATTGCTACTGTTTTATTGCTTCTGCATCTCAATTGTTAACCCCCCACTGTACTGTCACTCGCCCTGCTGACCTCACCATGAACTTTCAGTTCCCTTGCTCCCAACTGCCATTCCCATTCCTCACCTTCCCCTTCCCCTCTCCCACCCAGCTGTTTCCCTCCCTCTCACCCACCAAGACCACTCCCCCTCACCCCCTGCCAAGGATTCCTCTGTACCAGCGCAGGTCCTCCGCTTCTCCCTCCCGGCCCCCTCCCTCCCCTTCTCCCCGCCCCCACCCCATTCCAGTTCTCCTTTCCCATCGCCACCCCCCTTCCCACTCTCCCCGCCCAGGCCCCCGCCAACTCATCCCAATCCAAACCCTCCCCACCCCTCGCACCCTTCCCCCTCCCTCCCCACCCTCGACAGCTGCTGCCAAGTGTGGCCTCTGGAACCCCCGCTCCATTTTAAGTAAGACCCCTTTCATCCTGGACCTTTTCCTTTCCAGTTCTCTACTCCTCCTCGCCCTAACTGAAACATGGCTGTCGCCGGACGACACGGTCTCTTCTGCTGCTCTCTGCAGTGCAGGCCTCTTCTTCTCCCACTCCCCCAAACTCACCGGAAAAGGAGGAGGTGTCGGTTTCCTTCTCGCCCCCCAATGTCGCTTTCGCACTATCCCTCCTCCCCCTTCCCTTTCCTTCCCTTCCTTTGAAGCCCACATCATTCGCCTCTACCACCCCCTCCAGATTCTTGTAGCCGTCATCTACCGCCCTCCCGGCCCCACTTCCAACTTCTTTAACGACTTTGACCCCTTCCTCACCTTCCTTCTCTCCTTCTCCATGCCCACTCTGATCCTCGGAGACTTCAATATCCACATGGATATCCCTAACGACTCCTCTGCCGCCCGCCTTCTATCTCTCCTTGACGCTGCCAACCTCTTCCTCCACCCCACCTCGCCCACTCACCAACTTGGTCATACCCTCAACCTCATCATCTCCTACCGCTGCACTGTGTCCACCCTCACCAACTCTGTAATCCCTCTCTCTGATCATAATCTTCTCACCTGCCTCCTCACTCACACTCCTTTCCCCTGTAAATCCGTATTACTCCCTCACAGAGATCTCCGCTCTCTGGACCCCACCCATCTTTCGGAGCGCCTCCCACCCCACCTCGCCGCCCTCTCCTCTCTACCCAGTCTTGATGATCAGATTACTGCTCTCAACTCTACCCTCTCTACTCAGCTAGACTCACTCGCTCCCCTTTCCCTTCGCCGGTCTCGCACCACTAACCCACAGCCCTGGATCACTGCCACTGTCCGCCTCCTTCGCTCTTATGCTCGAGCTGCCGAACGCTGCTGGCGAAAGTCTAAACACCATGCCAACCTCGTTCACTTCAAGTTTATCCTTTCCTGCCTTAACTCAGCCCTCTCTTCTGCCAGACAAAACTATTTCTCCTCCCTTATTGACACCCATGCACATCACCCCCGCCAGCTCTTCCGTACATTCAACTCCCTTCTCAGGCCCCCGGTTCCTCCCCCTCCTCCTTCCCTCACCCCCAACGATCTGGCCTCCTACTTCATTAACAAAATTAAATCCATCAGGTCCGACCTCCCCAAAGTCTCTTCCCCCCTTTCTCCATCCCCCCGGCTCTCAACACTCTCTGCTACTATCCCATCCTTCCCAGCGGTATCCTCAGAGGAACTTTCCTCCCTCCTCTCAAGTGCTACTCCGGCCACCTGTGCTTCTGACCCCATTCCCTCTCATCTTATGAAATCTCTTGCTCCATCCCTTCTCCCCTCCTTAACTTCCATCTTCAACCGCTCACTCTCCACTGGTTCCTTCCCCTCTGCCTTCAAACATGCCCATGTCTCTCCCATCCTAAAAAAACCCTCTCTTGACCCCACCTCACCTTCTAGTTATCGTCCCATATCCCTCCTACCATTCCTTTCCAAACTCCTTGAACGAGTTGTCTACACGCGCTGCCTAGAATTCCTCAACAACAACTCTCTCCTCGACCCCCTCCAGTCTGGCTTCCGTCCCCTTCATTCCACGGAAACTGCCCTCTCAAAGGTCACCAATGACCTCCTGCTTGCCAAATCCAACGGCTCATATTCTGTCCTAATCCTCCTCGACCTCTCAGCTGCCTTTGACACTGTGGACCACCCCCTTCTCCTCAACACGCTATCTGACCTTGGCTTCACAGACTCCGTCCTCTCCTGGTTCTCCTCTTATCTCTCTGGTCGTTCTTTCTCAGTCTCTTTTGCAGGCTCCTCCTCCCCCTCCCATCCTCTTACTGTGGGGGTTCCCCAAGGTTCAGTGCTTGGTCCCCTTCTGTTCTCAATCTACACTCACTCCCTTGGTGACCTCATTCGCTCCCACGGCTTCAACTATCATCTCTACGCTGATGACACCCAGATCTACATCTCTGCCCCTGCTCTCTCCCCCTCCCTCCAGGCTCGCATCTCCTCCTGCCTTCAGGACATCTCCATCTGGATGTCCGCCCGCCACCTAAAGCTCAACATGTCGAAGAGTGAGCTCCTTGTCTTCCCTCCCAAACCTTGTCCTCTCCCTGACTTTCCCATCTCTGTTGACAGCACTATCATCCTTCCCGTCTCACAAGCCCGCAACCTTGGTGTCATCCTCGACTCCGCTCTCTCATTCACCCCTCACATCCAAGCCGTCACCAAAACCTGCCGGTCTCAGCTCCGCAACATTGCCAAGATCCGCCCTTTCCTCTCCATCCAAACTGCTACCCTGCTCATTCAAGCTCTCATCCTATCCCATCTGGACTACTGCACCAGCCTTCTCTCTGATCTCCCATCCTCATGTCTCTCTCCACTTCAATCCATACTTCATGCTGCTGCCCGGATTATCTTTGTCCAGAAACGCTCTGGGCATATTACTCCCCTCCTCAAAAATCTCCAGTGGCTACCAATCAATCTGCGCATCATGCAGAAACTCCTCACCCTGGGCTTCAAGGCTCTCCATCACCTCGCCCCCTCCTACCTCACCTCCCTTCTCTCCTTCTACAGCCCAGCCCGCAACTTCCGCTCCTCCACCGCTAATCTCCTCACTGTACCTCGTTCTCGCCTCTCCCGCCGTCGACCCCTGGCCCACGTCATCCCCCGGGCCTGGAATGCCCTCCCTCTGCCTCTCCGCCAAGCTAGCTCTCTTCCTCCCTTCAAGGCCCTGCTGAGAGCTCACCTCCTCCAGGAGGCCTTCCCAGACTGAGCCCCTTCCTTCCTCTCCCCCTCGTCCCCCTCTCCATCCCCCCATCTTACCTCCTTCCCTTCCCCACAGCACCTGTATATATGTATATATGGTTGTACATATTTATTACTCTATTTATTTATTTATTTATTTATCTTACTTGTACATTTCTATCCTATTTATTTTATTTTGTTGGTATGTTTGGTTCTGTTCTCTGTCTCCCCCTTTTAGACTGTGAGCCCACTGTTGGGTAGGGACTGTCTCTATGTGTTGCCAATTTGTACTTCCCAAGCGCTTAGTACAGTGCTCTGCACATAGTAAGCGCTCAATAAATACGATTGATTGATTGATTGATTGATTGACTGGCCCAAAGTCACACAGCAGACAAGCGGCGGAGCCGGGATTAGAACCCACAACCTCTGACTCCCAAGCCAGGGCTCTTTCCACTGAGCCATGCCACTTCTTATCTTCAGAGTAGCAATTCCATTCCTGTTCTCCCTCTTAGACTGCAAACCCCAAATGGGACCTGATTAGCTTGTATCGACCCCAGTGCTTAGTACAGTGCATGGCACCTAGTAAGTCCTTGAGACACATCGCAATTATTACTAATTTTACTTTTACATATTTACTATTCTATTTATTTTGTTAATGATGTGCATCTACCTTTATTTCTATTTATTCTGATAACTTGACACCTGTCCACATGTTTCGTTTTGTTGACTGTCTCCCCCTTCTAGACTGTGAGCCCGCTGTTGGGTAGGGACCATCTCTATATGTTGTCAACTTGTACTTCCCAAGTGCTTAGTACCGAGCTCCGCACACAGTAAGCACTCAATAAATACGATTGAATGAATGAATGGTGTGCGGGGAATGTATATGTTTGTTATTTTGCGTTCTTCCAAGTGCTTCGTACAGTGCTCTGCACACAGTAAGCTCTCTATAAATATGACTGACTGAACATCTGTCACTGTCCTAGGGGCTCCAAGAAGTGGGGTGCAAACTTGGACACTACAAAGGAGGCAAACATGTTAATGTCTTCCCCACTAGACTGTAAACTCATTGTGGTGAGGGAGTACATCTGCTAATTGTTGGATTGGACTCTCCCAAGAGCTTAGTACAGTGTTCTGCAAATAGTAAGGGCTTAGTAAATACCATTGATTGAAACCAGAGTGGTCTTGTGTACAGGATGACCAATCTTCTAGTCTTTTCCCAGACAGCCTGGTTTTCAGATGGCCTGACCCTGGTTGGCTTATAGTATCTGACACATCCGTTTTTCATTTTATTTTTTTTCTGGCACCAAGCATTCCTTCCACCACGGCTCCCACCACCTAGTTCCACTGCTCAGACACTGTGCCAGTCTTTACTCTAATCTGGGAAAGGAGGCCCTAGAGGAAGTTAATAGGATCCCTGACGGAAATGCTCTAGGATCATGAAAAATTAGCCTAATGCAATAAAACAGCAGCAACATCATCATATTCCGCTCTGTGCCAAGGCTATCGCTTGTCTCTCCCTAACTGATATAGAGGAGGACTGTCTGTGGCAATCATACTTGCTTGCCAAGGCCATGTCATGACTCCCACTTTCTGGTTCCGTGGTGAAGGCTGCTTGGCTGTTTATCAAGACACTCCAGAATCTCCTGATACAACTTAAGGAGGGTCCTTAAATTTGACAAATTTCTCTTTGCAAAATTCCAAGATTCCAGTGTTGTGATCCATCTGGATGTTTAACAAGGGGCGTGAAGTGCGGCCATGGAAACTTAGCTCATTAACTGGTGTGTGCAGCAGTATGGAGTGCTGGCAGGTCACTCGCATTATGCTGGGGCTCGGTAGTGTGACCATTTCTTTTCCAGGGCTTACAGGATGGGAGAGCTTCATCTGCTCCCAGTAATGGCTTTGAATGGGCAACCCTGAAATCATACACTTACTGCAGATACATTCCATAGAGGTAGCTCTCACTGTCACCACAAAGTACACACCCCTGATGTTGTCAATTCCTAATTTATGGCTCCCCAAGGCTCTCTCCAGTTACCACCCCATCTCCCTCCTACAATTCCTTTCCAGACTCCTTGAGCAAGCCTCCAGTTCCTCGCCTCTAATTTTCCATTTGACTCCCACCAATCTGGCTTCTGCTCCCTTCAATTTTCAGGAGCCACCCCCTCAAAAGTCACCAATCACCTCTCTCCTCGCCAAACCAAATGACTTCTACTCCATCCTAATCCTCCTCAAACTTTCAGCTCCCTTTGACACTGTCAACTACTCCCTTCTCCTGGAAACATTATCCAATCTTGGCTTTACTGAAACTGTTCTCTCCTGGTTCTCCTCCTATTTTTCTGGCAGCTCATTCTCCATCTCTTTCAGGGGCTCCTCCTCTGTCTCCCATCCCCTAATTGTGGGAGCTCCTCAGGGTTCAGTTCTGGATCCATTTCTGTATCCATTTCTATTCTCCATCTACACCCACTCCCTTAGAGAACACTTTCACTCTTATGGCTTCAACTACGATCTCTACGCAGGTGATTCACAAATCTTCCGTCTTCTCTGCAGTTTCACATTTCCTCTTGCCTCAGGTCACCTCTACTTATGTCCAACACCTCAAACTAAACACATCCAAAACAGAGCTCCTTACCTTCCCATCATCATCATCATCATCATCATCAATCGTATTTATTGAGCGCTTACTATGTGCAGAGCACTGTACTAAGCGCTTGGGAAGTACAAATTGGCAACATATAGAGACAGTCCCTACCCAACAGTGGGCTCACAGTCTAAAAGGGGGAGACAGCGAACAAAACCAAACATACTAACAAAATAAAACAGAATAGATATGTACAAATAAAATAGAGTAATAAATATGTACAAACATATATACATATATACAGGTGCTGTGGGGAAGGGAAGGAGGTAAGATGGGGGGATGGAGAGGGGGATGAGGGGGAGAGGAAGGAAGGGGTTTAGTCTGGGAAGGCCTCCTGGAGGAGGTGAGCTCTCAGCAGGGCCTTGAAGGGAGGAAGAGAGCTAGCTTGGTGGATGGGCAGAGGGAGGGCATTCCAGGCCCGGGGGATGACGTGGGCCGGGGGTCGATGGCGGGACAGGCGAGAGCGAGGTACGGTGAGGAGATTAGCGGTGGAGGAGCGGAGGGTGCGGGCTGGGCTGTAGAAGGAGAGAAGGGAGGTGAGGTAGGAGGGGGCGAGGTGATGGAGAGCCTTGAAGCCCAGGGTGAGGAGTTTCTGCCTGATGCGCAGATTGATTGGTAGCCACTGGAGATTTTTGAGGAGGGGAGTGATATGCCCAGAGCGTTTCTGGACAAAGATAATCCGGGCAGCAGCATGAAGTATGGATTGAAGTGGAGAGAGACATGAGGATGGGAGATCAGAGAGAAGGCTGATGCAGTAGTCCAGATGGGGACTACTTCCCACCCAAATCTTGTCCTCCTTCTGACTTTCCCATCACTGTTGACAGCACAACCTGTTCTGTCTTACAAGCCTATACCCTTGGCGTTATCCTCAACTCATCTCTCTCATTCAACCCACACGTTCAATCTGTCACTAAATTCTGGTTCAACCTTCATGACAATGCTAAAATCTGCCCTTTCCTCTATCCAAATTGCCACCACATTAATCCAAGCACTTACCCTATCGTGCCTTGATTACTGCAACAACCTCCTAGCTGACCTACTTCCATCCCTCCTGACACTCCCCACTCCAGTTCATTCTTCACTCTGCTGCCTGGATCATTTTTCTACAAAGTCTTTCAGTCCATGTTTCCCCATTCAAGAACCTCCAGTGGATGCCTATCCACCTCTGCATCAGAAAGAAATGCCTATTGCAGAAACTCCTTACTATTAACTGCTTTAAACTTGCCCCCACCTACTCTACTTCTCTAATTTCCCACCTCAACCCAGTCCACACACTTCATTCCTCCAGTGTCAGCCTACCAGTGTCAAGGTACTATCAAGGTACTTTTATCTCATCTATCTGGCCTCTTGCCCGCATCTGGCTTCGTATCCGACAAATGATTATTCTCCCCACGTTCAAAGCCTTATCGAAGGCACAGTTCCTCTGGATGCAGAACACTGTGTTTAGTATTATTCCTTTAAATAATTTGTTCTCCTCCCCCAGCTTTTGTGCCCTCCCTTTTGGCTCATTTCACAAAGCAGTTCCATGGGCAGCCCTGGTATCACCCACTAACTGTCTTTCCCTTCTCCCACTATTATCGTCATTCAGTAAGAATGATTAATCACTGATTTACTATAAACATCCTCAGGTACTTTGACAAACCCTGTGGAATCTGAGATAAATTGATAATTTAAAGTGTATACATTGATAATATCAGCCTACCAGGCAAGTATGATGGCCTAGTGGATAAAGCACTGGCCTCAGAGCCAGAAG
Source organism: Tachyglossus aculeatus (assembly GCF_015852505.1). Taxonomy (NCBI): domain Eukaryota; kingdom Metazoa; phylum Chordata; class Mammalia; order Monotremata; family Tachyglossidae; genus Tachyglossus; species Tachyglossus aculeatus. The sequence goes on from NC_052072.1 coordinate 55,902,160, forward strand.
GACCTGGGTTCTAATCCCAGCTCCTCCTGCCTTCAAGGCATCTCTACTTGGATGTCATCCCATCAAACATAATATGTCTAAAACAGAATTCCTTATCTTCCCATCCAAACCTTGGCCTCCTCCTGACTTTCCCATCACTGGAGATGGCACCCCCATCCTTCCTGTCTCACAGTCCTGTAACCTTGGCATTATTCTTGACCCCTCTCTCTCATTCAACCCATCACTAAATCCTGTCAGTTCCACCTTCACAACATTGATAAAATCCACATTTTCCTCTCCATCCAAACTGCTACCCCCTTAATCCAATCACTTATCCTATCCCACCTTGATTACTGTATCAGCCTCCTTGCTGACCTCCCTGCCTCCTGCCTCTCCCCACTTCAGTCCATACTTCACTCTGCTGCCTGGATCACTTTTCTACAAAAACGTTCAGGTAAGTTTCCCCATTCCTCAAGTAACTTGAGTGGTTGTCCATCCACCACGGCATCCGATAAAAACTCCTCACCATGGGCTTGAGAGCACTCTATCGCCTTGCCCCCTCCAATCTCACCACGCTATTCTCTTACTACAGTCCAGCCTGCCTACTTCACATCTCCAATGCTGTTGCAAGCCCCAACCAGGGGCTTTGTACTAACCTGGACCTTCCTGGACCGGGGGAACCCCGGCAACACATAGTAAAAATCAAAGTACCCCTCTAATCACCAAGGTTAATCTGTAAAGTTTTTTACTTAGTTTTACCAACGTGCAAGGGAGTGACACATATACATACACTCACTCACTCCACCAAGGGTCCAATACCAGTCTGCGGTCAGAGGAGCCTGTTCTGTCAATGCTTCTTCTTTCCGCTTCCAAATGCTGCTTCTCCTGCTAGAAACTTTGTGCTGGCTCCAGGTGGCTCTTTGAAATTCAAAGCGACCACCTTTTCTCTGCATTAGGCATAGCAGCTGAGGCTCTATGTAGCAGTCACTGATTGATTCGGCCCATTACTGGGTAGAACAAAGAGAGAAAGCCCCGCCTCCCTCCATGTTTGGCCCCTCAAAGGACCACAATCACCTGACCTCAAGTAAAGCTCATCAGTGCCTTTGCAAAGTCTCTCCCTTGTTCTTCGTGGTATCACAAACAGCCTCTAACAGGGCAGCCTGTTGTGGCCTCACCAAACTAACCTTCTCACTATAGCCCATATCCTGCCTCTGGCCTGGACTGTCCTCCCTCCTCATATCCGCCAGACAGTTACCACCCCCTGCTTCAAAGCCTTACTGAAAACACATCTCCTCCAAGGGGTCATCCCTGACTAAGCCTTATCTTCAACTCCCTACTGTGTTGTCCTGACTTGCTTCCTGTACTTATCCCCCTCCCAGCCCTATGGCATTTATGTTCATCTGTGTAATTTATATTACTGTCTGTCTCCCTCTCTAGACGGTAAGCTTGTCACAGACATATATTGTTGTCTTGTGCTCTCTGGGTGCTTAGTACAGTGCTCTGCACACAGTAAGTGCTCAATAAATATGACTGACTGACATGGTTAGCACTTAACAAATACCATAAAAGTCAGCCATATTATTGGAAATTTGTGAATATCAAAAATAATGGCTTATCAGAAATATTGGTGATGTCCTCTACATTGTTAGAAAAGCAGACGGTGGAAGAAATTTTTGCATCTTGAAGTAGAACCCAGATGTAAAACCTTGAAGATGGTTATACTCTGTTTATTGAAACTAGATATTGGGAAAAGGAATTTAAAGTTTTATAGTAGTCAAAGTTTTTATACATACTACTAAATCCTAAAGAAATTTTGATAATTCTGTAAAATTTTACCTGAACATTAACTGAAAAAAAATCATTGCAAAGGTATATATAGATCAAATTTGCAGTTTCATATATGAAAAATGGGGTGTGAAATAATAAATATATGAAATGGTGAATAAGATGGTTGCATTTTATAAATCAGAGTGGAATTATGGGATCCCTACTACGTCCCTTTACTAAGACTCATTAATTCCAGGTGGCTGGTAGCACTAACTAGTATTTCTTTACTCCAAGGGGTAGAGTGTCCAAATGCAACCTCACAAGTGTGCCAGCTGGTCTGGAGCCAATTTGTCTTTCTTCGTTAGTTTTTAAGGCTGGAGGACCTACACAATTCAGCTTCTTCCAAGAATCAAAACTGGTCTAGAGCCAGTTAACAACTGTTCACTCTCCTCTAAGGCTAGAAAGCTCAGTATTGTGGCTATTTGTCATTGCAGAAACACAGTTTGGTCAGTAATAAAAGCTCCCTACTGTCTCCCATTTCTATCCCCAAATCCTCTTTTCAGAGAAATATGGTGGAATTATAGGAAATATGTTTTAAAAACTTCTGTTTCGTTACTGATAGTGTCACACCATATCACTTATCACATCATTTTTTTCCTCTAACTTTCTTTCTCAGTTTTCCCCATTTCTCTTCTTCATTTGTTGTACTGAAATGTTCTTTTCCTTATATTTGGTTTCCCATTAAAAAGCTATCATGATCCATATTAGCTTTCCTATTATGCATTTTCTCATTATTTCTCAAGCTCTTTTCTTTTGCTCCTTTGCTTTCTTTCTGAGCTGTTTAGGTAATGATTTTCTTCTCTGCTTTCTTATTCTTCTAACTGCTCTAGTTTTGGTAGAGAAGGATAAGTGGGCTGCCTGTTTAGCAAAAAGTACTGTGCTCCAAAATACTATCCATAAATGCATAATTAGTAGGGTACTCAACCCCGGCTGCTATTAAAAGTGTCTTATTTTCAGAGGCAAAAGAGATCACTTTATATTCTTCTATTCTGTATCACACACATACACACACACTTATCCCCACCCCACCACCATTTTTTCCATTGTAAATGATCTGGCATTTACAGTGGTACATGTGTTCTTGGGCTTTTGCAATACACTTTAGTGAACTAGTTATTCATATAATAATAATAGAGCAGTATCTTCAGATGAGATCTCCTCCCTCCTCTCAAGTGCTACTCCATCCACCTGTGCTTCAGACACCATTCCCTCTCATCTTATGAAATCTCTCACTCCTTCCCTCCTCCCCACCTTAACTTCCATCTTCAACTGCTCACTCTCCACTGGTTCCTTCCCCTCTGCCTTCAAACATGCCCATGTCTCCTCCACCCTAAAAAAACCCTCTCTTGACCCCATCTCCCCTTCTAGTTATCACCCTATCTCCCTACCCTTCCTTTCCAAATTCCTAGAATGAGTCATCTACACCCACTGCCTCGAATTTCTCAATGCCAACTCTCTCCTTGACCCCCTCCAATCTGGCTTCTGTCCCCTACACTCCACCGAAACTGCCCACTCAAATGTCACCAATGACCTCCTTCTTGCCAAATCCAACTGCTCCTACTCTATTCTAATCCTCCTTGACCTCTCAGCTGCCTTCGACACTGTGGATCACCCCCTTCTCCTCAACACACTATCCAACTATCCAACACACTATCACAGACTCCGTCCTCTCCTGGTTCTCCTCTTGTCTCTCCAGTCGTTCATTCTCAGTCTCTTTCGTGAGTTCCTCCTCCCCCTCCCATCCCCTTACTGTAGGGGTTCCTCAAGGGTCTGTTCTTGGTCCCTTCTGTTTTCTATCTACACTCACTCCCTTGGTACACTCATTCGCTCCCACAGCTTCAACTATCAGAAGCAGTGTGGCTCAGTAGGAAAAGAGCCCGGGCTTTGGAGTGAGAGGTCATGGGTTCAAATCCCAGCTCTTCCAATTGTCAGCTGTGTGACTTTGGACAAGTCACTTAACTTCTCTGGGCCTCAGTTACCTCATCTGTAAAATGGGGATTAAGACTGTAAACCCCACGAGGGACAACTTGATCAACTTGTAACCTCCCCAGCGCTTACAACAGTGCTTTGCACGTAGTAAGCACTTAATAAATACCATCATTATTATTATTATTATTATTATTATTATTATCTCTATGCTGATGACACCCAAATCTACATCTCTGCCCCTGCTCTCTCTCCCTCCCTCCAGGCTCATGACTCCTCCTGCCTTCAGGGCATCTCCACCTGGATGTCTGCCTGCCATCTAAAACTCTGTATGTCCAAGACTGAACTCCTTATCTTCCCTCCCAAACCCTGCCCTCTCCCTGACTTTCCCATCACTGTAGATGGCACTACCATCCTTCCCATCTCACAAACCCGCAGCCTTGGTGTCATCCTCAACTCCACTCTCTCGTTCACCCCACACATCCAATCCGTCACTAAAACCTTCTGGTCTCACCTCCACAACATCGCCAAGATCCACCCTTTCCTCTCCACCCAAACCGCTACCTTGCTGGTTCAATCTCTCATCTTATCCCGGCTGGATTACTGCTTCAGCCTCCTCTCTGATCTCCCATCCTCCTGTCTCTCCCCACTTCAGTCTATACTTCATTCTGCTGTCCAGATTATCTTTGTACAGAAACGCTCTGGGCTTGTTATTCCCCTCCTTAAAAATCTCCAGTGGCTGCCTGTCAACCTACGAATCAAGCAAAAACTCCTCACTCTCGGCTTCAGGGCTCTCCATCACCTCGCCCCCTCCTACCTCACCTCCCTTCTCTCCTTCTACAGCCCAGCCCTCACCCTCCATTCCTCTGCCGCTAACCTCCTCACTGTACCTCGTTCTCACCTGTTCTGCCATCGACCCCTGGCCCACATTCTTCCCCTGGCCTGGAATGCCCTCCCTCCACACATTCACAAAGCTAGCTCTCTTCCTTCCTTCAAAGCCCTACTGAGAGCTCACCTTCTCCAGGAGGCCTTCCAAGCCCCCTTTTTCCTCTCCTCCTCCCCATTCCCCCACCCTACCTCCTTCCCCTCCCCACATCCTTGTATATATTTGTACAGATTTATCACTCTATTTTACTTGTACATATTTACTATTCTATTTATTTTGTTAATGGTGTGCAGTTAGCTTTAATTCTATTTTTTCTGATGATTTTGACACCCATCTACATGTTTCGTTTTGTTGTCTGTCTCCCCCTTCTAGACTGTGAGCCCATTGCTGGGTAGGGACCATCTCTGTTGCCAACTTGTACTTCCCAAGTGCTTAGTACAGTGCTCTGCACACAGTAAGCGCTCAATAAATACGATTGAATGAATGAATTAATCTTCCTGACCACTTGGCTGCCCTCAATACTGTGAACCACTCACTCCCTTCTCCTGGAAACCGTACCATTTTTTTCTGACACAGTACTTTTCCGTTTCTCCTCACACCTCCACGGTCAGTCCTTTTCCATCTTTCATTCATTCATTCATTCAATCATATTTGTTGAGTGCTTACTGTGTGCAGAGCACTGTACTAAGTGCTTGAAAGTACAATTCAGTAATATAGAGACAATCCCTGCCCACAAAGGGCTCACAGTCTTCAAAGGGGAAGACAGACATTAAAACAAGTAAACAGGCACCAATAGCTTCGATATAAACGAATAGAAATATATATATATATATATACATCATTAATATAAATAAATAGAATAATAAATATGTACATATATAACAGGTGCTGTGGGATGGGGGTGAGTAGAGCAAGGGGAGCAAGTTGGGGTGATGGGGAGGGGAGGAGCAGAGGAAAAAGGGAACTAGTCTTCTTTGTTGGCTCTTCCCATGCCTCTCATCCATTATCTGTGGCTGTCCCTCAAGATGCTGCACTGGATCACTTCCCCTTCTTAATTTACACTTACTCCCTTGAGGAGCTCATCTGTTCCCATGGTTTCAATCTCCATCCCTACATGAGTTACTCCCAAAACTACCTCACTAGCCCCATCTCTCTCTTCCTCTGCAGTCTCACTTTTCCTCTAGACTGTTAGCACATGGGCAGGGAATGTATCTGTTTATTGTAATATTGTACTGTCCCAAACACTCTCAGAAGCAGGAATGAGTCAGTTGTATTTACAGAGCACCCTGCACAGACTAAGTGCTCAATAAATACAACTGACTTACTCCTACCTCTGGGATATCTCCTCATGCATTTTTTAATGGTATTTGTTAGTCCAGGCACTGTACTATGTGCTGGGGTAGATATGAGATAATCCGGCTGGACACAGTCAGTGTCTCAATTGGGGCTCACAGTCTTCATCGCCATTTTATAGATGAGGTAGCTGAGGCACAGAGAAATTAAGTGACTTCCCCAAGGTCACGTAGTGGACAAGTGGTTGAGCCAGGATTACAACTCAGGTCCTTCTGACTCCCACGCCCATGCTGTATCCACTAGGCCACACTGCTTGCTTACTACAATCCAGTTTACACACTTCGCTCCTCTAATGCCAATCTACTCACTGTATCTCGATTTCCTCTATCTTGCCCCCGACCTCTCACCCACATCCTGCCTCTGGCCTGGAATGCCCTCCCTCTTCCTATCTGAGAGATGATCACTATTCCCATCTTCAAAACCTGGTTAAAAACAACTTGTCCAAGAGGCCTTCCCAGACTAAGCCCTCATTTCCTCTAATCCCACTCCCTTCTGCATCTCCCTTGCACTTAGATTTTCACCCTTTATCCACCCCTCCCTCATCCCCATAGCAGTTACATATATACATATCCATACTTTATTATGTATATTAATGTCCGACTCCTCCCCCTAGACAGTAAGCTCACTGTGAGCAGGGAATGTGTCTACCAGCCCTGTTATATGGTACTCTCACAAGTGCTCAGTAAAGTGCTCTATACACAGTGCTCAAAAAATAAAATTGATTGATTGCTTCCCAAAAGTTGGGCATAAAGTTTAAACTCAGAATATCCAAAACTGAACTTTTCATCTTTCTTCCTAAATATTTTTTCCTGCATATAATTTTCCCAACACAGACAACGAAACTACTATCCTTTCTATATTTCAAGCCCAGAGCTTTCACATTATCCTGCTGTTTTCCCCATTCTTCAACCCCCATATCATGGCTGTCACCAAATTCTGTTGATTTCTTCCTTCATAACTTCAGAATCCTCCCTTTGGTCGCTATTAAAATGGCCAGGACATTGACCTAGGCACTTTTAATACTTGAGTACTGTATCTGCTTCCTCACTGATCTCAAGTAACCTTGGGCCAGTCACTTAAATTCTCTGTGCCTCAGTTGCCTCATCTATAAAATGAGGATTAAGACTGTGAACCCTCTGTGGGGCAGGGACTATGACCAACTTGATTATCTTGTACCTACCCTAGCGCTTAGTGCAATGCCTGGCACATAGTAAGTGCTTAACAAGTACCTGTAAAAAAAGTTACTCCCAATCACTAGCCAGATAAACTGACTATAATAGCCTTGTTCTTCTCAGCTTACTTCTTTAGCACACTGATGGTTTGTCATTTCATTCATTTCCGTCTATACTTTGCCTTAGTCAAGAGTCAAAAATCCCCTCCAAGATTCATTAAAGGGGATTAAGAAATGTGAATTACCTTACCTCTGAAATAACCTGCCTTTAATTGTCCTAATGTAATAAAGGTTTCTTCTATTTTTCTTGTCTTTTTTTCTGTTATTTTGGGCTTATTTCCTGTGTCCAATTTTCTGCTAAAATTCTGGATAAGATTTTAATGACAATTAGAGGATATAAATACTTTTTTAATACTAAACTTCATATAATTTAGAAAATTTTACTGAAAAGAGTCCATCATTCATTTTCTGAAAATTATATCCATTGTATGTTAAATTTTTTGTGCTTTTTTTCAAGAGATGCAGTGATTTTAGGCCAGGTGGAAATTTGGAGAAAGATTGGAGGTAGAGCTGAAATAGAAGGAAGCACCACACACCCGTAATAAATTACAAAGTGGCCAGGATCCAAGAATGGCAAAAGGAACTTTGGGGGAAAAAAATGGAGTACTAGAAATAAAAAGAAAAACTGGACTTGCAGCACTTAAGGATTTTGTTAAATGACCTGTGAGGCCCCAATGTTTTTGTTTAAATTTTCATTTAAAAATCTTTAAAACCTATTCCAGAAAATTGTTAGAGCCCTCAAACTGAATCAATCAAACTATTTCCACATTAGAAAGAGGAGCGACCAGTTGCCCTGAATTACTCTGATCCAAAATGCACTATCCCATTTTACCCATGAAAAAGGCTTCCCTAAGGGTTCACATTGCTACCAGACTTACAATAAGTAGATTTAAGGAATAATATATGCATAAATTATTAAGTAATTAAGACAGAGATCTCAACAGTTTTCAGGGTGGGTGGGTGTGCCACACGTGACAGCTACAAAGTGGATGAGGACCCAGAGAAGCATCATGGAACAGTGGCTAGAGCACAGACCTGGGAGTCAGAAGGTCATGGGTTCTAATCCTGGCTCCCACACTTAATAATAATAATAATAATGATGGCATTTATTAAGCGCTTACTATGTGCAAAGCACTGTTCTAAGCACTGGGGAGGTTACAAGGTGATCAGGTTGTCCCACGGGGGGCTCACAGTCTTAATCCCCATTTTACAGATGAGGTAACTGAGGCCCAGAGAAGCAAAGTGACTTGCCCAAGGTCACACAGCTGACAATTGGCAGAGCCAGGATTTGAACCCATGACCTCTGACTCCAAAGTCTGTGCTCTTTCCACTGAGCCACGCTGCTTCTCCATGCTGCTTGCCTGCTGTGTGACCTTGGGTAAGTCATTTCAATTCTCTGTGTCTCAGTTAACTCATTGGTAAAATAGGGGTTGAGACTGTGAGCCTTATGTGGGACAGAGAGTGGGTCCAACCCGATTTGCTTGTATTCAACCCAGCACCTAGGACAGTGTCTAGCACAAAGTAAGTGCTTAACAAGTACTATAATAATAATAATAATTATTATTATTATTATGAATGCTTGCTTCTGCCAAGAGCTTACAGACTAAGTCTCCTACATGGCCTCATTTATCAGTCATCTTTTAATATCTACTGCTGGTCACAGGGGGACTGGGCTAGAGAGGTAATAACTGTGCTCAAACCACCCCAACCACAAGAAATAGCAGCTTGAGGACATTTGCCATGCAGCATGGCCTAGTGGATAGAGCACAGGCCTAGGCATCAGAAGGATCCAGGTTCTAATCCAGGCCCTGCCACTTGTCTGCTGCATGTCCTTGGGCAAGTCACCTCACTTTTCTGTGACTCAGTTATATCATCTGTAAAATGGGGATTAAGACTATAAGCCCCATGTAAGGCATGGACTGTGTCCAACCTGATTAGCTTGTGTCTACCCCAGTGCTTAGTACAGTGCCTGGCACATAGTAAGCACTTAACATATTCCATTAAAAAAAGTCTATTGGTAGTTCCATGCTTCTTCAACAGAAGTGTTTTGATAGTAGAGAACTCAGGATATTAATCATCTGATTAGTGAAGAGACAGCTGTGAAGCAGGGCAGCCCCCTGAGAGTCAGAGCAGCCATCTTTAGGGATGGGGAAGGCCAAGACAAGCTACCTGGGAATTTATCTGCTCCACAAAGCTCACAACTAGCTCACCAGAGCACCTCACCTGGGGAACTTTCATGTAGTGGACAAGAACAAAAAGTAAGCCAAGACATAGCCCAAAGTGGAACAAGCCCATTAGCACAACCAGGGACTCTACATAACTGTAAACAATGTAGGAGGGAGGGTTGATCCCTAAACAGGTCTTTTCAGTCATATTCATATACACAGATAGAATCTCAAAAAGAGTAGTGTCAGTAGCTGACAGTAGTTACAATAATTAATAATTATTAGTATGGTATTTGTTAAGCACTTACTACATTCCAGGCGCTGTACTAAGTGCTGCGGTGGATACAAGTTGATCAGGTTGGACATAGTCCCTGTCCCACATGGGGCTCACAGTCTTAATTCCCATTTTACAGATGAGGTAACTGAGACCCAGAAAAGTATAGTGACTTGCCCAAGGTCACCCAGCAGTCAAGTGGCAGAACCAGAATTAGAATCCATGACTTCCTGACTCCTAGGCCTGTGCTCTGTCAACTAAGACCTGCTACTTCCCCTATGCCATGCATTTGGAGGTGGCTGGTAGTTCTTAAGGGGTGGGGAAACGTGTACTGAACTTTTTTGTAGAAATATGATCTAGGCTGCAGAGTGAAGTATGAACTGGAGTGGGGAGAGACAGGAGGCAGGCAGGTCAGCAAAGAGGCTGATGCAGTAATCAAGGTGGGACAGGTAAGTACTTGGATTAATAATAATAATAACAATGTTGGTATTTGTTAAGTGGTTACTATGTGCCAAGCACTGCTAAGTGCTGGGGTGGATACAAGGTAATCAGGTTGTCCCACGTGGGGTTCACATCTTCATCCCCATTTTACAGATGAGGGAACTGAGGCCCAGAGAAGTTAAGTGACTTGCCTAAGGTCACACAGCTGACAAGTGGTGGGGCCAGGATTAGAACCCATGACCTCTGGCTCCCCAGCCAGTGCTTTTTCCGCTGAGCCATGCTGGATTAACATGGTAGCAGTTTGGATGGAGAGGAAAGGGCTGATTTTAGCAATTTTAGCAGAATTTAGTGAAAGATTGAATATGAGCTGAATTGAGGATAATGGCAAGTGTACAGTTTGTGAGATGGAGGATGGTGGTGCTGTCTATGGTTTCAGGAAACTCAGGGGAGGACAGCATTTGGGTGGGAAAATAAGAAGTTCTGTTTCTGACATGCTAAATTGGATGTGTTGATGGAACATCCAAGTAGAAATGTCTTGAAGGCAGGAGGAAATGTGAGATTGCAGAGAAGGGGAGAGATCAGGGCTAGAGATGCAGATTTGGGAATCATCCACAAGCAGGTGGTAGCTGAAGCTGTGGTATTGAATGTGTTCTCCAAGGGAGTGGGTGTAGATGGTGAATAAAAGAGGACCCAGAACTGAACCTTTCGGGATACCCACAATTAGGGTGTGGGAGGCTGAGAAGGAGCATGTGAAAGAGATTGAAAATGAGCATCCAGACAGGACAGTGTCAGTGAAGCCAAGGTTAGATAATGTTTCCAGGAGAAAGGGGTGATCATCAGTGTCGAAGGCAGTAGAGAATTCTAAGAGGATTAAATAAATAAATAAATAAATGGTATTTGTTAAGTGCTTACTGTGTGCCAAGCACTGTTCTAAGCACTGGGTAGATATAATGTAATCAGGTTGTCCCACATGGGGCTCTCAGTCTTAATCCCCATTTTCCAGATGAGGTAACTGAGGCACAGAGAAGTTAAGTGACTTGCCCAAAGGCACACAGCTGATAAGTGGGGGATCTGGGATTAGAACCCACGACCTCTGATTCCCAAGCCCATGCTCTTTCCACTGAGCATGCTACTTCAATTAGAATGGAGTACAGTCTGTTGAATTTGTCAAGAAGGAGATCATTGGTAACCTTTCAGAGGGCAGTTTCTGCAGAATGAAGTAGATGAAAGCCACGTTTGAGGAGGTCAAGGAGAGAATTGTCGCAGAGGAACTAGAGACAGAGTTGTACAGAACTTGCTCAAGGAATTTGGAGAGGAATGGTAGGAAGGAGATGGGGTGGTAACTGGAGGAAACATGGAGTCAAGAGCCTCCAAGGGGATTTCACAATTTAGGCTACTCCAGAAGTAGCCATATTCTGCATATGAATTTGTCTGGGCCAGCTTAATTGAAGCTTTCTCTAGAAACATATAGGCTCAACTCATATACGGTTAACATCATTTTGTGATATATTTGGATATTCTGCCTAAAAATCTATTTCTATTTAATACAAAGAGTAATTCAGCATAAAAGTTCAGCTAATTCAATATTTCAAACACTACCTTATATTGTATGGGCAAATTTGGAGTTATTGTTTCAGTTTAAATAGAAAACCAGGTTTGCTCGTTGCACTTGATTTAAATTAATCTCTTAGTGCTTGGCCAAGATCCAGTTTGAGAACAGTGTAAAGGAAAGTTAATCTATTGTACCTTAAGTGAAATACATCAGCCAGCACTCAATGCTCTAATTTTTTCCATATTTAAAGTTGTCAACAGTTGGAAGATATTTATTTATAGATTCAAAGGGTTAAGAATGAAGTAAATTGGCATCATTGAGGTTCAGTAATTTTTTTAGAGTAACGCATTCCTTTTCCCCCAACTAACCTATCGATTACTCAGATTTCATTTTATTTTCCTCTTTTTTTGTTACTCTTTTTCCCACTTCTTTCTTCCTTTCTCACTGCTTAAAGGACCACAGAAAATAAACTTGAGTTGAGGTACTTGTTAGGAGTATAATTCAACACAACATATTAAGCTATGATTTCTACTGACTGGGAAGAAATATAAAGCATTTTGAGCAGGTTCTAATTTGTGCCCTTGAAACTGAAACATTATTAACTGTACTGCTTTCCTTCATCTTTGCTTCATTTTACCTAATCGTCTAACTGTTCTGCTTTTCCAAATCGCTCCCATCATTCTTCCATCCTCTTCACCTAACATCCTCATCAATCAATTCATTCATTCATTCATATTTCTTGAATATTTACTGTGTGCAAAGCACTGTACTAATCACTCATACTGAGTGCTTATTGTGTGCAGAACGGTGCTCATAACTGAGGATAGATCCTTGTAATGTTGGTGAATTTGGTTGACCTCTCTGTTTTTGATTTTGGTTTGTTGTTGTTGTTGCTGTTGTTTTGAGATTTGTTAAGCACTTACACAAGATAATCAGGTTGGACACCATTTCTGTCCCACATAGGACTCACAGTCTTAATCCCCGTTTTGCAGATGAGGGAACTGAGGCACAATGACGTGACTTGCCCAAGGTTACGCAGCAGACAAATGGTGGAGCCAGGGTTAGAACCCAGGTACTCTGACTCCCAGGTACTCTGACTCTGACTCACTTTTTACATGATATGGTTTCCACTATTCATTCATTTCATTCAATCATATTTATTGAGCACTTACTGTGTGCAGAGCACTATACTAAGCACTTGGGAAGTACAAGTTGGCAACATATAGAGACGGTCCCTACCCAACAGTGGGTTCACAGTCTAGAAGGGGGAGACAGACAACAAAACAAAACATATTAACAAAATAAAATAAATAGAATAGTAAATATGTACAAGTAAAATAGAGTAATAAATCTGTACAAACATATATACAGGTGCTGTGGGAAGGGGAAGGAGGTAGGTGGGGGGATGGGGAGGGGGAGAGGAAGGAGGGGGATCAGTCTCGGAAGGCCTCCTGGAGGAGGTGAGGCCATGCTGCCTCCTTATGTCCCAATCTTTGAACAACTTTGGCTCAAAGACAGCAATTCCTGTCTCAATTTCTGAATTCCCAATATCTGACCAACAGGCTTGTCTGTTGCAGTGGCTTTCCAACAGGCATCTACTATGTCAAGAGGAAGCAGTGTGTGGCCCAGTCAGAAGAGCACAGAGCTGGGAGTCAGAGGACTTGGGTTCTCATCCTGGCTCTGTTGAGTGGTCTTGGGCAAAGATAATTAATTGTGTCACATTCCCCTTATCTGTAGAATGGGGATTAAATGCCTACTTTCCCTCCTACTTAGCTTGCAATCCTCATATGGGACAGGTACTGGGTCCTACCAGATTATCTTGAATCTAACCTAGTGCTAATACAGTGCTTGGGGTATAGTAAGGGCTTAATAATTATCACTATTATTATTATTAGTAGTAGTAGTAGTATTAGGTTCTTTGAGTCCAGGCTTCACCATGTATTTGAAATGTTTCATCTGCCTTCTTTTCTCATTTCTCACTTCTTAAAGAAAAGGATCACAGGAAATAAACTAGAACATATGTATTTGCCTGACATATTATTCAACTCAATGTATTAAGCTATGATTTCTACCCGCTGGGACGAAAGACAAAATATTTTCAGCAAGCTCGTATCTGTGCCCTAGAAACTGAGAGGCATTATTAACTGCCCTGCTTTGCTTCATCTTTGCTTTATTTTACCTAATTGTCTAACCATTCTGCTTTTCCAGATCGCTTCCAGTATTCTATCCTCTTCACCTTTCTAACACCCCCTTCAATCAATCAATCAATTGTATTGAGTGCTTACAGAGCTGTGGCTTGGGTATCCTGTGGTTATCCATTCATTTCACTTGTCGCCCCCAGCTAACTCTGTTGTATTGTACTCTCCCAAGCACTCAGTACAGTGCTCTGTGTATAAGTGCTCAATAAATGCAGTGGATTGATTGATTGATTCAGCACTGGGGAGCAGACTTCATTGTTGGTAATCTTGCCCGGCCACTGATATCAAGTGGTTAGTAGGTGGCTCTGAACCTGCTCCAGAGGCTCAAAGTGTCTTCGGAAGTTGACCCATGTCTTACAGCCATGAGAAGGGTCAGACAAACACAACAACTGTCTTACACAATTTGAATTTGATGTGGAACTTGATGCCATGTTGTTACCGTACTCCAATTTGCAGCCTCCTGAAGGCCAATCTGGCCTTTTTGATTCCCTAATTTGTCTCTTTGTCTATCTGCATTGCTGTGATGCTGGTGAAAACCTTGGCTATTTGTGGGGTTTCCTGGACATAGGCTGGTATGTGATTTCCTTTCTCTTCAGATTTACTGTCACACAATAGCACTGTGCTACCTCTGCAAAGTGATTCATACATATTTAGTAATTTAATTTTTTAACACAAAACAACTTTCTGCTTTTCTATACATGTAGATGCATACAGCTGTCTTTCATCTGTGAAGATGACACTATTTTTGAAGATGCAATCTGTTCAGGCTTGTGGTGTGGCTAAAAAGATCCAAGGTCTGACAGCACTCAGTGAAGCGGCATGGCTTAGTGGATAGAGCACAGGCCTGGGACTCAAAGGAACCTGGGTTCTAATCCCAGCTCTGCCACATGTCTGCTGTGTGACATTGGGCAAGTCACTTCACTTCTCTGGGCCTCAGTTACCTCATTTGTAAAATGGAAAGTGAGACTGTGACCCCCACATGGGACAGGGATTAGGTTCCATCTGATTTGCTTTTGTATCTACCCCAGCTCTTAGTACAGTGCCTGGCACATAGTAAGCACTTAATACAATTATTATGATTATTATTATTATTATTATTATTATTAATAGCAATTAGAGTTCTCAAATTGTGGGAATCCACAAAATAATCACTAATCTTGATGAAAGAGGTTGTTTCTCTTGGTCATGTATGGAAGATGCTTGGATGCTTTATTTGTTCTTACCCACACTGTGTATGTGAGTGTGCATGTGTGAGGTGGGGGGAAGGTGGGTTTTTTTTTAATTTTCTTGGTTGGTACCTAACTGAAATAGCACTAAAAATTTGCATTAGATAAGGGTCTTGAGTTACTATCTACAGAAACCATCCCTTCCCTGTAGACTGTAAATCCCTTGTGGTCAGGGATCACATCCACCACCTCTATTGTATTGCTTGCAGTGCTCTGCACACAATATGCGCTCAATAAATACCAGTGTTTGGTTGATGAATTGGATTTGGCAAATAGAAATTCAATTCAAGACAATTATATGTTTCAGAGGGGCTAAAGGCTAACCCTTTGTCATGCTATATTAGCAAACTGGCATTATCTAAAGAAATGATTACCTAAAAAAATGATAAATCCAGGTGGGGTTATATTACATTCTCAGACCTAATCAAAAAGATAGTTAACATCCTCCCAGCATACTCAAGTGAGATTCCTATTCACTGAGTCAAAAGTTCAGTATTAACTATAAAAGTACTTAAGAATCATTGATACGGCAGTTGATAAATAGCCCAAGTTCAATATTAACTATAAAAGCACTCAAGACTCATCCTTGGGAAGCTGAAAAATAGGAAGTGGGGGAATACTCAGTTAACAATGAGATGTGTGAGTAATAACACTGTTGGGCCAGAAACTGGTTAATGTTTCAGGGAATAATGAATTATCAAGAAAGAGTGCTTCAGAAGATAGAAATTATGTTACCAGACTCAAGTTACACATCATTAATTTGGAAGAATTAAAAATGTTACTTGTTGGCTACCGGAAGAGCAAATCAAATGGATGGTAGTACAAAGGGAGGTTTCTATTTTTCATTTTCTTCTTTTCTTATTATTATTTTATTTGTATTCCTTTTCTTGGCAAGCTTTGCTAATATTGCTAGAGATGTGTTTTTTCTTAAATCATTATGCACACTCACCTACAAGATGATTTAATTAGCTCATTCCCACTGAGGATGATAAAGTGTGGGAATTAAACATCATTTGTGGCTAGTCTGAATCCGTCATTTATTTTTAAAATGAATTTTTCAATACACATTACACATTTTCATGGCCTCAGGCTAGGGGAAAAAAGAAAAACATTTTTCTAGGAAAGAAAGAAAATAACAGTTACAGTTGAAACTCTGCCACAGAGGAGGTGGTCCTTCTAGACATAGTAAACCAGTTGACCTCAGCCTCAGTTTTTGAGGAAGTAACCTCTGTGGTCAAAACTATGCATGGCCCTATCCTCAGTACTTGCAAATGTATGTATATTTCATTTGTATATTCAATCATTCATTTAGTCATGTCACCCAGACATATTTGATCTACTTTCTGTTGTATGTTTGGTTTTCCTCCTGCTCTTCTCCCAGAATGAAAAAAAAAATTGCATTTATTGAGCATAGACTGTGTGCAGAAGACTGTAGTAAGTGCTAGCATGCATGGAATAGAAATTGGTATATGTGTTCCCTGATCTTAAAGAGCTTACAATCTAGTGGGGATGCATAATTATTTACTGTAATGAAGAAGTGGTTTTAACAAGTAAATGGAAATTTGACTAAGCAATAGATTCTCTAATGAACATGAAGAAACAACAAAGATAAAACAAATCAGTTGCAGAAGGCCCAAAGCTCAATTAATAATCAGTTTGTATCTACATACTTATTTTTACACTCAAAGAATGGATTTAGATAGTTTTTTTGAATTTTAAAAAACCCATCCAACAATCGCTTTCAAAGCTTCTCTTTAAGAGATGCCTAAAGGGGGGAAGAGCAGTAAGGGGATAGTCAGTAGAAGGATGTAATTTATGCTCAATGTGTCCATGCTGACTAAACCTTTTTGAAGAATTTTACACATTTTTGCTCAGAAAAACCACAAATGGTTTTGGTAAAATTTGGAGTCACAGAGGGAAAAGATAGGAGAATTAGGCCATAGAAAGTTTCCCAAAAGAGATTGAAAAAGGATACACCAGACATGAATAGCATAATACCATTTAAAATGACTTCAAAAATGGTTTGAATAGGGGAATACTTAAATTACATTGGAATATTCAGTTTTAATCTTTTTCTGGAAGCAATGAGGAACAACAAAGATAACACAATATTTAATTGTAATCTTCACGTTAAAGGGAGGGAAAATTGCAGCATTCGTCTAAATAGAAGAAAAGCTGATGACAAAAAAAAGTTAATTGTTAGAAGGTATCGGTTTGGAAAAACATATGATGCTTTAATAAGTAATGGTTGTTAAGATCGGGAGACTATTTAAGGACTTCATAAAGGAATGGGAAATGCCTACAAGACTAATGAGGATGATCCTGGAGAGAAATTAGGTAAACGTTAGCTATCTCAGTCAGATAATAAGAAACTAGTAATGGGGGGAAACTAATTAACTCGAGGAGTCACCACATGCAATTTCTTGGAGTCTCAAGGAAATTCAGGAATCTCAATAGCTTAAGAGAAAATTAGGGATCTGGCTTAAGGCGATGAGTAAAACGTTTGAGTATATCTTTTTATAATAGGAAAATGGGTTTCTGAGACTAGAGACATACAAAAAAGTAAGTAAAAGTATAAAATTGTTTGCTCTCAAGCACAAAACACAGGATTGATAGCAGGCACAGAAGATCCAGTATATTTTTGAGGGAGAGAGAAGGGAGAGAGTTATGCTTTTTATAACATGTTCTTACTTATGGTAAGACCCTATGAATATAGGTGTAAGAGAAGGGGTGGGGCAGGGTGTATTTAAGTGCTTATGGATTTGGAAAAGGTGAAATAGTAGTTGGGAAGAAAATAGGCTGGGGAGATAAATATCACAGTGATATTGATGATGGTGATTTGTTGCTATTAGCATTATTTTTATTATACTATTTGTTAAGCACTTAATTAATTAATGATGGTATTTGTTAAGCACTTACTATGTGCTAAGCACTGTTCTAATGTGTCAGGCACTGTATTAAACACTGAGGTAGATATAAAATGATCTGGTTGGATACAGTCCATGACCCACATGGGGCTAACAGCTTTAATCCCCATTTTACAGATGTGGTAACTGAGGCACAAAGAAGTGAAGTGACAAGTCCAGGATCACACAGCAGACACATGACAGAGCCAGGATTAGAACTCAGGTCGTCTGACTCACAGGCCCGTGGTCTTTCTACAAGCCCATGCTGCTCTATCATTATTATTAACTTAGGTACCAGATAATCAGGTCAGGTAGAGTCCCTGTCCCTCACAGGGCTCAGAGCTTAATGAAAGTGAGATTAAATTCCCTCTGTCACAGTTTTCAGGAATAGTGAGATTGGCAGAGCACAGTTCAGGTTTTTGACCTTCAGTTCAATAGTGGTTCAGAGGGATTTAGGCAGACCTTGCTCAGGGTCTGAAAGATTATCATCTTCATTATTTTGTGAGCACCTACTATTTGTGAAATACTCTCCTGGGGATTTAACAGATTTACAGCATTATCCTTGACTCCACCCTTTCCTTCAGTTGCCATAGCCAGTCTGTCACCAACTTGTTGGTTTTTTCCTCCACAACATTTCTAGTATTCACCCTTTCCTCTGTATCCTGAGAGCCTCCGTGTTCCAGACACTTGTCCTACCCAGACACTTGACAACTGCTTCAGCCTAGTCACCAGTCACCCTGTCTCCAGTTTCCCCCCTCTCCACTTCTTACTTCATGCTGTTCCCTGGACTATTTCCAGAGTGTTCTTGTCTCTCCCACCACTGTTAAAGTTTATGCCCTCTCTGGATTGTAAACTTGTTGTGGGAAGGGAACAGGTCTATCAACTCAGTTGTATTGTACTCTCCCAAGTGCTTAGTACAGTGCTCTGCACACAGTTAAGTACTCAAATACAATATATTGATTGATTTGAAACTCCTTTCCCATCCAGTAGACCACTGCCCTCCCCAACTTCAAAATCCTTCTGAAATCATATCCCCAGCAGGAGACCTTCCCTGATTAATTTTAACATGCCCACTTTCTATCCCCTCCAGATAGATGTCACTTCAACACTAAGTCCTCACATGCCAACCATAGTATTTATGAACATATCTTTGTACTATATTGCTTCCTCCTAGCTGTAATTATTTTAAGTGTCTGACTCCCCTGCTACCTTCTTGAACTTCTGACTGTAAGCTCATTATGGGTAAGGAATATGTAATAATAATAATAATATTTCTTAAACACTTACTATGTGCCAAACACTGTTCTAAGCGCTGGGGTAGATACAGGGTAATCTGGTGGGCCGACGTGGGGCTCACATTTTTAATTCCCATTTTACAGATGAGGTAACTGAGGCACAGAGAAGTTAAGTTACTTGCCCAAGATTACAGAGCAGACAAGTGGCAGAGCCGGGATTAGAACCCATGTCCTTTGACTCCCAAGCACATGCTCTTTCCACTAAGCCATGCTGCTTCTCATACTCTCCCAAATGCTTAGTACAGTGCTCTGAACACAGTAAGGGCTCAATAAATAAGATTTATTGGTTATTGTATTCTCCCCAAGTGCTAAGAACAGTGCTCTACACAAAGTAGTCACTCGATAAATACTGTTGCTTGACTGACTGAAGTGTTATTCTGCACACATCTCTCCACTACTCAGAAATCTTCAATGGTTACCCACTATGCTCTACATCAAATAGACCATTCATTTTAAAGCACTCCTTCAATTCTTCCCTCCTCCCCCTATTGATTCAATCTCTTCTCCCGCTACAACCTCACACTCTTTGTTTCTCTCGAACTAATCTATCCACTGTGCCTCACTCTAGTTTCTTCCATCTCTGACCTCTTGCACATACCTTTCCTTCTGAGGAAACTCCCTTTCCTTTCATAACTGCCAGGCCACAGGTCTCCCATTTTCAAAGTCTAATAATCCTACGCAACCCCTCCACCATCGTTGACACTGTGGACTTCCTCCTTCTACATACCATGGATTGATTAATTTGATTCATTTCTCCTCTCCCCTAGTTTCATCTCCACAACAATAATAACAATAATAATAATATTAGTATTTGTTAAGCATTTACTGTATGCCAAGCACTGTTTTAAGCACTGGGGTAGATACCAGGTAATCAGGTTGTCCCACATGGGGCTCACAGTCTTAATCCCCATTTTACAGATGAGGGAACTGAGGCCCAGCGAAGTTAATTGACTTGCCCAGAGTCACATCTGACAAGTGACTTGCCCAGAGTCACATCTGACAAGTGGCAGAGGCAGGATTAGAACCCATGACCTCTGACTCTCAAGCCCATGCTCTTTCCACTAAGCCATGCTGCTTCTCCACCCACTGTGCCCCATAACCAGCTATGAACTAATGTACTCACAACCACCTTTAGCACTTTTGTACATTCTATAAATTATATATTACAAATTAAAATCACATTAATACTATATTGGTTTCATTTTAGTCAGTAAGGTTTTCTTCATACCTGCTTGATATTATCATTACTAATAATAACAATAATAATGGTATTAAATGTATGCTCTGTGCTACTCTGCTAAGTTCTGGGGTTGATACAAGCTAACCAAATTGGATACAGTCCTGCCGCACAAGTATGCCACAGTCGAAGACGGCAGGAGAATGGGCATTTTTTTGCTATTTTGCAGATGAGGGAACTGAGGAACAAAGAAGTTAAATGACTTACTGAAAGTTACGCAGCAGGGCAGTGGCAGGCATTAGAAGCCAGGTTTCCTGCCTTCTAGTCCCATGCCAAGTATCACAGAAATAAAGAAGGTTGGACACTACACTTCCTTGGAATACATTGTCAAGTCTGAATCTTGTTATTATATTGTTCTTCGCTTTGTCTCCCAGAGGATCAGCTGGATTTCTTTAATGAGGTTTTTTTTTTTACCTCCTTGTCTATCATCACATTGTAAAGAAGGTTAGACACCCCTCCATTTGCCTGTACATTTTCAGTTTTGTCTGGATATTGATGCCATTCTGCATTTGGCTATTTTTGATGCCATTTTCTATCTTCTTGTCTCTCTGCAGCATTGGACAACATGCTACCCAGGTAATATAATCCAGTTAGAGTATCTACTTTGTGAGTAGGGCTGAATAATGTTTCATGTTCATCTATGTGCCTTGTTTGGTGTATGCCTCCAGAGCAGAATCATTAGGGTTTAGGAACTCTCCTAAGAGTTACTCAAAGACTTTTACTGATTCTCCCAGCCATGCCAATAAAGTTTCCTTAAAAACTTAAAGTATATATTTTCTTGCCTTTCATAATTCACCACCTCCAACACTTCTTCATTTTGACTCCTCCATAAAATATTAATCCCCAGATTTTTAACTGTAATTCCTGATTTTTAATTCAAAAACATTGCAAAAATTTTTCCATGTAGTTTAACTATGGGCCCCCAAGTTTCTTAACCCAAATGTCCATAAGCCTTATTACACTTGACGTTGTGATGAAAGATGTTCTTTCATTTCTGTCTCTATTTCCTCTCAAGCAATTTTTGTCTGATTTATCCCAACCTTTATATTGACTATATCTCCTAATTTACCGAGCTTCACGACCAATCTATCATGTGTTTCTGTCTTCCCTTCACTTTCAATTTATCCAGACTAGGGAAGGGATCCTTAGTTTCCTTTTCTGTGTTTCACTTCCTGTGAACCCCACTGTTCCAGGTTTAAAATTTCTGTTCCAAATAGGCTTTTAATAAATAGCATTTTTTGATCCTTTGGGCTGCTTCTCTGCCACTGCCATCAAAATTCCCTCCTATTCCACTTCTCCTCTGGGACATGCAGATCCTCCCTCTGCTTGTCCAATTGCAAGAGACGACCTTTGAAACTTAACTTGAGACATTAATATAAATAAATAAATAAATAGATAGATAGATCGATAAATAAATAAATAAATTTACAGATTTATACAGAAATGCTGTGGGGCAGGGAGCGGGGGGAAACTTGAAACTTGGTACCCACTCCACCCCCTCACCATCTTCTGCATGTTAAAATATACAAAATCAGCCTGTAAATAACATCAGAGGTATCACCCCCAGCTTCCAGCCCATCAAATCAGTTTTGTGATATCAATCCCCTCTCTCCATAGAGTAAGAAAGAAGGTTGTAATTACCTGGTCTGTTCTCTCCCTTATATGGTGAGCTCCCGTGGAACAGGGATGTGTCCAAAGTGATTATCTTGTATCTGTCCCAGCACTTAGTACAGTACTTGGCTCAATAAAACATTGAACAAATACTATTACTGTTATCATTATTATTGTTAATACTACTTATAGTAATAATAATAAAAAGATGCACTGAGAAACCTGAGCAGAGCTCTCAGAACTGAGTTCTGACATACTCTCAGTAAAAAGTAAAAAAAAATGAAAGGAGTGCCTGGAGCAAGCTTCTTGGGGGCAGGGATCATATCTACCTTGTTTACTATACTGTACTATCCCAAGCACTTAGTACGGTACAGTAAATACCACTGTTTGATTGGTATGATGAGAACCAGGGCAATATTTGTCCTTGAAACCAAAGTCAGAGAATGTTTGAGGCAGGAAAGTATGGTCTGTGGCGTTTCACAGCAGAAAAGTTGAGGAAGATTAGAAAAAGGGAAAGAACCATTAGCTTTGGCCAGAAAGAAGCCTTCCTAGACTTGGTACAAATGCAGTAGATCTGACTTTTGTTTAATCGACTTATGAGACTAATTTACATGTGTTAATGCGATCCTAGACATCTTATCAAAGTCATTATCCCTGTAACAAGGGATTTTTTTGTCTTGTTTAATCAGCTGAGTTAAAAGGGAGGATGTGCAAGAAACTGTTAGAAACAATGAGTGACTGGATCTAGTTTAAAGCTGCAGATTGTCAGTTTATAGTTCTGCAGTTTTTATGTTATACAAAATATCAAGAAAATTGATCACTGTAATGGAGAATGGATAATAAAAATAATGAAAAAATTTTAAAACCCTGGATATTTTATTTAAGAAAAACTGGCAGTTGCTTAGTTATTGCAGGTGAAAAATACAACATACTGTGTCGACTAATTTCTCAGGTGTTTAAGTCTGTCTTTAGAACCCATAAGTTTCAGGAGATGGTTACAGACATAGTTTATTATCCATTACTAATCAAGTGATTCTGTTGTTGTAATAAACTAAAAATGGTAAAATATTAAAGCATTCAACATACGTATTTTTACATTGAAAGAACATTTGAAATCCACTATTTAAAGTGGACCCATCTGTCTTTAACAAGCTCATTAGAAGGGGTCAGCCAGGCAGGACTCATGACCTATTTGCGACCTATTTGTGTCCTGAGGTGAAAAGAAAGCCTTCATGGAAAAAAGATAATTCAACGTGATGCAAAACATATTTAGGATTTTGACAGCAAATATTTCATTTGAAAGGCATTTATTTCATTCAAAATGCAAGTAGTTGTTGGGTTCACAGAGACCTTAATGAGAGCTTAAAATGGGCATTAGCTTTGATCTGAAAATTAGGGTTAATAATACTTTTAATACCCACCTCTTTATTTGATGGGGATGATGAGGATAAAATGAGATCACTGGTATCAAAGCACTTAGGGAAAAGGAAAGTATATTACAAGTAATACAAAATACAACATCATTGGGAGTAACAAGGGAGGAAAAAGGATTTTAAATGTCTGAAACAAGTGGGAGCAGTTTTGGTTGAGGGAGTCAAGAAGGGAGAAAGGGTAGTATTCTTTTGATAACCAATAAAAGAGTTGCAATTGGAGCGGGTAAATGTAAAGGGGCAAGGGTCAGCATGATTTTTGCCTTTCCACACTAAGATAACCCTGCTGAGTGAGAGCAGGATTACAGGAACTGGCCTCAACAAAGTCAAGTTCTTCCATAAGTGAGCAGACTGCATGGCTGCCTGACTTTCCGGGCCATCTGAGGAGAGTCAAGTATTCCTGAGCCCATCTTCCTCTGAAGCTCCATGAAGTCTCAACAAGCCCAACCTGGATTTGTCTGTTCAGGGTTCTGCTGAGCTCCTTGAAATAGAGGACAAGCTTTGTGAAGTTTAGACCTATTCTTAATTTGCCTTCTATGGCTGCAGATCACAGGAACTCAGGTGGGCTAGGCTAATTTTCAATGAGTCTGGAACCTAACCCCCCCTTTCCAGTGCAAAACTAGATCCACATAGTACAGATTTACCTTGTTCTGGCTTTTTGTCTCAGAACCCCTAGTATAAGCTTAATACAGATTTACCTTATTCTGGCTTTTGTCTCAGAACCCCTAGTATAAGCCTGTCAGTAAGTACAGTATTAGTATAAGTACTAGTATAAGCCTAATAATTACTCATTTAAATTCCTGTCTTCTAAAAAGCTTGTTACTTGGATGTTAAATGCCTCTATGCAATTCACCCCAAATAGCAATGTGCTATTTCATTTAATAAATGAACCCTACAGCTGGTTCGCTTCTCCAATAAAATTCAATTTTCCTTAATATTAAAAAATTGAGAAATACTTCTTCTCTTTCTCTCATTTTCCCCCATATCCTCTTGATTCTTCACCAGATAGATTAGCGGGCTGAAACTGGACTTAAACCATTTGAGTTGAACCATCCAGTTCTGATGATTTTATATTTTCAAATACTGAAAACTTTAATTTTAATTAAATTTCTTTCTGCATTATAGATAAAAACAATAATATACTGAAATCAACATGCTTTGTCTTACAATGTAAAGCTGTCTCTGAAATCTTTGGTCCACTAAATATTCTTAAAGTGTACAATGAAAAGTTGCACCCTTCCCTACTACTTCCTCTCCTTTCCTCTCCTCCTCCTCCTCCCCACCCCATCACCCGCTCTATCCCCTTCCCCTCCCCACAGCACCTGTGTCTATTTGTACATATTTATTACTCTATTTTATTAATGATGTGTACATAGCTATAATTCTATTTATTCTGGTGGTATTAACACCTGTCTATTTGTTTTGTTATCTGTCTCCCCCTTCTAGACTGTGAGCCCATTGTTGGGTAGGGACCACCTGTATATGTTGCAGACTTGTACTTCCCCAAGCACTTAGTACAGTGCTCAGCACACAGTAAGTGCTCAATAAATATGATTGAATGAATGAATGGACTTCCTCAACTTAAGTCTTAGCAATGTTCTTTCAGTAGACAGTTATTCAAGTCTTATAGGCTTTTCAGAAACAAACGCTTTGACTGGCCTATTTACATGGAAAATAAGCTTCAGATCCAGAAATAAGCACTTTTTGATGTGGAAGCATTCATATTATTCTTCTTTGAATCAGTGGTGGTTAAAAGTAGATGAAAAGGGGAAAAAATGGATAGTTATAGGGGGAGAGGAGCTTCAAACAGTTTGTAAAAAAAAAAGGAGCCAGATATTTTGTTTCTACTTTTAATCAAAAGTCTTACTGACAGCAAGTAATTCGAAGTCCTCGTTAATACCTCAGCAGCCCCCGAATGGGCTATCATCTGCAATCAATGTCGTCACGCCCCAGTTCTTTGAGCCAGAAGCACTGTGGGAATCAGAGTAATGTTTTCTAGCCACCAGTCTCTGATTATAATCCTTGCTATATATTAGTGGTCCAAGCACCTTAATGCACTGTGTACCCAGCCAAAGTTTTGAAAAGATTATTTGTTGCCTTTCCACTTCTTGAAAATGATAGAAGGGGAAATTTTGAAACCACTCCTTTTCTTCTTAGGTCCCTCTCTGAGTCTGTGATTTCACATCCAGCACATAATAATTTTTTCAGGTGCAGAGAAGACAAGATTTTAGAGTATCAGAATTAGAATATCCTCTAAAGAAATAGATATAAAATATTTTAAGAAAAACCTATTTAGAAAACAATTCTAGAATATTTTCTAAATACTCTGTTAAAGGGTCACATGCTCTCCAAATTAAAAATAGGAGTGACTTTTTTTGATACAAGTATGGATTTTAAATGAGGAGAACATGAATATTTAATACACCAAAGCTGTATTATTCTGCCTAAATTATAAAATATATAATTTATATTCACATTTTACCTACATACAAAGTGCTTGCATAGCACATCAGTCCTTAGTATGTTATGAAAACTCTTATTTTCACTTGAGGACAAAGTTTATTATGGAAGGTGAATAATTATTGGAACTAATGTGAAATTATGGACAAGGATGACCAGCTTTGTTTAGACTGATCCATTTTCCTGCTAGCTAGAAATACATAACTTAAATCTGCAAATAGCAAATACTACGAGAAACACCTCATGCCATTAACTCTTGCAATAGCAGCTAATGTCTCATGTAATTGAGAACTCCATTTGGGGGATAATGGATTCTTTTAAATCTTATCTGGTTGGTCTTTCCATGTTTTGTTGCTTATTTTATGTAGAAAATTCTTATTTTACAGAAACTTTAAGGCCCTGAATATATGGATAAAATTATTATAGTGGCTTTGGCAGCGAATAAGTAGATGATGAATGGACTGACCTGAATGAAGGGAGGATTTAAACCAGCCATAAACTTCTCATTGGTTTCTGAATAAAACTTAGCTAGTCAGTATTACTCTAAGTAATCTGCCATCTGGAATCTTTCAGAGAGCAGTGTCAGTCAACTAAGCCAGGTTTTAAGATATGGGTCAATGGGATCGTCTGGTCACCCGTGTCGGAGATCAAAGGCAGTGTCAAAGTCAAAATCACAGAGCCAGGTACCATCTCAGAATGTATTCAGCATGCAAGTCCAGCTGTATTTTGAAATTGCACCTCTGTGATGAAGGTGAGAGAGTGAACTATATTACCTACCAAGCAGCAAGTATAATTATTGTGGTGTTTTTTCCTGTACACTTTTGAAACCTCAATGACTGTTGGAATAAAATGATATGCTCCTGAAACTATCAGAGAAAAATCCATTCTGAAATGGCCCATTGGGACATTTTGAAATGCATCTCATTTAATTTAGAAAGAGCACTGGCTTGCAAAGCCTGGCAAAATTTAGCCTTTGCACTACCAATATTCTGGTTTTAGTACATTTGTCAGGTCCTTAGAATGACTGAAATATGCCTGTATACAATTCTGTGTTAAATGTTTCACTGTCTATAATTCAAATTACTTTTTCCTTCTGGTTAACTCCCAAACTGATTTGTGCTTCTGTTTTTATTCTAAATACCCAAACCAACATATCATTATGGAAAAAATGAGAAAGGAAAAGGGATTGATTTAAAGGGGATTTTTTTTCCCACATCCTTACCACAGAATATCAAAGCTCTGGAGATGGAGTAGAGAAACTAAAGTGAAACCTGCATCTTGTTTCCATCCAATTACTTTTGACCATTAGAGATTTTACTTTAGGCTGCCTAATGTAAGGGAAAAGGAAAGTCATGATGATCACTCACTTAAATGAAAATTATGGAGTCAACTAATCAGATGACAATTAGGTTTGGCTGCCATGATATTTTCAATTTGATTTTCTTTTTTTCTTTTTCCCACTTAGGAATATAACTGGCAAGTTTCCTGATTACCCTGATGAGGAAGAAGGTGGTTCCGCTGTTATTTTTGCTCAAAAGACCCCACAAGAGGTACGTCATTGTCAAGTTAATATACAAATAAATGGGAGCAGAAGAGTGAAGTCATCAAGGTTATTATTCAAAAACATCTTTGTTCAAATCATTGTCTATGGTATTTTGGGATAGCATTTTTAAAATACACAATTTCACTTTTTATTCTCAATTGCTCCGTCTAAGGAGACTCACGTCCATTTGTTGCTTTTTGCTATATTTTTTATTAGATTTCCTCAAGTGAAGAAAAAAATATTCCCACAGCTCTGGATGGCACTTGCCAGATGTAAATAAATTCAGTGAAAACCGGTTACTGCTGATCCCAATGGGCCATTTCTCATATTTTTCCACGCTTTGCCTACCTCATCTGAACAGTGAAGTCAGTAGGATCTTTACACTTTCGATGAGCTCTGAAGGGGTTCTGTTTTTGTCATTCCACTTACTTCTTCCATGCCATAGCATATTCATTCCATCATAAGCAAACAAAGAGGATTTCTCCTGTCACCAGTTTTGCAGGTGCTGACACTTGGGATATTTTTGTAGGAGTGGGAGCAGAAATTTTAAAGGAGTGGAGGAAAATAAAGTCAATCAGGACTAGGGAAAAAGGGAATGAGAGTGAAGTTTGGAAAAGTTTGGGAAGCAGCATAACTAGTGGAAAGAGCATGGGCCTGGGAGTCAGAGGACCTGTGTTCTAATCCTGACTCTGCCACTTGTCTGCTGTGTGTCATTGGGCAACTCACTCAACTTCTCTGTGACTCAGTTAACTCATTTTTAAAATGGGGATTGGGACTCTGGGCCCCATGTGGGTCCTGGACGGTGTCCAAACTGATTGGCTTGTGTCTACCCCACCACTTAGTAGAGTGCCTGACACATAGTATGCACTTAAATTCCTTTAAAAACTATGTCATTGATTTATTCAAAAGAATAGTTCTGAATCTATATCAAGAGGGCCAGGCCCAGGCATTGAATCCTAACGTAGTAGATATAGGGCATTTTAAAAAATTACCTTGGTCCTTACCCAAGGAGTACATAGGCACAATCGATAAATGGTATTTATTGAGTACTTACTGCATGCAGAGTTCTTTCCTACGGACTTGGGAGAGTAAAATACATTCAAGTTGGTAGGCACGATCCCTGCTCTCAAAGGGGTCTAGTAGATGCACTACCAGTTTTATCACCTGTGGTGGCATAATTATCTAGACCAGGGATTGGCAACCCATGACTCTGAGCCCACTATTGGGTAGGGACTGTCTCTAATGTTGCCAACTTGTACTTCCCAAGCGCTTAGTACAGTGCTCTGCACACAGTAAGCGCTCAATAAATACGATTGATGATGATATCTGGCTCATTGTTACATATAGGCCGTTCGCGAGCACTTGGCACCTGAAAGTGCAATGCTATTAGTGTCGTCCTCACAGATTTGAGAGCAGGGAGGAGCTTGTCTGCCTCTCCATTCCTCTGAGCTGGAAAGTGGCCAAAGGAGAGTCAAAATGGCAACTGCATTCATTGCCCTCTGATGACAGGATGTGGCTGTACCCAATAGGAGGCCGCTAGGGTTCCCCGCCTGTCTCACCAGATGACAGAGAGAGGTGGGGCTGCTCTTGTCACTTCCTCTCTCTTCTCACCTTCTCCAGCCCCCATGTAAGCAGCAGTAGGGCTGAGGCAGGCTAGCCAAGGTGGGCAGGGATAGGGGCCACTCACTTCCTGGCGTGCTGAGGGCAAAAGCAGCCCAGATTCTGGGCACTGGGTCCCGCACATACTGACTGTGGCCATGGCGGGAGGGCAGGGGGAAATAGAGCAGCCCCAGTGCTGGGCACCATGGGCACTTTTCACAGTACCATGTCCAGAGCAGCAGTGGCTCCAGAAGGAACAGGAAGGAGTGAGTGAGATGGCAGGCACCGGGCTTTACAATGATAGCCCTCACCCTCCTGCATGGCCCAGTGGATCGAGCATGGGCCTGGGAGTCTGAAGGGCTTGGGTGCTAATCCTGGCTCTGCAGCTTGTCTGCTATGTGACCTTGGGCAAGTCACTTAACTTCTCTGGGCCTTGGTTACCTCATCTTTAAAATGGGGATTAAGACTGTGAGCCCCATGTGGATAAATCCTTTTATTACCATTTTGTATTCTTCTTAGTTTATGGATCTAGCCCCATCTAGGCTGTGGTGATATATCAACTTTTGTTATGCCTTTTAAAATTAAGGTTTATCTCTTCTGGTTCCTCTTTGTTACTGTATCTCTTTCTATGCTTTTTCATAATTTCATTAGCAATATTAAAAAAAGGGACTAGATGAGGCATTTTCTTGACGGGAGGTGAGGGGAAATCCAAAGTAAAGAGGGGAAGCAACTTAATTCTCCATTTACACAACTGTATCATGGGTAAACTTGTCTAATATGCAACTTCACACAAATAATACCCCATGTAAAAAAATTTAAAATCAAATAAATTTTTAAAATCCTCAGTACACATTTCTATGCAAATTCAATCAGTATTGATTGATAATTCACCTTTTTTGCTATTCTGTCCTAGTTTCTCATCTTCTGAAGGCACAGCATAAGTTCTGCATGTTTGACTATAGAATATGAGTGACGAGCATTTCCAAAATCAGGCTTAAATACATTTCCAAGAACACCGTCACACATAAAAATTTAAATTATTATTATCAATTAACAAGAAGTGTACTCACTGCACATTCTCTATTTGCATAACCCAATGATACTAGGTATATGTGAATAAAGGTATTTTCAAGGCTTAGTTTCAAAGGAAGTGCATTTGGGGTTAATTATTTATAATAATATGGGGTTCAGTTTCTTCAAATAAAAAAAGCTAATGCCAACTTTGACAATAGTATGGGGAAGCATCACACAAATAAGGAGGCAAGGGGGATACTGTTGTAAGAAACTCCAGGAAATTCCAAGGCCTACAATGTGGCCTTTTAAAGCGATAGGGCTTTTTTCCATGCTCTTTTTCCGTATTTGTATCAAGAATTTTATTTTATTGATGTTCTCAATGTTTGGTGAAAATAGGGTATGGCTATAGTTTCAGGAGAAGCATTCCTGTTTATTATTAAGCAGGCTTCTTGGTTTGAGTGCAGTTATCCATGCTAATGGATAAATCCTGTGTTTCATTCTGTATTCTTCTTAGTTTGTGGGTCTAGACCCTTCTAGACTATAAGCTTGTTGGGGGCAGGGAAAGGGTCTACCAACACCATTGTATTGTACTCCCACAAGTGCAATTACAGTGCTCTGCACACAGTAAATGCTCAGTAAATATGACTGAGTGACTGATAGCCCATTATGTGTTTAAATAAAATGTTTCATTTAATTTTACAAGCTGCTGCTGCTTCCTCCTCTTCCATCATCCTCTGTTAACCTTATTCCCCACTTACCCCTTGTCTTCCTCTTCATGCTTCACCAGGCCCCACCTTTTCATCCTCTTCCTCCTCCCCTGGACCTCACTTCAACTTCCTCCTCCTGTAGACCTCAGTTCCTTCTCCTCCTCCCCCTGGCACTTCTCTGCTGAGCCTGACCTCATTCTCTGCCAAGCATCAACTCCTCAGTGTCTCTGAACTCCGAGCCCCACACTCTCATCCTCTCCTCCATCCACCAGGCCCTTTGCCACATGCCCCTTCTTCTGCCTCTCCATCCTCTGGGCCCTGCCCCATCATCCTCTCCCTCCTCTGCCAGGCCCTGACTCCGCTCCACCCTCTGTTCTCTGAGGGTGGAATTTAACATCTTCAGTAAAACTGGACCACCATGAATGGTATTTATTGAGCTCTTACTGTGTGCACAGCACTGTACTAAAAGCTTCAGGGAGTATACAGTTGGCAGACACAGTCCCTGCCCTCAAAGAGCTTCCAGTCTAGAGTTGAAAGGATTCAATGGATATGGGTGGGGAATGTATCTGCTAATTCTGTTGTATCTTACCCTCCCAAATGCTTAGTACAGTGTTCTGAACTTATTAAGCACTCAAAAAGTATGATTGATTGAAAGGATTCCATTCATTCATTTAATCATATTTATTGAGTGTGCTTACTGTGTGCAGGGCACTTTACTAAGTGCTTGGTAGAGCCCAATACAATAGACAGTCAGATTCCCTGTCCACAATGAACTCCTTTTCATTCTTGAATGTGTCTTTTACCATAGGATCATCTAGTGCTCACACTAACTCCCCTGCATTGTGCTTTTCAAATTCGTTTAAGGCCCACCTCCTTTCCTCTTTTCATTTGGTTTACTTGTATTTTTAAGCTTAACTGCTCTCTTTTTGGGTGAGCTCTCTATTTTATAAAGGATGTTTTGTTGTCTTTTTTTCCTCTGACCTCTCTGTGTGCCAATTAGCCATATAGTTGATCTGTTTGATCACTTCCTTTTTCATTCTGTGGCACTCATTTTTCTTGAACCTCTAATATGTTGGTTCTAAACAGTCTCTAGTCTTTTTGGGAGTGACTTTTATTTTAGGTCCCACTTTCAGAGTTTTCCTAACATGTTATCACAGGTTCCTTTTAAAAATGTAAGTATCTATGTGTTGGGTACTTTTAATCCTTCCCTTTCTTGTAGGAATGTTGAATGTATTCATGTTGTGATCACTTTTGCAGACTGGCTCACACACACATTTCCACTTCTGGCCCAACGTACTATCTACTGCTCCTTTCTCATTTTAGGACTCGTTGTTCCAGAAAGCTCCTTGTGGGCAGGGAACATGTTTACCATAACTGTTATATTGTACTTCCCAAGCACTTAGTATGGTGCTCTGCACATAGTGTTCAAATACGATTGATTTTGTAAAATAATATTTGTTAAGCACTTACTGCATGCCAGGCACTGTACTAAATTCCAGCTAATCACGTTGTACACGGTCCATGTCCCACATGGGGCTCACATTCTTAATCTTCATTTTACAGGTGGGGTTACTGAGGCACAGAGAAGTTAAGTGACTTACCCAAGGTCACATTGGCAGAGTCAGGATTAGAACCTAGGTCCTCTGACTCCCTGGCTCATGTTCTTTTCCCTGGACTATGCTGCTTGATTGATTTTTGTAAAAAATGATTTATCCCATAAAGTAACCCCTTGTTACTCTATCTGCTCCCTGTACTGAGGTATGTTCAGCCAAACTACATGAGAGCATTGAAATCGCCCATTTCTATCTGTGCTAATTGTAGATCTTTCCCAACCTCTTCTAATATTCAGGTTAGACCTTCTAGAACACATTTATTGTGTAAATCTAGAGGCATTATATAATACTCATTTTTTTTAGCATTTGTATGTTATTACTGTTGGTTTCCTCTCACACATAATGTCACACTATGCTAGTGTATCCATCCCTCTTTTTCTTTTAGAGTATCTATCCTGGCTTCACTGAATCCCTTCCCTTCACCAAACCTCAGAGATATCTCTAGATAATCATATCTAGACTCTTGCTCCATTAAGGATTACAATAAGCATTCCAGTTCACTGGTGCTTCTTTGGCCTCCAGCATTAGTGTAGTCTTTCAGTTTTGTTTATATGTCAATTTCTATCATTACCAATTCCTAGGCCCTCAAAGCCTCTCTCTCCCATGGATTTGACACTCATGCTCACCTTCACTCACCAGCTTTCCTCCGGTTTTTATTCGCAAAACTGCTCTACCACAAGTGAGCTCAGCTCACTTTGAACCATGGAGCAAATTCTGGGTTCCCAGCAGGGTAAGGAGGGGCATACGTCTTCTCTAAAAAATCAATTGTCTGTTAGTCCATCCCCACTGGCACAAAGCAAAAGGAAATAGGCAATCTTGGAAAATCAATCAATCAATCCATGGTATTTATTGAGCGCTTACTACATGCTTACTTTAAGCACATAGGAGAGTGCAATACAACAGAATTAGAGAACACATTCGTTGACCAAAATGAGGTTACAGTCTAGAGGAGAAAGGTAGCAGAGCAATCTCCCAGTAATAGGTTGACAGAAAAGGAAATAGTCTGTTAGCATTGTTAATTGAGTGCTCCCTGTCGACAGGGCAGTACCTTGTTACTGAAAGAGTTATGGGAAACAAGAAAAGGAGACAAAGTAACTTTACTAAGATTTGGGGTCAGCATTTCCATTGCACTGTGTCTATACAAATTTTATGTCAATCAATTGTCTCACAAGCCCACAACCTTGATGTCATCCTTGACTCTGCTCTCTCATTCACTCCACACATCCAATCCGTCACCAAAACCTGCTGGTCTCACCTCCCCAACATTGACAAGATCCACCCTTTCCTCTCCATCCAAACCAGTACCTTGCTGGTTCAATCACTCATCCTATCCCAACTAGATTACTGCATCAGCCTCCTTTCTGATGTCCCATCCTCCTGTCTCTCCCTGCTTCAGTCTATCCTTCACTCTGCTGCCTGGATTATCTTTCTACAGAAACGCTCTGGGCATGTCACTCCCCTCCTCAAAAATCTCCAGTGGTTGCCAAGCAAAAACTCCTCACTCTCACTTCCAAAGCTCTCCATCTCCTCGTCCTCTCCTACCTCACCTCCCTTCTCTCCATCTACAGCCCAGCCCGCACACTCTGCTCTTCTGCTGCTAACCTCCTCACTGTGCCTCATTCTTGCCTGTCCCACCGTCGACCCCCGCCCATGTCCTACCTCTGGCCTGGAATGCCCTCCCTCCTCACATCTGCCAAACTAGCTCTCTTCCTCCCTTCAAAGTCCTACTGAGAGCTCACCTCCTCCAGGAGGCCTTCCCAGACTGAGCCCCCCTTTTTCTCTCCTCCTCCCCCCCTCCCCATTGCCCCCTTCTGCACTACCCCCTTCCCCTCCCCACAGCACTTGTGTATATTTGTACGTATTTATTACTCTATTTTATTAATGATATGTACATAGCTGTAATTCTTTTTATTCTGATGGTATTGTCACCTGTCTACTTGCTTTGTTTTGTTGCCTATTTCCTCCTTCTAGACTGTGAGCCCATTGTTGAGTAGACACTGTCTCTATATGTTGCCGATTTGTACTTCCCAAGTTCTTAGTTTAGTGCTCTGCACATAGTAAGCGCTCAATAAATATGACTGAATGAATGAATATAGAGTGTTTACGGTGTGCAGAGCACTATACTAAGCACTTGGGAGAGTATAACAGAGTTGGTAGGCACATTCCTTGCCCACACAGTGTCATTCACAGCTCTGTCCTATGATAGTATTGTTGGGTTATGAGAAGACCAAGAAACAATCTTGAAACTAGAATTAGGCTCTTCTAAGCTGCAAATGCAGTGGCAAGGAGAATTAGCATGGGTTTTGGGGGGGTTTGTTTGCTTTTTGGGGGTCATTTGTTAAGTGTTTATTATGTGCCAGGCAATGTACTGTACAAATGCTAGGTCAGTGAAGTTAGGTAGGAGGGAGAGGATTGATTGAGTATATAGATAAGTAAGTGCAACAAGGGTGATGAGGAAATGCTAAAGAGACATTCAGGGGAGAAATAGGGTGGGGAGATAAGAGATTAATTAGAAATGTTCTCTTAGATAAGATATGGGTCCCAAAGAAGGAGAGAAAAATGGTCTGCTAGTTGCAAAGGGAGAGGGAGTTCTAGGCTGAAAGGAGGGTATGACCAAGAGGTTGATGGTGAGAGACAAGAATGAGGTCTATATAAGAATAGTGAAATGCAGAACTGAAGTGTAGTGGGAGAGGAGCAGTAATAAGTAGTAGGGAGAGCTGAATGAGTATCTTAAGGCCAATGATCAGGAGTTTCTGCTTGAGGAATGAAGAGAATGGGCCTCATTCCATTGAAGATTTGTGAACAGAGAAGACACGTGCACAAAACAATGTTTTAGAAAAATGATCTGAGCAGCAGAATGAACTATAAGAGAGACAAGAGGCTGAGGCCGGCAGGTCTGGGAAGCAGTCAAATGCAGTGGTCAAGTTGGGATATGACAAGTGTTTGGGCCAACATGATGGTAGTTTGAATGGAGAGGAAAGGAATGGTTCTTGAGATGCTGTAAAGGAAAAATGAACAGGATTCATTCTTTCAGAGGTCACCAGTGATCTCCTTCTTGCCAAATCCAACAACCTCTACTCCATCCTAATCCTCCTCGACCTCTCAGCTGCCTTTGAGAGGGTGGACCACCCCCTTCCCCTGGAAACATTACCCAACCATAGCTTCACAGGCTCTGTCCTCTCCTGGTACTCCTCATCTCTCTGGCCATTCATTCTCAGTCTCCTTCAAAGGCTCCTCCTTTGCATCCCATCCCCTAACTGTGGGCATCCCTTACTGGGATTGAGGATTGAGACTGTGAGCCCCAAATGGGACAGGGACTGAGTCCAACCGGGTTTGCTTGTATGCACCCCAGCATTTAGTACAGTGCCTAGCACATAGTAAGCACTTAAATACCTAGACTGTGAGCCCACTGTTGGGAAGGGACCGTCTCTGT
The DNA here is from genome assembly GCF_015852505.1 of Tachyglossus aculeatus. Classification (NCBI taxonomy): domain Eukaryota; kingdom Metazoa; phylum Chordata; class Mammalia; order Monotremata; family Tachyglossidae; genus Tachyglossus; species Tachyglossus aculeatus. The sequence goes on from NC_052072.1 coordinate 55,938,066, forward strand.
ATGTTGCCAACTTGTACTTCCCAAGCGCTTAGTACAGTGCTCTGCACACAGTAAGCGCTCAATAAATACGATTGAATGAATGAATGAAATACCACAATTATTATTAAGTGGTTGGGAAAGTATACAATAGATTTGGTGGATATGGTCCCTGCTCACAAGAGGCTTAAAGTCTACAGGGTGAGACAGACATTAAAATAAATTACATATCACTGAAACAGCAGTATATAAGAATATATGCATAAGTGCTCCAGAGATGGGGATAGTATTGAGGTGCTTAAGGGGTATACAGCCAAGTGCTTAGGCAACACAGAGAAGAGGATAGGCAGAAAAAATGAATATTTAATCAGGGAAGGCCTCTTATAGGAAATTAATCAATCAATGGCATTTATTTAGTGCTTACTATGTGCAGACACTGTACTAAGTGCATGGGAGAGTACAATACAATGGAATTAGCAGACACGTTCCCTGCCCATAACAACCTTACAGTCTAGAAGGCTAAGTGATTTTAGGAGGGTTTGGAATTTGGGGAGAGTGGTGGACTCTTGGATGTAAAGGGGGAGGGAGTTCCAGACCCAAGGGAGGATATAGAAGTGTACAGTGCTCTGCACACAGTAGACGTTAAGTAAATACCAATGTTTGACTCATCAATCAATCAGTAGCATTTACTGAGTGCTTACTGTTTGCAAGACACTATACTAAGCACTTGGAAGGGTACAATACAACTAAGTTAGTAGACCCATTCCCTGACCACAAAAGCTTACGGTCTAGATGCGGAGAAAGACATTAAAATAAAGTATGAATATGTACATAAATGCTCTAAGCCTGAGGATGAGGCTAATATCAAGGAGTTGAGAATAATGCCATGGTTATAGGCCTGTGAGATGGAGGATGGTGGCATTGTCTACAGTGATAGGAAAGTCAGAAGGAGGAGAGGGTTTGGGTGAAGATGAGTTCTGTTTTAGACATGCTTGAGGTGTCAGTGAAACAACCAAGAAGTGATGTCCCAAAGGCAGGAGGAAATGTGACACCATAAAATAGGTGAGATATCAGGGCTGGAGAGGTAAATTTGGAAATCATCCATGTAGCGATGACATTTGAAACAATGAGTTTTCCAAGGTAGTGGGCGTACATGGAAAATAGAAAGGGACTCAAAACTGAGTCTTGAGGGAACCCCACAGCTAGAGAGAGGGAGGCAGAGGAAGAGACTGTGAAAGAGACTGAAGATAGAGGCCAGAGAGAAAGGAGAACCAGGAGTGGGCAGTGTCAGTGAAGCCAAGCTTATATAATGTTACCAGGAGAAGAGGATGCACCACAAGGTCAAGGGCAGCTAAGAGGCTGAGGAGGAGTATTATAGTAGAGACCATTGAATTTGGCAAGAACATCATTGATAACCATGGATAAGGCTGTTTCTATAAAGTGGGAAGAAACCAGAATGCAGGGGGTTGCACAAAGTTTGTGTTGTCAGTGTTGTCACTGTTGACTGTGTTAATATTTTTTATGAGTTATGGGAAAATTAGGAGAAAAAGAGGATTTGGAAGAGAAGATGAGGAATTCAGTTTTGGACATGATAAGCTTGAGGTGCCAGCAGAATATCCATATAGAATATCCCAAAGGCAAGAAAAACTGTGAAATTTCAGAGAGGGAGAGATTTCAGGGCCGACAAAGAATATTTGGGAGTTGTCTACATAGAGGTAGTAGTTGAAGTGTTTGGAGCAAATGAACCCCCTAAAGGAGTGAGTGTAGACTGAGGAGCAGCGTGGCTCAATGGAAAGAGCCTGGGCTTGGGAGTCAGAGGTCATGGGTTCGAATCCTGATCTGCCAACTGTCAGCTGTGAGACTTTGGGCAAGTCACTTAACTTCTCTGTGCCTCAGTTACCTCATCTGTAAAAGGGGGATTAAGACTGTGAACCCCATGTGGGACATCCTGATCACCTTGTATCCTCCCCAGTGCTTAGAACAGTGCTTTGCACATAGTAAGCACTTAACAAATGCCATTATTATTATTATTATTATTATTATTATTATTAGAATATAAGAGAACCCAACAGCATCTTGAGGGACCTCCACAGTTAGAGGGAGGCAGAGCAAGAGCCAGTAAAAGAGACTGAGGAGCAAGCAGAGAGGTGGGAAAACCAAGAGAAGATTATGGCAAAGAAGCCAAGCTTTGATAGTGTTCCCAGGAGAAAAGGGGTGGTCCTCAGTGCCAAAGAGCAGCAAGGTCGAGGAGGATTAGGATGGAGTAGGGATCATTAGAAATGGTGAGATGTTCATTGGTGATCGTGCAGAGAACAGTTTCCGTGGAGGGGAGGGGGCAGAAGCCAGATTTGAAGTAGCTTGTCTAAACAATCCATTTGAAGAGTTTGGAAGGAATGGTAGGAGGAAGAAGGGACAGTAGCAGGAGGGTTCTGTGGGGTCAAGGGAGGGTTTTTGTGTTTTTTTTTAAGAGAGGGGAGGCATAACTGTATTTGAATGCAGAGGGGAAGGAGCCATTGGAGAGTGAGTGGTTAAAGAAAAATCAGGGAGGGAAGCAGCATAAGAGCAAGAGTTTTTATGAGGTGTGAAAGGGTGGGAATGGAGGCCCAGGTGGAGATGGTAGATTTTGGAAGCATGTGGGAGATCTCCTGAGAGACAGACAGGAAGGAAGAGAGAGTGGATGAGCATTGAGGGGATAGAGTTCATGTTTGTTATGAATACTTGCTGTGAGCAATGGACATGGGAGTGGATAAGGGAGAAATAGCATTACTGAGCAGAGAAGAGGGCAAAATTATCATAAGCAAGGTTGAATTTTAGATGGCTAAGATTAGCCCAAGATGATGATTGCCTCAAGGCTGGTAAGTTGATGGTGGTACAAAATTTTACAGCAAATTTAGCCGCCCTTTGATCTTGAGTGTGGCTCAAAAATGATGCTGATGAAACTGCTAAGGAAGCTAAAGTGGTCAGTTTCAAAATCACCTAGAAGACCGGGAAATCATTCTAGCTTTCTAGACTTCAACTTGCTAGGGTGCTAGGTGCTCTGTCACTGCCCAAAATTCCGTTCAGCTCCCCCAAATCATGCTGTCTTTTCTATTCTGTTTTCAGCTTCTTTGTCAATCACCGTTACATAGTGAACTGCTGGGAGGCATAAATTCAGTTTTAATGTTTTGTTTCTTGTTGCCAATGCAATTTTTTTTTACTGTGTTAGGTTTCTGGGTGCATCATCAATCCTCATCAGTTGTATTTATTCAGTGCTTACTATGTGAAGAGCACTGTACTAGGTGCTTGGGAGAGTACGATACAACAGAATTTGCAGACACCTTCCCTGCCCATGTTTGTACATAACACTAGTTTGCTTCAGGCTTATTGCTTATGCTATGCATTCTGTGAAGCAATTCAAAAGCATGTCTTGTTGTATGAGTCTCCAGAACCCAGTTATTGGCATGCAGCAGAACCTGGAAGACTGCTTCTAGCCTGTTGAGTTGGAAAAGTTCCCCAGTAGATTGGAGGGACTATAGTTCAGCTTCCATTTTCCAATTCCATCTGAATTCCAGTTATATATAATTGTAGAAGGTGGTAGGAGAAGGAGGATCAGAAAAAGAAAAGGGAAAAGCTTTTTCAATGAGTAGGCATTAAAATAGAAATTGGATTTACTCTGTTTGGTCTGATTAAAAAAGATAATAGCAGAGTCAAGCAGCAAACAAAAGTCCAGGTTTCAATTCATAGCTTTGCCAAACATGAACTCTGAGTTTGGGCCTGGTTATTTGCTACTAGGCATGTTCGGTGTTTTGTTAAGAAAAGGTCTATGAGTCCCAGTATCTAAGCTTTGTTAAGGGGATAGCAAAGCAGTCTGCATATGAACAAAAACCCTCTAGAGTTTAAATTAGAAGCATATGTGGGAGTCAAGAGGGCTTTGTTGGCTGTTCTTGGCAGCAGGGGAGCAAGCAGCAAGCAGGTCTCATTTTTTTTTCTAAATGTCTTAAAGATAAGACTTGCCAATAAATCCAATTTAAAAAATTTAAAAAGACCAATAAAAAACTTCATTTCCTACCGTATTTATGGAGAAAATGTTAAGTCCTTCATTGAGTTCTTTCTTCATTTTGCTCTGCTGCTAGAACATGTGCTTTCTTTTTACATGGTGAATATTGCTCATTCTAAAGCCTGAAGGCATAACTACTATAATTATTTAAGCCTCTGTTTTCCCTGCCTTTCTCCTTGCCCTGAGGGAAAATACCAACTGCCATGGTATTTATTCCACACAAAAAAGCTGCCTGTCATCTGGTAAAAGCCCTGGGTAGGATCCATTCTATGAGCAAACAGCTTGAGTGTATGTTGGACACTTTGGGCCATGCAGTAACTCTTTGGGATTCCTAGGCAGCCATTAAGTTCCATTTAGTTGGGTAAATGAGTTTCTGATATCTTGAAAGTGTTGTGTTGTTTTGTTTCTTTTGTTTATGGTATTGGTTAAGCATTTACTATGTACCAGGCTTTGTTCTAAGCACTGGGGTACCTCCCAAAGTGTCATGGTAAATATCCATTCTAGTTCAATCCACTGCACTCTATCCATCCAAGCAGCAGTGGAGACATAAGATAGAATCAATCAATGGTATGTACTGAGTTCTTACTTTGTGCAAAGCATTGTACTAAACGTTTGGGAGAATACAACATAATAGAGTTGGTAGACACATTCCCTGCCCACAACGAGCATGCAGACTAGAGAAGTAAGAGTTTCCCTGGTCACAGCTGAAGCAGAAGGTGCTGTCATATCCTTTCCTAAGAGACTGGACAGGACAATTGAGGAGAAGGAAGAAGCACAAAGCTACAATGCCAGTAATGTAAAAGAGCCTTCTTTTGCCTACACTTTCCAGATGTGATTGGGGTGTTTTGGGAGAAGACTGAAGGAGAGGAGAGCTGAGCTCTGTTGTTTTTTTGTTGTTGTTTTTTAATACTATTTGTGAGGCACTTTGTTCCAGGTGCTGTACTAAATGCTAGGGTAGGTACAAGCTAATCAGGTTGGGCACAATCCCTGTCCCTCATGGGGCTCACAGTCTTAATCCTCATTTTACAGATGAGGTAATAATAATAATAATGATGGCATTTATTAAGCACTTACTATGTGCAAAGCACTGTTCTAAGTGCTGGGAAGGTTACAGGGTGATCATGTTGTCCCACGTGGGGATCACAATCTTAATCCCCATTTTACAGATGAGGTAACTGAGGCACAGAGAAGTTAAGCGACTTGCCCAAAGTCACACAGCTGACAATTGGCAGAGCTGGGATTTGAACCCATGACCTCTGACTCCAAAGCCCATGCTCTATCCACTGAGCCATGCTGCTTCTCCACCTGCTCTCTTCAGGTAACTGAGGCACAGAGAAATTAAGTGATTTGTTCAAGGTCACACAGCAGACAAGTGGTAGATCCACTAAGCCAGGATCCACTAGGCCATGCTGCTGCTTCTGCCCCATACAGTCCTGCTATCTCTTCCTCATTCCCTTTTTCCTCCCTTCTTCCTCACTCTCCTTATCAGGACTTCCTGGAAAGAATTTGGAGCCAGTTGAGTCCTCCCTCCCTACTCTCCCCAAGCCAGAAATCCAGAGTTTGCACTGGGCAATGGAATTTATCCAGAGCAGGACAGAACCTTAGGGTACCGCTAGACTCAGTGGATTTTTAAATGGAATACTGAGAGTCTCTTACTTCAGTTTAATGTCTTTTTATATGAGTCTAACTCTTCCCGTTAATGACTCAATTGTTGTCTTAGAGCTAATAGTCTTTGGGAAATGGGTTATCTTAATACAGTTTCCAGGAGTTGGAGACTTTTTGATGTTGCACTAAAAAACTGACTAAGGTCTCTGAAAACATAGCTTGAAACCGAAAAAGTGTGTCATAATCGCTTTTGTGATCCTTCTGTTTACCTGGGAAGTTGTGAAATTTCTGAATGAGATTTTATGGATGGAAAAGACATGGTGATAAAGATATGGCATAGGTTTATGTTAAAATGCCAAGGAACATATTCCTCCTTAGCGAAGTTTTCTCATGAGAAAATTCTTGGGTATTAGATCTATTTTGTAATTTCACCTTATTTCATCTTTTAAATCCTAGGGAATACAACACTGATGAAACCAAAAAGGTTACACTAGAGCTGTATACAATGAATCTTGGAATTTAAACTATCTGGGACAGGGACTAAACCTTAGCTTTCTTCTTTATGATATTTGTTAAGTGCTTACACTTAACAACTTATTTGTTCAGTGCCAAGCACTGAACTAAGCACTGGGGTAGATACAAGCTAATCAGGTCAGACCCAGTCCCTGTCCCACATGGGGCTCACAATCTTAATTTTATGATAATAATGATAATTATTGTTATAATATTTGCTAAGTCCTTACTTGTGCCAAGCACTGTTGTAAGCCTGGGGTAGACACAAGGTTAGAGAAGCAGCGTGGTTCAGTGGAAAGAGCCCAGGCTTTGGAGTCAGAGGTCATGGGTTCGAATCCCGGCTCCGCCAACTGTCAGCTGTATGACTTTGGGCAAGTCACTTCACTTCTCTGGGCCTCAGTTCCCTCATCTGTAAAATGGGGATGAAGACCGTGAGCCACACGTGGGACAACTTGATCACCTTGTAACCTCCCCAGTGCTTAGAACAGTGCTTTGCACATAGTAAGCGCTTAATAATAAATGCCATTATTATTATTATTATCAGTTTGGACACAGTCCCTGTCCCACATGGGGCTCACCATCTTATTAGAAGGGAGTGGGATTTAATCCTCTATGGCCTCTACTCCATCCTCATCCTCCTTAAGCTCTCAGCTGCCTTCAACAGTGTGGACCATCCCCTTCTCCTGGAAACATTATCCCAGCTTAGCTTTACTGACTCTGTCCTCTCCTGGTTCTCCTCTTATCTCTCTGGCCGTTCATTCTTGGTCTCCTTCACGGGCTCCTCCTCTGCCTACCATTCCCTAACTGTGGGGATCCCTCAAGGTTCAGTTCTGGGTCCTCTTCTATTCTTCATCTACATCCACTCCCTTGGAGAATTCATTTGCTCCCATGGCTTCAACTGCCACCTCTATGCATATGATACCCAAATCTACATCTCCAGCCCTGATCTCTGTCCCTCTCTGTAATCTAGCATCTCCTCCTGCTTTCAAGACAACTCTACTTGGATGTCATCCCATCACCTCAAACTTAACATGTCCAAAACAGAGCTCCTTATTGTCCCAACCAAACCCTGTCTTTCCCCAGCTTTCCCATCACTGAAGATGGCACCACCATCCTTCCTGTCTCACAAGCCCATAACCCTGGTGTTATCCTTGAATCCTCTCTGTCATTCAACCCACATATTCAATCCATCACTATACCCTGTCAGTCCAACTTCACAAGATTGCTAAAATCCACCCTTTCCTCTCCATCAGAAATGCTACCATGTTAATACAATCACTCATCCTATCCTGCCTGGATTACTACATCAGCCTCCTTGCTGACCTTCCAGCCTCCAATCTCTCGACCCTCCAGTCCATACTTCACTCTGCTGCCTGGATCATTTTTTTTTTACAAAAACACTCAGAACATGTCACCCCACTCCTCCCAAAACTCCCATGGTTGCCCATCCACCTCCTTATCAAACAAAAACACCTCACCATTGCCTTTAAGGTACTCTACCACTTTGCTCTCTCCTACCTCACCTCACTTCTCTCCTTCTACAACCCAGCCTGCACACTTTGCTCCTCTAGTGCTAACCTTCTTGCCATTAACTCCTAGCTCATGTCCTGCCTCTGGCCTGGAACACCCTCTCTCCTCAAATCCAACAGACAATTACTCTCCCCTCCTTCAAAGTCTTATTGAAGGCACCTCTCCTCCAAAAGGCCTTCCCAGACTAAGACCCAAATTTCCTCATCTCCCACTCCCTTCTGCATCACCCTGACTTGCTCCCTTTTGCCTTTCCCCACCTCCCAGCCCCACAGCACTTATGTACATATCTGAAATTTTATTTGTATTGATGTCAGTCTCCCCCTCTCTAAACTGTAAGCTTGTTGTGGACAGGGAATGTGTCTGTTTACTGGTTTGTTCATTCATTCCATCGTATTTATTGAGAACTTACTGCATGCTGAGCACTATACTAAGTGCTTCGAAAGTACAACTCAGCAACAGAGGCAATCCTTGTGTTGTACTCTACCAAGCAATTAGTAGAGTGCTTTGCACACAGTAAGCACTCAATAAATACTATTGAATGAATGCATGAATTACAGATTAGGAAACTAAGGCACAGAGAATTGAAGTGACTTGCCCAAGGTCACACAGCAGACAAGTGGTGGAGCTTGGATTAGAATCCAGGTCCTTCTAACTCTCAGGCCAATGCCCACTAGACCATGCTGCTTCTCACAATAGGTAAGGTAACAGTGGCCTAGAGAAGCAAAGTGATTTGCCCAAGGTCACACAGCAGACAAGTGGTAGATCCTGGAATAGAAACCAGGTCCTTCTGATTCCCAGGCCAGTGCTCTATCTACTAGGCCACACTGCTTCTCCACAGTTTATGTGGACTATGCTTATCTGGCTATATATGTCAACCCCAGTATTATGCAAAGTTCTTGGGAACACAGAAAATGCTTAGTATATACATTATTGTTATCATTTTTATTAATAATAAAAAAGACCCCGGAAATGGCATCAGAGTGGTCTAGCAGCCACTCCCCACACAAGGTGCCAACTTCAGAGTGGAACTGCAGGGAGGAAGACTTTTGCTTGATCCCTATAGCTTTTGGGCTATGTGTCTTGCCAGCCCCGTACTGTAAAAAAAAAAAGGGGGGGGGGAGGGGGTGGCAGCTGGAAACAGGAGTTTCATTGGGAAAACAGTCTAGTAGTAATAGGAGTGCTTAGAGAGTGACCATTGGGTGCAGTGCACTGTGCTAAGCATTTGGTAAGCTCAAAAAAGGCATGTTCCCTGACCACCTGAAGCTTACAGTTAAATGGGGAAGGCAGACATAAAATATTTACAAATACTTAAAAAAATTGAATGTACAGTTTAAATAAATGTAGATGCAGAAGTGTTGAAAATGGCTATAAAAATTCATTAGTACTAGAGATGTCTGATAGGTTTTGTATATACATCTTGGGGTGCTGGGAACTAATCAGGGAAGGCTTGTTGGAGGAGGTGGAATTTTAGGAGGGCTTTGAATTTAGGGAGAGCTGTGGTTGTTCAAATGTGTGTAAGGAAGGAATTTTAGACCAGGGGAACAGAAGTGAGAAAAGTCAAGAGCAAAGTACATACTCATGAGGGGAACAAAGATAGCAAATTGGGGAATAGTGGATGAAGAGTAAGATGGGATGTTCTGAAGAGGCTGTATTCATGGAGTCACTATGGGTCAGAAACATCTTGACATCATTTGAAGAAGGATGAAGGGTGTAGAGAAGTAGGGTGGGGAGAGTTGGTTGAGGGAGAGCCTGGAAGCCAAATTTAAGGAGTTATTATTTGATACAAAGGGCCGCGGGAGGCTAGTGATAGTTTTGAGGAGAGGAGACGATGATGGTGCGGCAGTATAAGTTGGAGATTGGGGGAAACTGGAAGTAGGGAAGCCAGCAAGGAGGCTGATACAATATTCTATGTGTGATATGACACAGCTTGTACCAGTAGTGTAACTGGCTGCAAGCAAAGGTACAATCCAGGAGATGTGCAGGAAGAAATGGCAGGATTTAGTAGTAGAGCGAATGTGAGAGTCGAAAGTTGGCAAGGAGCTTCTGTGAAAGGGAGGATGGTGGGGTTATTGACCGAGATGAGAAGGTTACGTGAGGAGTTCTGTTTTAGACATATTTCATTTGAGGTTCCAGCAGGACATTCAAGCAGAACTGTCCTTGAGCCAAGATGAAGCAGCCCTGGGAGCCAGAGGACATGGATTCCACTCCCGGCTCTGTACTTTGCATGCTGTGTGACCTTGGGTAAGTCACTTAAATTCTCTGAGCCTCAGTTTCCTCAACTGCCCTATGGGGATTCAGTCTCCCTTCTATTTGACTGTGATATCCATGTGGAACAAGGACTGTTTCTGGTCCGATTAACTTGTATTTATTCCAGTGCTTAGAACAGTGATACAAAGTAAGCATTTAATAAATACCATTTAAAAAGAAAAGAGGAGATATGGGACTGCAGATCAGATCAGAGGTCAGGGATAAAGAGAAAAATTGGGGAGGCATCCACATAAAGATGGAGGCAAAAGCCATATGAATAGATTAGCTCCCTGAGAGAGGGAGTATTCAGTGAAAAAAGTAGGAGGCCCAGAACCAAGCCTTGCAGAACACCCAGAGTTAAATGAGGAGAGGGAGAAGAGGAGCCAGGGAATAAAACTAAGAAGAAACAATCAGAGATGGAAAGAGAACTGGGTTTGCACTGTGTCAGTGAAAGCAAGGCCTGATAGGATTTCAAGGAGGAGGGAGTGGTCTATAGTGTCCAAAGCAGGCAAGAGATCAAGGAAGGTCAGGGCAGAGTAGAGCCTCTAGTACAGTGCTAATAATAATAAAAGTCCTCAAATTACCATGGATTGTTAATTACACCTTTAGACTTGGCTAGAAGGAGGAGACCCAGAGAGTGCTACGTCGATGCAGAGAAGGAGTCAAAATTCTGACTACAGCTGATTGAGAAGAGAGTTAGTGGAGTAGAACTGAGGGCAGTATGGCCTAGTGGAAAGAGTCCAGGGCTGGGAGTCAGAGGACTCAAGCGATTAATAAATACCATCATTATTACTGTTATTATTATTATTATTATTATTAATCCTGACTTCGCCGCTTGCCTGCTGCGTGACCATGGATGTCACAACTTCTCTGTGCCTCAGTTCCCTCATCTGCAAAATGGGGATTAAAATTTTGAATGCCATGTGGAACATGGACTGTGCCCAACCTGATTATCTTTCATCTACCCTAGCTGTTACTACAGTCCTTGGCACATAGTAAGTGCTTAACTGAGACCATTTAAAAAGAAAAGGTGAATGTGCCTGCTGCCCATCATAGGTGTCCGGATGGGAATGGGAGCTAAGGCAGTGGCTGGAAAGGGGTTTGTGGTGGAAAGAGGACTTTTTGTAGTATGAAGTAGAGTTGAACATGTTTAAAGGCTGAGGGGAAGGAGCCATAGAAGAGTAAGAGGTTGAAAAGAACTGTGAGGAAAGGAAGGAGTGATTTTTAGGAGGTGAGAGGGGATAGGGTCAGAAGCGCAGGTAGAGAGGGTGGATTTAGAGAGCAGTCAGGAGGCCTTCTCTTGAGAAATGGCTGGGTAGCAGGAGAAAGATGAGAAAGCGACAGCTGAGTGTTGAGGGGAGTAATGGGGAGACTTTATGGAGTTCATGCCTGATGGTTTCGATTTCACTAACAAAGTAGATGGCAAGGTCATCTGGGGTGAGGGAGAGGGGTAGTTGAAGGGCTGGGGATTTCAGGAGGAAGTTGGGCCTTTGGAAAGGTTGGTGGGGATTGTGAGTTCATAAGCCTATTGAACAAAGAGCAAGGTTGAGTTATAACACAAAGTGAATTTTCAGTGGCAGAAGTTGGCTTGTAGTCTGGATTTCCCCTAGCTACAGAGGCCCAGGATCAGAGCCAGCAGTTCAGGGCTGGGGGTTGGAGGTGCAGGATTGTCATACAGAAAGGGGGCCTGCAAGATCCTCTCACCCTTCTCAGCCTCAAGCCAGGGACAGGAGCTCTGGCCTTTGCTTGTCCCGAGACATTAGTTCCCTGCCCAGTCCCACTTTTTTTGCTCTCTAGCTCTCTTTGCATGTGTGTGTGTGTATGTGTGTGTCTGTGTCTGTGTCTGTGTCTGTGTGTGCGCGCACCTTTTCTTGAGGGCACTTTCTTGCTCTGAGAATCTGCATATCCAGCTTTGTGTACCTGTGTGCCTTGTGGGTTCCCTATAGCTCTGTGCATATCTACATATCCACCTTTATCTTTATCTGCATATGTGGGCGTGGGCCTTTTCTTGTGGCTACCTACCCTGGGGGTGGGGGGGGGGGGGGGCGGGTGTGCGGGTGTGTGGGGGTGTGTGTGTGTTCCTTTTCCTCTCATCTGAATCCTTAATGCAGAATTGGCACTCTAGACCTCCAATACCCTACACTGAAAAGAAAATCCCTGGAAGAGGAGGAGTTAGATGCCCACTCCTCCTAGCTCCTGGAGATGGTCCCCAGCAGCTTCTGCTCAAGATGTGGTCCACCTGGGTCTAGCACAAACCACAAAGGCAAGCCAACAAGCTTCTTGCAGTAGGGAAGAATTTTCTGGCTCACTGTTGTCATTCAGCAAGGAGTGAACTCCAGGCCCCAAATAGCAAGACAAGAGTAGGGGTTTCTGTTCTTTGTTTTAAAGTGTAGGACCCTAAACCATGCCAAAACCAGGTATTTTTTAGGAAATTGTATTTTTAAAACACAAATTGATGTTGCTTTTTCTTAAATGGTAGTGACAGTTTGACAATACTATTTTGTGGGTGGGCAAAATGCAACTGACAAGGACCTCATTTGGTAATCAATCAGTGGTATTTTTTCAGTACTTAATAAGTGCACAGCACTGTACTCACTTAGGGGAAGTACAATACAATAGAGTTGGTAGATACAATCCCTGTTCTCATGGTGCTAACAGTCTAGTGTAGGAAGACACGTTAAAATATATTCCTGAGAGGAGAAGCAGCAGAATATAAAGACTCACACATTACTGCTTTGGGGTTGAGGTTGGATGAGTAGCAAAGTGCTTAGGAGATACAGATGCAAATATATAAGGAAGGGTGAATAGGGTGGGGAGTAGTTAGGGAAGGCTTTCTGCAAGAGATGTGACTTTTAGTAGGGTACCCGCATGGGCGGAGCACCCATGTAATCCTCTTGCTAAAAACCCAAGGAAGGAACACTTAAATTGCAACTTGTATATTAATAAAATAAACATACCTGTAGGGCAAAGATTATTTAAGGTATTAATACATGATGTCATTGATTGCTCTGATTACCTCCAATTTTCAAATATGCTTCCAACACCTCAGAACTAACAAAAAAACTTCATGTCAGAGCTTAATTTTAAAGGTTGGGGCATTTTTCTTTTCTCAAGTTTAGGGAGTTACCCCTAAGGTTCTGGGTTTATATTCTTATTTTACTCTCTCAAATGCTAAGTCCAGCTCTCTGCACATAGTAAGTGCTCAGTAATTCCATTAATTGATTGAAGAATCTAGTGTTATGGGAGAATCCCATTCTAATAACCGTTAATCCAGTGGCTCAAAGATACCACCATTTTTTGTGCACATTCCTATTTTCACCTTTGCCATTCACGGTTATCTTTACTATATCAAATGCTGTGGAGTTGTGCAAACCCAAAATACCATCAGCATAATAAGGCTGAGGCAGAGGCTGGCTGTGCATGACCCTTCCATCACTGAATCTACTTGCTTCAATGTGTGGATTGGCTTTACACCAGAACAGATTCAAGTTGGGGAAAGCATGTATTCTAATATCCCCAACCCCCCCCCCTATTCATAACCGTGGCTGTCTCCCCCTCTAGACTGCAAGCTTGTCATGGGCAGGGAACATGTCTGCAAATCCTGTTGCATTAGTACAGCGCTCTGCACATAGCAAGTGCTTAATAAATTCTTCCATGTTCTACCTAAATCATATTATAGGATGTGTATTCAGCAACCCCCCTCAGATAGTAATTACTGGCTCTTCTAGGCCTGCAGCTCACCCTCAGCAAATGTCCATTTGCTCCCTCTGTAGTTCCTGTTGACATGGTGAAATATTTAGGTAACGAGATAGAGGCTATCAGCCAGGAACTTCACCAGAAAGCCCCCTTTGCCCCATCAGTATTCTTCTGCTCTCTTGTGAGACAACTGAGAAAGGAGAGTTTTGTTCTTGCTCTAGAAGGTTTCTCATCTACTAACCTTTGCCTAGGATTCCATCTTTTCTCACCTCTGAAAAATACTCTGCCCTCCCCTCTGTATTACCTGTGCATTTGGGTCTGTACCTCTTAAGCACTTTTATAGTCACCTCACCACTAGCCCCACAGCATTTGTGTCCTTATCTTTTATTCTTCCACTTCCCCTATCTGTAATTTATTTTACTGATTATCTTCCACACTAGACTGTAAGATACTTTTTATGGCATTTGTTAAGCATTTATTATGTGTCAAACACTGTTCCAAGCACCAGGATAAGTACGAGTTAATTGACAAAGTCCCTGTCCCACATGAGGCTCACAGTCTAAGTAGAAGGGATAATAGGTATTAAATCTCCATTTTACAGTTGAGAAAACTGAGGCAAAATGAAGTGACTTGAACAAGGCCACAAAGCAAGCAATTGGTAGAGCTGGGATTAGAACCCAGGTCTTCTGACTCCCAGGCCCATGTCTTTCCACTAAGCTTCGCTGCTTCTCAGCGGGGGCTGGGATCAAGTCTACCAACTAGTGTATTGTGTTCTCCCAAGAACTTAGTACAGTGCTGTGCACCCAGTAAGTGCCCAAGAAATACCACTGATTTTCTGTTGTGCCACTCTCCTCTCTCAAACCACTAGCCTCTTCCCCTCTGCCTAAGCCCAAATGTCTGCTGCATGTGACCTTGAGAAAGTCACTTAACTTCTCTGTGCTTTAATTTATTTCATCTGGAAAATGGGGATTAAGACTGTGGGGCAGTGACTGTGTCCAACCATATTAGCTTGTATCTACCCCAGCAGTTAGTACAGTGCCTGGTAAATGCTTAATGAATGCCATTTAAAAAAGAACTGTCCTCCTTACTGGAAAAAGACACTCTCCATTGGTTCTTGGAAATATGGATTTTGCTACCTCCTTTCTACCGAGACAGTGCTCTTTTGATTTCTAAAGACTTTCTTCTGGTAATTCTAATCTTTCCCTATTCCTTTTCCACCTCTTGGACTTTCCACACTAATAGCTATTCCCTTCACTCAGAACTTGGTTTTACCAGCATAGTACTCTCCTGGTTTTCTTCGTACCTCTCTGTTTCCTTTCACTAATTTTACTCTTCTCACCATTTAACCATCAATGTTCCTCAGAATATCTTGGATTGTGTACCTTTCTCCCTCTACACCCATTTTCTTGGGTCATTCACTGGCTTGCATTTTTTTTAATGTTATTAAGTGCTTAATCTGTGCCAGGCACTGTACTAAATGTTGGGATAGATACAAGTTAATTAGAATTAGGTTGGACACAGTCCATGTCCCACATGGGGGTTACAGTCTTAATCCCCATTTTACTCAGAGAAGTGTAAGTGACTTGCCCAAGATCACACACCAGACTCCCAGGCTCATGCTCTATCCACTAAGCCATGCTGCTTCTCTTGATTTCAACTATTATCTCTATGATGTTGACAGTGTTAAATGCTTGTTATATGCCAAGCATATGTGCCAAGCACTGTCTAAGCACTGGGGTAACTATAATATAAGCAGACTGGACGGAGTCTAATGTAATGTACTGTAATGTACTAGTGTTTGGGAAGTATAAAACGAAGAAATGACAACCCCCCTTGCAACATAAATGCATTTACAAAGAGTTATCAAAATAAATAATGGGCAATTTAAAGATACCCTATGTATACAGTGCTGAGGATGGATCTAAATAACTAAACACATTGATACTCACCCCACATCCACCCCCAGAACACTAATATACATATCCTTGTATTCTGTTCCTTCTCCTACCTGTAATTTATTTTATTGTCTGTCTCCCCAACCAGATTGTAAGCTCCTTGTGGGCAGGGATTTTGTCTACCAACTCTCCCAAGTACTGCACACAGTAAGCAATAATAAATACCATTGATTGATTGACTGATGAATGTTGGGATTCAATTGTGAAAGTATTGTTGAAGGACATGGGATTTTGGAGAGCTTTTAATTTGGGAAGATCAATCAATGGTCTTTATTGACCACTTAATATGTGAAGATTACAAGAGCTTGGGAAAGTACAATAGAATTTGTAGACGTGATCCCTGCCCACAAGGATTTTAAAGTCTACAGAGGGAGACAGAACTTAAAATAAATTAAAATTAGGAGGAATAGTAGAGAATACGAATATGTTCATGACTGGAGTGAGCATCAAAGGGCTTAGATCTGTGGTCACTAAGTTCTTTCAGGTCAGGGAACATTCATTCATTCATTCAATCCTATTTATTGAGCGCTTACTGTTTGCAGAGCACTGTACTAAGTGCTTGGGAAATACAAGTTGACAACATATAGAGACGGTCCCCACCCAACAACGGGCTCACAGTCTAGAAAGGGGAGACAGATATTGTACTCTCCCAAGTGCTTAGTACAGAGCTCTGCACACAGTAAGCACTCAATAAATACCATTGATTGATTAGTTGAGTTTTGGAAAGGGAGTTTCAGGCCATGGGATATAACCCTGAGTATCAACCCAACAGCCACTTCTAGCATATATTTTTAGTCTCCCTCAGTAGTTGTGAATACTGTGTAAAATCAATTGTACAATCAATTACTTATTTTGATTAGTCTGTATTGTCTCTCCCATTAGGGAGGCAGCATGGCCTAGTGGAAAGAGCACAGACCTGGAAGTCAGGGGTCTGGGTTCTAATCCAGGACAATTGCTTGCCATGTCACCTTGGGCAAGTGACTTAACTTCTTCTCTGTACCTCAGTTTCCTCAACTGTAAAATGGGGATTCAATACTTGTTCTCCTTCCTACCAAGACTGTGAGCCCCATTTGGGTCAGGGCTGTGTACAACCTAATTAATTTGTAATTACCCCAGTGCTTAGAATACTGTCTGACAAATAGTAAGCACTTTAAATTACAGAGTATAAACTCCTTATGGGAAAGTTATGTCTCATGATTCTGCTTTGTTTTCCCAAGCACTTCAATGCATCGTGCCCAGTGGATACTCAGTGAATGCCATGTGTTTACTTCAGTCAATCAATGGTATTTATTGAGCTCTTACAGTCTATACAGCACTGTTCTAGGTGGTTGGGAGAATACAACAGAGTTGGTAGGCAGGACCTTACAGTCTAGAGGACTGTATTACAAATGTCAGTTAAATAGTGGCTGAAATCCCAGAATAATGTTTATGACAACTGAAACATCAGCATTCTCTCCTTCTCTCTTCCTGCCTGTTTGCCCCCCGCCCTTTGTTTTCTGACTCTGCTGATGTGGTCCTCTGCCAGTTCTCTTGGGACCCCATTATTTTTTGTTTATTTTCAATCGTATTCATTAAGCACTTACTATCTGCAAAGCACTGTATGAAGCAGTTAGGAAAGTTCAGTATAACAACAGACACATTACTGTCCACAATTAGCTCATGGTGTAAAAAGGGAGATAGACATTAATATAAATAGATTAATGATAAATTACAGATATATACGTATGTGCTGTGGGGATGGGAGAGAAGATGAATGAAGGAGCAAGTAAGAGTGGTGCAGAAGGGAGCTGGAGAAGAGGAGATGAGGGCTTATTCGTGGAAGACTTCTTGGATGAGATGTGCCTTCAATAAGGTTTTGAAGTGGGGGAGAGCAATTATCTGTCTGATATGAAGAGGGAAGGTGTTCCAGGCCAGAGGTAGGATGTGGGCAAAATGTCGATGGTGAGATAGACAAGATTGAGGTAGAGTGAGAAGGTTAATGTTAGCATTGCTTGTTTGTTTATGGTCTTTTTAAGGTACTTGTTAAGCACTTACAATGTGCCAGGCACTGTACTAAACACTGGGGTAGGTACAAGCTAATCAGGTTGGATTATTATTATACAGTCCATGTCCTACATTGGGCTCAGAGTCTTAATCCCCATTTTCCAGACGAGGTAACTGAGGCCTAGAGAAGTGAAGTGACTCTCCTAAGGTCACACAACAGACAAGTTAGAGCCCAGGTCCTTCTGACTCCCAGGCCCGTGCTTTATGCACTAAGCATGCTGCTTCTCAATTGTCCCCATCCCAGAGCTTTCTCAGCAGTCTCCCAGTCATCCTCCCCAGCCCCAGGCAATCCCCTCACCTCTCTTCAACCCCACCTTGGGACTTTCTCAAGCCACCCACAAACTTATTTCTGATTGGCCTTTACCCTCTGTTCAGTCTGCTACCCCCATGTAATTCATGGTAGCCTGGACCAAAAAAAAAGGTTGGACTTTAGAGAGTAAAATTTGGGGTGGAGTGTCAGACTGCTGGCAAGCCAGTCCTCTACATATCTAAGTTCTGAGCAACAGAAATCTGTATATTGTATTCATTTTCCCATTCATTCTGGAAGATTCAGGATACATGTGAAATCTACAAAATTCAAACTGCCACATATATTGATTTCTGAATTTGAAGCTAGTGATGCTCAAAAGTACTCCTCTCTCAAATTAAAAACCATTTATGAGTTATCAACAGTTACATAAATTTTCCCTGGAAACACTCTCCAGAGTTCTATTTGGCAATGCTTATATTTACCCTTTGGAGAGCTAGAAGAGGGAATAAAGGTCAAAGTTATTCAGAGGGATGAATTTCTGGCCTCACAGTATCACTAGAGCTATGGCTAAGCTTTGAGTAGCTCTGTTAGTTTTGGAAAGAACAGTCCAGCTGGGACAATAAAAGTGGTTTGAACTCTAGTCAATCTATTAATCTATCCAGGAGGATGAAATGCTTCACTGCTTATCACCACCAGATATGACTGAATGGTGCGCAGGGTTTAAATTACCATATTTAATTAAATATAACATACTGAAATACTTGGGGAAATTCACTAATGAGATTTTGGAAATTATAATTTATAACCATGCTTTTCTCCTTCTCCTAAGAGCCAAATGGTACAAGGAAATTGGCTTCAGTAAACAAAAATATTGCTACTCAAGATAATATTTTATTTACCTTTTGAAACCCAAGATTTCCTAATACTGACATTGATTCTGTGGTATCATATCTCCTCATTCCTGATTTGCATTAGTAATCATGACATGTGGGATGCATTGCTCAAGAATCTTTTCTTAGGGTCTGGCCTAATTCCCACGTGGGTACTCTTTCCCAGCACTTAGTACAGTGTTCTGCACACAGTAGGCACTTAACCTGGATAGAGCACAGGCCTGGAAATCAGAAGGAACTTGGTTCTAATCCTAGCTCTGTCACTTGTCTGCTGAATGACCTTGGGCGAGTTACCTAAATTTCTCTGTGCTTCAGTGACCTCATCTGTAAAATGGGGATTGAGACTCTGAGCCCTACATGGGACAGGGACTGTGTCCAACCTGTTTTGGTTGTATCCACCTCAGCGCTTAGTACAGTGCCTGGCACATAGTAAGTGATTCACAAATACCATAATTATTATTATTCTGTAAAATGGGGAGTAAGACTGTGAGCCCCGTGTAGAACAGGGACTGTGTCCAACCTGATTAGCTTGTATCTATCCCAGCACTTAGTACAGCGCCTGGAACATAGTAAATGCTTAACAAATACCATGAAAAATTAAAAATGAAATCAATACTATTATTACTACTATGCCTAGCCCCCTCTCTTTTATGTGCAGGTTCTGCTTTCTCAGACTATAGATAAATAGTATCTGGTCATAACTGAATTTGGAAGAGGAAGTCATATTTCACTCCTCACTCACACTGTTAATGAAGGGGGCCAAGGGCTATTGAGTGGGTAAATCTCATAAATGAGGGGTCTAAAAAGTTAATCTGTTAGGGCCATAAGCAGTGTGTATCTGGTTCACATTCAGAAAGGCTAATTATAAAGATCATTAGTGGCTATATGTGATTGCTGATTTTGGACAGAAAATCATTTCATCCTATTTATTCAGTAGGATGTAGATGGGATTTGAATTGATCAAAGTATGCTTGAAAGGTGACATTGTATATACCTTTAGTGAACTCATTATGATCCCTGTGCAATTAAAATTAAAGGGCGTAACTCTGGGAAGTAAACTGCTCAACCATGTCAGGTAAATTCATTCTCTTGGATCACCATTTAATATCTTTCCCTTTCCAGTGCCCTTGGTGAGTTTGTTTTTTTTCATTTTAGCATTTGCATCTCCTATGCTTTCCTATTCAAATCACACAAAAAGGCTGGTGTTCTGTACATTTCACTAATGGAACTTGAACTCTCTTGATTTAAGCTCAGGCTAATGTCTAAACTTCTACCCTTAATGCATCCTCTCTCAAGATTTTATTAACCTCTCAAGGTCCAAAGCCTGGTTCAGCCTCCATAAGAATCTGACTTTTTAAGCTATTTCAATAAATCAGTGGTATTTATTGAGCACTTACTGTGTGCAGAACACTATATTAAGCACTTGAGAGAGTATAACAGAGTAGGTAGGCACACATTCCCTGCAAACCAGGAACTTTTTCCTTTAACCTGAAAAAATAAACCTTGGACTTCCATTACATGGTGAATTTCAGGCAGCAAAAGCACAGTATAAAAATACAGTTTTGTCCCATGATATAATGTGGTTATGTTTCTGAAAATGCATTTGGATCATGAATGGTTGTATGGTGCAGTACTGTCCCATAAACCTAGATGCAATTAGTTACGTTCCATTCCAGAGCTAGCCCCCATATAATGGTTGAGTCCTAAAGGTAAGTAAAAATGACAGTGTACGTCCATCCTTGCCCCCCTTCCTCCCTAGCCTCCTCTCTTCCTAGTGGTTTTTCTGATACCTTTCATTGCATCCTCAACTCAGTCGTTATACCCACCTCCTTCCAGGGCTTTTCTTTCTTTGTTTTTTTAACTAACCATAGTCACAGCTGCTTGCAGTGATCAGCACCTCTAGCCTCACTCCCTTTCCTGCTTCTGGCCCTGTTTCTCCACCCTGGCAAAAAACACATGAAAGGGGCAGAGGGAGGATAGTGGGAGTTTGGGGGAGGGACACAATGCCCTTCCTCCCCTCCTCCCTCCCCCACACCCTGGCCTGATCCATCCATCTCTCCTCTGCCGTGGCTCTGGCTCCACTGAGGAGGTGGGGCTACAAGTGGTAAAGGACTGGTGGAATTGTATGATTGGCATGGGACAACAATTGGTAGCATCGCTAGTTTTATTTTTAAACTTTAAGGTCTTCCATGAGGCAAATATACCCAGCAGAAATCCTGAAACCTAGCTGATTAACACAAGCAGTGATGATTGCAGCAGTTACCAAAGTAGCTACCTGGTGGGTTAGAGTGCCTTGATTCAGTATTGGCTTGCTGCTGCAATCAATTCAGCTATCAGTGGGTCAATCAATCACTCATATCTATTGGGCATTTACTGGGTTCAGAGCACTTCACTAAGCACTTGGGAAAGTACATCATCATCAACATAATAATAATAATTTTGGTACTTGTTAAGCTCTTACTATGTGCCAAGCACTGTGCCAGTGCCACTTAGAAAATGGTGTTTATTAAATGTTAAAGATTCATTCTGTAAATTGGAAATGTATATTTTCTTAGTCTGAGGCCTTCCCAGACTGAGCCCCTTCCTTCCTCTCCCCCTCGTCCCCCTCTCCATCCCCCCATCTTACCACCTTCCCTTCCCCACAGCACCTGTATATATGTATATATGTTTGTACATATTTATTACTCTGTTCATTTATTTATTTTACCTGTACATATCTATTCTATTTATTTTATTTTGTTAGTATGTTTGGTTTTGTTCTCTGTCTCCCTCTTTTAGACTGTGAGCCCACTGTTGGGTAGGGACTGTCTCTATATGTTGCCAACTTGTACTTCCCAAGCACTTAGAACAGTGCTCTGCACACAGTAAGCGCTCAATAAATACGATTGATTGATTGATTGATTGATTGGGGGTAGATACAAGTTATTCAGGTTGGACACAGTCCCTGTCCCACTTGGGTCTCAGTCTCAATCCCCATTTTATAGATGAGGTAACTGAGGCACAGAGAAGTAAAGTGACTTGCTCAAGGTCATATAGGAGACATGTGGTGGAGCTGGGATTAGAACCCAGGTCCTTCTGACTTCCAGGCCTATGCTCTATCCACTAAGCCACACTGCTTAAATATAACACTATAACAGAATTGGTAGACATGTTCCCTGCCCAAAAGGAGTTTACAGTCTAGAGGAACTTGCAAAGAAAAATATTTCCCTGGGCCCTTTATAGGGTGTTGCACCCCTGCCCACGGAAGTGTTTATCCCAAACATTTCTCTTTGTACTTTTGTACCTGTTGCATATCTGTATTTATCAAGGAGCAAGGAGAGCAGAGGAAACATTTTAAGGACATAGTAAAACAAAGCAACAATCAATGATGATTCCTAGCAGAAAATTGAGACTCATTTGATGAGGTCAGACCTGCATGGTGCACTGCCATCAAGATATGAGTATTTTGATAATAATAATAATAATAATGGCATTTATTAAGTGCTTACTATGTGCGAAGCACTGCTCTAAGCACTGGTGGGGGGGGGATACAAGGTGATCAGGTTGTCCCACGGGGGGCTCACAGTCTTTAATATCCATTTTTACAGATGAGGTAACTGAGGCTCAGAGAAGTTAAGTGACTTGCCGAAGGTCACACAGCAGACATGTGGCAGGGCTGGGATTCAAACCCATGACCTCTGACTCCCAAGCCTGGGCTGTTTCCACTGATCCATGCTGCTTCTCTAGTTGTGCAAAAGCTACACACAGGAACAGGGACAAGGAGGCAAAAGAGAAAACAGCTCCAGGAGTTACAAACATTAAGTCAATCAGTCGAATTTATGGGGTGCTTACTGTGTGCAGAGCACTGTACTAAGGCACCTGGAAGATTACAATGTAACAGACACATTCCTTGCCAACAACAAATTTACAGTCTAGAGGGAGAGACAGGCATTAATATAAGTAAATTACAAATACACACATTAATGCTGTGGGGCTGGGAGGGGGATGAATAAAGGGAGCTGGAGAAGAGGAAAGGAGGGCTTAGTCAGGAAAGGCCTCTTAGAACAGATGTGCGCCCCCCACCCCCACCCCAATAAGGCTTTGAAGGTGGGGAGAGTAATTGTCTGTTGGATATGAGGAGGGAAGTCATCCCAGGCCAGAAGCAGGATGTGGGCAAGAGGTTGGCAGTGAGATAGACAAGATCAAGGAACAGAGAGAAGGTTAGCATCAGAGGAGCAAAGTGTGTGGGTTGGGATGTTTGTGCACTAAAGGGGAACACGACTGTGGCTTTCACATTGGCCTTTTCAGGCACAAGAACTAATAGGTGAACTTAACCATCAAGGGTAACTTCATCTTATATATATATGAGAATGTGTCTATCATCTCCATTATATAGTACTCTCCCAAACAGTACCGTGCTCTGCACACAGTAAGCACTCAATAAATATGGTTAAGTACACAATGGTTTTTAATGTTATACTTTTATTGTTATTAGTGTTACTATCTGCTGAGTGACTGGACACTACAGTACTTTGGCTATATCTCTAGCTCTGCCCACAGTAAGCTCTCAATAAATACAATTGATTAAATACACAATGGTTTTTATTTATACTATTTTACTATTTTATTTATACTATTTTTCATTGTTGCTAAAATTATTATTTGCTGAGTATTTGGGAGGTTTAGCAATTGAGAATAATATTATTTGCAAGGAAATAAATGAATTTAAATAAAATATATCAGAGGTAGGGGCTTGTTGAAAGGGAGTCCTGTATTCTGTCTGTCTTCAGTCTTCTGTCTTTCTAGACTGTGAGCCCGTTGTTGGTTAGGGACCGTCTCTATATGTTGCCGACTTGTACTTCCCAAGCGCTTAGTACAGTGATCTGCACACAGTAAGCGCTCAATAAATACGATTGAATGAATGAATGAATTCTGTCTTTGTGGGGAAGGTTGGTAAAGGGGTGCCCTATATTCTCTAGGAGCCACCTTACCTCTGGCTACATGTCACCATAAAGTAGCTTGCCTAGGTAGTCTAATTTCATCCTTTTACCCTATATAGCCCATCCAGTGAAGGTGCACTGTGATAAGCATTGCTTCAACGTGCATTCCAGGGCCTCATCATTTGAGACTTCTTGGCTCTTAAAACACATATGAATAGAATGAAGAATGTAATTAAAAAGCAAAAAAAAGAGTTTTACTAATGTAGATATCCACCATCCTTTTTTATCATAGGATGATGGTATTTTAATATATACATTTCTTTGCTTTGCCTTTCCCAAGATATTTAAAGCTGATAAGTGTTTTTGTGTGAAACATCAGTCACAGCCCACCAGGAAATTGCAATGTTATCAGGGGAGTGCTGGGTATTCTCGTGTTCTCAGGATCTGAAGAAATCGGGCTTTCAAAGCCAAGTTAATGAAGCAAACTTCTGCTGTCATCTGCCTCAGGAGAAAAAGTATGCAAACCTGAAGTAGTGTCCTGACTTTTATATGGCAATTCTAGTTTTTCAAGAAGTTCCATTAGCATCGCCTGTGAGTCATATTAAATGTGAAATAGCAGGACAAGAGCATCAAGAATGGTGTCGTGGAATGCAGTCAGCTACCCTGCTTTCAGACAATTTTTATCAAAACAGACCTTTGCAGGACTATACATGTGAGAGAAATGGAAATTGGAGAAGGCCAAACAAGTGATTTAAAGATATCCTGAAGTGCAGTCTCAAAAGAAGCAGCGTGGCCTCATGGTTAGAGCATGGGTTAGAGCTAGAGCATGGGCTTGGGAGTCATAAGGATCTGGGATTTAATCTCAGCTCTGCCACTTGTCTGCTGTGTGACCTTGTGCAAGGGACTTTACATCTCTGTGCCTCAGTTACCTCATCTGTAAAACAGGGATTAAGACTGAAAATCTCTTTTGGGTCAGGGACTGTATCCAATCTGATTAGTTTGTATCTAAAGCAGCACTTAGTACAGTGCCTGGCATACAGTAACCATTTAACAAATACAAAAAAAGAAAGATGTAATGCAGAAGTAAACTCTTAAGAGATAATTCTAACTGGAAGATTATCTTGGTGGATGGAAATCAGGCAAAGTGTTCTCCTTGACCAAAGGCTTCAGGAAGATTGTGACACTAAGGAGCAGTTTAGAAATCAACTATAAGTATTGCAAGCAGCAAAGACATCAGGCCTCAAAGTACAATATTTTTAGGTACACAGTTTGGAATGGAATGTCTTTCACTCGTAAACCATGTCAATCCCACCCTCATTCATTGGATACAATTTCACTGTAACAAGTTTCATTTTCAGATGAGAAGATTTCCTACTACAACTGAACTCCTTGTCTTCTCTCCCAAACCCTGCCCTCTTCCTGACTTTCCCATTACTGTTGACAGCACTACCATCCTTCCCGTCTCACAAGCCCTCAACCTTGATGTCATACTCGACTCCGCTCTATCGTTCACCCCTCACATCCAAGACGTCACCAAAACCTGCCGGTCTCACCTCCGCAACATTGCCAAGATCCACCCTTTCCTCTCCATCCAAACCGCTACCCTGCTCGTTCAAGCTCTCATCCTATTTCGTCTGGACTACTGTATCAGCCTCCTCTCCGATCTCCCATCCTCCTGTCTCTCCCCTCTTCAATCCATACTTCACGCCACTGCCCGGATTGTCTTTGTCCAGAAACGCTCTGGGCATGTTACTCCCCTCCTCAAAAATCTCCAGTGGCTACCAATCAACCTATGCATCAGGCAGAAACTCCTCACCCTCGGCTTCAAGGCTCTCCATCACCTCGCCCCCTCCTACCTCACCTCCCTTCTCTCCTTCTACAGCCCAGCCCACATCCTCTGCCGCTAATCTCCTCACCATGCCTCGTTCTCGCCTGTCCCGCCGTCAACCCCTGGCCCACGTCATCCCCCTCGCCTGGAATGCCCTCCCTCCGCACATCCGCCAAGCTAGCTCTCTTCCTCCCTTCAAGGCCCTACTGAGAGCTCACCTCCTCCAGGAGGCTTTCCCAGACTGAACCCCCTCCTTCCTCTCCCCTTCCTCCCCCCTCCATCCCCCCGCCTTACCTCCTTCCCTTCCCCACAACACCTGTATATATGTATATATGTTTGTACGTATTTATTACACTATTTATTTTACTTGTACATATTCTATTTATTTCATTTTGTTAATATGTTTTGTTTTGTTCTCTGTCTCCCCCTTCTAGACTGTGAGCCCACTGTTGGGTAGGGACCGTCTCTATAGGTTGCCAACTTGTACTTCCCAAGCACTTAGTACAGTGCTCTGCACACAGTAAGTGCTCAATAAATACGAATGAATGAATGAATGAACCAGGAGTAATGTAGCAATTGGTGTCACTGTTACACATCCTGAAGACCACGTGTTGCTAACATTGCTTCTAGTTCATAGTAGAAGTGGTCCCCAGGAGCAGCAGTAGGGAACTCAGTGGTGGTCCCAGAAGTGTTCCCCCTGATCAATCAATCAATCATATTTATTGAGCACTTTTCCATGTGCAGAGCACTGTACTAAGCACTTGGGAGAGTAGAATATAGTTGGGAGACATGTTCCCTGCCCACAAGAAGGTGTATTTGAATGCTTACCCTAAGCAGGACACTGTATAAAACATTTGAGCAAGTACAATACAGTAAAGTTGGTCGATGCAATCCCTGCCCTTAAGGAGCATACAATCTAATGGGGGACACAGGCATTAAAATAAATTGCTTATAGGGGAGGTGGCAGAGTTTAAGGATAAATGCTGTGGGCCTGGGGGTGAGGTGAGTATTAAAGTGCTTAGTGAGTACAAACCTAAGTTCATAGGAAATGCAGAGGGAAGAGCAAAAACAAGAGGGGTTAGTTGGCAGAAGACCACTTGGAGACACTCTCTAGGCTCTCCAGACTTCTGCAAAACGTTATGCATTGCACTATTGCATGATGTTGCACAACTGCATAACGCATGGAATGTAATGTTCATTTGTTATTTTATTTAGACTGTGAGCCTCATGTGGGATAGGGACTGTGACCATCCTGGTTAACTTGTATCAACCCCAGCACTTAGAACAGTGCTTGGCACATAGTAAGTGCTTAACAGCCAGCATAATTGTTATTTCAGGTTGTAAAGAGAGTCATCCTGGTACCCACAAGTGTCATCAATGACCACAGTAGCCTTGTCTCTAGCTATATAGCATATTTGACTACTATGCACCTCCCAACTCTCACGCAGGGCTGGTTAATGAATCAGTGTATTCTGCATTGGAAATATAAACTTGTAAAACTGGTAGAGTCAGGAATAAAATAGCTGAAAAAAACTAGGAAAGCAATTAAATGAGGAATGTATAAAACTCCATATTCTTGCACTTTTTCCAAAATCAGTTACAGTTCAAATGTGAAAAATCACCCCTATTCTGTCTCCTGTTTGTTGATTTTATTCTGCTTACCAGGTTATTGCTGAAATAATCGCAAAGGAAGAGGAAGCTGAAAAGAATAAGAAATCCAAGAAAAAGCAGAAGAAAGAAAAGGGGGAAGAGAAAACCAAGGAAAAGAAAGATAAAAGGAAAAAAGAAAAGAAGAAAAAGAAAGAAAAAGTAGGGAATTCTAAATTCTAGTGACTCTTTAATTGGATTGCATAAGAATTAATAGCCCTGTTAAACAAATCTTTAATTTTAATAGTTAAACAGCACTTTTATACTGAGTCAGTGGGCAATCCTATCTTAGTGCCCGCTGAAAAGTCCACCTTTTATTTTCTGACAAAATGTTTTAAGATATATTTCAATTTTTTCGGTTGATCTGAAGTTAATATCCCTGTGTTTCCAATTCTCAGATTCAAGTGCCTTCTAAAAGAATGAGATATTTGCCCCAAGGAACAATTTCCCAATTTTTATTTGTATGGGATCATTGATAGATCTTGTAAAATACTATCCCCTCATGAGATTTGGAAGTTTTGAGATTTTATTTCTCCAAGAGATACTCCCCAGTTTGCTTTCTTCAATAATAGGTTAATTGAGGAAGACCTAGAATAAATTGAGCTCTGACCAGCAGGCTGAAATAAATGTGTTTGTAGTTGTCTGGTCTTCAGTCAAATCTGTGTTTTGAAACTGTAATTTTGGACATTTTACTATAATAGCAACTTTGGTTTCTCATCACCTTTCCAAGGTAAGCAAAAGCTAAAAATGATTTCACTTCTGGCAAACACCATAAATCTTTCATTTTCATTGATTTTATCAGTGATCAATAGGAAAAGTAGAGTTTGTAGGAGTATTGTGTTCCCTCCTTGTAAACCCTTCATAAAGTTGAACATTTACTCTGGGAAAAAGCATTTATCATGAGCATTTTTTGACAGTGCCTGTCAAAGTACTTTAACAACTAGGCAGAAGCTAAATTAAGTAAAGCGTATTGTGTCAATACTTCATAAAATAGGGGCTATGATCTAATTATGACTGTGAAAAAGATCAATGTTGAAATTATAACAAGTGTCAAGGACTTCAAATTCTAAAAATACTGTTGTAACTCTTGATTAACTACTCTCTGGATTTGAACTCCTCCTTTATGCAAGAGAGACTCACTCTTGTCCACAGTTCAGCTACGAGTTGCTTTTTTTTTTCCAAATGACTAAGGATAGTTAAACACTTCTAAGATACCTACATTAGAATGCTCTTTGAAAACATTCTCAAAACCAGCATTCTGGACTCAAAAAAGGTTAACTACTACAGGTTCCCTGTATTCACCGCTTCATATAATTTCCTGTCTTTGTACGTTGACATGGGCAATAAGGATGGGGAGGAAGATTGGAGACCCAAAGAGTAACTCTCTAGGCACTGGGAAAGTCACAAACATTTCTGTTAGATAAAGCCCAATCTTCTTTTCACCTCCTTGTGCCTTTCTGTGTTTCCATGCACACTGAAGCTCTTTTGTGGTATGGTTTTTATTCTTTCACATGCAGTCATTCTCTGTTTGTGTGTGTCTCTGACTTTTTCAGTCAAATATGACATTTCTACTAGTGAGACCTTACCCATATGTGGCTAAGATGTTGAGCAAGTTCAGCAGTTGTATTTAACTACCTTCTGAAAACACACCCAATTTTGCCCAAGAATGTGAAAAAAAGAATTTTAGTTATCATCCCTTTCCCTGAGCTTAAAATCATTAAGTAAGGATGAAAGCAGAAGTTTTCACAAATTTAAAACTTACTGGACTAGTAAAGAAAGGTCTGGTGAATTAGTTCTTGCACTGGGAAAATAGCTTAATTTGCATACTACTAGGTTGACTTTTTTTCAAAGTTAGTACAAATAGAGTTTTGCTGAAAGCCATAGAAGAGGTCTTTCATTAGTGAACATTTTACTCACGTTTTTCTCATTAAAAGATTAGACCTATTTGGTGACTCCTCTAAATCACTGCACTTTAAAGTGGTGAATGCAAAAATTTTAAAAGGACAATGTCATTCTAAATAAAAGGGCATATTTGTGCTGATTCTTTTAGGACAACAGATTTGCAATCATTTTTCTCTGAATTTTGAAATAGCATCCTTATCAAATCACTTATATAGTTGTCCAGATGGACCATTTCCTAGGATTTGGCTAACAAATAAAAGAACAAGGCTGTGGGTTTTCAAGATTACCTGAGAACTGAAGAGAAGTCTTGATGTAAAAAAAAAGAGTAGAGTGACTATAATTTTAATCAGGCCCAAGAAATGTTCTTTATGTGTTGACTATGTGATTTAAAACTGTGATTAGTTTGAAAATTTCGTAAGAAAAATCTAATAAAAAATAGCAGTTACTATTTTTAGATTTCTTTATACGCCACTCCATCAGGTGACTTTTTTTACCACTGGAATTTAAGAATGAAAGAAACAATTGATATTAGACTAAGAGAGAAAAATAGCTAAATTTGTTCGTGTGCTCAATTTATAATTGATTCTCATTTAAAATATATCAGTGAAGTACAATGTTGCAGTAAAGAGGTTGTCTTAGCATTGATAAGTCAAGGGTATGGTCAGAAAAGATTGCTGATATTATTACATACATTTACCTTTCTCTAGAAAAAATGTATTCAATATAAAGAATGTCATTTACCTCATAGAAAGTGGTGTTGATCTCACATTGGGCAAGCAGATAAAAATAAAGGAAACCTAGACTTTACAATCTACCTTTACAACTCAACTTTCTATGTTTATCAAGATGCATGTTGAACCCTTTGAAACTGTTTGAAACAGCAATGTATACTTTGTCCTGTTTTTAAGCTATAGCAATTTGGATTCTGAGGTGGTTTCACCCAATTCTCATGTTATTTAACTTAGCTCTGAAGAGAACTATGAGCAAATCTTATTAAGCTCACTTCTGCTGTAACTTGTGTTTCACTGTGCATTTTGGCTAGAATGTTGCTAGGGAATTAGAGAGTACTGATCTGAAAATGTGAGCCCGTTAGATATGAGGAAAAGGAAGAAACAGTTTGTGCATGCACACAGCATTGGAACAGGTAAGTACTTCTGTATGAGTTTTCTTTAACGAGGAAATACTTCCCAAGCCATATAATCCCGCATTCCAGGAGAATTTACTAAAGTGCCTTCTACACCATACTTTTTCTACATTCAGTGTGATCTGCTCTGTACTTACTCCCATAAATCTGTCTAAATCCATTCACCACAATGCAAGAAGCCTGTATTTTACCTGGGTATCCCTATTCAGTCAATGACATTTATTGTTTTCTGTGTGTGGAGCAATGTACTAAAAGCTTGGGAGAGTACAGTACAACTGAGTTGACAGACACATTCCCTGCCCAAACAAGCTCACTTTCTAGAAGGGGAGACAGACATTAAAATAAATTACGGATCTACATAAATACTGTGGGGGTGAGGGTGGGGTGAATAAAGGATACAGATCCAAGTGCATAGGTGATGCAGAAGGGAGAGAAAGTAGGGGAGATGAGGACTTAGGGAAATCCTGTTAGTGAGGATGCAGTTTTAGTAAGGCTTTGAAGGTGGGGAAAGTGGTGGTCTATCATACATAAAAGGGGGAGGAGTTCCAGGCCAGAGGGGAGACATAGGGAATGGTTTAGTGGCAAGGCACAAAAGATCAAGGTACAGTGAGCAGGTTGACATTAGAGGAGCCAGCTGGATTGAAGTATCAAATCAGCAAGGTAAAGTAGGAGAGGGTGAGCTGACAGTGTCTTTAAGCTGATAGTAAGGAGTTTCTGTTTGATACAGAGTTCGATGGGTAATCCCTATATATAACTAAAGGTTTCTTTGGAAATATAGAGCAGCTGTCACTGAAGTCTACCATGTTGCACAGGTGGACAAAGAAGAAAAACAAAGAAAGTCAACATGCTCTTTGGGAGACTGACACAGTGTGGTAACAATGGAGCAACCAGATTCCTATCACTCTCAAATTCTACGCTGTAAGGCCCTACCGCTAGATTGTAGGCAGGGAATGTCTGTTGTATTGTTATAGTGCACCCTCTCAAGCACTCTGCACACAATAAGCACTCAATAAATTCATTCATTCATTCATTCATATTTATTGAGCGCTTACTGTGTGCAGAGCACTGTACTAAGCACTTGGGAAGTACAAGTACAGAGAAGCAGCATGGCTCAGTGGAAAGAGCCCGGGCTTTGGAATCAGAGGTCATGGGTTCAAATTCCGGCTCTGCCACTTGTCACCTGTGTGACTTTGGGCAAGTCACTTAATTTCTCTGTGCCTCAGTTACCTCATCTGTAAAATGGGGATTAAGACTGTGAGCCCCCCGTGGGACAACCTGATCACCTTGTACCCTCCCCAGCACTTAGAACAGTGCTTTGCACATAGTAAGCACTTAATAAATGCCATCATTATTATTATTATTACAAGTCAGCAACAATCAATAATATGATTGACTACAAAGCTGTTTTAGTATTTGGCCTTCAAAATGGCTTTGAGAACTGGGCCTAGTCCAGAAGAATAATGATGTTATATATTAAGTGCTTTCTCTGTGAAAAGAACTGTGCTACACTCCAGGGTAGATGTCAAATTATTGGCTCAGACAGTCCCTGTAGTACAGGGCTCTCTAAGAAGGAAGGAGAACAAGTATTTGCAAATGAGGAAACTGAGGAACAGAAAGGTTAAGTGACTTGCTTAAGGATACAGAACAGACAAGTAGTAGAGCTGGCTCTAGAATCTGGTTCTCTGACTCCTTGGCCTGTTATCCTTCCACTGAACCACACTGCCCCCAAGATGGCCACATTCGTTCTCATAAGGAAAGGCATCACCAGTAAACCTCAGACATGTTCAAGATGGCTAGGAAATTATGGTTAGTTGTGATGTGGTATTTTGAGTTTCTCTTGCTGCCCAAAATTTTAATGTGACAACCTTGTTGTGGGCTGGAAACTGCGGACTGGTCAGGTGACAACACAACCAACTACTGCCAATGGGTGGCCTTGAGAAGCTAATGGGAAAGAGGGTTTGGATCAGGTTCCTGATGGCCTTAGGGGCCATGTTCCATTCTGTGGCTCCTCCAGGCCTCTTCCTTCCAACCCAGGACACTTTGGGGTCCAGTGTAACACCACAGAGATCAACAGTGTTTCTGTGGTAGAGGTGCAGTCAATTACTCAGTGGTATTTATTGAGCACTTACCAAGTGCTTGGAAAAGTACAACAGAATTAACAGACACCTTCCCTGCCCCATAACAAGTTTACAGTCTATGAAAAGACAGACGTTAATATAAATAATTTACACTATATAATTTGAAGATATGTACATAAGTGCTGTGGGTTGGGGCACTTATCAAATGCCTAAAGGTCACAGATCCAAGTGCCTAGATGAAGCAGAAGGGAGAACAAACTGGGGAAAAGAAAGCTTAATTGGGGAAGGCCTCTTGAAGGAGATGTGACCTTAATAATGCTTTGAATGTGGGGAGAATGGTGGTCTGGCTCATATGGATGGGGTTCCTGGCTAGGGGAGGATGTGGGGAAGAAGTTGGTGGCAAGATAGATAAGTCTGGGGCACAGAGAATAAGCTGGAGCTAGAAGAGCAAAGTGTGTAGGCAGGGCTATAGTAGGAGAATGATGAGGTGGATTGGACCAGCTGATGAAGTGCTTTAAAACCGATGGTAAAGGGTTTCTGTTTGTTACAGAGAGAGATGAGCAGCCACTGGAAGTTCGTGGGGAGACATGCACTGAACATTTCTGTATAAAAATGACCCGTGCAGCATAATAAAGTGTAGACTGGAGTGGGGAGGGACAAGAGACCAGTGAGGAAGCAGATGGAACCAGTCCTGTCCTCTCTCTCAGGACATACAGAAACCATTTGGAACCTGGGAAGCAGCATAGCCTAGTGCATAGATCATGGGCCTTTGGAGTGAAAGGACCTGCGTTTTAATCCCTGTTCAACCACATTTATGCTCTGTGACCACAGGGAAGTCACTTAACAGATCTGTGCCTCAGTTCCTTCATCTTTAAAATGGGGATTCAATAACTGTTTTCCTGCCTACTTTAGACTGTAAGCCCCTTGTGGGACCTGACTGTCTTGTATCTACATCTACCCCTTGCTTATTTCAGAGCTTGGCACATAGCAAGAACTTAACAAATACCACTATTATTATGATTATTTTGTAGTTTTCTGGGAGTTACTCAGACCAGAGGCTTACATGCCCTGGAGCAGATATTCCCCTCAGATAGCTAGAAATCTTTTAAGTTTTGGAAGTAAAAACACCTTGAACAAACCATTTCCTGGTTCTCCAGATTCCTTACCCACACACAATTCCCTTATGTTTACTAATACTGGAAGTAAACTGGTAGGAAGAGAAGTGCTTATGGTATACTTGTAAGTAAAAGGAAAACCATCCTAAAAGCTGTTTCTAAATTCCCATGCCACTTGGCCTCTGTGACTGGTAGAGTGTGAATGGCATGCTACAGCCATAGAAAGCAGAAGACCCTGCTGGATTTTTGATAAATTTCTGGTGTGGATGAACTCTTTCAAAAATAATTAAAAATAAGAAAAAATTACAATATCAAGAGATGTCACATTTGCTTTCATATTTCTTACTAAAATCCATTAGTTGAGATTCGTCTTTTACACAAATGAAAAGGGAAAGTAGACCTCCTGTTTTCCTTTCAAATATATTGGAAAGAAAGCTTTATCTTAACTACTAGGTGTTTTCCCTTAAACAATGAAAATAAATGTTTATTAATGAAATGCTGAAATTGGGACTTTTACATTAATAGATTTACACCAATATTACATACCCTCCCTGTCTAAGGAAGCCAGTAACAAATATGCAACCATTAGGATCTTCATGTTAATTACTTGCATTTGCAGAGCAATATACTATGCACTTGGGAGAGTACAATGTAAAAGAATTGGTAGACATGCTCCCTGCCCACAACAAGCTTACAGTCTAGAAGGAGAGTTTTTGACACATACAGACTGTTATAAGACTCCAAATTCAAGTATGTCCCTTAAAAGCATTAATGCCACTCTTCTTGGAAATTGATATTTCACCAGAATTAACTTTCTACTAAACTTCGTAGCTAATGAGGAATCAATCTTAACAGTGATTTTTTTCCCTTAAAAGCTCTCCCTTCTAACTGCTTTCTCAGTCCCAGTGAAAAGAGAGAATAAATTATACTAACATGGGAAATATTAAGGTACCTGATATTGTAGGCTTCAGTGCCTGCTATGTTTAATGCTTGGCTGTAAAGGATCCAGCATGAACCCAATGATAGAAATAATAGCTTCTGTTTCAAATTCCAACTGAACAAGCAAATTCAGTAAATCTGGAACAGGGACTGTGTCCAATCTAATTTTATTATCCTGCATCTACCCCAACACTTAAATACCACATTATCTTATCCCAGTGCTTAGCACTGTTAGTAACTCCTTAGTAAATTAGAAAAGTAAATTGTAAAACTCATACTCTTATCATGCAATCCTAATTATATAATTAAAATTGCATACGATTATTATTAATAATAATAATGGTATTTGTTAAGCACTTCCTATGTGCCAAGCCCTGTTCTAAGTGCTGAGGTAGATACAAAGCAATCGGTTTGGACACAGTCCCTGTCCCACAAAGGGAACACAGTCTCAATCCCCATTTTACAGATGAGGTAACTGAGGCACAGAGAAGTTAAGTGACTTGCCTGAAGTCACACAGCAGTTAAGTGGCAGAGCCAGGATTAGAACCCATGACCTCTGACTCCCAAGCACATGCTCTTGCCATTAAACCATGCTGTTTCTCCTATAGCTTCTCTTATAACTCCTACTCTCATTAATTAGGATATTCTATATCGGAAGCAGCATGGCATAATGGATAGAACACGGGCTTGGGAGTCAGAGATCATGGGTTCTAATCCTGGCTCTGTCACTAGTCTGCTGTGTGACTTTGGACAAGTCACTTCACTTCTCTGGGCCTCAGTTACCTCATTTATAAAATGGTGATTAAGACTGTTAGCCCAATGTGGTACATGGTCTATGCCCAACTTGATTAGCTTGGGTCTAACCCAGTGCTAAGAAGTGTGCCTGGCCCACAGTAAAGCTCAACAAATACCATAATATGTAATATGTAAATTAATAATTCACTGTTCCCTCAATTGGCTAATTAAAATATCACAATATTAACATATCAAAACATTAGCTCACCCTTCACACTGTTTCCAAAGTTGTTTCTAAAGTTAATTGAGAAGAATATAAAATATTTGAATTTTAATATTTTTCCTTGATCGTGACCTTAAGAAAACCTATTTTTCTGAATTTTCCTATATGCCTAGCATCTCTACTACTGCTTTGCAATTGAGATTTAAAATATGAACTCAAAATCCTCCAGTGCTTAAATTTACTTCTTGGTAATAAGATGGTCATTTTGGGAGGACAAGTAATCATTTCAGAATATTAAAGGACCACTTATGTGGTTCATTCACTATTCTGTAAGGCTCCTCTCCAACTCAACCAAGCCTTAAGGGCTAATGATAAACCTAAAGAAAACCAAGGTGATGTATCAGCTTTTATGGAAGCCACACACAACCAAATATTATGTTGAAAGTTATTAATCATCCCAAATTATCTTAACATTATCAGGGTATAAAAATGTAGGCATTGGAGAAAATGGTGTCTATATATTTCAGAATATATATTTCATCAACTTCAGAAAATGCAGGCTTTTCATTTTTCTTTTAGCATCTCTGGTTTTCCCAAGCGCTTAAGCGCTTAGTACAGTGCTCTGCACACAGTAAGCACTCAATAAATAAGATTGAATGAATGAATGAATGAAGTTGAAGGAGTTCTCACAATGTAGCAAATCTAGGGCATGCTAAGTGCTTAGAACAGTGCTCTGCACACAATAAGTACTCATTAAGTACCACTGATGATAATAATAATAATAATAATAATGACATTTATTAAGCTCTTACTATGTGCCAAGCACTGTCCTAAACACTGGGGAGGTTACAAGGTGATCAGGTTGTCCCATGGGTGGCTCACAGTTTTAATCCCCATTTTACAGATGAAGTAACTGAGGCACAGAGAAGTGAAGTGACTTGCCCAAAGTCACACAGCTGACAAGTGGCAGAGTTGGGATTAGAACCCATGACCTCTGACTCCCAAGCCCATGCTCTTTCCACTGAGCCACTGATGATAACATGAGATGAGAAATACTCTTTGTGAGGACTTGCTTCAGGTGGGGGAGCTATTATAGGTCTTCAAGTCAAAGCTTGCCTTTAATCCCCAGTTCTCCACTTTCCCTTTCTTGTTCACTGCCACCAAAACAATACCTTCTGGCCCCTATAAGTCCATCACATTACCGTATTATTAAATTCAAGATGTAATTGTTAATCCAAAAATTCACAGGATTTGAAGTGAGGAGGGAGAGTGTAAGAAAAGGCGCTAATAAAAAGTAAAGCAAAAATACTGTATTGTCCCTCCACTCCTGAATGATAAATTCTTCACAAAGCCTCTAAATAATCAGCTAATTACCCATATAATTAACATCCTTATAACCAGCTTTTCATCCAAAGGGGACCGAAAAATCAAGTGTTAATGCACCCCAGTTAATGTATGCCCATAAAAATTTGTCTTAGTCCCAAAGTGGATGAGTTCCATATTTAATTCTATTATAGCTATTTCTGAAGCTTCTTTTTTGAGAATTAATGAAAAAATAAAATAATGTTGAGCTCTGTACACAGTACGCACTCAAATACCATTGATTGTTATGCATTTTTATATTATATAAAAAAAATCAAAATTATCTGGAGGCGTACAAAGTACTCCCTATACTATGCAACCGGAGCTAGACAATTGAAATTTAATTAAAAAAAAATCTCTTCACACTTGAAGTTCAGGGTTTAGGGGAGAAGACAGAGAAACAATTAAATATTCTAGAAGATCAACACTGAACCAGTGCTGTTTGGCAAGATTACTTACTTGAAGACTCCACTCTCCCTCTTCCTCCTCTGTCATCCACCCCTAGAAACGGAAGCTATTAGAATCTATCTGCACTGTTCTAAGTTTCTAAAGCAATATTCCTCTGTGAATGAAGCTCTTCACATGGCCAGTATGAGGTTAAAAAAACAGTTGAATGAGCTAACTATGTATTCCAAGTGGTTGTGAGATACTAATGAGAATATAGTCAGTTCGTTGATAATGGGGAGATGTGTTCCAGAAGAATACGATGTGACAGAAGACTCACATTGTAATACTCCCACTTTCTCTAGACTATAAGCTTGTTGTGGACAGGGAATGTGTCTTCTTATTGTTGTAGTGTACTTTCTCAAGTGCTTAGTACAGAGCTCTGTACGTAGTAAGCACTCAATAAATATGATTGAATGAGTGAATGAATGAATGACCAGTATGGGGCAAATGCACAAAACCATTTCTTCCAGCCGCATCGCATGTTATTCAGAAAAACATGCATTGTGAGAGGACTGTTGCTTATATCCTCTAAGGGGTTCTCTCCAAACTGTGTAGTGAAAATCACCCATGATTGGTAGAACTAACTGTATATAGGGACAAAGATAAGGAACAAACGAGCAGTGGGGAGTTTCTTTGTAAGATGGTAGATAGAATACATGGTCTGTAATGGCAAAGAAAATCCTTTTAGGGTCCCTGGCAAGCTAAGAGGAAGAAATCCTGCTAGAAACAGGGAAATGAAAAGTACTAGAGGCCCCTGGACAAGGTAGACATCTGTTCTAGAATCAGCACATATAATAATAATGGCATTTATTAAGCACTTACTATGTGCAAAGCACTGTTCTAAGCATTGGAGCAGTGTTCTAAGCGCTGGATATCAACTATGAGTATGTAGAATGAAGAACCACTAAAAAATTTCATCCTCAGAGTTAAATCTTGTGCTGCGGTGAGCCCCTAAAGAGCCAGGAATAATTTTTTTGTTTGTTTGTTCTTTATGGTCTTTATTAAGTGCTTACTATGTGCCAGGAATTGTACTAAGTGCTGGGGTAGATACAAGCTAATCAGATTGGACACAGTCCATGTCCTACATAGGGCTCACAGTCTTAATTCCCATTTTACAGGTGAGGTAACTGAGGCAAATAAAAGTTAGGTAATTTGCCCAAGGTCACACAGTAAACAAGTGTAGAGCCAGGATTAGAACCCAGGTTCTTCTGACTTCCAGGCCCTTGCTCTACTCACTAGATCATGCTGTTTCTTTGTTTAATTCTCACCAGTGTATTTTTTTTCAGGTACTTAGTGGACTGCTTTGCATAAAGTAGGAGCTTAATAAATACTATAATTACTACTAAGCTAGATAACTTGAGATAATATGTAAAGGATACTAGCAGAGGCATAATTCTATACTTTTGATTCACTGAATGCAATTTTACAAAGTTCCTGTAGGCTAAAAGTGATCAAATTTATTTTTCCCAAAATCTTGAATCATTGTATTATTACCTCAAGATCTATAACAAAGCAATAATGGGAATGGTGTTTGAACGTCTGATTTGAAGGCACCTCAAATAATAATAATAATGATAATAACAATAATAATAATGGCATTTATTAAGCATTTACTATATGCAAAGCACTGTTCTAAGCACTGGGGAGGTTACAAGGTGATCAGGTTGTCCCACGGGGGGCTCACAGTTTTAATCCCCATTTTATAGATGAGGCAACTGAGGCACAGAGAAGTCAAGTGACTTGCCCAAAGTCACACAGCTGACAACTGGCAGAGCTGGGATTTGAACCCATGACCTCTGACTCCAAAGCCCATGCTCTTTTCACTGAGCCACACTGCTTCTCAAACTCAAACACAGTTTCCAGGTTTTTGGATCATTCTACACCATCCTTGGATCAGTTAGCTCAGTTCTTAAAGACCAGATAGATGTCAGGGATTCAGGAATAATTGTGTAATGCTTGGAGTTGCAGAATAGTTACTCTCACATGTTAAATCAATCAAATGATTGACTTTTTATTGTTCAGACAACAATTTTCTTTGACCTATGTCTTTGGCTAATGTAAAACTGTAATTCTGTGCCTTATAGGAAGAGGAAGAGGGCTGGAAAATGGCTCCAAGTCTTTTCCTGCCTGTGATGGAAGAAGGAAACAACATCTATAAAGGTTAGTAGGGAGCATCAATCATAATTGCAGTATTTTGCTTCTAGATGACCTGTTTCTGTGTGTGAATTTGAGCACACAGCCTACAGTGAAATAACTTCAGTTTCCAAACTGTGAGAAATCATAAAAATATACAGTAAAAATTTCATTTTTATCTTCATATTTTAACCCACACTCTCTTCCCCAATGCATCAGAGAACAAAGCAGTTCCTGGCATAGTATAATCTAGTATTTGACCAAGACAAATCTATCCCATCCTAAGCCCTGTTTCTGACCCTTTTTAAACTTGTCTCAAATGTGCTTGTGCTTATTAAGAGGGTAGAATTATTATTTTTTTCTCTTTAAAGGCTATATTTTGTATACCATTAGAGTGATAAAAACCCAAGCAGAAAAGTCTGTTAATCCTAAACATATTTAAATTTGCAAAAGTACCCTGCATAAAACTCTGTATTGCATTTATTCAGTATACTAATCCCAGATAAAGTAGATAATAGAATCAAAGAGTTGAAGGTGGCCTTCAGCAGGTGTCTAGAAAAATGTGTGCCAACAGCAGGGCATTAAGTTTCATACCAAGTGGAAGATCTAAAAAACCGAAATAATCAATAAATGGTATTTATTGAGCAGTTACTACATACAGAGAACTGTACTAAGTGTTTGGGAGAGTAAAATCCAGCAGAATTAGCTGACACTATCCCTGCCCATAACTAGCTTACAGTCTAGATGGGGAGACAGACATTAATATGAATAAATAATTTATAATTTATAACAATTTAAAGATACATACACAAGTGCTGTGGGGTTGGGAGTGGGGTGAATATCAAATGATCAAAAGTCACAGTTCCAAGTTCATAGACGAGGCAGAAGGAAGAGCGAGCCAGGAAAACAAGGGCTTAATCAGAGAAGGCCTCTTGAAGGAAATGTGACCTGAATAAGGCTTTGTACATGGAGAGTGTGGTAGCCTGGTCGATATGGAAGGGGAAGGAGCTCCAGGCTATGTGGGCGGAAGAATCGGTGGTGAGCTAGATGAGATTAGGGCACAGTGAGAAAGCTGGCACTAGATAAGTAGAGTATGCCGGCTGTACTGTAGTAGATCAGTGAAGTAAGGTAGGATGGGGCAAGTAATGCCTAACTTTCTCTAAGACCGAGAGACCCAGACCTATTACAGGTTCGTCTTTTTGGAGTTTCAACCGCGACACTTACTGGCCTTCTTTATCAGTTGGCAGTACAATATTATCAACAATGAGGGTGATAGAACACAGTCACCTCACCAGCAACAAAGCCCTGCTCAAAGCAACACAGTTTTGCTGCATGAGATAAATAAAAAGAATGGGCAATGACAGAATTTCCAAGTATCTGCTGTACAGAGAACTGAAAGGAATACCCACAAGTAGGGAAAGCAGGATAAACACTTGAAAGACATTAGGCAGCAAGATCCCAAACAGTACACTACAGCAGCAATATGCAGCACTCTAGACAAAGGTTCCTTTCCTCAAGCAAAAACTATGCTGAAATCCAGAGACTGAGGTAGACAGAAAAATGAAACAGGATTA
The DNA here is from genome assembly GCF_015852505.1 of Tachyglossus aculeatus. Classification (NCBI taxonomy): domain Eukaryota; kingdom Metazoa; phylum Chordata; class Mammalia; order Monotremata; family Tachyglossidae; genus Tachyglossus; species Tachyglossus aculeatus. Next base: position 55,978,853 of record NC_052072.1, read on the forward strand.
GCACATCGATGGACAACAGATTGGAAGTTGCACATCAGGCTTTACAGCCACATCTATACACAGACAGGATTCCACCAGCAGTTAGCATCATCTTCTAAAATTAAGTAATTAGTGGGGAGGTGGAGGGAGGCAGAGAGAGAGGTGAGTATACACACATTCTCTATAGAGTGATGGGATTTGTTCAGGAAGTTGGTTATGGCATCTGTGTCACTTTCTGACCTTTTAGCCATAAAGAAGGTTATACACCACAATTATCCTACTGCATGGCCTAGTGGAAAGAGCATGGGTCTGGGAATCAGAAGACCTGGGTTCTAATCCTGGCTTTGCTATTTGTCTGCTGTGTGATTTTGGGCAAGTCACTTCACTTCTCTGTGCGTCAGTTACCCCATGTGTAAAATGGGGATTGTCTGTCAGTCAGTCAATCATATTTATTAAGCACTTACTGAGTGCAGAACACTGTACTAAGTGCTGGGTTGAGTACTATAAACAGATAAATAATAAACAGATAAATTCCCTGCCCACATAAAGCTTTCAGTCTAGAGGAACTGTGAGCCTTATGTGGGACAGAGACCATGTCCAACCCGATTATCTTGTATCTATCCCAGAACTTAGTACAGTGTCTGGCACGTAGTAAGCGCTTAACAAATACCACAATCATCATTATTATTTATTTATTATTATCATCTTTAATTTGACCTGACTTTTGATGTCATGTTGGAACCACACTATCACTAAGCCACCCAGAGGGCATTCTAAGCTTCTTTCTCCTACCCTTGCATCATTGGAAACAAACTTCAACTCTGACTCTAATGTTGATTTTTGGGTGGGTGTAGGTTTGACAGATGCAGATACAAGGTGGTACATAACCACTGACTACTGATTCCAAGAAGTCCTTCATAATCATCTGCCTGTCTATGTGTGTCTATTTCTCAATTGTCAACCTCCCGCTGTACTGTCACTCGCCCTGCTGACCTCACCATGAACTTTCAATTCCCTTGCTCCCAACTGCGATTCCCATTCCTCACCTTCCCCTTCCCCTCTCCCACCCAGCTTTTTCCCTCCCTCTCCCCCACCAAGACCACTCCTCCTCACCCCCTACCAAGGATCCCTCTGTACCAGCGCCAATCCACCACTCCTCCCTCCCAGCCCCCTCCCTCCCCTCCTTCCCACCCCCACCCCATCCCAATTCTCCTTTCCCATCGCCACCCCACTTCCCACTCTCCCCACCTAGGCCCCTGCCAACTCATCCCAATCCAAACCCTCCCCACCCCTTGCAGCCTTCCCCCTCCCTCCCCTCCCTCGGCAGCTACTGACCAGTGTGGCCTCTGGAACCCCCGCTCCGTTTTAAGTAAGATCCCTTTCATCCTGGACCTATTCCTTTCCAGCTCTCTACTCCTCCTCGCCCTAACTGAAACACGGTTGTCTCCGAACAACACGGTCTCTTCTGCTGCTCTCTCCAGTGGAGGCCTCTTCTTCTCCCACTCCCCCAGACTCACCAGAAAAGGAGGAGGTGTTAGTTTCCTTCTCTCCCCCCAATGTCGCTTTCACACTATCCCTCCTCCCCCTTCCCTTTCCTTCCCTTCCTTTGAAGCCCACATTATTCGCCTCTACCACCCCCTCCAGATTCTTGTAGCAGTCATCTACCGCTCCCCCAGCCCCACCTCCAACTTCTTTAACAATTTTGACCCCTACCTCACCTTCCTTCTCTCCTTTTCCATGCCCACTCTAATCCTCGGAGACTTCAACATCCACATGGATATCCCTGATGACTCCCCTGCCACCCGCCTTCTATCTCTCCTTGATGCTGCCAACCTCTTGCTCCACCCCACCTCGCCCACTCACCAACTTGGTCATATCCTCGACCTCATCATCTCCTACCACTGCACTGTGTCCACCCTTACCAACTCTGAAATCCCTCTCTCTGATCATAATCTTTTCACCTGCCTCCTCACTCACACTCCTTTCCTGTGTAAATCCATATTACTCCCTCAGAGATCTCCACTCTCTTGACCCCATCCAGCTTTCTGAGTGCCTCACACCCCACCTCACCTCCCTCTCCTCTCTACCCAATCTCGAGGATCAGATTACTGCTCTCAACTCTACCCTTTCTACTCAGCTAGACTCACTCGCTCCCCTTTCCCTTCACCGCTCTTGTACCACTAACCCACAGCCTTGGATCACTGCCATTGTCCGCCTCCTTCGCTCTTATGCTCAAGCTGCCGAACGCTGCTGGCGAAAGTCTAAACACCATGCCAACTTCGTTCACTTCAAGTTTATCCTTTCCTGCCTTAACTCAGCCCTCTCCTCTGCCAGACAAAACTATTTCTCCTCCCTTATTGACACCCATGCCCATCATCCCCATCAGCTCTTCCGTACATTCAACTCCCTTCTCAGGCCCCCGGTTCCTCCCCCTCCTCCTTCCCTCACCCCCAACGATCTGGCCTCCTACTTCATTAATAAAATTAAATCCATCAGGTCCGACCTCTCCAAAGTCACTCCCCCACCTTCTCCAACCCCCCGGCTCTCAACACTCTCTGCTACTCTCCCATCCTTCCCAGCAATATCCTCAGAGGAGCTCTCCTCCCTCCTCTCAAGTGCTACTCCGGCCACCTGTGCTTCTGACCCCATTCCCTCTCATCTCATGAAATCTCTTGCTCCGTCCCTTCTCCCCTCCTTAACTTCCATCTTCAACCACTCACTCTCCACTGGTTCCTTCCCCTCTGCCTTCAACCATGCCCATGTCTCTCCCATCTTAAAAAAACCCTCTCTTGACCCCACCTCACCTTCTAGTTATCGCCCATCTCCCTCCTACCATTCCTTTCCAAACTCCTTGAACGAGTCGTCTACACGCACTGCCTCGAATTCCTCAACAACAACTCTCTCCTCGACCCCCTCCAGTCTGGCTTCCGTCCCCTACATTCCACAGAAACTGCCCTCTCAAAGGTCACCAATGACCTCCTGCTTGCCAAATCCAACGGCTCATACTCTATCCTAATCCTCCTCGACCTCTCAGCTGCCTTCGACACTGTAGACCACCCCCTTCTACTCAACACACTATCCAACCTTAGCTTCACAGACTCCATCCTCTCCTGGTTCTCCTCATCTCTCTGGTCGTTCATTCTCAGTCTCTTTTGCAGGCTCCTCCTCCCCCTCCCATCCCCTTACTGTGGGGGTTCCCCAAGGTTCAGTTCTTGGTCCCCTTCTGTTCTCGATCTACACTTACTCCCTTGGTGACCTCATTCGCTCCCACGGCTTCAACTATCATCTCTACGCTGATGACACCCAGATCTACATCTCTGCCCCTGCTCTCTCCTCCTCCCTCCAGGCTCGCATCTCCTCCTGCCTTCAGGACATCTCCATCTGGATGTCTGCCCGCCACCTAAAACTCAACATGTCCAAGACTGAACTCCTTGTCTTCCTTCCCAAACCCTGCCCTCTCCCTGACTTTCCCATCCCTGTTGACAGCACTACCATCCTTCCCGTCTCACAAGCCCACAACCTTGGTGTCATCCTCGACTCCACTCTCTCATTCACCCCTCACATCAAAGCCGTCACCAAAACCTGCCGGTCTCAGCTCCGCAACATTGCCAAGATCCGCCCTTTCCTCTCCATCCAAACCGCTACCCTGCTCGTTCAAGCTCTCATCCTTACCCGTCTGGACTACTGCATCAGCCTCCTCTCTGATCTCCCATCCTCGTATCTCTCCCCACTTCAATCCATACTTCATGCTGCTGCCCAGATTGTCTTTGTCCAGAAACGCTCTGGGCATGTTACTCCCCTCCTCAAAAATCTCCAGTGGCTGCCAATCAATCTGCGCATCAGGCAGAAACTCCTCACCCTCGGCTTCAAGGCTCTCCATCACCTCGCCCCCTCCTACCTCACCTCCCTTCTCTCCTTCTACAGCCCAGCCCGCACCCTCCACTCCTCTGGCGCTAATCTCCTCACCGTGCCTCGTTCTCACCTGTTCCGCTGTCGACCCCCGGCCCACGTCATCCCCCTGGCCTGGAATGCCTTCCCTACCCACATCCGCCAAGCTAGCTCTCTTCCTCCCTTCAAGGCCCTACTGAGAGCTCACCTCCTCTAGGAGGCCTTCCCAGACTGAGCCCCCTCCTTCCTCTCCCCCTCAACCCCCTCTCCATCCCCACTGTCTTACTTCCTTCCCTTCCCCACAGCACCTGTATATATGTATATATGTTTGTACATATTTATTACTCTATTTATTCATTTCTTTTACTTGTACATATCTATTCTATTTATTTTATTTTGTTAATATGTTTGGTTTTGTTCTTTGTCTCCCCCTTCTAGACTGTGAGCCCACTGTTGGGTAGGGACTGTCTCTTTATGTTGCCAACTTGTACTTCCCAAGCGCTTAGTACAGTGCTCTGCACACAGTAAGCACTCAATAAATACAATTGATTGATTGATTCTGTACTTTGATCCCATCTATCCTGCTGCTGAGCTTTTGCTTGTATCCTCCTCTGGCATGGAACTTCCTCCACCTTTGCATCCAGCAGACCACCACACTCCCCACCTTCAAAACCCTACTAAAATCACATCACCTCCAATGGGCCTTCCCTGGTTAAATACTATTTCCTCACCCGTCCTCTCCTCGGCATCGCCTATGCACCCAGATCTGTACCCCTTAAGCATTTAGCAGTCACTCCATCTCAGCCCCACAGCACGTACTGAACATATTCTTACATTCAGCCATTCTGCCCCCCTCCCCTCTACCACCTTTAGACTAAACTCCTTGTTGGAAGGGATCCTTTCTAAGCTGACATTGTTCTACACACAGTAGGCAGCAAATAAATACCATTGATTGATTGATTTGTGTGCTCATGCATATGCATTGCTTCCACAGCTTGTTGTGGATAGGAAATATGTCTGTCACATTTTATACTGTACTCTCCCATGCACTTAGTACAATGCTTTGCACATGGTAAGCACTCAATAAATATGGTTGACTGACTCAATAGTAGATGAATTCCCAGGTGAAGGTAAGAGCCAGCTATTTCCACTTCTCTAAATGTCTAGGTATCTGTCACTGGACACCCTAAATAGTTCAAGAGATTATCATGACAGCAGTGTTTCACAACTGGCTATTAAATTATGGTGATGGTTTTGAGTGCAAACAGACTCTTCTGCAGGGAAATATCCCCTGTAGCAGTGTGGACAGTGCCATGATATGATTTTGGTGAAGCCATATCCATCCAGGGAATCCTGGAAGTATAAATGAGTGCACCCCAGCATCATGCCTCATACTGCCCAAGTTCAGCTGTGCAAACACAGTTTGAGGCTGTTCATTTGCAACTTAACATTTCCAGAAAATACACCACTTCATTGTTGCTTTTTTAAAACATGATTTATACTCATGAGTTCAGTTGTGGAAAGGAGTACTAACTCTGTGGATATGGTTAAGGAGTTAAATAAGCTCCTAGTTTGACATTTCCAAATTTATTACTTTTATCGGTCAGTAGATGGGGGCAAGGAAATTGTCAAATAATGTATGTGCATATGCATTTGTTGTTAGATTATTCAAATCCACACTATGACTAAATCTGTTGAAGTTTAGTAATTTGAAACTATATCTCATAGTGCTACCACAAGACACCCATAATAGCACTGTCTTAGGGCTCTATTTTGATAATGCTGTTGGATTTTGTTGCCAGTATTTCTTACTGGGCCACTAATTTCAAGATAATGCTACAGAGTTTACCTTGGTTAAGGACCTCTGTTCCCTCTATTTTGAAGAGTTCTGATTGACTTGGATAGAGGAATTAAGTCCCATTTCAATTTAACATTAGGTAATGACAGATCTTTTCCACACAGATAATGGAAAATCTCTAATATTTTAGCCTAATATGCCTTTTTGTTAAAAAGGATGTGAAATAACACTTTTTAAAATTAGCATTTACATTTGCACTCCAAAAATTCAGTCTTGTGTCAGTAGTGCAAATTTACATTATTATTTGATTATATCAGCATCTTTATTGTATTTATCACTCTTTTTAATATAAGGCAATTCCCCATTATAACCCTCTTTAAACCCATTTCTACAATCGTACATTTGAATTTAATCCTGGCATTTCATACAGCACTCACACTTAGTGACAGCAAACTGATTTTTCTGAAAGTGTATTGAGTGTTAGGAGATTTGAGAGGGGAACTTGTCAATTTTCCAGACTAACATAAAAAACCCTACTAGATAAGAAGACCTTCAGAAGTTAAAAAAAGTTAGAGAATCTGACAATCTCAGAGGAAAACTGCATAAATCTTTGAAAAGTTTCAAACCTCTGATTACTCATGTCAGAGGGTATTTCTATTTGAATTAATGGCCAGCAAATAATATGTTGCTCAGAAGAATTTATTTGAAAAGGACTGTGAGAAGAAATGCCATAAGCCATAAAAATTCAGAAATACACTACAAACCTTTATTTCTCTGGCATATGTTTCCCTCAAATACTGATTAGGTGATGAAGAATCTTCTTACCACGTGGTGGGCCTGCTCCCAAGGCAACCAACAAACCCAGGAGACATATCAAAGCAAAAAATTCCTCTTGGTTCCCCACCTCCGGAAGAATTCCATCCAGAAAGCCCCTTGTGAAATGTAGAAAATCAACTCCATTGCCTACTGAGAAATATAGTTTTCCTCTTTCCATCTCTCATCTTTCCATTCCCTCATCTACCTCCAACAAGAAATCTGGTTGAGTGCTTTGAAATCACACAGCCCTCAAAGATAGACTGCCAGAGTACACTACAGTACAGATGAATGCAGAGTGATATACAGATGCCTTATGTGTTAGGCATCCATTTGCAGACTATGCAATAAGTCTGCACTGACATCCTCGGCTGCTGTGTTTTGCGTTGGACTTACCCCTCAAGTACGGTACAATTCATCATGAGCTCAAAGCGAATCTCAAATAAATCTCAGCCGGCTGAGAAGCACAAGGGATATACAGCCTGGCGTATGGCAGTCTGGTCCTGTACACTGTGAGCAAGTTCATTCGATCATATTTATTGAGCACTTACTGTGTGCAGAGCACTGTATTAAGTTGTGGGCAGGGAATGTGTTTCCAACTCTGCTATTGCATACTCTCCTAATCACATAGTTCAGTGCTTTGCACACAGCACTCAATAAATATGATCGATTGATAGCCCTTTGAGCAGAAGCTTTGGAAAAGGGAGGATACTAAAAAAGGCAAACTGAAACCAGAGAAAGGGGTTACAAGTAGGAAACCCTAAGATCTTGAATCAGGCAGCTAAATTGGATTGCCTGAATACAGAGGAATGTCAGATCATGTGTGGGAAACTTTTAATTTGTCAGCCTCAACAGTAAGAACAATTTTTTAATGTGGTCATATGTGAATGAGTAATTGTTTAAATTTATTATTTGTATAATAGATCCATATTTATATTGTTATTTAATCATGCCAGTTAAGAGTGTTCACTACTAGGTATTTTATTGCTTTTTAAGTATATAGATCTGTATTATTTTTGACATTTTTTCAAATTTTGGAAATACACTAATGCACTTTATGCTTTTTCTAGTAGCACTATTTGACTTAAAATTTCATTTTCATAATAGCTATGGAATTACCAAGTATCTAAACAATGGGGTAAATCCAAGAAAATCATATTGGATATTTGGTATGTGATATGTGGTATTTGTTATGTCCTCATTACATGCCAAGCACTTTACTATGTACTGGTGTAGATACAAGATAATCAGTTCCCGCATGGGGCTCACAGTCTTAATAGGAAAGAGAACAAGTATTGAATCCTTATTTTGCAGATGAGGAAAGTGAAGCACAGTGAAGTGACTTGCCCAAGATCATACAGCAGAAAAGTGGCAGAGCTAGGATTAGAACCCAAGACCTCTGACTCTCAGGCCCATATACTTTCCACTAGGCCATGCCATCTCTCTGCTTCTCCTCAGCTCTGTCTTCACAATATCACTAAAAATCCACCTTTTACTCTCCATCCAATCTGTTTGTACATTGAATAAAGCACTTACCAAATCCTGCCTTACTTAAGCATCCTTTCTGATCTCCCAAATCCCAGTCTCTCCCCATTTCCATCTATACTTCACTCTACTGCCCAGATTATCTTTCTATAGAAACATTCTGGGCATGTCAATCCCCTCCTCAAAAATCTCCAGTGGTTGCCTATCAACCTCCATATCAAACAGAAGTTCCTCACTATTGGCTTCAAAGCTCTCCATCACCTTGCCCCCACCTACCTCACCGCCTTTCTCTCCTTCTCCATCCCAGCCCGCACACTCCATTCCTCTGGTGCTAACCTTCTCCCTGTGCCTCGTTCTCGCCTGTCCCACTGTCGACCCCTGGTCCACGTCCTAACTCTGGCCTGAAATGCTCACCCTCCTCAAATCTGCCAAACCATCACACTTCCCTCATTTAAAGCCCTACTGAAGGCTCACCTCCTCCAAGAGGCCTTCCCAGACTGAGCCCCCCTTTTCCTCAGCTCCCCCTCCCTTTCCCATTGCCCCAACATGCTCCCTTTGCTCTACCCTCCCTCCCTGCCCCACAGCACTTGTTTATATATGTACATATCTACGATTCTATTTATTTATATTAATGCCCGTTTACTTGTTTTGATGTGTCTACATCTATGATTCTAATTATTTATTTATATTGATGCTATTGATGCCTGTTAACATATTTTGATGCCTGCCTCTCCCTTCTAGACTGTAAGCACATTGTGGTCAGGGACTGTCTCACTTTATTGCTGAACTGTACTTTCCAAGAGCTTAGTACAGTGCTCTGCACACAGTAAGCACTCAGTAAGTACGATTGAATAAATGAATGAATCTCTCCACTCTTCAAAAATCTCTGATTGTCCATCTATTTCTACATTAATCAATGGTATTTGAACACTTACTATGTGCAGAGCACTGCACTAAGTGCTTGGGAGAGTACAATGCAATAAAATTAGCAGGCACATTCCTATAATGAGCTAGAGAAGAGCATTGAACAGAAACTCCCCACCATCAGCTTTAAAGCAACAATCAGCTCTCTCCTTCCTACCCATCCTCATTCCTTTCCCTCTCCAACCCAGCCCGAACACTTTTCTCCTCCTACACTAACCTACTCACTGTGTCTTGCTCTTGTCTCTCTCACCATCAACCCCTTGCTCATACCCTCTTTCCTGTCTGGAACTCCCTCCCACTTCACATATGACAGACTACCACTCTTTCCATCTTCAAAGCCCTATTAAAATCATATCTCCTTCAGGAAGCCTTCCCTGACTAACCTCTCATCTCCCATCCTATTCTCCCTCCTTATCACTTGGGCCTGTACACCCTAATCATGTTGATTCATTCATTCATTCAATCTTATTTACGGAGAGCTTACTGTGTGCAGAGCACTGCACTAAGTGCTTTGGAGAGAACAATATAACAATAAAGAGACACATTCCCTGCCCAGAAGCAGCATACAGTTGATACTCACCTCACCCCCACCCCAACTCCCACAGCACAGCACTTACATATATATCTTTATACTTTGTTCCTTGACCCAAATGCAATTTATTTTAAAGTCTAACGCCCCAACTGGATTGTAAACTCCTGTGGGCTGGGGAACTCCACTGCACTCTCCTAAACACTGAAAACAGTACTCTGCACACAGCACTTAATAAATACCACTGATTGATTGATCGATTCCTAAAACTTTTAATTCCTACTGATCTAACTTTAAAAGCCAGTTATCTTTTATTTTAAAAAATAAGTTCTGATGTGTTTAAATCACCAAAGATCCATAAAACCTAATGATCCAAATCTGAGAAGGAGACTCTCATGGCTATGTCTACAAGACTGTAATTTTGCTAATCAAAGTGGTAAAAAGAAATAAAAATGAAAAATGGATCTTGGAAGTAAAGCTATGAGGGAAAAAAATGCAAGAAGCCTAATTTCCCTGAGAAAATCAGAGTGTTGGCAACCTGCTTGATCCATTCAGGGAAGTACTTAAAAATGCACACAGCTCCTGTGTAATGCCCCTGTACCTTAAGGCTGAAATTCCAAACTGTGGTACCCACAAAGAGAGGCCTTTTAACTAATGCAAGTCATTTTCTTGTTTCAGTGCTGCATGGTATCTGACATATTATTTGATGGGTCGGGTTTAATATTTTTTTTAAATGAATTGCTGTTCCTTTGCAATTCTTTCCCTATTTTCAAAGGCTCTCTGGTATTTTAGCCATTATAATTTAAAAGTGTTAAAATTAGCAACCTGCGGAACAGTAGCCTATTTGTGAAATTTCAGATTGATAGAATTTTTACATAATAGGAGCAAAAATTCAGCTTCTGTTCATTTCATTTGTTCATTTGTTATAATAAAAGACTAAGTTTTAATGGGTATCCTCTGGGCACTAAAAATAGCTTCCTCAACCAATAAGTGGTTGCAAAATTCTAGTGGGTACTGAAAAGTTTGCCATAAAATAAAATATCAGAAAAAATGTAAGTTTAATTAATCACCAACATTTATTGAGCCCCTAGTGGGTGCAGAGCACAGCAGTAAGCATTAAAAGAGAGCACGCTTGATTTAATGGACATGATGCCTGCCCTCAAGTTCACAGTCTAGCATGGGAGACATGCTCTAAGATGAATTATAGATATATGTATTACTTAAGAGACTATATACAATTAAGGAGATTTTTCAAGTACTTAAGGTGACAAAGGTGAGAGTACTCAAATTTTTAGGTGGTGTGGAGGTGCTCAGGACATTTGATTTCAGAAGAGATTTGAAAGTGGGGAGGGCCATACTCTTTGATGCACATGAGGTAAGGCAATCATTCAATTATATTTGAGTGCTTATTGTGTGCAGAGCACTGAACTAAGAGCTTGGTATAACAATATAGCATAGTTGGTAGACACATTCCTGTCCACAATAAGCTTACAGTCTAGAGGGGAAGAGACAAACATTAATATAAATAAATTACATCTATGGACATGTGTTGTAGGGTTAATAGAGGGATGAATAAAGGGTGCAAATCCAAGGGCAAGAATAGCACAGAAGGCAGAGGGAGAAGAGGAAGTGAGGGTTTAGGGAAGGCCTCTTGAAGGAGATGTGCCTTCAAAAAGGATTTGAAGGCAGAGAGTAATTGTCTGTTGAATATGAAGAGGAAGGGTATTCCAGGCCAGAGGTGGGCCGTGGGCGAGAGGTTGGTGGCAAGATAGGCCAGATTGGGGTACACTGAGTAGGTTGTCATTAGAGGACTATGTGTGGGGACTGGGTTATAATAGGAGAGCAACAAGGTGAGGTAGGAGTGGACAAGGTGATTAAGTGCTTTCGTGGCTCAGTGGAAAAGAGCCTGGGCTTTGGAGTCAGAGGTCATGGGTTCAAATCCCAGCTCCACCACTTGTCAGCTGGGTGACTTTGGGCAAGTCACTTCACTTCTCTGGGCCTCAGTTCCCTCATCTGTAAAATGGGGATGAAGACTGTGAGCCCCCTGTGGGACAACTTGATCACCTTATCACCTCCCCAGCGCTTAGAACAGTGCTTTGCACATAGTAAGTGCTTAATAAATGCCATCATTTTTATTACATAGTTTCTGCTTGATGCAGAGGGCATAAACAAGAAGTTGGAGATGGGAGAGAAAAGAAGCCCAATGAGTTGATTGACTTGTGAGGAATGACACATACAAGGTTGGTTGGATGTAGAGGGAGAAGTGAGTGGGAAAGCTAAAACTTGCAGAGTTATGATAACAATTGGAACAATGAGAAGCAGCGTGGTTTAGTGGAAAGAGCTCATGTTTGGGAGTCAAAGGTTGTGGTTCTAATACCGACCCCACCTCTTGTCAGCTGTGTGACTTTGGGCAAGTCATTTAACTTCTCTGTGGCTCAGTTATGTCACCTGTAAAATGGGGATTAAGACTGCGAGCTTCACATGGAACAACCTGATTACCTGAACATTTAGAACAGTGCTTGGCACATAGTAAGTGCATAAGAAATACCATTATTATTATTATTATTATTATTATTTGGAAGTTTTTGATAGATGGGAGACAAACACCAGAATAACATCTTAGAAAAATGATACAGGCAACAGAGTAATGAATGGACTGGAGAGGAGAGAAACTGGAGGCAGGGAGGCCTAGTCAAGGTAGGATATGACAAATGCCTGAACCAGCAGCATGGAGGTCCTTTGGATGCACAAGAAGGAATGGATCCTGGAAAAGGGAAGCAGCATGGCCTCGTGGAAAGAGCCCAAGCCTGGGAGCCAGAGGACCTGGGTTCTAATTCTGACTCCAACACTTGCCTGCTGTGTGACCTTGGGCAAATCTCCTAACTTCTCTGTGACTGAGTTTCCTCATCTGTAAAATGGAGATCAAAACCTTCTTCCTCTGATTTAGACTGGGAGCCCCATTTAGGACAGAGACTGTGTCCAACCTCATTACCTTGTAACTACCCCACCACAAAGAACACTGTTTAACACATTGTAAGCACTTAACAGATACCATAATTATTATTATTAATGTTGTGGAGTAAGAAGCAACAGATTATGGAAGGTGAGAGGAAAGAGTTAAATAATACCAAGATTAAGGATTTAAGAAATGAGTAAAATAGTTGTCAGCAAGGATGGGAAAATTTAGATGGGGAAGAGGGAAGATGACATTTTTGACGTATTGAGCTTAAGGTGCAGGTGAGACAGTCACGCAGAGTTGACCTGGAGGTAGGAGAAGATGCAACACTGCAGAGGAAGATATTTTGGGGCTAGCAAGGCAGATTTGGGAGTTGTCTAAATAAAGATGGCATTTGAAGCTGTGGGAATAGATTAGCTTTCCAAAGGGAGTTGGATTGAGAAGAGAAGGGGACCCAGAACAAAGCCTTGGAGGGCACCCTCAGTTAGAGGATGGGAGACAGAGGAACAGCCAGCAAAAGAGACTGAGGAGGATTCATCAGAAAGGTAGAAGGGGAACCAAGAAAGAAGTGAGTCCAAAAAAACCAAAGATCATATTCCCAGGAGAAGACAATATTCCATAGTGTCAAAGGCAACTACTGGTCAAGGAGGAATAGAACAGAGTCCCTTAGATTTGGCAAACAGATCATAGGTGAACTTGGAGAGGACAGTTTCAATGTATGGAGAGGGGAAGTTGGAGGAGAGGAAGTGGAAGCAGTGGGTATATATGCTTTTCCATTTAATGAGTTTGATAAGCATCGTGGCTTAGTGGAAAGAGCAAGGGCTTGGGAGTCAGAGGTCATGGATTCTAATCCCGGCTCTGCCACTTGTCAGCAGTGTGAATTTGGGCAAACCACTTAATTCCTCTGTGCCTCAGTTACCTCATCTGTAAAATGGGGATTAAGACTGTAAACCCCACGTGAGACAACCTGCTGACCTAGTATCTACCCCAGCGCTTAGAACAGTGCTTGGCACATAGTAAATGCTTAACAAATACCATAATCATCATTCTTATTATTATTATAAGAAAGGGAGGCAGGCAATTACATGATAGCTGGATGGTGCAGTGAGATCCAGAGATGGGTTTTGGCATGAGGGGGTGGGGAGAAGGGGGATATTCTTTTGGTGGAGAGATGTAGATGTGTTTGAAGGCAGAAGGAATAGAGCCATCAAAGAGGTAATGGTTGAAGATGATGGTCAGGGAGGGAAGAAGAGTGGGAACAGATATTTTTAATAGGTTAGATGGGATGGGATCGGAGGGACAGATAGAGTTGGTTGATTTTTGAAAGGAGGCAAGAGATCTTTGAAAGATGATGGAGAAGGAGCATGGTCTAGTGGATAGAGTACAGTCCTGGGAGTCAGAAGGACCTGGGTTCTAATTCCATCTCTGCCACTTGTCTGCTGTGTGACTTTGGGCAAGTATTGCTTTACTGCTCTGTGCCTCAGTTACCTCATCTCTAAAATAATAATAATAATAGTGATATTTGTTAAGTGCTTTCTATGTACCAGTCACTATTCTAAGCACTAGGGTGGATACAAACTAAAATAGGGATTAAAATTAAGTATTAAAATGGAGATTAATATTGTAAACCCCACGTGGCACATGGATTGGGTCCAACCTCATTAGCTTTCATCTACTCCAGCAGTAAATTCAGTGCCTGGCAACTAGTAAGCACTTAACAAATACCATTAAAAAAGAGAGAAGAATGAGAGAGTGGATGAGAGAGTAGGAATGGGCTGGAGAATTCAGGGGGAGTTTGAGGGGAACTCACATCTGTTGGGTTTGATTTTGTCCATGTGGAAAAACGTCAGTTTAAATCATCTAGAAATAACACCATTAGATATTGTCAGATATTTGCATTTGTTAAATGAGAGCAAGTCGAGATATATATTATTTTTAATAACTCTGATTCACCCCTCAAATTGTTTAGGGAGCACAGAAATAGGCAAAGAACTCAACTAGGTGCTTGAGACAGGACATGGCTGTTGCAGTAAATCTCTCTGGATGTTGATGAGCTGTTGAACCAGAGTAGAGGGTGTAGGGTGGAAAGAGCCAGAAAATAACTCCCGAGGAAGCACACGAACCCTGCCCCTCCTTCCAGCACAGCCAATGTGGGTCCGAGTTGCTGGGGAGTACAACATCTGGAATCTCTAAACTTGCAGCCTTTGGGCTTCCCCTAGCCTCCCATAATAATAAAAACTAATAATAATTGTGGTATTTGTTAAGTGCTTACTATGCGCCAGAAACTGTACTAAGTGCTGGGATGGGTACTAGCAAATCAGGTTGTACACAATCCCTGTCCCATGTGGGGGCTCACAGTCTCAATCCCCATTGTACAGATGAGGCAACAGGCACAGAGAAGTGAAGTCACTTGCCCTAGGTCACACAGCAGACAAGTGGTGGAGCGGGGATTAGAACCCATCACCTTCTGACTCCCAGGCCCAGGCTCTATCCACTACATGCTGCAGGAACCCAGAGATCTGGGTTCTCTGGAGGACTGAGATGATGCATCCAGGGTGGCTGTAGATCAAAGCAGATTACATAGGGCTACGTGGAACCACTGGAAGGCCTGGACCAGAACAGACCAAGGGAGGTGCCCCTCTAAGCACAGGATTTGTCCACTAATCCCTGCAGGTATTTCCAGTGTAGCCCTTCAGGATGCATGTGCAAGGGCACATTGTACATCGCCACCCAAACCTACCACCTGTGCCACCCACCCATCTTCAAATGGTACTAAGCACCCATTTCCTCCTCTCCCACTCTATTCTGCATTGCCCTTGCCCTTGGATTTGCTTCCTTTATTCACCACTCCATCAGCCACAGAACCCTTATATACATATCACAGCATAGTGGATAAAGGAATGCTCTGGGAGTCAGAAGAACATGGGTTCTAATCGTGGTTCTGCCACTTGTCTATTGTGTGACCTTGAGCAAGTCACTTCACTTCTCTGGGCCTCAATTACCTCATCTGTAAAATGGGGATTAAGATTGTGAGCCTTATATGGGATAGGATTGTATCCAACCTGATTTGCTTGTATCCACCTCAGTGCTTAGTACAGTGCCTGGCATATAGTAAATGCTTAACAAATACCACAAATAATTAATATCCATGATTTATTCATTTATATTAATCTGTCTCCCCTCTAGACTGTAAACTCGCTGTGAGCAGAGAATGTAACCACCAGCTCTGTTATACTGTAATCTCCCAAGTGCTTAGTACAGCGTTCCACATACAGCAAGGGTTCAATAAATATGATTGATAGGTTGGTACTCTGCTTGATCGAGGGAGCAGGAAGGTGTTTTCTGCATGGCAGCATCTACACATAGGGCATGGAGGTGGGAAAATTCTCCCTCTGCCATGACACATGTCAGTCTCCAGATTTATATGTTTCTGGTCTCCACCTATTTAAGGGAGGAACCACCCCCCATGGAACCTTTTTTTGAGGAGAAAAATAGATCATTTCTTCCCTGTAAAACAATTTCCATTCCCTTCTATTTTTTGTAATAAGCTATATTGCAATGAGAGGCTCCATTATAGACTGACAAAAACAACTCACAGGATGCATTAGACGGGAGAAGAGAAGACTAAGGGATGACTCAGTTAAGGGTCTTCAATTGTATGAAGGGTTTTTATAGAAGAGATGGTGAGCTGCTGTTTCCCATATTCCATGAGGACCAAAAAATAGATTTACATTAAGAGAATTAAGTGGGTCAAAAAGAATGGTGGACTTCCATGGTGACTGTGGAAGGTCCATCCTGGGACATGAGAAGAAGCATGGCCTAGTGGCAAGAGCATGGGCGTCAGAGGACATGGGTTCTAATCCTGGCCCCGCCACTTTTCTGCTGTGTGACTTTGGGTAAATCATTTAATTTCTCTGTGCCTCAGTTACCTAATTTGTAAAATGGGGATTAAAACTGTAAACCCCATGTGAGAAAGGGACTGCATCCAACCTGACTACCTTTTCCCTACTCCAGCACTTAGAACAGTGAGTAGCACATAGGAAGTGCTTAACAAATACCATAATTATTAATTATTACTACATCATTAAGGAAACAATCTGGGAAGCAGTATGGTCTAGTGGATAGAGCCCGGTCCTGCTATATGACCTTGGGCACTTCTCAGTGCCTCAGTTCCCTCTAGTGCAAAATGGGGATTCAGTACTCGTTCTTCCTCATACTTAGACTGCAAACTCCATGTGGGACTGGGACTGTGTACAACAAATACCATAATTATTATTATAATTGCAACCTGATTAACATGCATTTACCCCAGCACTTAGAACAGTGATTGATATATAGTAAGCTCTTAACAAATCCTGTTAATCAACAAAAAAACATGTCTGTCCTGGATGGTTTTAGCATGCATCTGAGGGCAGGGATGGTCAAAGTGGTCTCTTGGGTCCTTTACAGCTCTAACTCGGAAAAACAGCATGGCCTAGTGGATAAAGCATGAGCAGGGAGTTAGAAGGACGTGGATTCTAATTCTGGTTCTGCCATTTCTCTGCTGTGTGACCTTGGGCAAGTTTCTTAACTTCTCTGTGCCTCAATTACCTCATCTGTAAAATGGGGATTAAGACTGTGAGCCCCATGTGGAACAGGGACTGTGTCAATCAATCAATCAATCGTATTTATTGAGCACTTACTGTGTGCAGAGCACTGTACTAAGGGCTTGGGAAGTACAAGTTGGCAACATATAGAGACAGTCCCTACCCAACAGTGGGCTCACAGTCTAAAAGGGGGAGACAGAGAACAAAACCAAACATACTAACAAAATAAAATAAATAGAATAGATATTTACAAGTAAAATAAATAAATAGAGTAATAAATATGTACAAACATATATACATATATACAGGTGCTGTGGGGAAGGGAAGGAGATAAGATGGGGGGAATGGAGAGGGGGACGAGGGGGAGAGGAAGGAAGGGGCTCAGTCTGGGAAGGCCTCCTGGAGGAGGTGAGCTCTCAGTAGGGCCTTGAAGGGAGGAAGAGAGCTAGCTTGGCGGATGGCAGAGGGAGGGCATTCCAGGCCCGGGGGATGACGTGGGCCGGGGGTCGATGGCGGGACAGGCGAGAACAAGGCAAGGTGAGGAGATTAGCGGCAGAGGAGCGAAGGGTGCGGGGTGGGCTGTAGAAGGAGAGAAGGGAGGTGAGGTAGGAGGGGGCGAGGTGATGGAGAGCCTTGAAGCCCAGGGTGAGGAGTTTCTGCCTGATGCGCAGATGTGTCCAACCTGATCAACTTGTATCTACCCCAGCACTTAGTACAGTGCCTGGCACATAGTAACTGCTTAACATATCCCAGAAAAAAAGTACTCCACAATTCTGACTTGTTCATCTAAGCTACAAAATATGACTATCTAAAAAGCAAAGAGTGCACGTGTATAAATGTTTTAAATGATAAGCAGCATGATCTAGGAGTCAGAAGACCTGGGTTCTAATCCCAGCTCTTCCTCATACCTGCTGTGTGACCACCTAAGGCCACATCTCCTCCAAGAGGTCTTCCCTGATTGAGCCCTCTTTTCTGCAGCTCCCTCTCCATGTTTGTTTTAAATAGTATTACTTAAGTACTTACTAGGTGCCACACACACTGTTTTAAAAGCTAGGGTAGGTATAATCTAATCAGATTGGCAATAGTCCAGGTCTCACATGGGGTTTATCATGTTAACCCCCATTTTACAGATGAGGTAACTGAGGCAAGGAGATGTTAAGTGACTTGCCCAAGGTCACAAAGCCGACAAGTGGCAGAGGCGGGATTAGAACTCAGGTCCTTCTGACTCCCAGGTCCGTGCTCTGTCCACAAGGCCCATGCTTCTCTTCTACGACTTTGGATTTCTGACCTTTGGCCATTTGATAGTCACCCTATTCTCGGCCCCACAGCACTTTTATACCTATCTATAAATTCTATATATATTCTAAACTGTAAACTCACTGTGGGCAGGGAAGCAGAATGGCCTAGTGGATAGAGCCTGGGCCTGAGTGTCAGAAGGACCTGGGTTCTAATCCTGACTCTACTGCTTGTCTTCTGTGTGACCTTGGGTAAATCGCTTCACTTCTCTGGGCCTCAGTTACCTCATCTGCAAAACGAGAATTGAGATTGTGAGCCCCATGCGGGACAGGAACGGTGGCCAACCCGATTTGCATGTAACCACCCCAGCACTTAGTGCAGTGCTCGCACATAGTAAACACTAAACAAATACCACAATTATTATTACCAACTGTGATGCAGTGTACTCTCCTAGCCCTTAGAACAGTACACAATAATCAGTTCTGTAAGAAGTTTACAGGAGGGCAATTCTGGCTGACAGAGTAATGTGGACCTTTCTCAGGTTTGCATTCCCTACCCTGGCTCTCCTTCCACCACAACTAATCCCCTTTCGTTCTTTCCACCACAACTCCCTCCTTTTGAGTTAATGTACAATTTTAATGGTGCATATTCTTGGTGACCTCAAAACTGGATTTTTTTTTTTCATTTTCCTCCTTCATATATAGACTGTAAGCTTGTTACGGGCAGGGAACACATCTACTAACTCTTGCATTGTACTCTCCCAAGCACTTGGTACAATACTCTACACACTGTAAGTGCTCAAGGAATACCATTGATGAGGAAGGAGTTGAAACCAAATATCCAATCATGTCAGGAAGGAGCAAGGCCGGTAACAAGGAGCATAGTCTGAGAGATACAGCTTAGGGAGAGCATGACACATAATGCCATTTGTCACCTCCAGAAGAGAGTGGTAAGAGTGTTTAGCTCTGGCTGAGGACAGTAATTGGCAAGGGGGATCCATTGGGATACCTGAAACAATGATGGGGGTCCTCCCAGCAACTGCATGACATTGTTCCCTTCATTTAGTCATATTTATTGAGTGCCTGTCTTGTGTGCAAAGTTCCCTCCATTCCTTGCTAAGGTAATACTTAGCCTCAGATCAAGAAAAGTTATACAAGCTGTGGCTGAAGGAGGTCTTGCTATTGGAAGGCAGACAGTACCATTCAGTTTATATACGTTGTAATTTCACAATACCTTTTTGCTCACATTTATTGCACTGGAGTTGTATTTCCATTGTCTTTTCTTTTTGAAAAAAGGTTTTGGTCAGTATTGCAAGCTTCCCTCCCCTCCCCATTGCCCCGACTTGCTCCCTTTGCTCTTCCCTCCCTCTCCTCCCCAAAGCACTTGTGTATATATGTACATATCTATAATTCTATTCATTTATATTAATGCCCCTTTATTTGTTTTGATGTGTATATATATATATATATATATGTATAAAATTGTATTCATTTATATTGATGTTATTGATGCCAGTTTACTTGTTTTGATGTCTGTCTCCCCCCTTCTAGACTGTAAACCCATTGTGGGCAGGGATTGTCTCTCTTTACTGCTGAACTGTACTTTTCAAGCACTTAGTACAGTACTCTGCACACAGTAAGTGCTCAATAAATACGATTGACTATATAACCTTGGCACTGCACATGCTTGTTCAGTGATAGTCTGTAAATGAGTGAGTGATTGTCCGAGGACTCTGACTTTCAATTGTTCGTCCTGATAAGTGATTCCTAAATATTAAAGTGCAAATTTAATATTTAGGAATCACTTATCACTTAAGGTTCCCCTCCAGTGCTATTTTCTCAGAGGATCCACACAATCTTTAATTCTGATTAATCTTCCTTATATAAATCAATCAGTCAATGGCATTACTGAGAGCTTGCTGGGTACAGAGCCCTGAAGTAAGCACATGGGAGAATAATACTAATTGTGGTATTTGTTAAACACTTATCATGTGCCAAGCACTATGCTAAACACTGGGGTAGAAACAAGATAATCAGGTTCCTCATGGGGCTCACAGTCTGTGTAAGAGAGAGGGCAGGTACTGAACCCCCATTTTGCAAATGAGGGTGCTGAGGCACAGAAAAGTTAAGTGATTAAGCCACAATTAAAACCTAGGTCCTCTGACTCTCAAGTGCATACTCTTTCCACTAGACCACACTGCTTCACAATACTAAAGAGATGGTAGACCAGTTCCCTGCCCTCAATGAATTTACAATGTATATTAGCCATGGCCATTTTCCAAATGTGATTGATGTGCATTAAATGAACCTCTCATCTTTGCTTGGAGTCATCAGGATCTTGAATAACAGGGCTTTAGTCCTGCTAAAATATAAGTTATGAACTAGTTCAAACATCATACTAGAAAACTCTTGCATACCACAAACAAACGAAATATTTCTGTAGATGATTAAAGAGCTCCTCTTCTCTGGCAGTCAATCAATGGTATTTATAGGATGCTTACTGTATGCCGAGCACTGTACTAATCTCTTAGAAAAATACAACAGAACAGAGTTAGTTGACACAATCCCTGCCCACAAGGACTTTACAGTCTTCAAGGGGAGACAGATAGTAAAATAAATTATGTATCAGGGAAAGGGATAAGAAAATGATTCACTCATTCATTCATTCCAACAATCATATTTATTGAGCATTTACTGTGTGCAGAGCACTGTACTAAGCTCATGTATTCCTTGCCACTACTTTTGATAAGAAAGAAAGGGCAAAAAGGGATAAAACTCAAGGAAAATACAGGGAAGGAAGACAAGAAGAAAAAGAAAAAGGAAAATAATTTTGGCAGCCCTCAAAGTGGGATGTTTTGGGATTTTGTTTTAAGTCTCTTGTGGCTTTGAATGATCTTTCCCAGTATTTTTACAAGGGTTTCGAAGAATGTGTTTTTCATTTCTCTTTGTTTTTCTCCCTTTAGGAGGGTCTTCAGTTGGAATTTGAATTTTAACTATCAACAGGTTGTTGGCTTTGACTGTTTGTTGTTACCACAGAGCAAGTCAGTCAGTGATTTCCCTAAATTGTTTCTGGCTGGAACACATGTTGACCAGGAGCTTCTGCCTCCAGACATTGGGTGGTGTCCCTCCTTGAGTGTCAAAAAGGGGCTCAGTGTGCTGCCCCTGGCAGAACGTTGCTCAGAATTAGGAAAGCTGAGAGGATCTTTGTTGCCTGGCAGATTAAAGGGTCTTGGCATATTCTCCCTATTAGGGAGTTGCAGGGATTTGGGAAGGCTGAAGATCTTGGTTGCCTGGCAGAGAAAAGGAAAGAATTTAGCTTAAAAGTTGGCAAGAGAAAATTCTTGGAATTGAATTTGAAAAATGTTGGGTCAAACACTAAGAACAGATAGCATTTCCATGATTAGGTAGGCCAAAGGCACAAAGAGGAGCGGTGCACCAAAATCCAAGAGAGCATCCCCATGCTTTATTAGCAGAAGAGCCATATAAAATGAAACCTTTGAGAAGTTGGTGTGCAAAGAGACAGTTACATAACAAACATGAGAGGAAGGAAAAAGAAAAGGTGTGAAAGACATGATGTAAAAGGGGGGGGGGGGGAGCTACAGAAGGAAAGAAGAGAGCTAGAAAGAACAGTTATTTTGGGTTCATTTGGGATTTGGAGGGCTAGGGACCAGAGTGGCAAAACAATGTGTCTGTTGTTGTCACATCTCACTGACTCTGTGCTGCTGTTTCTTGACCCAGCTCCCATGATGGGCAACTCTGCAGTACTTGATGGGAGGGGAGTAAGGGCAAGGCACTTCTTACCCATTATCTGGAGCACAACTTATCTTGGGCATGCGAAGATCATCATGAGGCCCTTCTTGCCCCCAAACCAGAGCACAGACCCATTAATTCTTGTGTGGAGCTATTCTGGACCTCTGCCTTGAGGTCAGCTTACTGTTCATTCGTTCAATCATATTTATTGAGCACTTACTGTGTGCAGAGCACTGTACTAAGTGCTTTGGGAAAGTACAGTAAAGCAATAGAGACAATCCCTGCCCACAATGAGCTCACAGTCTATGGGGTGGTGGGGAGGGGAGGAGACACACATCAGTACAAGAGACATCAATATAAATAAAAAAAATTACAGATATATACATAAGTGCTGTGGGGCAGGGATGGGGGGAAGAGCAAAGGGAGCAAGTCAGGGTGATGCAGAATCGAGTGAGAAATGAGGAAAAGTGGGACAGTCTGGCAAGGCCTCTTGGAGGAGATATGCCATCAGTAAGGCACTGAAGTTCGCCCCTTTGAAGTGGGGGAGAGTACTTGTCTGGTGGATTTGAGGAGGGAGGGCATTCCAGGCCAGAGGCAAGACGAGGGGCAGGGGTCGGTGGTGAGACAGGTGAGATTAAGGTGCAGTGAGAAGGTTAGCACCAGAGGAGGGAAATGTGCGGGTTGGGTTGCAGAAGGAGAGAAGCGAGGTGAGGTAGGAGGGGGCAAGGTAATAGAGTGCTTTAAAGCCAATAATGAGGAGTTTTTGTTTGATACAGAGTTTGATAGGCAACCACTGGAGATTTTTGAGGAGGGTGACATGCCCTGAATGTTTCTGTAGAAAGATAATGCGGGCATCAGAGTGAAGTATGGACTGGAGTAGAGAGAGGCAGGAGGTTGGGAAGTCAGAAAGGAGACTGACGCAGTAATCTAGGTGGGATAGGATGAGTGATTGTTCTATCTTGGTAGCAGTTCGGGTGGAGAGGAAAGGGCAGATTTTAGCAATGTTGTGAAGGTGAGACCGACAGGATTTGGTGATGGATTGACTATGTGGGTTGAATGAGAGAGGAGGGTCAAGGATAACACCAAGGTTATTCTACAGTGACAGGAAAGTCCAGGAGAGGACAAGGTTTGGATGGGAAGATAAGGAGCTCCCAGCTCATTCAGGGAGCCCAGCAGTTGGCACAGAGCCTGTTCTTGCCCCCTGGATTTGTGTTTCCCTGCCCAGTGTGCTGTAAGTGCTGCTTCCTTTCTACACAGTCCCCTTGCCTAGGGGTGGGGGAGGTGAGCATTCTCCTTCTCAGCTTGGTTTGACTGTAGACCTCAGCCTAGTCAGGGAAGGCCTCTTGGAGGAGATGTGTCTTCAATAAGGCTTTGAAGTGGGGGACAGTAATTGACTATCAGATTCTAGGAAGAAGGAGGTTCCAAGGTATTGAGTCTCAATCAAGGCTAACTCACTGAAATCCCATTGTGGACAGTTACCAGCCTTGGCTCTCAGGAGGTGAGGTTCTCTGCCATACCTTGTTTTTGGTAGAAATGAGCTCTAATAATTAACCAGTATCTCCATATTCT
Organism: Tachyglossus aculeatus; assembly: GCF_015852505.1. Lineage (NCBI taxonomy): Eukaryota > Metazoa > Chordata > Mammalia > Monotremata > Tachyglossidae > Tachyglossus > Tachyglossus aculeatus. Next base: position 56,002,365 of record NC_052072.1, read on the forward strand.
AGAAATATATAACTAGAACATAGACCTCAGAGTGACCTTTAGGTTATCCTTAGTTCACCTGCTTTGCATTCAGGCACACCTGAACAAACTACCCTTGATGGTAAATCTCAGTTTTCATTGAGCTTCTGAAGGAGACCTAATAATTATCAAATTAGTGAAAACACCTATCAACGTGACCAATTTATATTAAGAGAAATTGTGGTTTGGGGTTATTTAGAATCCCCTTTTATGAGTTGCCCAAGTAACTGGATTAATGTCATTCTTTTGGAAAGAAACCAAGCTCTAGAATCTTCCATCTCTTTTATGTGCATGACCTAAATCTGTAATTCTTCCCCTTTAAACTGTAGGATTGTTGTGGGCAGGGAAAGTGCCTGCCCACTCTGTTGTATTGTACTCTCCTAAGCACTTAGTACAGTGTTTTGCACATGGTAAGTCCTCAATAAATACCATTGTTTGATTAAATTTGTTCCCAGAGTTTCAGTGTGTGATTCAGCAAGTCAAGCAGTTTGGAATTCAATCTGGATAAAAAGGGGCAGTTTTGCCCACCAAGCTCCCCATTGTTTTGAGGCACTATCAGTTATGCCACTCTGTATGGAACTGCAAGTAGCAGCGGATAATAATAATAATAATTGTGGTATTCGTTAAGTGCTTACTATATGCCAGACACCATACTAAGCTCTGGAGTGGATACAAGCAAATCAGATTGGACACAGCCCCTGTCCCATGTGGGGCTCACAGTCTCAATCCCTATTTTACAGATGAGTTAACTGAGCCACAGAGAAGCGAAGAGACTTGCCTATGGTCACATAGCAGACAAGGGGCAGAGCTGGGATTAGAACCCATGGCCGTATGACTCCCAGGCCTGTGCTCTATCCACTACACCATGGAACCAGAGAAATAGTTCAGAGGTTTATTCGAGTAACTATCTACTCCTAGCTGGAGAATCAGAAGTTACTTTATCTTTTTGCCTGCTCTTTTGGCCACTCTGCTTTCTATCTTTTTCAATTCTATGTTTTATTGTGCAGGTTTCAAAAGGAATGTGTAATAGTGTGCATAGTAACTTGAAGCATGGATTGCTTAAAAGAAAGTTTGGTCCCTGAAAACAGCTTTTAAAGAAGTCAACAGATCTGTCTGTATTTCTTCTAAAAGACAACACTTTGCTGAAATCAGATAGAGCTCAGTTAAAGCTAATACCCAGATACTGTTTAGTTTATAGCTTCACTAGAATGCATAGAAACAAAGTAAATTATATTGTCTTATGATTTTCATCTAGTATTTATTGAGCCAGCTGGATGCAGATCACGGTACTAGGACTTGGGAAATTTCAACCAACCAATCAAGGTAGATTGAACCGAAGGGGAAGATATCATGCTGTCTCTCAAAGACATTACACTCTAATGTAGACAGAAGCAAAGTATTTAAAAATAGTGGAAGCAGAAGTAGAAGCAAGAGTATGGAAATATATAGCATAACCAGTAGTATTTTTGAGCACTTACTATATACAGAGCACTGTAATAAGCACTTGGGAGTGTACAATACAACAGATTTGGAAGACGTTTCCTGCTTATAATGATCTTACAGTCTAGAGTACAACTAGATTAAACAATAATGTATTCATAAGTGCTAAGGATGACATTCTTCATTCCAAAGGAACCTTTCTTTCCAAGATCACCAAGGGCCTCTGTCTTGCCAAATCTAAGACTGTACTTCATCCTAATCTTCCTTGGCCTCTCTGCTACTTTTAATACTAGACCAGTCCCTTCCCCTAAAATTGTTATCTACCTTACAATGTTCTGATACACTTCTGGCTGATCTTTGCCTTTTGTCAGTTCTTCCTCTGCCTCTCATTCCCTAACTGTGGGTGATCCTTGGGGTTCTGTTCTGGTTCCTCTTTTCTTCTCAGTCTATGCTCATCCCTCTATAAGATGACTCTCAAATCTAGCTCACCAGTCAATCATATTTATTGAGTGCTCACTGTGTGCAGAGCACTATACTGAGCACTTAGTAGAGTACAATATAACAATAGACATTCCCTTTCCACAACAAGCTTACAGTTTAGAGTGGGAGACAGACATTAATATAAATAAATTAGATATGTACATAAGCTCTGACCCCTCTCCTTCTCTACAATCCCACATTTCTTTTTGCCTCCTAGACATTTCTACGTTGATGTCTCATCAGCACCTTTGGATCAATATGCTCAAAAGTAAACTTCTTATCTTACCTCACAAATCTTCATCTAACTTTCCCAACATAGTTGACAACACCAACATCTTCCCTGTCTCTCAAATCCATAACCTTAGCACTATCCTTGATTCCTTCTCTTTCATCCCCCAAATACATTTTACCAACAAATCCCATAGGTCCTTCCTCCACAATATTTCCAAATCTACCCCTTCTTCATCCAAATGCCCATCATGCTAACAATTATGGTACTTAATAATTATTATAACTATGGTACTTGTTAAGTGCTTACAGTATGCCAAAAACTGTTCTAAGCAATGGGGTAGATACAAGTTAACCAGGTTGAAAGCAGTCCTTATCCCACATGGGAATCGCACTCTTAATCCCCATTTTACAGATGAGGTAACTGAGACCCAGAGAAGTTAAGTGACAGAGAAGTTTAAATGATTTGCCCAAGGTCACACAGCAGATATGTGGCAGAGCTAGAATTAGAATCCAGGTCCTTCTGATTTCCAGGCCTTGGCTCTATCCACTAAGCAACACTGCTAGTATGTACACTTGTCATATCCCATCTTAACTACTTTATCAGCCCTTTCACTGAACTCTGTTTCCAGTCTGCCCCCATTCAGTATCAGTCCATACTTCATTCTGTTGCCTAGATAATTTTTCTAAAACATTATCTGCACACATCTCCCTACCCCTCAAAAATCTCCAATAGTTCCTTTCCAATTGAATTTTCAGGCATACAATCTTTCAATAAATACCATTGTTTGGTTGCAATCAGCTCACTCTCTTTTACTTATAGACTTTCTTCTCCCACTACCAGAAGCAGTGTGGCTTAGTGGAAAGAGCATGGGTTTGGGAGTCAGAGGTTGTGGGTTCTAATCCCAACTCTGCCACTTGTCAGCTGTGTGGCTTTGGGCAAGTCACTTAACTTCTCTGTGCCTCAGTTACTTCATCTGTAAAATGGGAATTAAGACTGTAAGCCCCACATGGGACAACCTGATAACCTTGTATCTACCCCAGCACTTAGAACAGTGCTTGGCACAAAGTAAGAGTTTAACAAATATTATTATTATTATTACACTATAGGTCAAATGCTTCAGTCCCCTCAAGCTAGCATACTTACTGTAATCCACTTTCATCTTTTCTATAGCCAGCCTCTTCCTCACACCCTCCCTCCTGACTGGAACTCACTCTACCTTCCCATCCATTAGGCAACTGCTCTCCCCCATTTTCAAAGTCATTCTGAAATCATATCTCCTCCAGAATCCCTTCCCTGATTAATTTATAATTTCTCCTACTGCCACTTCAGGAGATTGCTGGTGGAAAGCCCTGAAACCAATGGTCAGGACAGGGAAGTGGGAAGCCAAGGGATGATTTTGCAGAGTGGAAAGATGTCTGCCAGATGACTTTTGAAAGATAATCCAGGCAGTGCTATGTAGCCTAGACCAAACTGAAGAGAGGTTGGAGGCAGAGAGACCAATGAGGAGAGGATGGAGGAGTCAGAAGATGACATGAATATAAACCAGGATGGTAGTTGTTCAGGTTAAACAGGTAGAGTCAAAAGTCATGTAGAGGAAAATCTAGCCAATTTGTATAAGTAGGTTTTAGAATCAAGAGAACAAAGAGTTGAAGATGACAACACAATGATGGGCTTCTATTACAGAGAGAATGGTGGTGCATTTAACCATTATAGAAAAGTTAGAGGAAGAAAGATGAGGTGTACAGTTTTATCCATGTTAAGTTTAAGGTACTGGTGAGTCATCCAGGTAGAGCTGTCCTGGACACAAGAGAAAATGAAAGATTATAGAAATGTCAGTAATGAAAAAAAGATTTTGGAGTCATCCGCATAGGGTTGGTAACTGAAAGTGAGTCAGAGAAATAGGTTGCACACGGTGAGTGGATGGAGAGAAGCGTAGATGATCCAAAATAGAACCTTGGGGGATGCCCATAGTAAATGGGGCAAAAGGCAATAAAAGAGCAGGTGAATGAGACTGAGAGGAGTAGAGAGTAGGAGGAGACTAGGGAAGTACAATGTTGGCAAAACCAAAGGTGGCTGAGCAGTCAAGGAAGATTATAATAATAATAATAATAATAATGGCATTTGTTAAGCACTTACTACGTGCAAAGCACTGTTAAGTGCTGGGGTAGATACAAGGTATCAGGTTGGCCCCATGGGGCTCACGGTCTTAATCCCCATTTTACAGATGAGGTAGCTGATGCTCAGAGAAGTTAAGTGACTTGCCCAAGGTCACACAGCAGACATGTGGCAGAGCCAGGATTCGAACCCATGACCTCTGACTCCCAAGCCTGGCCTCTTTCCACTGAGCCACGTAAGCCTATTAGACTTGGTTAAGAGGAGGTCATTAAAGGTTTTGTTGAGGCAAGAACTCAGTGGAGTGAAGGAGGGAGAAACAAGATTGCAGTAGGTGAGTCAATAATATTAACTGAGCACCTAGTATGTACAGAGCATTACTTCGGGGGATAGTAGTATTAGGAAATGATCCCTGCCCTCATGACGTGTGCAATCTAGTAGGGGAGACAGATAAATACACTAATTTAGAGAAATAGCATGGTGTAGTGGATAGAGCACAGGCCTGAAAGTCAGAAGGTCATGGGTTCTAATCCCAGCTGTGTCTGCTGTGTGTGACCTTGGGCAAGTTACTTCACTTCTCTGTTACCTTATCTGTAAAATGGGGATTGAGACTGAGTCCCATGTGGGACAGAGACTGTGTCCAACCCGATTTGTTTCTATCCAACCCAGGGCTAAGTACAGTTCCTGGCACATAGTACGGGCTTAACAAGTACCATAATTATATATTATTATTATAATTTAGATAGGAGGAATGGAATAGAAATACTTTATTCACCCCTCCGTCAGCACCACAGCACTTATATACATAATTCATTAATTTATATTAATGCCTCCTTCCCCCCTCTAGATTGTAAGCATGTTGTGAGCAAGGAATATATCTACCAACTCTGTTATACTGTACTCTCCCAAGCACTTAGTACAATGCTCTGCACACAAGCACTCAATAAATACCATTGATTGATATACTTGAGTACTTAATAAGATCAATCAATGGGATTTATTGAGTGCTTTAATCACTCAAGTGAGTGCTTTACTATGTGTAGAGCTCTACTAAATGCTTGGGAGAGTACAACAGAGTTAGTAGACATGTTCCCTGCCCACAAAAGGCTTACTGTCTAGAGATATGTAAGATACGTATATGAGTGTTATGGAAGGAAGCAAGTAAGCCCAGCATCTAGGTTGTTAGGAGGCATCAAAAAGAAAGTTGGTGGAGGGGAAGAGAAGGTATTGGCCATATACAAATTATTCAAAGTGTATGAAAAGGAACAAGAGCAGGAAGTTGGAGAACAATAGCTAACAGCTATAATGAGGTCCAGAGAGTGGTGTTTTTCATGTTTGAATATACCAAACATGCACACAGAAATAAGTATAAATATAGTTATATGTATATACCTGCAGATCTATAGCTACAGATACAGTTGTCCATAATTGAAGAAGATAACACTGCCAATGAAATTCACCTATTTTTTTTGGTGGGGGGAGGGGTGTTTTTCCAAGGGAAGCGGAGAAGAGTTTGGGAAGCGGAGACAGCCGGAGCCTTTTATTAAGATTAAAGGCTTTATTATAATCAATAAGCAAAGCACTAAATAATCAATAACAAATTATAATTAATAAGCAAATAACTAAATACTAATCCAGAGCAAATTTTAAAGAACAAGAACAAAAAAGGGGTTCATGCATCACCGATCCTAATTCATCTGCTACATCCAGGTCAACACTTCAGCTGGGAAGCCCTGGGACAGCTCACCCGGAGTCTCTAGAATCGGGAAAATCCCTGGGCAGTGCATCCACTCCCAGGTGAAGCTTCGAGTGAGTTCCAGGACTTTGCCAGTTTTATAGTCTGAGGCAAACAACTTAGCTAACTTAGTTTATACAAGCTTTGGTTATTTTTGTATCTATGTTGCCATAAGGGCCGTTGTTCCCAAGGGTCCGCCCCACCCCAAGGAACTGACCAGGCACCCAGTGCAGGGTGAGCCTCAAGAGCAAGGACATCCTTTTTATACACTACTTTCACCTGCGTGAGTAATCAACAGTCCTTTAACCCCTAACAAGAAATAGGTGTAGAAGTTATAATCATCCTTCACAGGAGTTGTAAACAACCCTACCATTACAAGGGGGGAACGCGAGAGCGAGAATATATAGCTATAGCTATGTATAGGCCACTATGGAAGTCTCCATCCTAATCACACCATGGCCTCACAAATATTGTCCCTTTAGCTAGCATGAAGGCAAAGAAGTATGTCTTGCTCCTGTTGGCCAGTGGCTCCACTCAGGAGGCTACAAATAATCCATCAGTGGTATGTATTGAGCACTTATACAGTGTGCAGATCACTGTACTAAGCACTTAGAAAAGACTATGTAACAAGGAGTTACTTGAACTTTACCTAGGTTTCAGAAGTGCTGTTTTCTGTGATCTGGAACCCCATGTGTTTCTTCACAGGGAAAAAGTTAACATTTTCTTTCTTTTTTTTCTTATTTTCTGGTTAAAAGGTGTCTGGAAGAACAGAGATGAGACATGGAATTTCCCCCAGGAATATGATCCACAGTTGATTAGAGAAGAAAAGCGGAAAGAAGTTCAAGAGGAGATCAGGTTGCAGGTTTGTTCATACTAATTACAAGTTGGTTTTATCAATGATACTTATCCATTAGATTTGGCCCTGGCCCTGACAATTACTGGCCCCGACATCTCAATTACTTTTTTTTTTAAAACCAGGGTACCTTCCAAGGTTACCTGAGTTTGATTTCCCTCTTGATAATGGTTGAACTGACCAAATGACTAAGAAATTACCCAAAATGACTGTCACATCAAAAACGGTTTTATTTTACCTATTTGTCATCATGTAGGTTGATGAGCTAATGAGACAGGAACTGAAAAGTCTGAAATTAGCAGTGGACAGAGAAAAATTGAAACAGCAGATAGTACAAAAAAGTGGAAGAAAGGTGAGTCACTAACTGGAAGAGAAGCATGATAAATTTTTTGCAACCCATTAGCAGGTGGCTGATAAATCCTAAAACAAAAGATATTTTCATTCACAATCTCAAAACGTTTTTTGAAACATTTCCGTGATGTTTTACCATACCAGTACTTCATGGACCTATACTTAAATGAAAGCCATTTATTCTAATCCCCCATTTTACATTCCATAACTGCTTTGATGTTAATCGAAGTTATGTATACAGGGAAAGATTTGCACCAAGGATTTAGAGCTTCAAGTCATTCAAAAAAAAATAATCAGGTGCATCTTACCTTTAGTCTTCATCACGAGAAGTAGCTTGGTCTAGTGGAAAAAGTGTGGTCCTCGGAGTCAGAGCATCTGGGTTCTAATCCCAGCTTCACTGCTTGTCTTCTTTGTGACCTTGGAAAAGTCACTTGACTCCTGTGCCTCAGTTTCCTCATCTGTAAGATGTGGATTAAGAGAGTGAGTCCTATGTGAGACAAGGACTTTGTCCAACCCGATTATCTCTTACCTACCCCAGCACTTAGTACATCATCGTCATCATCAATCGTATTTATTGAGCGCTTACTATGTGCAGAGCACTGTACTAAGCACTTGGGAAGTACAAATTGGCAACATATAGAGACAGTCCCTACCCAACAGTGGGCTCACAGTCTAAAAGGGGGAGACAGAGAACAAAACCAAACATACTAACAAAATAAAATAAATAGAATAGATATGTACAAGTAAAATGAATAAATAGAGTAATAAATATGTACAAACATACAAACATACAAACACAGTACAGTGCCTGGCACATAGGAAGCTATTAACAAATACCATCATTATTATTATTACTAGATGCTTTAGCTGTTCTACATCTACAAAAAAAACAGACTATATTTTTCATTTATTATTTTCTGAAAGTTATGAAACAAATCTGTAATCAAATATCTACAGAAAGCACTTGCAAAACACTTTGGACTAGAAAGGGTTAAATGGGCTATTCTGTTAAATAAGATTCTCTGTATTTTGGTAATAACTCTGCAAGTCCCTAATGGATATTGGGAGAAATTGTTACCTGTTGCTACCTATTGTTACCTACCTATTTGCTAGGAGACATAAAAAAGTCTACGCTATTTAAAGAACTATTTATTTCATACAAGTATGGAATATTTAATAATAATGCATTTTACATATACCATATTATCAATCACTGTGCTTAGGGATAGGGTTAGTCTCTGGAGAAAGGATGTGTTCCAGTTTTTCTAAGAAAATCTCCATCTAAATTACAGTAAAAATGGGGAGGCATCCATAAACATTCTTTCAAAGAATATTTGCATTTTTGAAAATTTTGAAAATTTAAAATGAAAATACTTTCACTATTTATACATTCACTTTTCATGTACATAAAAGAAGGAAATGGTAGCTATCTTGTTTAGGATGATCAAAAGTAAAAATAGACCTGAAATTAGAAAATTTAGGTGTATATGTTATTTGAAATGTTTTAGTTTGATTGGCCTTCATAAATCCTGTGTTTTTGCACCATTTAGTTAGCATCATTCCCAAGCAGGTGCAATGCATGTTGAGAATTTCACACTGATGTGTTTGCCAGTTATTGTTTTCCTAAAATCCCAAGTAATTAAAAGTCATAGTAGTGCTTATAACTTTCAAAATATTATCAATCCACCTATCATTTAATTTATATGAATAACCTCTAGGGAAACATAGTGAAAACACTGTTTACTGAAATTTTACTAGTTGGATGGCACTACAGATATATAAGAATTATTATAACCTATGTGTATAATCCCCTTCAACAAATATATATCCTCCATCTTAACCATTAAGTCCTAGAAAAACTCAGTTCATTGATTAAAAATCACAAAACCTTGAACATTCTATCTTCCCTAACATCCCTTTTAGGTGCAGTGTCATTTACATTGTTACAAATAAAGAATTACCTGCAAAAGAACCCATAACATTACCAATGGGAAAAGCTGCATTGAATGGACATATAAAAAGAATAAATCCCTTGGAATCTTCCCTATGGGAAATTGAGGGAAAGACAATACCTCAATTTAGCAGAGCAGGGAAGGCCAAGGGGGAATTTTGAAGTAATTGTGAGTCAGGGAACTCGGAACAGGTGGTGGCAGCTGTGAACTGCAGGCTCCACAAAATGAGGTAAACAGCCTTCTTTCTTCTTTCTCCTTCCCTTTCCCTCCCTCACAGCCTTTGCAATTAGTTCGATACCAAGACAGATATTTATTATTGGTTAAGAAGTGATGTAGAGAATGTGAGGCCAAACTTGAGAGATCACTGGCTGAAAAAAGTTTAAGAACCATTGGCATACATTAAATTCTCTTGGTTCTAACTCTGCAAAAATAATAAGAGGATGCAGAACCTTTTCTTTTAAATTTTTCCATTTCAATTAATGGCATTTTTAGAGAGAGTCAAACTCCTTCCACCCTGGCATGATTTATTCTGTCCTAAGTATAGTCATAAGGGATGTGACACAGCTGAGAGCCAGTGGAAGCCAACAGCAGCAGATAGCCCAGGCTAGAGTACAGGAAAGAACTGTCAGCTCACAACCTTTTAAATCTGACAAATTGTTTTTCTTGGGGTTGTGATCCTCAGTGTCACACTCCAGGTGGTGGCAAAGTTGAGAGGGAAATAGCAGGACATAGTTTTCTCTGATGTGCATCCAAGGCCCAACTGCCTCAGAAATCTTTACCAGGAAAACTTGGTCTGAGTCCTCCAAGGGTAAGGGATTTTGAGGAACAGAAGTTTCTCTGTTTTGGTCTGCTCCCCTCCACCCTCCAAACTCTCTCTAAGCAGCTTCTTTCTGGCTCCGAGCTATGAATGTGTCTCTCAGAGTGAGATGCAGCCCTGCATAGTCAATGGTATTTATTAAGTGCTTACCCTGTGCAGAGCACTGTACTAAGCACTTGGGACTATACAACAGAATTAGCAGACATGTTCCCTGCACATAATGTCCTCACGATGTCCTCATTGATATTTTCCCAGAATCAAAATGGACCAGTCCAGCCCTGGTTTTTTTTATTTATTTTTTATTAAATGGTATTTACTGAACATTTACTATGTGCTATACACTGTACTAAGCGCTGGGGTAGTTACAAGCTAATCATCTGAACCCCTTACTGAAAACCTCCTCTTGGACTTAGCAGGTATCTATCATCTGAACTGCAGTGTCCAAATTCTAGAAATTTTTTAGTGTGCATGTGCACGGCTTGTTGAAAACAGGAACCCCATCTATCACTGAACGCTCCCATGCACTCAGAAGAGTGCTGAGCACACAGAAGGTGCTCAATAAATACTACTTATTGATTGACATATGTGTGTATGCTCATCTCATGTTGGAAATGTAAGCACAAGAAACAGTATGACCTAGTGGAAAGAGCATGGGCCTGGGAGTCAGAGAACCTGGGCTCTAATCCTGGCTCCACCACTTGTCTGTTGTGTGACCTTAGGCAATTCACTTAACTTCTCTGTGCCTCAGTTACTTCATCTGTAAAATGGGGATTAAGACTGTGAGCCCCATGTGGGACAGGGGCTGTGTCCAACCTAATAGTACAGTGCTCTGCCCATGATAAGTGCTCAATAAATACAATTGAATGAATTAGCTTGTATCTACCCCAGCCCTTAGTACAGTGCCTGGCACATAGTAAGCATTTAATGAATACCAAAAAATCCATTTCTGATCCCATTTTAGCTCTTTAGAAGCACCAAGAGTATTTTGGTCCCATAAAAGGATTGGCTTATGTTTTATTCAAGTGGTTTTTCCAGTTGTATCAGAAGATGGGATGTTAGTTTCTCTCATTCATTTTGGAAAAGACCAATCTTCACTAGAACAAAATTGTCACTACACAGGCAGAAAAATAATCACCTACGGTCATGAGCTGAAATGTAATCTCAAAAAAATATGAATGGAAATTTCTGTATAAATGAAGAAAACAATTTTCTATTCTGATATTCAACTTAATCAATGAGTATGTATTCCTGTCCTGACTGGTATATATCACTATAAGTAGGAGCTCTGCATATTTAAAGTTCTTAGAAATTTTTTAAAGGACTCTTCCATCAGCTTTATAACTGCAACCTAAATCTACCCTGAAAGCTGGGACTCTATTCCTTGGCTTGAACTGTAACTACCTTCCTCTTTTGAATTCAAGATGAGATTTGGACAAAATAGATGAAGCGTAAGTTATATTGTTTTGTTTGTAGAGTTAGAAAGAAAAACCTATGAGGTTTATTTGCCAGGGCCTTGGAAAAAAAATATTTCACTCAGTAAGGAAATACTCGATGTATATCTTTTTTCAATATTCCTTTTTATGAGGCAGCTCAGATTTAAATACAGTGAGGCACACAAATAGCTTTGAAATAAGACTCTTTGGAAAGAAGTATTGTAATAAGAAAACCATCTGTTCATAGTAAAATTTTATCAGAAGCTTTTTTTTTAAGTATTAACCCTGGAGAAGACGCTCTTGAACATTTCCTCGAGTTTCCCTCTTTTGGATATTTTAGCAACCTGGTAGTCACATTGAAATAGTTGTTCACTAGGGACTTTCTAGTCACTTGTATTCATTAAATATTTAAACATATTTAAAATCTAAGTCATGGTATGTATAATGTATATAACATGTCCAGATTACAGATAGGTTGCTTTGCTCCTCAGGCGATTTGTTTAATCAATCCATTTTTTCATCTCTTGACACTTTTACCTTTCAGAAGGCTAAGAAAAGGAGACATGATTTCCATCTACATTGCTTAGATTTCAGAATATCTGGAACTATCAACGTGAACACTGATTCAGCCTTGCAAAGTCAACTTAAATTATACCATAGCATATCACCAGTCACTTTAAATCAGCCTTAGAGTTCACTTTCCCTAGCTTTGTCTATCCGTTAAGGTTCAATACTAGAAGTCCACTCTTTCTAAATCAATGGCATACCTGTTATTGAGTGATATTTCAATTTAAGCTATTTTAAATGAGTATTACCTTTTAAAATGCAGACCTTCAGCAGGATTTAATTAAAACCATAAAAATATGGTGTATTCATACAGTCTTTATCTCTCTAAAGTTCATAACATATCATTTCATGCAACCTTGCAACATATGTGAAACAGACAGCATTTTGTGAATTAGGAAAATAACCTCCTAAGAAGCCAAAGCCCAGAGGAAGCTCAATCAATCAATGGTATTTATTCAGCATTTACTGTATGCAAAGCTCTATACTAAGTGCCTGGTAGATTGTAGTAAAACAGAGTTGGTAGTCACATTAGAGAAGCAGCATGGCTCAATGGAAAGAGCACAGGCTTGGGAGTCAGAGGTCATGGGTTCAAATCCCAGCTCTGCCAATTGTCAGCTGTATGACTTTGGGCAAGTCACTTAACTTCTTTGTGCCTCAGTTACCTCATCTGGAAAATGCGGATGAAGACTGTGAGCCCCACGTGCAACAATCTGATCACCTTGTATCCTCCCCAGTGCTTAGAACAGTGCTTGGCACCTAGTAAGCACTTAACAAATGCCATCATTATTATTCCCTGCCTACAAGAAGCTTACAGCCTAAATGGGGAAACATATTAAAATAAACTATGGATATGTACAGAAGTGCTGTGTGGCTGAGGGTGAGGTAAATAAAGGGTACAAATCCAAGTGATCTGGGCAGGACTCCAGTGGTGAGAGGAGGCAGGGGGGTCAATAAGGAGGCTGATGCAGTAGTCAAGGCAGGATAGGATAAGTGCTTTGGACCAGCATAGTAGCAGTTTAGATGGACAGGGAAGGATGGATTTTAGTGATGTTCTGAAGGTAGAACACGACAACATTGGTGACAGATTGAGTATGAGGATTAAGTGAGAGAGATGAATTCAGGATAATGATAAGGGTTTGGGTTAGTGAGATAGGGAGGATATTGATGTTGTCTACAGCTATGGAAAAGACAGGAGGAGGACAGAGTGTGGGTGGGAAGATAAGAAGTTCTGTTTTAGACATGTTAAGTTTGAGGTGTTGGCAGATCATCCAAGAAGGGATGTCCTGAAGGCAGGAGGAAATATGGGACTGCAGAGAAGGAGAGAAATCAGTCCTGGAATGATAGATTTATGAATCATCAGCATAGTTGAAGTTCTCCAAGGGAGTGGGTGTAAATGGAGAATAGAAGGGGACCCAGGACTGGGCTTCACTTGTAGAAGGTGGGAGGAGGAGGAGGAGCTTACGAAAGAGACTGAGGAGCAGGAAGGGACATTAGTGATCAGCCTCCAGGAGATGATCAATATTGTTTTAATGTATTATATTTTAGAAAATTCACTCATTCATTCAATTGTATGTATTGAGCGCTTACTGTGTGCAGAGCACTGTACTAAGCACTTGGAAAGTACAATTTGGCAACAGAGACAATCTCTACTCAACAATGGGCTCACAGTCTAGAAAGGGGGAGACAGACAACAAAACAAAACAAGTAAGACCGGCATCAATAGCATCAAAATAGATAAATAGAATTATAGATATACATACATCATTAATAAAATAAATAGAATAATAAATATGTAGATATATACACAAGTGCTGTGGGCAGGGAGGGGGATAGAGCAGAGGGAGGGAATAGGAGTGTTGGGGAGGGGAGGAGGAGCAAAAGCCAAAATAGTTTCCAAACTCTTGATGCAGTGCTCTGACCCCAAGAATGGACCTTCTCTGGGTACCTCCTGTCAGAATAGGAATCACTACCAAAAACTGTTACTACCACAGATGTTCATTCAAGAACAAGTTTAAGTTTCCCAGATTCATCTAGTGAAAATACTGCTTATTATATGTCACTCAGTAAAACTACAGAAAGCTTCCAGGATGCTACAGCTCTAAGACTAGAGAACTAAGTCTCCTGCAAAAGAGACACTCTCTTCCATAGAGGGCAAATTGGTAAAATCTACAGGTTTTGGATCAGAGAACACAGATTAACATGAGCCGTTGAGGGGGAAACATGTTTTCTGTAATGGGAAACAATGCCTCACTAATTGTCCAGGGTTCTTTGAAGAGCCCTGGGAAACTACAATATAATAGGGATGGTAGAGCAATCCTTGCACACAAGGAGCATAAAGTCTTGAGGAGATAGCTGTAGTTGGGAAAAACCAAGGGATAAAATACATTTTTATTTACACGAAACACTGAATAATCATGGAATTGGAGGGAATATTCTGCCATGCATAGGAACTTGGCAATTCTAGATGGTGATACCCCATACTGATAGGGATAAACTGCAGGATGATCCTATAAAGCTGAATGGGCAGATGTGGCAAATCATCATCATCAATGATGTTTATGAATGAATACTATGTGCAGAGTACTGTACACAGCACTTGGGAGAGTACAATATAACAGAGGTGGCAGACATGTTCCCTGCCCACAATGAGCTTACAGTCTAGAGGGTGAGCCAGGGGGTTGTTTTTAGTCCTAGTTTTTTTTATCAAACACCTAAACAGCCCCAATCTTACAAAGCACTAGCCTCTGAAACACAGCAAACCTAGCAAGCACTTTCTGTTCTCTGGTGATGTAAATATCCATGAGATTTAATTGTGCAGTCAGTTTAGAATAACTTGCTTTGTTTCTTTCTTAATTACCCAGATATATTTTTAGATATATTTCATTTTGTAGCTTTAAGATGCTATTCAGTAAAGCCAGGATAGCACACTACTGAATTCAAAATAATATCTGCTTCAAAGGTAATTAATATTCCTTATTGAGTGTGGTTTCTAGTTAGTTTCTAGGATGACTCCAGGATGTGAATATGAAATTTAAAGTAGAAAGTTGGTTCCCAATTTATTGTTTTCAGGAATGCTGTGGTTAATATACAGGTTTAACAAAACCTTACAAGTGAATACACTGTCTGTTATAATGGTGTCTTCACTGTGCATTTGGACTAGAACACAATGGTAGACTAAGGGAACGTTCTTGCGACATTGAAAACCAGTGCAAGCTGGTGCTGAAAGAAACAGATGTGCATGTAGCTTTGCATACAGTGGATAGAACAATATAAGTTTCCTTAATGCAGGGTTCTGCGAGAACACAGCCCTTGCCTTATACAACAAATGGGTGTAATGTGTGAAGTAAGATTATAAGTGACCATTTGATTCTCTTTATCTTACCCCCATCATAAAATAATCATTATTCATGGGCTACTTGTTCACAAAAACATGTTCAAGGGCTCTCCTCATTACAGCTACCTAGTTCAAAAGCCTTAATTGGAATTTGCTACTCTTTTGATTCTCCGAATTTCAAGTTAATGAGGTCTAACTGGATCTATATTTAAGTTGAATGTGTACTGTTTGAATGTCACAATGTCCATATCAGTCTTTAGAAGACAATTATTGTTTTATACTAGGAACATTACATTTTTTAAGTTAAAGAACCTCATGAATAAGTAGGGCTGAATATTTCTGAACTGGAAGAGACCCTGAAAAACAATCTGGTCCAGACCGCTGCCTCTTAACTGGTAGCAAATGAATAAACCAGCCATAACAGGAGGTTGCTTATATTTATCTTTAAAAATTTCCAGGGATAGGGACTCCACAACCTCATTTGTTAGTCCTTTCTAGTTTTTACCCCCAGTAGTGAGTATGTTTGTCCTTATGGCCAACTGAAGTCTCTTCTGCCTAAAATCCATTTCTTCTTGATTTACTCTTCACAAACATGAAGAACTACTAATTAGTATTCTCACTAAAATGGCTTGTTTCAGTCCTTAACCTCTCTTATCTAAGCTAAATAACCTCAGCTCCTTTACTGTCTCCTCTTATGACCTATTTTATGTTCATTTAGTCATTTTGTTGCTTTTCTCCTGTTCTGCTCAAGCTTCCTTACATCCTTTTTTAAAGCTCGATAAACCAAACCAGATAGTCCTCTACCAAAGATCCAATCGGACAGAGAATAGTGAAAGTATCATTTCCCAACTCCTGTATGTTAGACTCCTGGTGCCTTCGCAAAGCCATGGTGGTGGATTCTTCAATCAATCAAGTGGGGATTAAATACCTGTTCTCCCTCCTACTTAGCCTGTGAGCCCCATGTGGGACAGAGACTGTGTCTAACCTGATTAATTAACGTCTACCCCAGCACTTAGAACAGTGCCTGACACATAGTAAGCCATAATTAAATGAATTAAATCAATCAATTAATCAATAGATTTGAGTGGGTACTGTGCACAGGGTAATACAATAGAGTTAGCAGACAATTCCTGCCTAAACACGGGGAGACAGATTTTACAATGAATTATGCATAAGTGCTGTGAGGCTGGGATAAATATTGAGTGCTTAAAGGGTACAGATACAAGCGCATAGGCAATACAGAAGGGAGAGAGAATAGCGGTAATGAGATATGAGTTTAGAAAGATTTTGAAGATGGGAGGAGTGGTGATTTGTTGGTTATATAAGATTGAGGTACAGTGAGTAGGTTAGTATTAGAGAAGCAAGTGTGCAGTCTGGGTTGTAGAATGAATTCAGTGGAAAGGGGAGTGGTGATTAAAGCCTTAAAGTCGATAAGTAGTGCATGTTTGATGGAGAGGGGAATGGGCAACCACTGGAGGTTTTTGAACAGTGGAGAGATATGAACTGAACATTTTTTTGGAAAAATGATCCAGGCAGCAGAGTGAAGGGTGGACTAGAGTGGGGAGAAACGGGAGGCAAGGAGGTCAGTGAAGAGGCTGGTGCAGCAGTCAAGGTAGAATATGATAAATGCTTGGATTAATGTGGTAGCAGTTTGGATAGAGAGGAAAGAGGGGATTTTAGCAATGCTGTGAAGGTAGAACCAACTGGATTTGGTGACAAAATGAATATGTAGGTTGAATGAGAGAGATGAATACAGCATAATGCCAAGGTTGTGGGCTGGTGAGATACAGAGGATAATGATCTTGTGTACAGTGATGAAAAAGATGGGGAGGACAGGGTTTAGGTGGGAAGATAAGGAATTCTGTTTTGGACATGTTATGTTTGAGGTGTCAGCAGGTCATTCAAAAAGAGATGACCTGAAGGCAGGAAGAAATATGGAACTGCAGAGAAAAAGAGTAATCAGTGCTGGAGGGGAAGATTTGTGAATTATCCACACTGTTGAAGACCTGGGAATGAATATGTTCTCCAAGGAAGTGGGTGTAGCTGGAGAAGAGAAGGGAACCTAGAATTGAGCCTTGAAGGACCCCCACACTTAGAGGGTGGGAGGCAGAAGAGGAGCTTACAAAAGTGACTCACAAGGTGTGGCAAAAGAGATAGGAGGACAGAGACTGTTTCTAAGTTTGTTGTGGACAGAGAATATGTCTACATATTTGTAGACTGTCACATATCTGTCACATATCTGTCACAGCCTTTTAGACTGTGAGCCCACTGTTGGGTAGGGACTGTCTCTATATGTTGCCAATTTGTACTTCCCAAGTGCTTAGTACAGTGCTCTGCACATAGTAAGCACTCAATAAATACGATTGATGATTGATGATGATGATGTCTACCACCTCTGTCACTGTACTCTCCCTAGCGCTTAGTACAATGCTGTGCACACAGTAAGCACTGATTGATTGATAACCTGATTATCTTGTATCTACCCCAGTGCTTAGTACTGCTAAGTGCTTAAAAAGTACCATAAAAAAGGACTGTCAATGTAGCCAGTTAGATAATGTTTCCAGGAGGAGGAGGTCCACAGTGTGGAAGGCAGCTGAGATGTCAAGGAGGATTAGGATGGAGTGGAGGCCATTGGATTTGATAAGAAGGCCATAGGTGGCCTTAGAGAAGGTCATTTCCATTGGGTGAAGATAGTGGAAGCCAGATTGCAAGGGGTCAAAGAGATAAATGAAAGAGAGGAAATAGAGGCAGTGAGTGTGGACAACTAGCTCAAGGAGAGTTTGGAAAGGAATGATAGGAAGATGAAGCAATAGCTGTAGGGTGCCAGGGGTTAAGGAAGGTTTTTGCTTTGTTTTTTTTACATTATGGGATACATGGGCATATGTGAAAGCAGTGGGGAAAAAATCATTAGAAAGTAAGTAGTTGAAGATTGAAGTTAGGAATGGGGCAAGTGTTCTGATACGTTGCAAAGCGATGGGCTTGATGGGGTAGGGGAAGGAAAGAGGGGAAGGAGTGGAGCAAGGGAAATTTTAGGAAATTCGTACCTGATGGTTTTAGTTTTATCAATAAAGTACCTGGCCAGGTCATTAAGGACAAGAGCTTGGGTGGGGGCAGGGAGGTAGGGACGCGAGAAAGAGGGATTTGAGGACAGAGTGAAACATTAAAAAACTGGTACAAGCAGTGAGCGTGGGAGTCAATAAGGATGGAGAAATATTGTTGCTGGGTGTAGAAGAGAGCAGAATCAAACCAGATAAGGATGAGTTTGAGACTGACATGGTCAGCCTGTTGTCTGGATTTCAGCCAGCAGTGCTCAGCAGTTCATGCACAAGAATGAAGGAAGTAATCTGTGGAAGTGATTCAAGTGGTGTTGAGGGTGAGGATTTGTGTATCAAGGGAATGCAGCGTGGGTATGGAGACCAAAGGAGGCATGGTGAATTTGGAAAATTGGAAAGGGTGAAGAGATCAGAAGACCCTGTGTGGGAATGAGATAGCATTGTTGGTTGGTAGGGAGTAGAAGAGAAGACAGATCAGGAGGCTAAGGACTGAAAGTAGAATTTTAGGTTTTATGATGTTGGAAATTTTAAAGTGACTAGAGGTGATAAGATAGAGTGTGTGCCCAAGTTGGTGCGTGGGTGAGGTGTGTTGGAGAAGGAGGTCAGTGGAGTTGATGTCTGAGAGGAAGTGAGTAGCAGACAGGTTGTCAGGCACATCCTCATGAATATTGATGTCCCTGAGGATGCATATAGGGATGGGAAGAGAAGAAATGTAAAAAAGGGATCAAAATGGTTCATCAAGTTGGAGGCAGGGGTTGAGGGGGTAGTAGATAAGAGAAGGTAAGAGTAGGTAAGAGAAGCAGCGTGGCTCAGTGGAAAGAGCCCGGGCTTTGGAGTCAGAGGTCATGGGTTTGAATGCCCACTCCGCCATGTGTCTGCTGTGTGACCTTGACTTAACTTATCTGAGCTTCAGTTCCCTCATCTGTAAAATGGGGATTAAGACTGTAAGCCCCACGTGGGACAACTTGATCACCTTGTATCCCCCCCCAGCGCTTAGAACAGTACTCTGCACATAGTAAGCGCTTAACAAATGCCATCATTATTATTATTATTATTAGATAATAATAATAACTGTGATATTTGTTAAGCACATACTGTGTTCCAGGCACTGTACTAAGCACTGGGGGTGGATATGAGCAAATCGGGGTGGACACAGTCCCTGTCCCCCATGGGGCTCACAGTCTTAATCCCCATTTTACAAATGAGGTAACTGAGTCACAGAGAAGTGAGGTGACTTGCTGAAGGTCACACAGCAGACAAGTGGCAGAGCAGGGAGTAGAACCCAGGTCCTTCTGATTCCCGGGCTCGGGCTCTATCCACCAAGATATGCTACTTCTCTAGTGGTGACTAGTAATTGGAGTGAGTGGTAGAGGCAGATGATGGGGGCTTGGAAGGGAAGGGGCAGTAGGATGGGGTGAAAGCAGAATGGGGAGCCAGACGTAGCCAACTCCTACCCCTCTCCTACTAAGTCTTGAGGAGTGGGAAAAGATGAGGCTCCCATTTGGGAGAGAGCAGCAGAGGAAAGAGTGTAGATAGGGGAGATCCAGGTTTCAGTGATGACAGGAGGATTGAATCAAGGTAAGAAACCAGTCGAGGAAGAAGGGAAGCTGTCCTGATAAGGAGCAAGCAGTTCCACAGGCTGCACTGGGCTGGGGCTGTGGGGAGTCGGGGTTGTGGGGGGGGGGAGGGCAGGAAGACAGCATGAGGGATCTCCTCCTCCCCATCCCCCCACCAGCCCTATCTCCTTCCCCTCCCCACAGCACTTGTATATAATAATAATAATGGCATTTATTAAGTGCTTACTATGAGCAAAGTACTGTTCTAAGTGCTGGGGAGGTTACAAGGTGATCAGGTTGTCCCACGGGTAGCTCACAATCTTAATCCCCATTTTACAGATGAGGGAAATGAGGCACAGAGAAGTTAAGTGACTTGCCCAAAGTCACACAGCTGACAATTGGCAGAGGCAGCATTAGAACCCATGACCTCTGACTCCAAAGCCCGTGCTCTTTCCACTGAGCCATGCAGCTACTCTACTTATTTTACTTGTACATATTTACTATTCTATTTATTTTGTTAATGTTCATTTTGTTATTTTGTTCTGACGATTTTGACACCTGTCTACATTTTTGTTTTGTTGTCTGTCTCCCCCTTCTAGACTGTGCTGGGTAGGGACTGTCTCTATATGTTGCCGACTTGTACTTCCCAAGCGTTTAGTACAGTGCTCTGCAGACAGTAAGCACTCAATAAATACGACTGAATGAATGAATGAATGAATGAATGAGCTGACAGGGGCAGGCCTGGTGGGGCGGTGATAAGGGGAAGTACTGGGATAAAAGATTCTATCCTCTTCATGATCATTTCCCTCATTGACTTCATTTTGAAACTTGCTAGAAGTCTAGTTTTGACTTTCTTCCCTAATCATGAATAACTGTCCTATTGTGATGGGTGTGTTCTGATATTTTGTGCCAAATTTAATAATTGCCTATGCAAATGTTTGCTCAATAGTTTAATCCAGTTTTCTGCTAACCTATTTGAGCTATGAGTATGCCCCCACCACACCCCAGCCTGGAAGTAGCACTACTAAATGGCATGGTTCACTTTCATGACCTTAGGTGATATAATATGCTGGCAAAATGGATTTAATTAGGATTATCACATTTGATATTCTAGAATTAAAATTATCATATTTGATGTGTTATTTGATACTGTAATTTTTGGTAAGTTTGAATAGTAGTCAGTAACAAATATTTGGCTCTCTTAGTCAAACAAGTAAATTCATATTTTTAACCAAGATCCCAATAGTTCTTGATTTATAACCACTATTTCTCTATATTACTGAAGATTTTGACATTTCACAATGTTTCACAATTTCTCAAAGATAGTATTCCAGAAATGCAATTTTTACTTATCCTTTTAGCTTTGCCAGAAAGGACAGGAAAATGTCATCTTGTGTCAGGTATTTGCATAAAATTTGAACGCTTCCAAGGTTTCACTGTCCTAACTATAAAACCCTATGGATTATCAAGTTGTAGTAATTTGTCTCGGATTCTGATAGTATAAAACTACTAAGCAATGAAGTTAACCTATTCCCCTGCCATATTTGTTAATATTGAATCAACTTGTTCTCAGGAACAAGTCAAATCCCTGTTCAAAACATTCCCGGTCAATAAGCAACATTCACTGTCAGTTTTAAATCACTACATGCTTTAGCTTTTCCTTGTACAAATCTTTCTTCACCATCAAACTTAATTGCTTTAAATCAGCTAATGGTACTATGCTGTATGTCTTTCTTGATAAAACAGCCACTGGTTGCTCTGTAAAATAACCAAGAAATCATTTATGGAACATAATTACCAAAAATGTAATAATAATAATAATAACAATGGCATTTATTAAGCGCTTACTATGTGCAAAGCACTGTTCTAAGTGCTGGGGAGGTTACAAGGTGATCAGGTTGTCCCACAGGGGGCTCACAGTCTTAATCTCCATTTTACAGATGAGGTAACTGAGGCACAGAAAAGTTAAGTAACTTGCCCAAAGTCACCCAGCTGACAATTGGCAGAGCTGGGATTTGAACCCATGACCTCTGACTCCATAGCATGAGCTCTTTCCACTCTTTCCACTGAGCCACACTGCTTCTCTAACTCATGCTCTGATTATTGCTGCTTGTACTAGGTCCCCTAGACTCTCTCCCTCTGTAACATACTCATTCTTAAAGGTACAGTATTCCATCAGGTCTGCCTCTATAATTCCTTCAAATTACAATTCATGCAAGAAGTTCTAGACCCTCCAGGAACAGGTCTGCCAACTCTGCTGTATTGTTCTCTCCCAAGTGCTTAGTACAGTGCTATACAAATAGAAAGCACTTAATAAATACTATTAATTGAGCTCGTGGTGGGCAGAGAACATGTTTTTCAACTGTTTTACTATACTCTCCCAAGCACTTAGTACAGTGCTCTGCCCATAGTAAGCACTCAATAAAGATTGAGTGCAGTGCACCCTTCATCCTAATACTTATGTGGTAATTGAAAGGGATTCATATTGGGAGAGCCGTGTTAATCAATCAGCGGTATTTAGTGAGTGCTTGCTGTGTGCAGAACACTATACTAAGCACTTGGTAGAATACACAACACTAGAGTTGATAGACATGATCCCTTTCCACCAGGGATACTGTAGAAAGCTGTAGCTCAGTGGTCCTGTTAAGGAGTAAGGAATCTCGGAAGTCATAAAACCAATCCTAATTTTAACCCCCACACTTCACTTTCTAACTGAATTGAACCATATTTTATTACTGGCACAAATATAGAAAAAGTATTTTAAACAAATTAAAATTAATACAATGTGCAACTGTACCTTCCTATGACTTTGAATTAAATTAAATTAAAATTATGTTCTTTTGACTGTTTTTCATTCCCAGAAAGGAGGGAAAAAAGGTGGAAAGAAAAAGCATAAAAAGGAAAGAGATCTGACTCCTGGCAGGTAAAGAATGCACTAATTCACTTGAGATTTACCAGGTGACATGGTGTATTAGAGAGGGAGGGTGGGCACGCTAATATACACCTTGTTCTAATTTAAAGGGTTAAAGAGCCTCAAAAGTGACCTTCCTTTTTTGTTGTACTTTTAGAATTCATATAATTTTTATGCATTTTTAAAACTATGGTACTTTTATAAATCTTAAAAATGAGTGAAAACTAGTCATTGCGATCTAATATTCATTCAGCCCCTTGTAGGAAAGGATCACATCTACCATCTCTGTTGTATTTTACTTTCCCAAATACTTAGTACAGTCCTCTGCACCCAGCAAGAGCATAAATACCATTGATCAATTGATTGAAATAGTGGAAATAAAAGGGAGGCTTGTAAATAGTCATTCCCAAAGTTTTGTTTCTATAAAAACAGTAATGGTAGGGAATAAAATTTGAAAACAAATTGTATTTTAAGGGGCAACCATTCTTAAATGTTTAATATTGCCTAGATTGAACTTCTGTCAACATCAATTTTAAATAAACTTTCCTCTTAAACAGCAGTGGTGGCATTTGGATTTCAATAGTACCTGTCTTCCAGTGAGCTAAATATGGGGCCAAGGTCAAGCTGTAAACCCCATGTGGGACAGGAACATTGTCTGATCTAACTGCATTGCATCTACTCCAGCACTTAGTACAGTGCTTGACAAATGTCATATTCTTCTTATTGAGGTTTAGGAATTGTGCCATTGGCTCAAAGGGGGTCTTCCCCCCCGCCACCAACTCCCAAACATGTAAATCCAAATTAAGGTAGAGACTCCAGAAAGTCTTGGACTCCTCAGGAACAGAGCATTACGGGGAAGAAAAAGGGAGGAAGTGGAAGGGGCAAGAAAAAATTGGGAGAGGAGGTTTGGTCACTCCCAGCTGATCTCTGGCCAGCACCAAAGCTGCCTACCAGTCCCCTACTTCTCTGACAGGGCCTCCCACCAGCCTTCTGAGAGGTGGAGGAGCAGAATGAAGATTCCCTTCTATTATAGGGGGCCATGGGAGGGCTAATAGATTTCATCTGGACATCTGCAAAACCTACCAAGTCTCTGCACAGCAGGAGCCAGAGTTTCCTAGCATTCCCTGAACCATCCAGATCCTTCTAACAGGACTGCTTAGTTCCTAAACCCATTTCTCCAAGAGTTTCTTGTTGAACAATCAGTACCCAAAGCTGCTTTTTAAAGCTGGTATATGAGGAATTCCAGTTAAACCTATTGTAACAAAATCCCAGACTACAGAGTCTAGTCCCATTTCACAAATCTGTAAACATCCCATCATATTTTTATATGTATCCTCCCAACATTTTTCAATCAATCAAGTATACTTATTGAGTGCTTAATGTGTGCAGAGCACTGTACTAGCCACTTGGGAGAGTAAATATAACACAGTTGTGACATTTCTGGGAAGGAGGAGAAAAGTGGATATATTGTCCACATTTTGGGGGTAGTAGTAGTAGCATTTACTGAGCTCCCAATTGCATGGTGGACCACACCAGGCGCTTGGGAAATACAGAACAGGGAAATGACACATTCCCTCCCCTCAAGGAGCTTACACTCCAAAAGGAGAAACAAAAATAAAATTGAGTCACCAGTAGGTTAAATGATTTCTCTCATGAGTAGGTGGCAAATGAGGCCTAAAATGCAGGGATACTGACCTTGTCTCCCCCTATTTCTACTGGACTATCTGCCTTATAGTAAAATAAAGACTTTCCAAACCCTTTACTATCTGTTGCACAGCAAATTTACTGGAAGAAATGTTGTTTTGGCCATATGGAGAAGACTCGTGTTACTCATTAGATGTATACTATAGGTAAAATAATCTGTTCTGTGACCATCCTCCCTCTTTGTATTGTTGTTAAAAAGACTTAATTCAACTGTCAGTGATGTAAGGAGAAAACCCACTTTGTTCATTTTAATTCCCCAAAGCAAGTGAAATAACACCTGGTGGTCTCTGATATCTGTCAGAAATCCCATTTGTTAAAAAAAAAGCCAGAGTTGTGGGACCCACTTCAGTCCCCGTGGAATGCTCTGAGGAAACTTATGTTTCTCACCTAAAGTGAGCATTGTCACATAAATTGGTCATATTTATCATTGATGAAATCCACAAAGGGGCCATTTCAAGGTCTAAAATCCATGTTCTGAGACTGTGATTTAAAAATAGATCATCTTCGGCATCATCATTTTTTAAAATGTTTGAGACTATATAATTAATATTGTAATTTCTTAGTGAAGTGATATGGAATTGAACTGTTAACGCAATTACTTTCCTTGTCGCCTTGCCCTAGTTGGGGATTCAGACAACTAGCACTGAAGTCAAAAGGGGCAAGGATCAGGTTCAAGTCAACAGTGACCCTAGAGGAAGAAAACTCCTTATGTCACTTTTAATCAATCTCATCTAATTCATACACCCTTCAGAGCACTGTTTAAATACAGAGCTGTATGCTGTTTCCTTCAGCCAAAAGGAAGGTTACAGCAGGGCTGAAAGACAAATTGCAGAATAAATGGAAAGCTAAAAGGCCTCAGAGGACATCACCCCTAGAATATTTTGACAACCTATCTACGATTCCACATACCAAATACCAGTTGATTTCAGTGGAAGTTTCATGTATGCAATAAGTGCAGAAATGGAATGGGTGTCATATGTTTTCTCTTAATTGGTATAAATTACCAGGGTGCTGGCCACATGCCAGTATCCCTTTTAGGGAAGAAATGGTGGTGACATCTGTAAACAGTGGTAAAAGCATCATTACACTTCTGTAAGACAGAGTTATGTATGCATCTTTGAATATTTCATTTCCTATATAAGAATTTATTCTAGTGCAAGACCATATTCCTTTAAGATTTTCAAACTATTGGTAAAAGAAAATAAATTCCAGGAAGGATTAATGATCTACTACTGATTGCTGAAGCTAATTAAATACATAATTATAGGTTTATAGTGTTACTCTCAAAGAATAATTTTTAATATGTGTGTTCAGTAATGGAGATTGATGAAAGACTAGATTGCATGAGTCATGACTGATCTCACAGAATCTGCCATAAGGTGATGGTTTTCCTATTAATTGGAGCCATATATAGATGGAGGTGAAAATGTTTGATTTCTAAACTAACAGCCAGAAAATATGGAAACACTGAAGGGCATGCTTAATAAATATAATTAAATGAGGTTTATTTTTTATTTTGATGGTAATCTATGTGCAAAATTATGCATAAATGTAGGATTCATTACTTTTATGTTCTTTTACACATATACAAACTGCATATTTTCATCTTTAGGACCATTGATTCTCTCTTCAAAGAGCTAGTAGAAGAAGGATTATTAATAAAGCCAGAGAAAGTGAAACTCTCTGATTACATTGGTAAAGTATACATCACAGTCCAAATAATATTTTTAAGTGCTGTGAATTAATTGTGTGTCACTTTTTATGCAGGATTCAGTGGGCTACCCAGCACCCAGAACAGTAGTAGTATAGTATTTATTAAGTACGTATTATGTGAAGAGTCCTGTACTAAGGGCTGGGAGAGAATGCACAGATAGGAATTAGACATCAACCCTGTCCCCTGTGGGACTCACACTCTAAACTCTAAGAACAAGAGGACTCTATAGCACCTTCTTAGGTTAGGAAGAGAAAGTTAATTTAATTACCTGTTTTTTCTGGTGTTAGAACTAGATATGATACATTTTTTCCTTGAATCATTTGGGAAACTTGTATCTGGTCAAAAGAGTTGCAACTCTCCAGGACAGTTCCACCTTTGGAGAGTTTCACCTTGATTGCCACCTCCTGTGATGTCTTTTGTAATTAATCATTGCTGGTAATCAAGTTAATACGTACACTGTATTCCCTTCAGTAGCACTCAGTGAATATTATCTGATGAAGCATTATACTGCAAGATTATTTGGTACCTTAGGTGCTTCACATCATAAATAATGTCATTAAATAATATTCAAGGAACAAAATAATCTATCCAGAAATTAAAATGCACATACCAAATGCCAAAAAAGTTCATAAAACCTGTTACCTCTTCTTTTAATCTACCATCTCTGAAATCATTTTTCAGTGGTCTGTGCCACTTTCCGCCCCTTTTTCTTTTAGTCTTATTGATATGTATCCAGCTGACTTTAGGATTAAAATACAAAGATTCCAGTAGTGGGAGGAGAACAGTAATTATTGCTGCTGTGGTTGTTGTTTTTATTGAAGGTGCTCCATTTTTTCTCTCCATGTGTCTGTCACCAGTTTCACCCACCCCTGATAGATTATGGTCCCCTTGTGGGCTCTAAATTAATATCCTTGTGCTTTTCCCCAGTGCTTTGCACACAGTAAACCCTCTGTATGTGAAGTTATAAATAATAATAATAATGTGGGAGTGTCACTGAAAGATAATCTGATTTCACAAAAGGTGGAGATACACAACAGGAGAAATTCTACAAAGTTTGAAAACTTCTTTGCATAGTGATCTATTTTCACTTTCCTCCTAGAACCTTTCTCCCTTTCTCCACCTCAGGCCTTACCTTCCTTTCTGTTCCTTTTCTCAATTTCCTTTCATCTCCTGTTTTTCATCTCCTCTGCAGAAGTTATGTTCAGTTTCTGATCATCCAATAAATAGCTTGGCATCCAGCCCAAGATTATTTGTGCCTCTCTAGTTAAAAGGCATACAAAACAGAACACCCAACTAATTTACCATACTCTCTTTTTAATGGGTTAATTTCAAAAGACATGGTGCATCTTGACATCAAAATAGACATAGCTAAATGGGGAAATTGGGGTCATTGTCATATCACTGCTCATGTCATGTTTCCTAGCAATTAATGCTGGTTTTAATGGTTGTTACATAATCCCTTCCTACTCCTCTGAAGACTTAATTAACCAGTCTTCTATTCATTACATGTTCATTAATGTGAGCATATATCTGCAGCAGTCTATCTGTAGCAGCAATGGAGGCTTTTCATTTTCACTGCTCTCTCCTAACCAATCCTGACTGTCCCTCTCAAGGACATTTATGTCTAGCAGGCACCATTAAAGATTGTCCTGTATGACAATAGAGTAATTGTTACTGCCTGATTCCTTAAAGATTTTTAAACATATTTTCTTAACATTTCAAACATTAAATTTTCTGTATTGCTGATGTCTACTTGCAGTCTGAATTAATTTCTGTGAGAAATCTGGAGGAAATGTAGCAAGATACTAGCATTCTCTCCATATCTTTATAATCAAGAATAAAACAAATCCAGTGAAAAATGTAATGGTTTTGAAATATTCATTCATATGATGAACAAAGACTTCCCTACTAATTTTCTTGGTAACTTTATCAAAATTAGTCAGAGAATATCTTTTAAGATATACAGTTTAGTAGTAATCAAACCCTTTGATGCCTTATAAACATGAAAAGATTGAATTCTATATTATTCCTTATTTATTTTCCCCTTAAAATGATGATAGAACATTTCCCTCAGAAGAGGATGTTAATTCTGATTTTCATATTCAACTTGAATTACAGCCTCATTTAAATACTCTATTTTAGAATCAGATTTCCAAGTTTCTAATGTGAAAACCATGCTGGTAACAAATACTGTTCATTCATAGTATATTTTTATGCTGTATAACTTTTCCACCTATTTCTTTTAGAACTTTGATCACTGTATAATCAAATTTGAAGCCTGCCATATCAAAGCTTGAAATGGCAGTGAAGTAGCAGATGTGAGAGTCTCCAATATCGTGGCATTATCAGACTCTTTGCTCAGAAAATATGAAATCAAAATCTTCAGCATAGTCATGATCTCTTGATATTTCAAGGTTTACTCAAGAATATGTTAGCTTGCACTTGGTGGTATTTTTTCCTTGCCAAATTGATGCAGTTCAGAATAATATAGCTTCCTGTTTGCTATTAAGCCTCTGCTTTCTCTCCCCAGGTGAGTACAGTTATCTGGGAAGCACTCTTCGTCAGGTAGACATAGAACCAATGCCCTCCCTCACAGACGTCAGACAGCTGATTGCCCTCTATGGAATCTTGCCATTAGGTAAGGCTAGTGTAAAAAAATCTTCTAAAGGGACAACTAACTGTTATTGACCTCCTATTAGGAAAAGTACACTACCCTCCAGCTTTGATAGCACTTGAACGATTTCAGCCACAAAGCTTTTTTGGAGTAACTGTTTTCCAGTTTAAATAAGCATTGTCAAAAAATACATTTCCATACCATCTCTGTTGGCAAGTTAGCAGTTTTGGTCTGAAACACATAAAAAAAAATCACTTGGGAAAAGTTATAAGCAAAAACAAGCTCAAGTGATTAAAATGAATCAAGTTCGGGGAATGGCTTAGGTTACAATTCATTTTTTACAAGAGGCTAATGTTACTTGGTACAAAACAATGTGAACATTTAAGGATTATACGGAGTAGGTTTCATGGATCTACATGGCCCTAAAGAAGCCCTTTTAAATACCCTGTTAGTTTTAAATGCCATCCATTCTAATTGTTCAACAAGACTTTTTATTTTTTAGACATTCGGAAACATGGTGTTTTTTCAAGACTGCTTGCAATTTGACTTTGGTGTAGGCACTTTGAACAATGAGCTACTGCCTTTCTAATTTACCATTTTCTTTTATTATGTTTTTAGTGTGTGTGTTAGGGTGGGGGGTGGGGGGGACTGACCTCAATTACCTGAAAAGAAAAGAGCACTCAGTCCAAACTCCCAGCTCTTGTTAGTGCTACATTTTCACAACTTTTGTTTAGAAAGTAGTTAAATCCTTCAAAATGAGTACCTTTTCATTCTTTCAATATGTTTTAATAATAAAAAAGGGGGATTAGCAAACAGAGGTGGATTTCCCAGTAGACCCAAAAGGCCAAGGTCTAGAGAAGCAAGTTTGGTAGGGGCAGACGGGGGAAGACCAAAACTAATATGACATTTTTCCAGGAAAAAAAGGGAAAGTTTTTTTTTTTTTATGAGCAATACAGTTTTTAAGAACTCTTTTCTGATATTAATTTGCATATGCCCATTGATTACAAAGAAATAATGTGAAAGTGTTCCTTACATGACCTATTAAACCCAGAAGCAAACTCACCTTAAGAGTAGCATGGTTGTGTTTGCAACAGAGTGCTATTTTTTTTAATTAATGAGTTTTATAAGAAGAAGTGTGAGTGGAGCTCAGTGTGAAAAATAAGGTAAAATAAAAACAATAAAAATGTTTTGCCATAGAATTCATGCCACTGATCTACATCACCATTTCTCTGCTGAAAGGAAGGCAAGTTCTTGTGCTGCATATATGTTAAAGTCATACAACAAGTATTTTGTAACAGATATTATATTATTTAAAAATATATAGTTAAAAGTGATGTAAAAAGTTTAGTGCCAACAGACAGCAAAATGTTCAATTTTAAACTAGGCACATGGCACTGGGAAAACCGTTGTCCCACAGTCACAAAAATGAACTTCAGCTGTTTTGCTGTTTTGTCTTAGGAAGGTTTTACTTTTACTTTTACCTCTGCAAATGTAAGCAGTAAATACAATTCTTAAATAAAATAAAAAAACAAATAAGACAAATAGATGATTCCCTAACTTCCCCAGTATGGTTCATTAAATGGGAAAAGATAAGAAACCATTATTTTTTTATTGGCAACACAGTTGCTGGACATTCCTCCATTTCAATCAACCAATCATATTTATTGAGGCTCTTAATGTGTGCAGACTACTGTATGAAGCACATGAGAGAGTACAATATTACAGGGTTGGTAAACACATCCCCTGCCTATAAGGAGCTTAAGCAGTCACTCAGTGGTACTTAACATGTATTGGTCTATAGGATAACTCCTGGTAGAAAAGTGAACCAACCGTAATGTATTCTCAAGTCTGGAGACAATGAGAGAAGAAGAGTGAGCCCAATTCTCCCCCTCCTTAAATTTGTTCCTTAGAAATCATTCAATCATTCATTCAATCATATTTATTAAGTACTTACCATATGCAGAGCACTGTAGTAAGCACTTCGGAGAGTACAATACAACAATAAACAGACACATTCCCTGTCCACAATGAGCTTATAGTCTAGACTAGGGCAGGGAAGGGGGCCGGGAGACATCAATACAAATAAATTACAGATATTACAGATAAGTGGTGTGAGGGTGGGAAGGAGGAGGAACAAAGGGAGCAAGTCAGGGTGATGCAGAGGGGAGTGGGAGAAGAGGAAAGGGGAGACAGTCTGGGAAGGCCTCATGGAGGAGATATGCCTTCAAGAAAGCTTTGAATGGTGGGAGAGTAATTGTCTGTCTGATTTGAGGAGGGAAAGCAGTCCTGGCCAGAGGCAGGACATGGACTAAGGATCAGCAGTGAGATAGGCTACATATATCAAGACACAGTGAGAAGGTTAGCACTAGAAAAGAGAAGTGTGCAGGCTGGGTTGAAGAAGGAGAATAGCGAGATGAGGTAGGGGGCAAGACGGTGGAGTGTTTTAAAGCCAATAGTGAGGAGTTTTTGTTTGATTTGGAGGTGGATGGGCAACCACTGGAGTTTTTTGAGGAGTGGGATGACATGTCCTGAGTGCTTTTGTAGAAAAATGATCTGGGCAGCAGAGTGAAGTATGAACTGGGAATGGGGAGAGACAGGAGGCTGGAAGGTCAGCAAGGGGGCTGATGCAGTAATCCAAGTGGGATAGGATGAATCAAGAGTATTCATTAAGTTCTTACTGTGTGCAGAGCACTGTACTATGTTCTTCAGAGTAGAGTAGGTAGACATGATCCCTGCCCAATAGAAGCTCACAGACTAGTAGTACATTACATACTTCTGAAAGGGACATTAACTCTTACACCAGCAGAAATACAACTCAGTGAATTCCCTTAGTGAATTTACTAGTTCCCCTGTTGCCTAAAAATTTTATATGTTGGGTCAGACCAATTGTCCTGCCAGTATTTCTTCTTCTAGAATGTAACCAAAGATTGCTTGGAACGGAGTGGTGAAGTGATGATTGCCCTCCTTGACATTCATCCTACCTCACAGTTAGAGATGCTCCCTTATGACATCCCTAACTTCCCTCTCATAGCCCCTCATTCATTGCACCCTTCAGCTACCTGTTGCAAAGTGATGAGATAGCTTGTAAGAAACAAACTGAAAAAGAAATAAGTACCAGTAGACTGCAGTGCCCATGGTAAAGAGTTTTTAGCCTTTTTTCTTTTTATTTTTCTAGAAAAATTGCCCCCAACCCACTGCCTGTAATAATTACTCCTCTAGATTGGGATATATAGGGAAATTGGCCACTATGTGGGTTCACCTTCCGCTCAGATTTTACACAAAATATCCTGTAAACAATAGTGATGAAAAAAAAATTCACACAGGTTTTTCAGTTAGTCTGTATAAAAGAGATGTAAGGCTTGCTTTCTAAAGTATCTGCAGTTCTGATCCAAAACCCATGTGAGTGCAATTCACTTCCATAATAAGTGCTCACCTTATAGTTGTGTTGTACTATCCCAAGTGCTTAGTACAATACTCTGCTCATAGTAAGTGCTCAATAAGTATGATCACTGACTGACTTAAAGCTTAGAATCAATCAATGGTATTTATTGAATACTTACTGTGTGCAAAGCACTAGGAGTAAAGTATTTATTTTATCTGCTAGATGGTGATGCCATTGTTGGGTAAGGATTGTCTCTGTTGCCGAGTTGTACTTTCCAAGCACTTAGTTGTACTGTGTTCTGCACACAGTAAGCACTCACCCTCTCTTGACCCCACCTCCCCTTCTAGTTTTCGCCCTATCTCCCTCCTACCATTCCTTTCCAAACTCCTTGAAGTCGTCTACACCTGCTGCCTCAAATTCCTCAACGCCAACTCTCTCCTCGACCCCCTCCAATCTGGCTTCCATGCCCTACATTCCACCGAAACTGCCCTCTCAAAGGTAACTGATGACCTCCTGCTTGCCAAATCCATCACCAATACCTGCCGGTCTCACCTCCGCATCATCGCCAAGATCCACCCTTTCCTCTCCATCCAAACCGCTACCCTGCTGGTTCAATCTCTCATCCTATCCTGACTGGATTACTGCATCAACCTCCTCTCTGATCTCCCATCCTCCTGTCTCTCCCCACTTCAGTCTATAGTTCACGCTGCTGCCCGGATCATCTTTGTGCAGAAACACTCTGGGCAAGTTATGCCCCTCCTCAAAAATCTCCAGTGGCTACCAGTCAACCTATGCATCAGGCAAAAACTCCTCACTCTTGGCTTCAAGGCTCTCCGTCACCTCCCTTCTCTCCTTCTACAACCCAGCCCGCACCCTCCACTCCTCTGCCGCTAACCTCCTCACTGTGCCTAGTTCTCGCCTATTCCACCGTCGACCCCCGGCCACATCCTCCCCCTGGCCTGGAATGCCCTCCCTATGCACATCCACCAAGCTAGCTCTCTTCCTCCCTTCAAAGCCCTACTGAGAGCTCACCTCCTCCAGGAGGCCTTTCCAGACTGAGCCCCCTCTTTCCTCTCCCCCTCGCCCCCTTCTCCATCCCCACCGTCTTACCTCCTTCCCTTCCCCACAGCACCTGTATATATTTTTGTTCAGATTTACTACTCTATTTTACTTGTACATATTTACTATTCTATTTACTTTGTTAATGATGTGCATCTACCTTTACTTCTATTTATTCCGATGACTTGACATCTGTCCACATGTTTTGTTTTGTTGTCTGTCTCCCCCTTCTAGACTGTGAGCCCGTTGTTGGGTCCCGGTCTGTCGCATAAGAAGGGGAAGAGAATTCCAAGCCAAAATAAGGAAGTGGGGAAGGTGCCATCTATGAGGTAGAAGAGATTGAGTAAGCTTGTCTTTAGAGGGGTGAAGCATGATGCCCTGTGGTAGGAAACCAGAGAGGTAAGATAGGAAGGAGCCAAGAGAATTAAGTGCTTTAAAATCAAAGGAAAGGAGTTTCTGTTTGATATGCAGGTAGATGAGCAATCATTGGAGGTTCTTGAGGAGTGGGGAGCTGTGGACTGTGGGCTGAACATCTTTTTTTAGAAATATAATCTGAACAGCAGTGTAAAGTAAGGACTCGAGTGGGGAGAGAGGGGGCAGGGAAGTTAGCAAGGAAGCTGATGCACTAGTCAAGGCGGGATATGATAAATGCCTGTAACAGTACATTAGCACTTTGGATAGAGAGTAAAGGATAGATTTTAGCAAGGTTTTGGAGGTGAAACCAAAAGGATTGGGTGACAGTATGAATATGTAGGTTGAATGAGAGAGATGAATTCGATATAATGTCAAGGTTACAGGTTTGTGAGACAGGGAAGATGATGGTATTGTCTACAGTAATTGAAAAGTCACGAGGAGAAGAGGGTTTGGGTGGGAAGAGGAGGTGTTCTGGTTTGGACATATTAAGTTTAAAGTATTGGCAGGACATCCAAGAAGAGATGTCCTTAAGACAGAGGGAAATATGAGATTTCAGAGAAGGAGAGAGGTCAGGGCTGGAGAAGTAAATTTGGAAATCATCTGCATAGTTGAAGCTGTGGGAGCAAATGTGTTCTCCAAGGGAGTAGGTGAGTATGGAGAATAGAAAGGGACACCGAATTGAACCTTGAGCAACTCCCACACTTAGCAGGCGGGAGGTAGAGGAGGATCCTCTGAAAGAGACTGAAAAGAAGCAGCGAGAGACGTAGAAGAACCAGGAGAAGACAGTGTCAGTGAAGCCAAGGTTAAATAATATTTCCACAAGACGGGAGTGGTTCGCAATGTCAAAGAGAACAGAAAGATTAAGAAGGATTAAAGTGGAGTAGAGATCATTGAATTTGGCAAGAAGAGGTCAATAGAGACCTTTGAGAGGGCAGTTTCCATAGAGTGAAGGGGGCAGAAGCGAGTTTGGAGGGGATCAAGGAGAGAATTGGAAAAGAGAAAGTGGAGGCAGTGGATGTAGACTACTCACTGGAAGAGTTTGGAGAGCAATGCTAGGAGAGAGGTGGGGCGAAAACTGAAGGGTGCCATGGGGAAGGTTTTTTAATGATGGTGATACATGAGCATGTTTGAAAGCAGTGGGGAAGCAGCCATTGGAAAGTGAATGGTAGAAGACTGTGGTCAGGGAGAGAGGAAGGGAAGAGGCAAGTGCTTTGAAAAGGTGTTAGCAAGCTAAACAGATTAAACTTAGTCTCTGCCCCAAACTGGGCTCACAATCTAAAGGGGGTATTAGCAAACTTAGAACAATACCAGCGTACTGTGAACCAACAATGTTTGGAATCAGCAATTCAAAATAAATGAAAACAAAGTCACTAACGGTTCTTAGAGGAAAGAGCTTTTGCCCTCCCCAGGGCTTCAGGCAGGCTTCCATTGAAAATGACAAAAGCTCTATCACATGTGAAAATTAGGCTTTGATTCCATAGAAATGTTCACACACACACACACACACACACACACACCCATTATAATCCTAATCAAGTGGCCGTACATATACAGGCATTAGAAATATAACTATATCCCCCTCACATACCTGTTGTTCGTGCCAGTGCCAGTTCAGGTCAAGCCTACATCCCATTCACCCTGAAATTTTACTTTTAAAATAGTATATATTTTCCATGTTAATAAACAGCAAGGATGTAAGTTGACCATCAAGCTCCTTAGCATGCTTATCAACATTCAGAACCTGAAAAGCTAGGGAAATTGTTGACCAGATGGAACTATAGAAAGGAAAAGCAGCAGCAGCCGCTGCAGAAAAGTTTGTGTTTCCTGTCAGGGTTCCCTCCCTCTCATCCTTCAAATTTCCTTCTCTCCACATTTTCTGGCTACTTCTCCATGGAAGCAGCGTGGCCTAGTGGAAAAAGCACGGGCCTGGGAGTCAGAGGACCTGGATTCTAATCCCAGCTCTGTCACATACCTGCTACGTGATCTTGGGCAAGTCACTTAACATCTCTGTGCCTCAGTTCTCCCATCTGCAAAATGGGGATTCAATACCTGCTCTCCCTCCTAATTAGACTATGAGCTCCTTGTGGGACCTGATTATCTTGCATCTATTTCAGTGCATAGCATGGTGTTTGGCACATAGTAAGCACTTAACAAATACCATTCATTCATTCATTCAATCATATTTATTGAGCGCTTACTGTGTGCAGAGCACTGTACTAAGTGCTTGGGAAGTACAAGTTGGCAACATATAGAGATGGTCCCAACCCAACAGTGGGTTCACAGTTATCATTCTCCTGCTGACTTTGTCATAACTCTTGAGACCATAGCTCTCCTTTCTCCCCTACCCAGCTTGGGTTTTAATTCTAACTATATGCTAGTTACCTCAGAGGTAGGATGTTTTGCTGCCCCCTCCCATTAGCCTTTAAGCCCTTCAAGGGTAGGAATCACATTTTACACTTCCATATATGCCCCTAGTTTCCAGCCCTGAACTCAGCCCACAGTACCTGCTTCGTGATTCCGTGCTGATGATGAGTTGTTGCAGTTGTAGCCCCTCTTTGAAATAAACAGTTGGAAGTTAATGAAACTTTTTTCATATCATCATCTTTCATTTTTTTTAAAGACAATGCAATTTCATCTCTGTGGGATCACAAGGACCCAAGAGCATACTAAGCATACTAAATTTCTAGGATCTAACTTCTGATGTCCCTGAATTTACAAGCCCTTCAAAATAAGGGAGAACCAAGGATGTGGAAAAAAAGGACTCAAGGAATAAACAGAATAAGCCATTCTCTTGCGGATCTGTGGCCATATCTAAAAGCATTAAATTCTGATTTGTTCTAGGCTCCCAATCTGTGCATGAAAAGGCTCCTTGGGTCAAATCTTTGCTGTTGGCTGGGCCCTCTGGTGTTGGGAAGAAAATGCTAGTTCATGCCCTATGTACCGAAACAGGAGCCAATCTCTTCAACTTGTCTGCCTCTAACATTGCTGGAAAATACCCTGGCAGAAGCGGCCTTCAAATGATGCTCCATATGGTGTTCAAGGTATGGTATAGCTATTTACCAGAGTTCCCTGGCCTCAAATTAAGTTTATAAATTAATATTTCTTTCTTTCAGATGAAGTTTCCTCTTTCACATAACTGCACAATTACATATGTCCCTAAAATTCCAGGCTGTGTTTTTGCTAGCCTGTATAGTTAATTTAATCACTATTGCATAACTCATGTTAGTCCTTTCAATGGTCCTTTTTTATAGAGATTTCTTTTGGCAACTGCTTTATAAAGCAACTAGGCAGGTCAGCTTCACAGAGCCTCTTTTACCCAGGAACTTCCTTCTGTAATTCTATCATCAGGTTCTACTGGGAATTATATCCATTGTTTCTCCATTCAACACTTTCCCCCACCTCAAGGATCCACATCAGATGTTTTGTGATTTCATTTCATGTCTCACATCCCGTGGATAGAGCCAGCTCTGGTACCTTTAATGCATAAGACAATAGTACTCAGTTTGTGAAAGGCTATTATTTCTTTGCTGATGTGCTCACCACCCCTTCAGCAGCACCAATAATGGTTCAGTGGCAGCCAGGTAGTGATTGGTAGAGGGAGAGGGGTTGTTAAATTTGATAGGGTGACTGGGAGATTCAGATATTATTCAATCCTCCCTCAGCCCCACAGAATTTATGTACATATCCATTTTTGTTTATATTAATAACTGTCTCCCCTTCTAGATTGTGTGCTCATTGTGGGCAGGGAACATGACTACCAACTCCTATCACTGTAGTCTCCCAAGGGTTTAGTTCAGTGCTCTGTACATAGTAAATGCTCAACAAATACCACTGATTAATTGATAGAGCCTAGTGGCTCTAGAAGGAGAAAATGGGGATGGTGGGTGGAGAGTTCTCTTGACTGTAAGCTCACTGTGGGCAGGGAATGTGTCTGCTATATAGTTATTTTGGACTCCCCCAAGCATTTAGTATAGTGCTCTGCACACAGTAAGTGCTCAATAAATATGACTGACTGGAGGGAGAACCCCTTCTTTTTTATTCAGTTATGGTATTTGTTAAGCACTTATGTGGTACTGTACTGAGCACTGAGGTAGAGACAAGCTAATCAGGTTGGACCCAATCAATCTCCCACATACAGCTCAAAGTCTTAATCCCCATTTTACAGACGAGGTATCTGAGGCACAGAGAAGTTAAGTGACTTGCCTGAGATCTCATGGCAGACAAGAGGTGGATCCGGGGTGAGAAGCCAGATCCTTCTGACTCCCAGGCCTGTGCTCTATGCACTAGACCACATTGCTTCCCTCCTCTGTCCTCCTCCGCTCACCAGGTCCCCAGCTGCAGGGCTTGAGAGGGGCCACACTGCCCTTTCCCTTCCCTGCCCATCCAGCCCTGGCAGCTTCTCAGCTCTCGTTCTAAGTTAGGATACACCTGGAGAAATGTGTAGATGAAGGCTTGAATCCTTTTTCTTGGGGTGGAAGGAGAAAGTGAACCTACAGAATGCCAATAGGAACTTTAATTTTAAAAAAATAATCACCCCATTCTCCCAGCCATTACCTGTATATGTGTTGCCTGCTTCTACTCAACTTTTTTCAGTAGGAGACAAAAGCTCAAGGAAAAGTGTGGCTAACGGTGGAGGTAAAATGTTTAATTTCTAAATTCTCGGGCTAATGTTTAATCAGATTATAGTTATATGTGTACATGCAGAACTCAAGTATTTGAAAACAGTAGCTTAACTGTAAATATTTTTAAAGTAACCTGCATTCTGGTTTTCTTGCATCTCTCTTTTTTTCCCCCCCATGAGCCTCTGGTTGGAAAGTCTGACAAGAAAGCCGTCTTCATAACCAAAAGCACCCTTAAATTCCCATAGCCTGTACCAAAAACACTTTTAGGAATATAAAGCAGTGGAAGAAAGGGAAAGGAGGAAAAGTGAATTAAACATTCTCATTTCTCTTCTCAAATTGAGACGTTCCAAAACCCTCCTTTCTCCAACTTTCTTACTTTTGGGCTTGAAAGTGAATTCTTTACACAAAATAGCATCATTTAACACGTACAGCACAATGTTGGTCTTCAAACTAAGTACATAATGGCATATTTATATACATAGCTTCCCATATATCAGAATGTCTGACACCTACTACTACACCTCATTAAATTTCACCTTTGTGTATATAGCTGATTAATGAGTGCTCCCTAGGTCTCTACAGTGGATATAGTTTCAATTAAAAATTTGCACAATGCCGCAACTGTCTTCATCTAAGACTGGCCAAGGACCACATTTACACTGCAAGGTTTTGTACTTTTAGTTAGTAAGAGTCATATAGAAAATGGAGGGTTATGTTTTAATGCTGGTAAGCAAACAACAGGTAATAACACTACTTTGCTTCCTGTGTCCTATGTGATCCACATCACTGGAATTTTGCTTTGAGATTTTCCAAATATAGATTAATGATGCTCTGTGATAAAGGTGAAGTAACCTAAAGTTTTGAATCCTAATCGGTTCCACAAATGAAGGAATTTCTGTAACTAAATTAATCTCTTGAGAACTAAAAAAAGAGACCATTAAGGAAAACTTGTCCATAATTGAACTGTTGGCCGATGGCAGTTATTTCATGGGAGACACCCTACATACGTGAATAGCAGTGGGAAAATGAGTCTTTAATTTGTTTCAGATGCAAAAGTTCAAATTCTTTTTTTCCCTGTCATCATTTTGGGAGGGGTTACATCTACATGCACAGTAGACCCAAGCAACCAAGAGACTGACATTAAAAATTGTCCCAATATCCTTTAGCTTAAATAATTTTAGCAGAGAAATGGGAAAATTTAGTTTTCCTTT
Source organism: Tachyglossus aculeatus (assembly GCF_015852505.1). Taxonomy (NCBI): domain Eukaryota; kingdom Metazoa; phylum Chordata; class Mammalia; order Monotremata; family Tachyglossidae; genus Tachyglossus; species Tachyglossus aculeatus. The sequence goes on from NC_052072.1 coordinate 56,041,929, forward strand.
TTTTGTTTTTCCAGAAAACTTTGTAGATGATTGTAACACTGAATATCAGAGTTATTATTTTAAGAAGCCATTCTGAAAGACAGACTCCTGTTTAACCAGTCATGCCACCAAAGTACATCTATCTGATTCCAGCCCTGCTACTGAAATGGTGTCCCCTTAACTGATCTTCAGCTCCACTGCTAGATAAAGTTTTTAAAACTCCAGTTTTCTGGTGGGTAGGGTGTGGGAAACCTTTGGACTAAGTGGTATTTTGTTCTGGTATTGGGACAGCGATTCAGGGGATATATTAGAGCTTTCAAACACTTTAACATCTTAAGTTCAGTACAGTTTATATGAAGCCCACCATTTAAAATAATATTCATTAGATCACTTATAGACTATTGTCTCAGACTAAACATTAGCTTGATCTACAGATATTTGTACATCTGTTATGTAGGCATAGCTCATGATACAGTGAGGTTATATTTCTTGAAAATATGGTTGTACACTGGGTACTTTTTCCCCCATGAATGTATATGTTATAAATTAGGATTCATTCCAGAACCACTGTAAAAATATAAATTTCTGTGCATACCATATACTGTAACATTAAGTATCACTAAGCTATTGTTAAATTTTTGTAAAAGTAATTCAGGGCATAACATCACAACACTTACTAAAGGAAGAGTTAGGAATATGATTGTAATATGAAGCAGCGTAGCCTAGTGGAAAGATCACAGGCCTGGGATTCAGGGGACCTGGATTCTAATTCCAGATCTGCCACTTACCTGCTGGGTGACCTTGGGCAAGTCACTTATCTTCTCTGTGCCTCAGTTCCCTCATCTGCAAAATGGGGGCTCAGTACCTGTGCACCCTCCTTAGAGTGGGAGGCCCATTCTGATTATCTTGATCTACCCCAGCACTTAGTTCATTGTTTGGTACTGAGTAAGCACATAACGAATACCACAATTATTATTTTTATTATGATTAATATTAATAATCATTATGTTTCTTTATGCAAAAACTAGAAACTAGTTCTGCTGATTGTGCAAGTGGTCTTACAAATTGAGCACAGAATTTGTCCTACTTAAGTTGAAAAACAGCCTCCTTTTCGTCATCAAATACTTTGAGCAGGCTGACTTCCTGAACATATGAACTTCTCTCTCCATCAGCGTTGCCTTCAATCATTTTTATAATTTCATCTCCTTTCTTGAAAATTGAAGCAAGACCTCTTATTCTCAAACTCCTAGCTGTGGTAGAAAGATTGTAACTTCTTTATCTGTTCTGGCATTTTGCAATGATGCATTGGACTGTTAAAGTTGGATGAGGGCCTAGTTGAACACTAATTCCTAAGTGAAATGCTAATAACTCACTGACATCTGCCTCATCAGTTTCTAAAACATCACCTCCCCAGTCCAACAGCTTCTTTGGTTATCTGCTCTGAGGTTTCTTCTATGCCATGAAAATCATAAGTAGATAAAGTGCCCTCTTAAATCCCTTCATTTTTGATTGTGTCATCTCAGTCCAGGTGGACAGGAGGTAGGAAGGGATTTACTAGCTGAAATATCAGGGTGATTGAGCTTTTGTGCCAGGAAAAGGGATTAAACAAGGTTGGACGTCGGGGTGGTCGTAACCCAAAGTAAGGTGTTAAACAGCACCTGCTATATCCCCAGGTTGTACCGGGAAGTAACTGTAACCTGAAGTATGTAAGTATAAATATACAGGGGGCGAGAAAGAGAGAGAGAGAGAGAGAAAAAAAAACAGAGCTGTTTTTCATTTTCAAAAATGATCCTACTGATAGTGATCATGAGTGTGGTTAAAAAGATCATTCATTTCATTGTATTTATTGAACACTTACTGTGTGCAGAACACTATACTAAGCACAAGGAGAGTACAATATAACAATAAACAGATACATTCCCTGCCCACAATGAGCTAGAATCTACAGGCAGTGAGCTTACAGTCTAACATGGGGCTCACGGTCTTACATGACTGTGACTGACCTGCTCTGATTAATAATAATATTGTTAATAATAATAATAGTGGCATTTGCTTAGCACTTACTATATGCCAAGCACTGTACTAAGCACTAGGGTGGAACCAAGAAAATTGGGTTGGACACAGTCTTAATTCTCATTTTAAAGATGAGGTAATTGAGGCCCAGAGAAGTAAAGTGAGTTGTCCAAGATCACACAGCAGACAAGTGGAGGAACTGGGGTTAGAACCCAAGTCCTTCTGACTTCCATGCCCATGTTCTATCCAACTAGGCCAGGCTGCTTCTCTAGACCTTGTTTGCGCTGGACAAAGTTTACCTATAATTTAGCAGTTTTCTATATTCCTGTATACCCACATGTATGCATATTTGTATTCATGTTATGCCTGTGTCTAAGGTATTTTTCATAATGATTCTATTTTATTGAGGAGGAATAATTTTTATTGACATGCAAGTCCCACACAATACAGAATTCTAAACTGATAAAATGTCTTTTCTCTCCCTTTTGCCTACCTTTCTCTGCCTCAGAGTCAAGCAAATACAGGTTCAGAAAGGAGGAAGCCTTTTAAACTGCCTACTAGCCCAAAAAATAGTGAATGGAGTGGAGCAAGGAGTAGAGCGAGCAGGTCCTGAGCCTGACATTCCCCCCACATTCTGCTCCCCGACACACAAACACACACACCACCTCCTTCTGGGCTTTCACACCTTGCCTCCTGTGAATATGGAGAGGGGCTGTCCATAATAATATAGGAACTGAGACCTTTTACATACATCACAATCCTCTTCTCCTCCCACACTCACAGAAACACAAACAAAACATGCACACAAACAGGCATACAAATACTCACATACAAAAAGGAGAATTCATTGGGTTCAAGACACAAATGCAAGGACATACAGACACATACAAAGACTAATGGAAAATTCAACAAGGACACCTAAAAGGACAGAAACCATAGACCACATGAACACACACACACACACACACCCATACCCAAAGGGATTGGAGATTGAGTAAGCAACAGAAGTAATAGCATTAGTGTCGAATCAATCAATCGTATTTATTGAGCACTTACTGTTTGTACTAAGCACTTGGGGGAGTATAACAGAGTTGGTAGACACTTTTTGTTTGTTTTTTATGGTATGTGTTAAGTGCTATGTGCCAACCACTGTAGCGTTCAATAAATATAATTGATTGATTGATTGATTGTACTAAGCACTGGGTAGATAGAAGCTAATCAGTTTAAACACAGTCTTTCTCCCACATGGGGCTCTCCGTGTTAATCCCCATTTTATAAATGAGAGAACTGAGGCTCAGAGAAGTGAAATGACTTTCCCAAGGTCACACAGCAGACAAGTATTAGAGCCAGAATTAGAACCCAGGTCCTTCTGACTGCCTGGGCTCATGCTCTATCCATTATGCCACAGTGCTTCTCCACCTTCTCTGCTCACAAGGAGCCCAAAGGCATGGATCACATCTTCAACTTCCCTTTTGTGTTCCCCAAGCACCTAGTTCACTGTCCTAACACACAGTGGGTGGTTCAATAAAACTACAGTTGATATAGAAGAAGAGGAACAGTATTAGCACACTAAGGAGAAAGTATAGAGAGGAAAGCAACAAAGAGAAGACAATGCAAAAATGGGCAACTATCTAACCCTGGGCAAAGAATGGGATTTTTTGGAAGAAAGGAGCACAAATCAAAATTTTGTTATGCACAGAATTATAACCTCTAGGAATGGTTGTGTCTCCCATGCTTTGGTTATATTAGCCAGTTCATCAGCTAGTGAAAGTACATCAGCATCTTTTCTCATGCTCTCAAAAATCATTCAACCCCATGTGTAAAATGCATATTTTTCAGATCAACGCCATGGAATCTAGAGACTCCCATCCAACCACCAGTCTGTCTCCCTCCCCAGCACTTATAATCACCACTGGGAGGGAAGCAAAGAGATAGAAGAGGTGGGAGGGGACTGACTCACCCTTTGCTTTCAAAAAACCTAAAGTTGCCCCTGTGACATTTTGTTGGTTTTCTTCCTTCCCATCTACGTCTTTTTCTGTGTTTCGACACCTCAATAAAACTCCAGAGCCAGATAACAGAATCAACATTCAGTTTTGAGAAACTAAATAATGTGGGCTAGCTAATAAATAAAAAGGGTGACAGGGGTAGTAAAAGGTACATAGTGGGACTGGGACTGTGTCCAACCTGATTATCTCATATCTGCCCCAGCACTTAGTACAGTGCAAACACATAGTAAGCACATAATAAATACCCTTTTTTAAAAGTAGGCCAAAGAATGGTTATATTTAAGGAAAAAAATTTTAAAATCTCTTTAGCATGTGTTACATTAGCTTTGAAGCAGATAGACCTCTGCAACCATTTTCACTCATTGCTAGACAACCAGTTTGAATGCTTAACATATGCTCCTTTCTCCCAAACCAACTTCCACCTGATAAGGCAGCTAATAAAATAAATTTCTGTCCCAGAAAAAATGGTAGATAGTAATAGTAATAAGTGTGGTATCCCATGTGGGTCCCTTGGGGGGCTCACAGAACAGGTACTGAATTCTCATTTTGCAAATGAGGGAACTCAGGCACTGAGAAGTTAAAGTGACTTGCTCAAGGTCACACAGCAGACTTGTGATGGAGCCAGGATTAGAACCCAGGTATGTGCTTTTTCCACTAGGCCACGCTGCTTCTCTAGAAGCAGAAACCTTCTGTAGAAACCTTTGCCCTGGCCCCTGTGAGACCCACAGGTGTAGGCTTCACATTCAGGCAGTTACTTGTTTCAAGTCTTCCTAATTTGCCCAGACACATTTTGTGAGTGACAATATACCTTCCTGTAAAACAGAAATGCTGAAGTACCATTCTTTATAAAAGCATATACCCCCTTATCAGCACTGACACAAATAACAAGAAAAGTTCTCATAAGGCTCTTTTTGACTGATCACCAAGAGAGATCACCAACTGATCACAGAGAGAAGCATCGTGGCTCAGTGGAAAGAGCACGCGCTTTGGAGTCAGAGATCATGGGTTCAAATCCCGGCTCTGCCAATTGCCAGCTTTGTGACTTTGGGCAAGTCACTTAACTTATCTGTGCCTCAGTTACCTCATCTGTAAAATGGGGATTAAGACTGTGAGCCCCCCATGGGACAACCTAATCACCATGTAACCTCCCCAGAGCTTAGAACAGTGCTTTGCACATAGTAAGCACTTAATAAATGCTATCATTATTATTATTATCACGATCAATGGTATTTATTCATTCATTTGATCATATTTATTGAGTGCTTACTGTGTGCAGAGTAATGTACTAGGTGCTTGGGAGAGTACAACAATAAACAGAAACATTCTCAGCCCACAATGAGCTTACATTATAGAGGGGGGAATACAGACTTTAATATAAATTACAGATATGTATGTAAGTGTGGTGGGGCTGGAAGCGGGGATGAACAAAGGGAGGAAATTAGGGCGATAATAATGATAATAATAATAATAATGGCATTTGTTAAGCACTTACTATGTGTAAAGCACTGTTCTAAGCACTGGGGGGATACAAGGTGATCACATTGTCCCATGTGGGGCTAACAGTCTTAATCTCCATTTTACAGATGAGGTAACTGAAGCTCAGAGAAGTTAAGTGACTTGCCCAAGATCACACAGCAGACATGTGGGAGAGCCGGATTAGAACCCATATCTTCTGACCCCCAAGCCCATGCTCTTTCCACTGAGCCACGTTGCTTCTCGATGCAGAAGGGGGTGGGAGAGGAGGAAAGTGGGGCTTAGTCAAGGAAGGTCTCTTGGAGGAGGTGTGCCTTCAATAAGGGTTTCAAGCTGGGGATAGTAAGTGTCTGTCAGATTTGAGGAGGGAGGGCATTCCAGACTAGAAGCAGGACATGAGTGAGGGGTCAGTGGCAAGATAGACAAGATCGACGCACATTGAGAAGGTTAGTATTAGAGGAGCAAATTGTGCCAGCTGGGTTGTAGTAGGAGAGTAGCACGGTGAGGTAGGAGGGGGCAAGGTGACTGAATGAGCACTTATTGAGCACTTGCTATGTGTAGAGCATTGTACTAAGAAATTGAGAGAATACAACACAACAGAGTTGGTAGATACATTCCCTGCCCACAACGAGGTTACAGACTAGAGGGGGAGACAGACAAGAATTGAAATAAATGATATTAATAGGTATTAATATAATAACTAACTTAATCAGGGCTGAAATTATGAAACAGAAACAAATCACTGTGATCCAAGTAATTGGAAAGCTACATAGCAGTGGCCTTACTTATGCTCAATGATAGTGTCAGCCAGTCTATAATCATCAAAACAATAGTCCACTGTCCACACCAGAGAAGTGCATCCTTCCTGCACCGAAGACATCAGCAGCATCAACCTCCACAACTTCATCCCTATCCAGTACAATATCTCCCTGACCCAGTAGACTGTTCTACTGTGTCCTGGGGAACTCCCTGGATTATTATATGAGAAAGTGCCTCTTCATCTTTTGTGCATGGGATTTGTTACGCATTTACTATGTGTCAAGCATTGCACTAAGCACTGGGGTAGACACAAGCTAATGAGGTTAGTTTCTTCTAACTTGCTCACTCCTCTGTGTCATCAGCAAAAACTGATTCTCTCCTGGAAACTCAGCAGTTCTCTCCAAGGGAATCAATCAATCAATGGTATTCACTGAACACTTACTAAGTGCAGAGTACTAATCACTTGGGAAAGTTCACCTTATCTCTCTCCCCTCAACTGATGAGGAAGCAGGGAAGGGAGAGGGAGAATTATCCTGAACTCCTCACCGCTGAATGCTATTTCTGGACTATCTCCCCACTTCCATCACTCACTTTCTCCCGATTCAAAGTCCATATCATACAGCTATACTGCTCACAACCACCCATTAAACCCACTTCTGCATTTCTGGAAGCATTTGATGCCTGTGTCACCTTCCTACTCTACTTTGTCATTTGCACTGATCCTTTGAGACTTAAGCTTGTTGTGGGAAGGGAATGTGTCAGTTTATTGTTATATTGTACTATCCCAAGTGCTTAGTACAGTAGTCTGCAAACAGTAAGCACTCAATAAATACAACTGAATGAATTATTTAATGAATCATGTATGCTGGTGATTGTAAGCATAACTCAGCTTTTTGATTCCATAATTTTCTCAATTTCCCCCCATATCAGTCACATGCCAACCTGGACAGACCCTAATCTCAAAGCTGCCTTTGACATTACAAACTCTATCCCTCCAGCTACAACTCTTTAATGTTTCTTCTTAGACCATAATTTTTTGCCCACTCCTTCACCTCCAAACCTATTCTCTGCCCATACCAAGAACTCTGGCCTCACTGTTTTCCACTGATTCCACACTGGAGTCTCTCTCATTCTGCCCTTAGCATCCATGTAAATGGCAATAAACTCAACTCCCTTGTTCCTGGTCCTTCCATCACTCTTGCCCTGCCAAATCACATCCTGTGAGGATCCCAGAACTAGTCCAGCTGAGTAGAAATCCAAAACCCCATGCCAACCTATGTCCTAATAAAACTGTACCCCTACTGGCCTGATGCCCTATCAGTAGCAAACCAATGTTATCATTCTCCTCAACAACTTACCCATATCTCCAAAAAATTGTTCGACTCCATTACTGCCTTTCATAAGTATGTAGTTCCCCCCTTCCCAGTTTCATCAACTAGTGAAAAGGCCATTAGGCCTGAGCTCTCCCACATCCATGTTCCCCTCCTCCTCCTAGGCTGCCCCCATAAAGAGATTTCCCTGACATACTTTTGAAAGTGTACTAACTGCACCCTCAAACCCATGCCTATTCCCCTCGTTCTGCTGCTGCCTTACACCTCTCTGTCTTCTGATTCTTTCCCATCTGCCTTCAACCATGTTTAAACTTTTCTCCTATTAAAAAAACAACCTTCCCCCAAAAACCCAAGCTCACAGATTTGGTGTTATCTTTGACATTCTGTTGTCTGCCTTCCTTCCCACCCCCAGTTCTTCCAGTTATTCTCTATAGTATTTTATAGATCCAACTTTTCCTCTGCATCTTATACTACTACTCAGGTCTCAGCCCTTACCCACTTTGTACCCCCAGTCTTTCCTCTCTTCAGTCTACTCTACATTCAGCTGCCTTCTAGAACGGCAGTTGGAGCCCATCACTCACTTCCTCAAAAACCTTCAATCAATGGTACCTATTGAGTTCTTACTATATGCAGGCCACTACACACTAAACACTTGGGAGAGTACAATATAATAGAGTTGTTGATATCTTTCCTGCCTACAGTGAGCTTCCATTCTAGAGGGGGAGACAGACATTAAATTACAGATATGTACGTAAGCACTTAGTACAGTGCTTGCACACAGTAAGTGCTCAATAAATACAGTTGAATGAATGAATGCTGTGGAGCTGAGAGTGGGGTGAATAGAAGCATCATGGCCTAGTGGATAGAGCATGGGCCTGGGAGACAGAGGACCTTAGTTCTAATCCTGGTATCCGCACTTGTCTGCTGTGTGACCTTGGATAAGTCACTGAACTTCTCTGCACCTCAGTTACCTCATCTGTAAAATAGGGATTAAAATTATGAGCCCTATGTGGGACAGGGACTGTGTCCAACCCAATTATCTTGTATCCACTCCAATGCTTAATACAGTGCCTGGCACATAGTAAGTGCTTAAAAAATCATTCCATTCAATATCTATAATATAAACATCAAGCCATTTTAAAAAAATATTAAATGCTTAAAGGGCACAGATCCAAGTGCATAGGCAACACAGAAGGAAAACGGTGTAGGGAAAATGAGGATTTCATCAGAGAAGCCCTCTTGGAAGAGGTGTGATTTTAGTAAGGGCTTTGAAGGTGGAGAGAGTGGTGGTCTGTCAGATATGGGGGTGGAGGGAGAGGGTTAAGAATTCCAGGCCAGAAGGAGGATTTAGGCAAGGGTTCAGCAGTGAAATAGATGAGATCGAGACACAATGAGTAGGTTGACATTGGAGGAACTTAGCATTCAGACTGGGTATTAGTAGAAGAGGTTAATTAGGAGGGGACAAGGTGATTGAGTTTTTTAAACCCTATGGTAAAGAGTTTTTGTATGATGCTGAGGTGGATAAGCAACCACTGAAGATTCTTGAGGAGTTTGGAAACATGGACTGAATGGTTCTGTAGAGAAATGATCCAGGCAGCAGAGTGAAGTATGGGCTGGAGTGGAGAGATTCAAGCGGCAGGGAGGTCAGCAAGAAGGCTAATGCACTGTTCAAGATGGAATAAGATAAATACTTGGCTCAGCATAATGGCAGTTTGGATGGAAAAGAAAGGGTGGATTTTCACAATGCTGTGAAGGTAGAACCGACAAGATTTCGTTGCAGATTGAATGTCTGGGTTGAACGTGAGAGATGAGTTGAGGATAATGCCAGGGTTACTGGCTTGTGAGACAGGAGAATGGTGATGCTCTCTGCAGTGATCGGATCAGACAGGGGGAGGACAATTTTACAAAGAAAGATGATGAGTTCAGTTTTGGACATGTTAAGTTTGGTGTGTCTACAAATAGAGATACCCTGAAGGCTGGAGGAAATGTGAGACTGCAGAGGAGGAGAGAGTTCAGAGCTGGAAAGCTAGATTTGGGAGTCATCCACGTAGAGATGGTAATTGAAGCCATGGGAAAAAATAAGGTCTCCAAGGGAGACAGTATACGTGGGAAATAGAAGGGGAACCAGGACTGAGCCCTGGGGGACTCCTAACATTAGAGGGTTGGGGAGGCAGAGGAAAAATCTGTGAAAAAGACTAAGAATGAGCCTCTCAGGAGAGGACAGTGTCAGTGAAGTCAAGGTTAGATAAAGTGTCCAGAAGAAGGGGGTGATCCATAATGTACAAGGCAGCTGAGAGGTTGAGGTGGATTAGGATAGAGGAGAAGCCATTGCATTTGCAAGAAGGTGGTGATTGGTGAGCTTAGTTTCCATGGAATACAGGGGGTGGAATCTCCTCACCATTGGTTTTAAGGCTCTCCATCAGCTGCTCCCTCTTACCCTCTTATCTAATTATCCTCTTGACCCACAGCACTCCATTTCATGCTCCCCGTTCCACCCATACAGATCTCTTATCATACTTTAATCTCGACCCTGTGTCTCACTTCCAATTGATTGCACATTTCATTCCTCCCATCAAAACACCATTTACCTTCCTCTCCTCCTAGGCCCTTTTTAAGTTACCTCCTCCACAAGGCATTCCCTGATTAATCTCTCTGCCATTCCACTCATGCCATCCCTTCAGCCGTAGCACCTTATATTTTGCCATATGCTGTATCCCCGTCTATTTTCACATTCTTTCAATGATGGAATTTGCTGCATCTGGGCTTATCTTCCCTATTGTTGCATAAACTCCTCAAAGATAGGGTATCAGGACTTCTGAATGCTCCTTAACAGCCTTTACAATTATTATTATCATTATTATTATGGTATTTGTTAAGCGCTAACTTTGTGCCAGGCACTGTACTAGCACTGGGGTGGGTACAAGCAAATCAGGCTAGATATAGTCCATCCCACATGGGGCTCACAGTCTCAATCCCCTTTTTAAAGATGAGATAACTGACGTACAGAGAAGTGAAGTGACTTGTCCGAGGTCACACAACAGACAAGTGGTGGAGCCGGGATTAGAACCCTCTGATCGTTTGACACCCAGGCCCATTCTCTATCCACTACACCATTCTGCTTCTCTTACAATGCTCTATAGACAGGCACTCGTTGTTGATTTGCGACAGAATCAACAGATTGTCTACCAGCTCTACTGTATTGTACTCTAAATGATTCAGAAATCAACCAACGGTATTCACTGAGTGCTTACTGTGTGCAGAGCACTGTACTAAGTGCTTGGGAGAGCCCAATGCAACGGAGTTGGTAGACATGTTCCCTGCCCACAACAAGCTCACAGCCCATGGAGCAATCCCAAAGGCAGAAATGAACACTGAGCATTGATTAGGTTGTTTACCAACTCGATTGTATTGTATTCTCCAAAGTGCCTAGTACAGCGTTCTGCATACAGTAAGTGATCAATGAATACCATCGATTGATTGATCTGCTTAGTCTCCTGTAGCCCCAATCTGAGTGGAAGTGGACCATTTTTCACTCACCTTCCATGTTGAGCCTGGAGCTGCAGGAAGTAGGGGATGCCTGGGTCCCACTTTCTGATCCTGGGTCAGAACCTGCCCCACACACCCCCACCCCGGACATCACTTCACCCACTGTAGGCCCATTCTCTGGGCTGGGTATAGCTAAAAATAGGCCAGGCCCCAGGGAAGGGAGGGGAGGCGGGCGGGTACACCTGGATCCCGTTTCTGACTGTGGGTGGGGGAACCCATTCCCAGGTCAGGAAACAAGAATGTGCCTCAAATATTTTCTCCAACAAGCTCTGGCCTGTGGTATTTCTGAAACCACAGGATTAAATCCAGAATTAAAAGTACAGCTTTCTCCAACAGCATAATATTATTTTTAATGATCAGGTCAGGTAAACATTCCTTAGACCCAAACTTAGATATCATACAAAGCAAATTAGTACAGAGATACACCCATTAATTAAAGAATACTTTTGCAGCATTCATACCTTTAAAACACACACCCAGCAGACAGCTGTGCCTAAGTCCATCGTTTGGAAAGTGTTCACTTTCATAAATTCTATTCTAAGCTAGAAAACACATTCAATTGAATTTCCAACTTTCAGAATGTTGCAGGAGGCCCCAATAAAGCCTACGCCAAAATGAACCCATTTACCTTGTTTGCTATATACAATGCCTCAGCACCTGTGTATGATTCTGAAAGTTAATATCACAGCAAACAAAAAGTAACCTCAAGATCCCCAGGAATATGTAAAAATAGCTGAACACTTAATAAACTTCAAACTGAAAAGCTATGCCTTCCTTGAGTATGGCTATAATCTGTGTTTTACGTAGCCCTAAATTAAATTACCCTATTGCCAATCTCACAAAACAAGGCCAAGGAGCTCACAGCAGCGTAAATACATTCTTTCTCTAGTATCCAAGATACAGGAAAATATATTCTTTTTTCAATGAACATTTTGCTTCGGCAAACCAGTAGGCTAGAACATCAGTGTAGTTTAGAAGCAGCATAGCCTAGTGAAAAGGCACAATCCAGGAAGTCAGAGGACCTAGGTTCTAATACTAGCTCTGCCCTTTGTCTGCTGTGTGACCTTGGGTGAGTCACTTCATTTCTCTGTGCTTTAGTTGCCTCCCCTGTAAATGGGGATTAAGACTGTGAGCCCTATGTGAGACAGGGACTGTGTCCAATTTGTATCTACCTCAGCACTTAGTACAGTGTGCTTACTCTGTGCCAGGCACCGTACTAAGCGCTGGGGTGGATACAAGCAAATGGAGTTGGACACAATCCCTATCCCTGTCCCACATGGGGCTCACAGTTCATCCATGTTATCCCAATGCATTCCTGAAATGGTCAAAGGTCAGTTATCAGACTCCATCCAGGAAACAGACAGATGAGGGTTAGAAAGTTGCTGCCATTCTCTCACCCTCAAAAATACAATTTTAAGTTGTGCTGTCCATATGGTACGAGGTTTATTCGAATGGCTTGCTGCCCATTAGTAATTCAAACAGACTCGAGCAAACACACTTTACTGATGGCTCTATTACACAACCACACAAAAATCCAAGCTGATCCAATTAGGGCTGTACCTGAGCTGCGGGACTTCCACAGATAACAGATCAGCTCGATGGAGCGAAGTTACATTCTTTCATTAATTTGTATAGCCAGTCTCCGAGTTTTGAAAGGAGTAAGGATTAATGGAAGTACATTTTTATTTAACAATACATGAGGAACTAAAAGCACTTAACAAATCTAAGATAAACAGTACTAAAGAGCCCTCTACTGGTATTTTGTACAAATTGTTTAAAGTAACCCAACTAATAAAATTTCAATTAAAAATTAATTATGTGCAGTGCATTTAATTATCCATGGACTCAAACTACCCATGGATAATTCGAATGAAGATTTAGAGGAGAAAACCCGTCTGTTACATATCTGCAAATAATTTAAATTAGACAGTAGTGAATTATGGTTGTCATTTCTTTTTCCAAAAAAAAACCCACTAAAGCAGGATGTTTAGTATTATAATGAGCAGCAGAATGCCGTATCAATAGCTTTGCTCATTCACCTTCAGTTGCAGTAGAGCAGAAAGATCAATTAAGTATCTCTTTTCAGTAACAAGATACTGACTCCGCATGTTAACATGGGTTTCAAGAAAATGTATTACATATTGACAGATAAAGTTGATGGATGAAGTGAGGGACAAACAGTAAACAAATACAAAGAATAATTTAGCACATAAAGAGCTTAGTACAGTGCTTTGCACACAATAAGCACTCAATAAATACCATTTTAAAGTGAAAACAATGTAGTGTCCTTCAACTTCTGTGCAGAATGCTGCCAGAAGTCACAGTGATGAATTAGAAAAGAGATCACCAGAGAAAAAAGCTTTCAGCTGCCTGGAACTCAAGGCATTCTTTCCATATTTTCTGAGCTCTGGATTCCATTACCCTTCTGTGTAGATTATTATGGGTTTGTATCTAAAATGCATGCAACTCTTCTGACAGATGTCCCTAACCTATTATCAGAAGGCCAAGGAGGTAGGGATATTCACCTTATATCCCCAAACTCTACCCTGAAAGTTGGGGGTTGGAAATTCTAATCTGTAAGAGAGGAGGGGGTCAACCTAAAGAAATCCATTTGATGGACTGGAAAAGGTTTGACCTTTGGAAAGAATCCCGACTTTGAATGAAAGGAAAGAAGAAATTCACATCCCAGATTCAGCTGTCTTCACAATGCACTTTTTCTCCCAGCAGAGAGAAAAGCTGTTGCCAAATTTTGCAGCAGCCTGAAAACCAAGAGCATCCACTGGCTCTATGGACCATCCATGTCCACAGTACTGATTCATTCAATTGCATTTATTGAGCACTTACTGTGTGCAGAGCACTGTAATAAGTGCTCAGGGGAGTACAATATAATAAACAGACACATTCCCTGCCCACAACGAGTTTAGAGTCAAGTCAGGGTCTTCGGGAATGAGCCCCACCTAGGGTCTTTTCAAATGATTTTTGTCTACTGACCTAATGCTGCACCGAAGAGTGGCTCCCCTTGCATTCTTGCTGCAGCAGGTCAGGGAGAGTTAGGATTGAGAACGGCCTACAGGAGGAGGAGGTGACTTTGCTCATTTTTCTTAAGTTCTATTAACTTGGATTTGAATGATTTGAATTGTAATGAGACAAAGCAAAGCAGAATTCATCAGTGGTATTTATTGAACACATACTGTATACAGAACACTGTACTACTAAGCGCTTAGTAGACATGATCCCTGCCCACAAGGAGTTTACAGTAATTGTTGTTACTCCCAATAGCATCACCATCCAAAACTTTCTCCTATTTATCAGTGTCTAAGGGCTTCGATTTAAGGGAAAAATAACTTTAAAAAGGGTTTGCTTTATTTTCTCCTCACAAATCTGAAAAGTAATATGGACTCTAACAGCCCCCAAAACATAATATTAAAAGGTGATGGCATAGTGGATAGAGCACGGGCCTGAGAGTCAGAAGGTCATGGGTACTAATCCCAGCTTTGTCACTTGTCTGTTGTGTGACCTTGGGCAAGTCACTTAACTTCTCTGTGCCTCAGTTGCCTCATTTGTAAATTGGGGTTTAAGACTGTGAGCCCCATGCAGGTAAAATTAACTCCATCAGGTCTGAGCTCCCCAAAGTCACCCCTCCCCCTTCCCCATCCCCCCACTCTCAACCCTCTCCGCTACTCTCCCATCCTCCCCAGCAGTATCTTCAGATGAGATCTCCTCCCTCCTCTCAAGTGCTAATCCATCCACCTGTGCTTCAGACCCCATTCCCTCTCATTTTATGAAATCTCTCACCCCTCCCGTCCTCCCCTCCTTAACTTCCATCTTCAACTGCTCACTCTCCACTGTTTCCTTCCCCTCTGCCTTCAAACATGCCCACGTCTCCCCATCCTAAAAAAACCCTCTCTTGACCCCACATTCCCTTTTAGTTATCGCCCTATCTCCCTCCTACCCTTCCTTTCCAAACTCCTAGAGTGAGTTGTCTACACCCGCTGCCTCGAATTCCTCAACACCAACTCTCTCCTTGATCCCCTCCAATCTGGCTTCCATCCCCTACACTCCACCGAAACTGCCCTCTCAAAGGTCATCAATGACCTTCTTCTTGACAAATCCAACAGCTCCTACTCTATCCTAATCCTCCTCCACCTCTCAGCAGCCTTCGACACTATGGACCACCGCCTTCTCCTCAACACACTATCCGACCTTGGCTTCACAGTCTCTGTCCTCTCCTGGTTCTCCTTTTATCTCTCTGGCCATTCATTCTCAGTCTCCTTTGCTGGCTCCTCCTCCCCCTCCCATCCCCTTACTGTAGGGGTTCCTCAAGGGTCAGTTCTTGGTCCCCTTCTGTTCTCTATCTACACTCACTCCCTTGGTGAACTCATTCACTCCCACAGCTTCAACTATTATCTCTACACTGATGGCACCCAAATCTACATCTCTGCCCCTGCTCTCTCTCCTTCCCACCAGGCTCATATCTTCTCCTGCCTTCAGGACATCTCCATCTGGATGTCTGCCTGCCATCTAAAACTCCGTGTGTCCAAGACTGAACTCCTCATCTTCCCTCCCAAACCCTGCCCTCTCCCTGACTTTCCCGTCACTGTAGTTGGCACTACCATCCTTCCTGTCTCACAAGCCCGCAACCTTGGTGTCATCTTCAACTCCACTCTCTCGTTCACCCCACACATCCAATCCATCACCAAAACCTGCCAGTCTTACCTCCACAACATTGCCAAGATCCACCCTTTCCTCTCATTCAAACCGCTACCTTGCTGTTTCAATCTCTCATCCTATCTCAACTGGATAACTGCATCAGCCTCCTCTCTATTCTCCCATCCTCCTGTCTCTCCCCACTTCAGTC
Source organism: Tachyglossus aculeatus (assembly GCF_015852505.1). Lineage (NCBI taxonomy): Eukaryota > Metazoa > Chordata > Mammalia > Monotremata > Tachyglossidae > Tachyglossus > Tachyglossus aculeatus. The sequence continues at coordinate 56,057,894 of NC_052072.1, forward strand.
TATACTTCACTATGCTGCCCGGATTATCTTTATGCAGAAATGCTCTGGGCATGTTACTACCCTCCTCAAAAATCTCCAGTGGCTGCCTGTCAGCCTACAAATCAAGCAAAAACTCCTCACTCTTGGCTTCAAGGCTCTCCTTCATCTTGTCCCCTCCTCCCTCACCTCCTTTCTCTCCTTCTACAGCCCAGCCCTCACCATCCAATCCTCTGCTGCTGGCCTCCTCACTGTACCTCGTTTTCACCTGTCCCACCGTTGACCCCCGGCTCAAGTCCTTCCCCTGGCCTGGAATGCCCTCCCTTCACACATCCGCCAAGGTAGCTCTCTTCCTCCCTTCAAAGCCCTACTAAGAGCTCACCTCCTCCAGGAGACCTTCCCAGACTGAGCCTCCTTTTTCCTCTCCTCCCCCCATTCCCCCTGCCCTACTGCCTTCCCCTTCCCACAGCACTTGTATATATTTGTACAGATTTATTACTCTATTTTACCTGTACATATTTACTATATTTGTTTTGTTAATGATGTGCATATAGCTTTAATTCTATTTGTTCTGACGATTTTGACACCTGTGTACATGTTTCGTTTGGTTGCCTGTCTCCCCCTTTTAGACTGTGAGCCCATTGTTGGGTAGGGACTGTCTCTATATGTTGCCAACTTGTACTTCCCAAGCGCTTAATACAGTGTTCTGCACACACTAAGCACTCAATAAATATGATTGAATGAATGAATGAGTGTAGGACAGGAGCTGTGGCCCAACCCGATTTGCTTGTATCCACCCTAGTGTTTAGTAAGAGTACGTGGCATATAAGTGCTTAACAAATACCACAATTAGAATTATTATCACCATGCTAAATGAAAAGGTGGCACCAATTTTTAAAAACAAGAGTTCAATGATGATGACTGTGGTCTGTATTCATCCCCAAATCAGTGGAAGTCTTTAGGGAAGCTGGGATATTATGATAGTCCACTATGCATCATTGGGCCAGATGTCAAAGAAGGCAACCATCACAGTACTCCTCCAATCATGCCCCATCAAGACTTCCAATTGTTTGACCTTGTCCAATTTTCTAAAGTCATCATGCCCCATCTGGTCTCCAACCCAACCTACCTCCTCTAGACAAAAATTCACAGCTTCAATACTGCCCTCTCAACTGAACTAGATTCTCTTTATCCCTTTTTCCTCTTCCAATTTTGTCCCCTTTCATCTTATCAGAGAAATTGCCCCCTCCCTGACTATCTTCAAGTGCTCATTTTCCAGTGGCTCCTGCCCCATTACTTTCAAGCGTGTCCAAATCCTAGAAAAAAATCCTTCCTTTGACCCAACATCCTCCAGTCATTACCCCATCTCCCTCCTACCATTCTTGCCAAACCCCTTGTGCAACTTGTCTAATAATAATAATAATTATAATTTATGATATTTGTACAGTGCCAGGCACTGTACTAAGTGCTGGGGTAGATACAAGCCAATCGGGTTGGACACAGTACTTATCCCATGTGTGTCTCAGAGTCTCGATCCTTATTTTATAGATGAGGTAACAGACACAGAGAAGTTAAGTGACTTGCCCAAGGGAACGCAACAGACAATAATAATAATAATAACGATGGCATTTATTAAGCGCTATGTGCAAAGCACTGTTCTAAGCGCTGGGGAGGTTACAAGGTAATCTGGTTGTCCCATGTGGGGCTCTCAGTCTTAATCCCCATTTTACAGATGAGGGAACTGAGGCACAGAGAAGTTACATGACTTGCCCAAAATCACACAGTGGACAATTGGCAGAGCCGGCATTTGAACTCATGACCTCTGACTCCAAAGCCCGTGCTCTTTCCACTGAGCCATGCTGCTTCTTGTGAGCTATGCATGCAGAATGTTGGATGGAGGGGTCCCAGCAGGGATGCCAACACCAAGGCCACCAAACATTACAACATCGGGCATGTGTGGTGGCTATTTTAAGCCCCATTTTCAGGATGCCTCCAGCGTGGTTTATTCTGGCAAGCTCGAGAAAGGGAGGGATTTCTGGAGAGGTGGCCAGGGACTGAGGCCTCTGAGCCGCAGCCCTATTAATAATAATAATGATGGTATTTGTTAAGGGCTTACTATGTGCGAAGCACTGTTCTAAGCACTGGGGGGGATACAAGGTGATCATGTTGTCCCACGGGGGGCTCACAGTCTTCATCCCCATTTTACAGATGAGGTCACTGAGGCACAGAGAAGTTAAGTGGCTCGCCCAAGGTCACACAGCTGACAAGTGGCAGAGCTGGGATTCGAACCCATGACCGGTCCAGGGGTGTGCATGGGCACATCACGCCTTTCCATTTAACTTCTCAACAGTAACCTGGAGCAACCCCAGAGCTTTGAATAAGTCACTCTCAGCAAAAGTACGCCCTTACTGTTGAGTTTACCAATCCCACACAGCCCACTGACTGTCCATGTGTAGAGATCACTTCCCACTCAGGCGTTTCTCACACCCAATTGCAATGAATTTGAGTTTGTCAAACTCTGTAGAAATGTGGGTTTTTTGGTTGGTTTTTGATGCGTCAAGCACTTTTGACGACAGCAGAGCACTTTTCTCACAGGGACTGACGTAATGTAACGACATTACATCATTGGATGATCACTTGTGCCTCTGAGTAGATTTGGAAAGCTCTTTGTTAGTGACTGACTGCAGATCCAGCTCCTGGTGGGCCTGGTTCTCAGGGGGAAGATGAGCTGGCCTTCTTCCTTCATTGTGTAATCTCACTTAGCGCTTCCAATCCATGCACTATTAGCACTTCCCTTAAAGGCCGCTGACTGTCTTCGTCATCACATAGGCTTGGGATATTTCTTGACACCAGTTATTTCACTGCACTCAGCGCTTGGCAGAGTATAATGTAACGGAGTCTATAGGCACATTCCCTGCCCACAAGAAACTTGCAGTCTAGAGTGGGAGACAGACATTAAAGAAATTATGGTTACGTGCAGAAGGGCTGTGGAGTTGAAGGTGGAGTGAATAAAAGGTACAAATCTAAGCACAAGGGTGACACAGAAGAGACAGGGAGTAGGGGAAATGAGGGTTTAATTGCAGAGGCACCACAGTGCAGTAGGGCCTGGAGTGGGAGGAGACAGGACGCAGAGAAGTCAGCAAGGAGGCTAATTCGGTAATCGAGGCGGGATAAGATAAATGCTTGTATCGGTGTGTGGAAGTTTGAAGAGGGAGAGGTGGATTTTAGCAACATTAGTAAGGTAGAACCAATAGGATTTGGTGACAGATTGAATATGTGGATCATATGAGAGAGATGAGTGTAATGGCTAGGTCATGGGCTTTTGAGACGGGATGGTGGAGTCGTCTGTGGTGATGGGAAGGTCAGGGGGAGGACAGGTTTTGGGTGGGAATATGAGGAGTTCCGTTTTGGACGTGTTAGATTTGAGACGTTGGTGGGACACCCGAGAAGAGATGTCCCAAAGGCAGGAGGAAATGTGAGATTGCAGAGAAGAGAGGTCAAGGCTGGAGATGTAGATCTGGGAATCATCCACATAGATGTGGTATAGCTGAAGCTGTAGGAGCGAATGAGTTTTCCAAAGGATTGAGTGCAGATGGAGAATAGAAACCAAGACAGTTTACCAGCGAGCTGTGTTTGTACGAAGCAGGCCATTTTTAGGGACACTTTTTCTCATTCCCTTTGGATTTGGGGTGAGCAGGGTTGCTCGGCCATGCAGGGTGCCATCATGCAGTGATGCTCCCTTTTGAGTACTGGTGTGGTGTAGTCGTGGAAGAAAATCCTGTAGGCCGTCAGACGCAAACCCTGAGCTTCCCAGGTGTCCTGTAGTTGAGATCATTGGGTGTAGAATAAGGGAGTTCCTTTTTTTTCCAGTATTTAAGCACTCACTAATGTGTAAGTGGTGGAGCTGGGATTAGAACCCATGACCTTCTGACTTTCGGGCCCATCTCTATACACTATGCCATGCTGCTTCTCTACATCTGCTGCCTCTACTTCCTCTCCTCCAACTCACTCCTTGAGCCCTGAAATCTTGCTTCCACTCCCTCTGCTCCATGAAAATGGCTCTAAATTCACCAATGAACTTCTTGCCAAACCCAGTGGCCTCCACTCCATCCTAATCTTCCTCCACCTTTCTGCTGCCTTCAACACTTTGAGCCATCCCCTTCTCCAGAAAACATTATCTTACCTTGGTTTCACTGATAGTAATAATAATGATAATAATAATGATGGCATTTATTAAGCATTTACTACATGCAAAGCACTGTTCTAAGCACTGGGGAGGTTACAAGGTGATCAGATTGTCCCACAGGGGGCTCTCAGTCTTAATCCCCATTTTACAGATGAGGTAACAGACACAGAGAAGTTAAATGACTTGCCCAAAGTCACACAGCTGACAAGTGGCGGAGCCGGGATTTGAACCCATGACCTCTGACTCCAAAGCCCGTGCTCCTTCCACTGAGCCACACTGCTTCACCAGTGACTTCCTGATTCTCTCCCTATCTCTCTGACCACTCCTCCTCAGTTTCTTTCACAGCCTCCTCCTCTGCCTCCCACCCTCTAACTGTAGGGGTGTCTCAAGTTTCAGTTCTGGGTCCACTTCTGTTCTCCATATACACCTTCTCCCTTGGAGAACTCATTAATTCCCATGGCTTCAACTACCATCTGTACATGGATGACTTCCAAATAAATCTACCTCTCCAGCTCTGACCTCTCTCCTTTGCAGCCTTGCATTTCCTCCTGCCTTCAGGACATCTTTATATGGATGCCCCACCAACACATCAAACTTAACATGTCCAAACAGAATTCCTTTTGTTTCTCCCTAAAACCCTGTCTTACCCATGTTTTACCCTATCATAGGGAAAACAAAGGGCTTAATCTCGGAAGACCTTAGAGGAGATGTGATTTTAGACAGCCCACCATCATCCTATGGCCACTGCTGGAGACACTGGGATGGCCCAGTAACACCATTCCTTTCAGTCTGATGCTTCCTTCACCCTTGGCCTGCCTTGCCCCAGTCACTGCTCAATCAATCATATTTATTGAGCACTTGCTGTGTGCAGAGCACTCTACTGCCCAAGAGGAACAAAGAGAGCAGCTCTTTAAGATTGGAGAAATTAATGGAGAGCACTGACACCAAGTTTAAAGAGATTTTGGTTTGTGCAAAGGGACACAGAAAGCCAGTGGAGAGTTTTGGTAAGTGGAAAGAAGATGATACATGCAGCACTGTGCAATATCATGGCATAGTGGATAGAGCATGGGACTGGAGGTCAGAAGGACCTGGATTCTACTGCCAGCTGTACTACTTGTCTGATGCATTACCTTGGGCAAGTTATTTAACTTCTCTGGGCCTTAGTTACCTCACTGTAAAATGGGGATTAAGACTGTGAGCCACTTGTGGAAGAGGGATTGTGTCCAACTTGATTAGCTTTTATCTACCCTGTAGTACAGTTCCTGGCACATAATAAACACTTAGCAAATACCATAAAAATATGATATATGTTTAGATTGCAGGAGGGCAATTAAGCAGTTGAGAAAGTACATTTCAGCAGAGTTTTCAGACCTGTTCCCTGCCCACAATGAGCTTATGGTCTAGAGGAGTGCGAAAGCTAATCAAACAGTTTAGCGACAATGTATCCAGAGTTTGCACCAAGGTTGTAATTGTTTCAGGAAGAAGGAAGAAGCAGATCTTGGAAATACTATCTAGGAAGAAGTGACAGAGTTTGGCAACAGACTGAATTGTTCCGAGGATTTGGAAGACAGTAAGGAGTCTAGGAAGACACTGAGTTTGCAGGTTTCTGCGACAAAATGGATGATGGTATTATTGGGAAAGAATCGAAAAGGCCTAGTGGAAAGAGCACTGGCCTAGGAGTCAGGAAAACCTGAATTATAATCCTGGCTCTACCACTTGCCTGCTGTGTGGCCTTGGCCAAGCCACTTAACTACTCTGTGCTTCCGTGGAAAGAGCAAGGGCTTAGGAGTCAGAGGACATGGGTTCTAATCCTGCCTCTGCCTCTTGTCTGCTGTGTGTCCTTGGGCAAATCATTTAATGTCTCTGTGCCTCAGTTACCTCATCTGTAAAATGGGGATTAAAAGTGTGAGCCCCACATGGGACAACCTGATTACCCTGTATCTACCCCAGCACTTAGAACAGTGCTTGGCACATAGTAAACACTTAACAAATATTGTAGTTATCATTATTATTAAATACCTGTTAATAATAATTGTGGTATTTGTTAAATGCTTACTATGTGCCAGGCACTCTACTAAGCACTGGGATGGATACAAGGAAATCGAATTAGAAACAGTCCCTGTCCCATGAGCAGCTCACAGTCTTAATCCCCGTTTTACAGATGACGTAATTGAGGCACAGAGAAGTAAAGTGACTTGCCCAAGCTCACACAGCAGACAAGTGGTGGAGCCGGAATTAGAACCCATGACCTTCTGACTCCCAGGCCCATGCTCTATCCACTTCTCCCTCCCACTTAAACTGTGAGCCCCATGTCACATTTGATTATTTATATCCACCCCAGCGCTTAGTACAGCCCTTGGCTTAAATTCTACAGTTAACAGGAAAGTTAGGAGAAGTTCCTATAGGAGGAAAGGTATGTAGTTCCATTGTAAGACATACTAAGTTTGAAGTGCTAGGTAGATAGTCAAATGAAAATGTCCTGTAGGCCAGAGGAGACGTGTGATTGCAGGTTAGATGAGTAATCAGGGCTAGAGAGGAAGATGAGGGTATTTTCCTCATAGAGTTGGCAGCTGAAGTCATGTGAACAGCTGATTTCCTCAAAGAAGGGTGTGTGAGTGTTTTTTTTTTAACATAACCCTTCACACACAGTGTATCCATAATAGAAATATAAAACTACAAAATGTTCTTGGGAATGATTCATTTTTAATGAAAGTTTCTCTCACAAAACTGCAACCTCAGTCATTCTCTTTGCCCCATGCCAGTACCCAACCAAACCCCAGCAGGAGCCTACTAAATTACCAGTTCTCCCTTTCTCTACTCAAAGAATAGTTTCTCAATCATTTAGTGTATGGGTAGAGATGAAGTCTGAACAGCATTGGTGACACATCATTAATTTTATGATCCTCCTTTTATATTCAATCAATCAATAAGGATTATTAAGGCCCTAAATTGATTCCCCCGTCTCAGTATCCTCACCTGGAGAGTTTCCAGTAACTCTACCAGTATCGACTACAGGAGGGAGAGTCAAGCAGAGGCATACCCATTCCATTCTAGCTTGGGCAGTGGCTAGCAAGTGAAAGGCAATCTGCTACAAGTCAAAACTCATCTGTGTTGGGCAGCCATGGCATGGGAGAGAGTTGAGGGTGAAGACTCAAGCTTACTAATGAAAGAAGGCAATGGTAAACCCTTTCCATATATTTACCAAGAAAACTGTGGATACACTACCAGAACAATTGCAGATGGAGGTAAGGAGTACTGGGAGAGATGTGTCCATGGAGTCTCTATGGGTGAGAAACGACTTGACAGCATAGGACAAGACAAATTGATTCCATCTATTTTGTCAAGATTTGAACCCTGGGTTAATTTCAGTGCTATAAGGACATCTCCCTGCTCCCTCCATCACAGTCAGTTCCTTAGAGACCCCAAAAACGATCATTTCTAATCTGCTTCTGATACTCCTAAGAGCTGTAGTTGCCTAAGTATTTTCTTTCCTGAAACTCAGATGGTTGATCCAGTAGCTGATAAACTCTAGAAAAATGAAATTACAGTCAGTATGATACGAAACTATCCCCACTTTTAAGCTGGGGAAACTAGAACACAGAGACAGTAAATTCTGGGGAAAAAAATGAATAGACGTAACACCCCATGTCTCACATTAGGATTCTGTCCTGCCACCTGAAAAAGCCTTTGGGTAGGAGCAGACAGCAGCAATGGTTTGGAGGGGTGGTGGAGGAGTAATGGAAGAGAGGTAACTCAGGTCTTTCCCAGTCCACTTCTTGAAGGGTGTTAGGGATGGCCAGAATGATGTGCCTTCAGCCATGTAAAAACCTCCAAGAAATTGTCTGGTGGCAGTGGTCCTGACTTGTTGCCATGCCCATTTCCCACACTGAGTTCCCCACCAATGGGAGGCAGTGTGGTCTAAAGTGCACAGTTCTGAGAGTAAAAACACCCACATTCTAATGCCAGCTCTGCCACCAGCCTATTGCATAATTTTAAGCAAATCACTTCACCTCTGTGGGTCCCAGTTTCCTCATAAGTAAAACTGGCTTAAAATAGACTGTGAGTCCTGACTGGGAGACAGGGACTGAGATGCATCCCATAAGCACTTAGTACAGTGCTCTGTACACAATAAGTGCTCAATATGAATGAATGAATAACCCACACTGAACACAGAGTACTTTTCAAATGCTTTAAACATTAAATCTGATCACTTCACACACGTGGTTGTGCTAAGGCAAAGACCTCAGTTTTCTGATTCAGTCTGGTGCTTTTTCCACTAGATTTCACTACCACTGACTGACTTCTTAAAAAAAAACCTACATACAAAATTCAATAAGTTGCACACTTCATTCAAAACCTTGAGAAAGCCATGGACATACTTCCTTTCAAAGACTAGCATCTTAGATTTGTCTAGTTAGCATCTCTCTTTATGAAAATGGATCTCACTGATTCCTGGGATGCAGCTAAAGAAGAGGGGATAGCCCTTATTGAAATAGACTCGACTGTACCTAAGGTTAATGACATGCCAGAGATTTCTCTAATTGTTAAGACTGAAGGGAAAAGATAGCATTTTATTTATTGTTAGTAGGGAAAGGCCGCCTCATTTCCAGACAGGGGTGGGCAATCCCAGGGCTAATTCACATTATGATTGGGGTATTCCATCCCATCTCTCTCTTCTAAGCGAAGTTCAAGGTGCAGTCAGTTCACTGTGGTACCAAAAATGAATTCCTAATGTAGACAATTAAAATAAATCAATAGAACACACAAACAGCCCCAAAGACAATAAATAATGTGTATTATAGACCCAATGTCATCAGCAGAGCCAGAAACCACATCAGTGTTCCAGTCCCATTCTCCATTCCCTGCCATGCTAGCTCACTAAATGAGATTTAAAATTGAGATTCTGACAGCTGATCATTAAAAAAACCCCATGACTGAATCTAATGAATGAAAGCTGCCAAATAATAATTGGCATTTATTATTCTCTCTCTAGACATTCATCCAGGCTTTTGGCTGTATCCCATACTAATCCCATGCCTGATGACTGTGTCTTCCTTAACTTAGGAGCCAACCAAATTGATTTATTGGCCATTTTTTTTATTCCATAACATCCATCAGGCATTTCATAACATCAACCTATCTGTTTGTCCATTCAGCAATATGGATGGAGAAATAGACTTTATAGCCATCTGTTTACATGATTTTTTCCTGAGGGTTCCTGTTACATGTGCTCAGCTATCTTTATTTTAAATTATTCCTACTGCCCATTCAGTGTTTTAGTTTCGTTTACCAAAAAAGCACATATCTTCCCCTTCTTAGGTTATGCTTTAAAAAGTGCCAACTTGGAAACATTTCATTAACACTATTTGATTTTTTTGCTGTCAACAATTGAATGGCTGAGATTGCATCTTTTCAGCCTTTTGCCCACTAACATTAAAATGTTGAAAAACACAAGTACACTGTTGAAAAAAAATCCGAACTTTGCTATCATGCAGTACCTTGAAGAGAATATTTTTTCATATGGGGTAATTATTCTTACACAGGCTATAAATCACCAACTGACATTTAAGCAAGCACTATCATTAAGTTGTATCCAACTTCAGCAATGCTTATATAGTCCTTTCCAGCAATGACAGTTCAAACAAAGATAAAGCTAAATGGAATAGAATGGTTGAAAAAATACAAACCATTCTTTTTTTTTGCTGAAACAGCTAGTATTTCCTCTGCTGAGCAAACATGGATAAACGCTATAGCAGCAACTGGAATGTAATTAATACTTGGAACTCAATTCCCTACTCATCTTCAGTTAAAAACTACCATTAACTTTAGTTGGAATTTTCCAGCCAAAAATAAGCAGCAGATTGGAGGCCTTTGAGCAGAATTTCGAACCTCTAATGGGACTTCAGCAATCAGTGCCGAGCTGTGAAGCAGCCTGTAGCATTGCTGCCATCCTGCTGTGAAGGAGTGGAATAAACCATCAGGGTCTTAGGGGAAAAGGAATTCACCTCCATATAAATTTAATATGGAACTTTAGTTTTTAGCTGGCTGCTAATCTTGCAATACCCTATAAACAATCAAAATGCTGTGACTGTGATGCCAGCCCATATACGACCTCTGTGCAACTGAAACCGCAGTCCTAGAAAATAAAGTTTAGCAGGTAATTTGAGGCCATCAAAATCTACAATTCATTCGGGAATCAAATGTGCATCAGATGGGGCGAGAGCATCTTCAACCAGTTCATTTCTTCCCCCATTGCAGGTGGCACGTCAGCTACAGCCTTCAGTGGTCTGGATTGGAGACACAGAAAAAACCTTCTACAAAAAAGTGCCCAAAGTAGAAAAAGAGGTGAGGCTTTATTGTTCTTTTTTTTGGTCATTTCATGTTTCCCCAACAAAGCAAGTGCTTACTTTCTGAGAAGCAATATAGCCTAGTGGAAAGAGCATGGGCCTGGGAGTCAGAGGACCTGGGTTCAAATCTTGGCTCTGCCACTTGCCTGCTGTGTAATCTTGGGTAAGCCACTTAACTTTGCTGTGCCTCAGTTTCTTCCTCCATAAATGGGGATTCAAAACCTGTTCTCCCTCCTGCTTAGAGTGGGACCCCCAAGTAGGGCAGGGACTATGTACAACTTGATTATCTTGTATTTTATAAAGTGCTTGGCACATAGTAAGTGCTTAATTCTATTATTATTATATGCTCCCTCTTCTCCACCATTCAACTCTGTTAAAAAAAGAAAAAAAACTGCCCTAATTGATGTTTAAGGTTGATTGCCTTACAACCAAAGAGTTGCAAGTCCCCAATGGTTCTTAGGCACACTCCTGTGATCAGCACTCATGAACAAATCATTCAGGAAAAAAACCTATAATGTTAGAAAGCAGTTTAAAGGGCAAAATCACCAGAAACATGAGCAAAACTAGCTAGGAGTTAAGGAACAATTTGAAAATATTCTGTTCAGTTTAGGCATCAAACAACAGAGGAAATAATAGGAATGAGGTGTATTAATAGATACCAAATAGAAGAACAAAGACCAGGAATGAATTCTTAAACCTGCCCATAAACACGAGTACTATTCTATATCAATTTGAACAAAACCAGCATGGGTTAATTGCAAACGTGTAATTAAATTCATCATCCTATTCACTTCACCTTAATTTTAATCTGACAAAGGTGATACGATAAAGAGCTCAAGCTCCATATTTTCCCCCAAATGAACTTTGATTGTTCTAACATTTAAAAAACTGTTTGTTATTGGAGTCTAGTGATTGGCTCCCTCTGGTGGCACATTTTCAGTAGTGAACGTTAAATGATTTCCTTATTTTCAGAATAGATTGTGAACAAAAGCATATATTTTAAAAATAAATTCGTTACTATGACCGTTTTTTCTTTCAATGAAGGCTTGCTTGATTGAATAAAAGGAGTGTGCTCAGATCCCAAGCCCCTTCCAAATACCCAGCTTTGGTGAACAGTCATAAATAGTCATAAGCACTCTTGTTCAAATCAATTTAGAGCACTTATTGTGTGCAGAGCAATGTATTGAGAGCTTGGGAGAGTACAACAGAGGTGGTAGACATGTTCCCCACCCACAAGGAGCTTACAGTCTAGAGGACTGTAGCACAACACAACAGACACAATCTTTGCAGGATGATGGATACAAGGTGAAGGGCAGAGGGCAACATAAGCAATACCTCTTTATTGTACGGTCCATTTTCCATGACATGTTTTCACTACACCACTGAGTTAGAACAGGATGGGTGAATTAGGAAATGTTCTACTGACAATGCACATCTTTGTGGATTCCATATAATTGATTGCTGTGTGCCCTGGGGCAAGTCACTTAACTTTTCTGTGCCTCAGTTTCCTCAACTGTAAAATGGGGTTACCTGTTCTCCCTCCTACTTAGACTGCGAGCCCCATGTAGGACAGGGACTGTGTCCAATCCAATTAAAGTGTACCTACCACAGTGCTTAGAACAATGTTTGACATATAGTAATTGCTTAAAATATACCATTAAAAATGCTGTGTCATAACTAATGGTTATGTGAGTGGTTTCAGACAGAGTGAGTTCTGTGGTGCAACTTTGCTTAGTGCAGGGTTCCAAAAAGGACAGCACTCCATACATTTGTAGATTTTACAAAATTATTTGATTCCATCCACCCACTAGGGCTCTGGAAACTCGTAAGCAAATTTGTTTTGCCAAGACTCTAAAGCCATCCCACAGTGGTTTAGCTTGTCAGGTCAGAGTTAAAGTAGTCTTAAAGGTGTTTATTGAGCACCTACGGTGTGTGCAATGCACTGTTCTAAATCGTGGGGAAAGTACAAAACAAGCAACAGACTTGTTCCTGAAGGTGCCTTGGCTCCTTCTGCAATACACTTGGAGTAAACCAGACTCGATCTGGCTCACCGTATTCTGTGCTGCAACACTTGAGAGTAAAATAAGGGATCTGGAAATTCATAACCAGAATTTACACTTCCAATACAATGGGAAAAAAATCTTTCCAACTCAACAGGCTCCAAGATCCTGCTGTGTGATGACCTGAAAGGAGACCCACATTCACAGGAAGTGGAGAGTAGATGTTTTAAAGATAGTCTTAATGCGATGTAACCAGGGACTATGGGTAGATCAGCCCGACATTCAGCACTCAGGAGAGGGGACAGCTTTCTTTGAGCAGAATTTAGAAGCATTAAGAAGCCAACAGGCACATTGGAAAACAGAGACAAGGCCTGAAAGTCTATAAAATAGGGATTAAGATTGCAAGCACCTCGTGGGACTTGGACTGTGTCCAACCTGATTAGGTTGTATCTATCCCAGCACTTAGAACAGTGCCTGGCACAAAGTAAGCATTTAACAAATACCATTTAAAAGTGACCAATATACCAACCTTGAAAGTTTTTAGCCTGCTGGAGGAGGGTATGGGTTTGGTGGTCGTTCATAGCCTTGTTCAGCCACATCCACTCACAACAATAGTACCCAGCTCTTAGTACAGTGCCTGGAACATATAACCACCTAACAAATACCATTAAAAAAAAGATCCATCAGCAGCATCATCTCCAGCAGCAAAGGACAGCTGTGGAGAGGTGTAGATATGTGTGACTATCATAATAATCATGATAATAATACTATTGTGGTGTTAAGTGCTTACTCTGTGCCAAGCACTGTACTAAGAGCTGGAAAAGATACAAGACAATTAGATAGGATGCAGTCCCTGTCCCACATTGGGCTCACAGTCTAAGGGGGAGAAAGAACAAGTATTGAATACCCATTTTACAGCTGAGGAACCTGAGGCAGAAATAGTTAAGTGCCTTCTTTAAGGTCACAAAGCAGACAACAGTGCTCTTTCCACTGTGCCACCCTGCTTCTATGAAGCACTCCCATTTTTTTCAAATAAGTCACGTGATTTCTCACCTGATACCCTGATAGGGTATAAATTTAATTAATAAATTGATAAATGTGTGTATAAAAGACTCAAATTACAGAGTAGAGAAAGGAATTTAGGGAAAGACAGAAAAAAGAACAAAATGTGGGCAAATGGAAAAAAAATCAGAGGAAGAGGTTTGATAGAAGAGAAGTGAGCAAACAGAAGAAAAGCAAAAATTGACAAAAATAATAGATTTGTTTGCTAGTTTTAACTACTTTTAATGACATCCTCATATTGCCAAAGTAAGACTCATGTTACCCTAGAGAATACACTCTACTACTGCTCTTCCTGTAGAAAAGTAAAATTGATTTTCTGTGCTTTTATCTTTGAGGAGAAAAACCTGAACATTTGTTCCTCACATTTTACCCTATTTTACTTAGGCATAATTTGATGAGCCGCAATCATTCATGAATCCAGTAAATTATCCTGAATTCTTCTATTTGCCCAAATTCTTATTTGAGTCATGTTTAATAAATAAATTTCCCTGCCTCTTAACTGGATGAAAACCAGGAGACACAGTCACAACTGATTCTTAGGCTTCTGAATTGGCTTGGGAGAATCCCAAGAATAAGGCTATCAGTCAGTCTACCAGATTATTTTAGCCACCGTCCTCTGAGCACACCACCTGTGATTGCCAGTTTTCAGCCACTTTGATCTCATCCACCCTGCCGCAGAGCCCCCCATGACCCTGCAGGATTGGAGGGATTCTTAAGTGCTGCAGTGGGAGCTTAGTTCATCCCATAAATCTCCAGCATCAAGAAGTTCCCTCCCTCAATTCCCAGTGACACCATAGAGTCCCCAAGAGTTCAGATAAGGAGGGTGAGCCTGGGTTTCCCATCAGGCTTACAGACTAGCAGGGTTCCTCAGACTGGCTATGGCATGGGTGGACTTTGCAGGAACTCCTGATTTCAGGGCCCTTCTCGCACAATTTAGGGATTCCAACCATAAGCTCCAAGCTCACCCCTTCCCCAGCTGCTAAGAGGTCCCAGTGAGGCACCCCTGTCTTCCCTCTTTGTACTGTGAAAAATCTCAGTCAGCAGGACCCGTTGATGAACCAAACTCTGTTTTCAATAGCCACATAAAAAGTTGCCAAGACCATGGTTAATGCAAACACAACTTGGTGGATCCATAGTGCATTTTAGTGTAATCCCTTCCATCCACAGTTTTAGCTAGATCTTTTGGACGACTACATTCAGCGTCATCTGAATGTACTGCATTGGGGACCTCTCCTCTGTTGATAACTCAATCTAAAATCAGAGCAAGATCTTGCCAGAGTTGTATTGGACACCCAGCCCAATGTGATCAACTTCCACCACTCCTTCCAAACACTCTAAGTACCCTAGGGAGCCAAAATGCATCAAATGCCCTTGGAAGCCTCCACCACGGGCTGGCTCCCAGGATCCATTGCCCTTCTCATCCCTCCGCACCTGAGACTGGGGCTTGCTCTGCTCCTGCAATGTAATTGGCCAGTTATTTTTGTGTACAAGGAAACTGCTATAAAGAAGGATGCAAAACAATCTGCTGCTGCATTTTCTGCACCATTAAACTTTGTAACTTCATCTACCAAGAGCTTTCCCCACCATTATAGCAACTGTGCTAGAACAAGGAAATGGCTTGTCGTGTAAAGGCTGGCCGCTTTGTTTGCTTTTTAGGGCTAAATGCAAAAAAGCACATCAAAATTGCGCTGTGGATGCTAGCCACTAATTTGCAGTAGCCCACATTAATATCATCATCAGGAGTTGGCGAGTCCGATGATGAGATGATTACTGTTAGAAGTTGCCAAGCAATAGTGACTGTTTTAACTAGTGTGATCAATGTGCCCGCAGCTTCATGAATAATAGACGCCTCTGAATGGGAATGGAAATATCCCAAGTGCAGCATGAATACTGATTGAATTCACCATTTGTTGTTGTCTCTGTCTCCCCCGGGAACACAAGCACCCACCATAAAGGATTCCGCTGTGGATGTTGTTACAACTGTCAAATATCAATTAACCTCACAGGTTAATGCAGGGTGTACTTTTTTTTTTAATTAATCCTGGACCTCTCCAGAGGGAGGACAGTGCTATGTAACCATCAACCTTTATCAGATAGCATTTCAATAGTTGGACATGTCCTGTTCATTCATACCTGGGTAAAAGCCATTATTAAAAATCTATCATTTCCCAAGGTTAGAATTACGGTTGAAAATCAGAGGTGGTAGTATTCCTGAAAGAACTATGTTATTTTGTTTTTTACTGTTTGTTTCCTGTTATGCATTTGCCTGCTGTGTCTTCTGCCACACGGAAAAAGCTTTTACACATTGATAGACACACAAATAGGCATACCATTGGGCAGCTAGAAATCACTGTGGGGAAAGACAAAATACTTCTTGGCATTACAATAGCCAAGAACATTGCTTTGCACATAGTAAGCACTTAATAAATGTCATTATTATTATTATAATAGCCTGCAAATTGTGTGGAAGTAGATTTATTAGCTTAATTTTCCAGCATAGGCCTGAGGAGTAGAGACTGTGACAGAAGTCTGTCATCAAGGCAGATTCTAGGGATAAAATGCCCCCCTTCTTCTTGATCTTCCTCCCTTCCCCAGGTCAGCCAGCTTGGCTTAGTGGAAAGAACAGGGGCTTGGGAGTCAGAGGATGTGGATTCTAATCCTGGCTCCACCACTTGTCTACTGTGTAACCTTAGGCAAGTCACTTCACATCTCTGTGCCTCACTTACCTCACTTGTAAAATGGGGATTAAGACTGTAAGCCTCACATGGGACAACCTGATCACCTTGTATCTACCCCAGCGCTTAGAACAGTGCTTGGCATAATAAGCATTTAACAAATGCCATAGTCATTATTCTTATTATCCCTCAATGGACCTGAGAACCAAGACTGGCCTCTAGGCGTCTCAGTGAAAGGGGGTGTCCTCAGAGATGCTGCTTAAGTGGGATCTCTGAGTCCAGACCCAAAACAACCTCAAAAAAGTTGAAAGATGAGGAATGAATTGGATAGAGGAAAAGAATTTGGAAGATTTCAATGACTAAGTAGGGGGCAGTTTGGAAATGCAAAGTAAAACCTGGCAGCACAGCTCCCTTGTCATTGCTGTGGGGCAAAGCACATAGCATGCCACTTGCTTCTTGCCCAGGGAATTCCAGCTCTGCACCTCTCTGCCCTTCTTCTCTCCCCACCTCCTCTCCACTCCCTCTACCCTCCTGTAGTATTTAACAAAACACTTGATGTATTGGTATACTAAGACAGGGAGGAGACAAAGTCTGAAAAGTCCCCAAGGTCTTAGGAGAGTTCCACACCAAAACAATAGAAGTGGAAGGGAAAACCTCATTTATAATAGAGTATTTCAATATAGAAAGAGCACAGAATCTGTTTGTTTTGTTTTAGGCAGTTCTCTATCCCAGAGATGACACGATTAGATTGGAGGAAGCTAATAAAATAATTGTGGTATTTCTTAAGCACTCATTATCAATCAGTATTATTTATTGAGTGCTTACAGAGCATTGTACTAAGCGCTTGGGAGAGTACAACAGAATTAGCATAGTTCCTTATCATATGTCAAACACTGTAATAAATGCTGGGGAAGACAAAGGATATTCAAGTCAGACACAATTCAATGACCAAGTAGGGGGCAGTTTGGAAATGGGGCTCACAGTCTAAGCAGAAGGGAAAACAGGTATGGAATCCCCATTTTACAGATGAGGAAACTGAGGCACAGAGAAGTTAAGTGATTTCCCCAGAGTCACACAGCAAGTGGCTGAGCCAAGATTTGAACCCAGATTCTCTGACTCCCAGGCCTGTGCTGTTTTCACTAGGCCATGATGCTTCATCAGCTGCATAGAAGAAATGACTTTGAAGTGGAGGTTTGGGGGAAAAAAAGTGCAAAAGGAGATACAGCAAGATGGAAACTTGATGTAGGCTGCTGATAGATGATCAAACCCTTCTCATCCCTGCTGAAGGATGCAGAGAACAGAAGCTGACTCAGAGGCTCTGCAAACTGCAGGCAGGACAGGCCAGGAACTATTGCCTAAGTAAGAGGGAAACCTTCTCTCTAGACAGGGACCATGGATTGCTAGGGATAAGTGGTTCTTTTCAGATTTCAGTTTTACCAGTTACCTCAGAATCATTGTCAGGGACTATTGCCTAAGTAAGAGGGAAACCTTCTCTCTAGAGAGGGACCATGGATTGCTAGGAATAAGCGGTTCTTTTCAGATTTCAGTTTTACCTGTTACCTCAGAATCATTGCCCTTGAGTTCTCTTTACTACTCTTGTTAGATTGTCCTCTTTGGTCCACTAACCTGGTGACCAGTTTGACTGGTGGAATAGTGGAGGGGGACCTGATCTCCTCAGATGGGTCTCGTTCCCCAGGTGGGAGAGTGAGTGATCTCTCTCTGTGCCAACAGCCCCAGCTCCAGGGGTGACTGAGGAAGAGATGCACCCCTTCTCACCTCCTCCTTCTGATGGGGGGAATATAACTCCTTCAGCCAAGTTGAGGTGGCTAATACCTAAGGTGGGTGGGGAGGCACACCCTATAGGAGATCCCTACAACTTGTCCCTTCCTCTGTATGAAAGGAAAATCAAGGAACATTTGGAATACTTATTCCTTTCCGAGACCCCAGCTGGGCTAGCTGAGAACCCCGTAACTAGCCCCAGAAGTTTTCTCTTTTTAACCATTTCATAAATTTTACTTAGTAGCCCTGCAGCCACCACTGTGGCCCAAACTCCACGGAACACCAGTGGACTGGGCTGAGTGAGTGTGGGAGAGCAGACAATGTCAGGAAAGGGGGTCTGGGAAGAGACTACAGCCCTCCATGTGAGGCTGCCAACTTGTACTTCCCAAGTGCTTAGTACAGTGCTCTGCACACAGTAAGCGCTCAATAAATACGATTGAATGAATGAATAAAGGGGAAGGAGCTGGTGGTTGCAGTGCAGTCACTAAGTTTAAGAAGGTAACAAAAAGCCAGGGCTGGTTCTAAGAGCCATTTGGCAGAAGAAGAGATTGTAGAGGAGACAAGAAAACCACACAGGTGGCAACTAAAAGAGTGGAGAAGGCAGGACAAAGGAATTAGGATAGGGGAGACTAGGGGCAAAGAGGGCTTAACCTGGCAAACAGATTTACAAACAAGGACAGCCAAGTGCAAGTCATTTCAAGAAGTGAATTTCACCAGACTTCAGTGGCACCTTTCAAAGTTCTTGACTCTCAACCCAAGTCTTGGGAAAACCCCCAAATTACCACAGAACCACAAGTTGAAAAAAGCAAATTGAGGAAGCCTATGTCGCCGTGATTCTGTCTAAGGAAGGTCGTCAAGTCTACTATGCAGCTAACATTTATAGTATGTTCTATTATCAAAATAAAGGATTACGACCAGGTGAACGATGTCAGCATGGCCAAGGGGACAATTGACCCTCCATGGTTGGAACCAGAGAAGAGAAGCAGCATGGCCTAATGAATGAAGCAAGGACCTGGGAGTCAAAATGACCTGGGTTCTAATTCCAGCTCCACCACTTGTCTGCTGTGTAATCTTGGGCAGGTCAATTAATTTCTCTGGGCCTCAGGTTCCTCATGTGTAAAATGGGGGTTAAAACTGTGAGCAGTATATGGGACAGGGACTGTGTCCAAAATGATTAGCTTGTATCTACCCCAGTGCTTACAACAGTTCCTGGAACTTAGTAAGCACGTAAATACCACAATTATTATCATTATTAACTGAGGGGGTGAAGCCAGAAGAGGATGATGATGATGATGATGGTGAGGTTATCACCACCACTGCCATATTTCTGGTCATCCCAGGGCCTCAGGGCCTGGGCCCAAGAGGGTCATGTCTCCCCCACCCTGAAGACGTGTGAGAAAGAGACCACTACTACTTTTCCCCCTGCCTCAGCTGCCTGGCAGACTCACGAGGGATGGGGCAGGGGGCAGAGTTGCAGCAGCTGGGAACATAGTAAGCACTTAAGAAACACCACTAAAAGAAAAACCACTGTGGAAACTGAAAGCAACATAATTCTAATTATAAATCTTACCAAGACACCTTCCAGCTAAAACCCAGCTGCCCCTTCCATTTCTTGGGCCAGAATAGTACTGGAAATTGGGAAATTTGTATTTACATATACAAATGCACATGTATTCACAGCTGTCCATCATTTTAAAATATAATGCTGATGGTGGGGTCCTAGCCGTATATGCAAGTATGGCTAAAATGTCTGGACTGACACTCCCGCCTTCCACTGTGCCCAAGTAAAGATAGATTCTCGCTCCACTAAAGGTTTGTCCCCATCACAATGTCTCCATTTCCAGCTCTGCTTTCTGTTATTAAGAAGTATACTAGTCTAGTTTTAGACTGGACAGGTCAGTGTTCATTTAACCTCTCCAATATTGATTTTCACTTGGTACATTCTTGTCCAGTGTTTTAAATACTCAGACCCCCCTCCACTTCCCTCAGCTTGGAAACAGTCACTGTGTATATGGGATTCTCACCAGGTAACACGGAGGATCTGGGCAATGGAGGGGGTCAAAACACCTTGAGGCAACGGCCTCAGCAATTCTATAAGTTCTGCAAACTTTTGCCAAGAACCTTTTTATTCTTGTATGTTTCATAATACTCAAAACGTGATGCACATCTGTTGTTGCCGAGTCAGCCAGAGATTCAGTGCCTGTCAGTGCTCTACCCTGATCCACACAAAGCCTTTACTCTCAGACTGCAACCCTTCTCCTGATTTTATACAAGAATTCAGAGAGAGGTGATGCCAGCAAGGAAAGTCATAAAGTCCTACTTTGTAACAATTCAGGATCTATCCTAGAACAGAAGGGGTTGAAGAGTAAAGCTCACAGCCTTAAAAGTCATTAACACAAGCAGTATGCTTTGCCTTTGGAGCCCAAAATTTTTTTAGTCCTTGTTTTTTTTCCAGTGCATCTGGGCTAATTTCTTTCTCTATTCGCATCCTTCCTTCTTCTTCAAGATGGAACCTAAGCGCTTGAAAAATAATCTTCCCAAAATTCTGAAACTTTTGAAGAAAGAGGACCGGGTTCTGGTCGTGGGAACCACCCAACGCCCATTCGATGCTGACCTCGGGCCTTTCTGCAAGGTTTACCAAAAAATTATTTTGATTCCCAGACCAGACTACGCTTCCAGATTTGGCAAGTACATTACATCTCTAACCAGAGTAGTGTTTTATTAACCTTCAAGCCATCAGCTGTTTGGTATGGAACTGTGTATGTCAATGTGTACCAATATATCAAAGGAGAAATATCTTTTTGATCCACTTATCAGAAAGTGATTTAAGGGGAATTTGTATATTAGAGGAGGATCCCCACCTGAAACGTGGACTGAAAATGTAATGTTGGAAACATAAATCACCAGATCGTGAAAGGGAGATAGTACATCTTTGTTTCATTGTGAACATATTTCACTGGGTTTTAGGAAAAATGAGTCTGAACTTGGATTATTATTTTTGGCTGTGAAAATGGCAAGAATTCATATGTGCACACATTTTTCTTTCAGCTGGAAAGAGTTCTAATCTACAAGCTTCTCGTGTACATTTCACCTCTTCATCAGAAATTAGCACTTAGTTTACCATATACAAAACTTTGTTAATAAATCAAAAGAATTTAAAAACTTCCAAGTGTTCCCTATGATGAACCTGTAATTAATTGCCCACTCACTCTCTACCATAATTGGCTCTAACTGGGTAAAGAAATACTGTTATTTACTAGCTTAACTGCCCAATAATTCTGCAACCCCAAAACAGAGGAGGAGCTATTACCCTGGTTCTCATAAGAATTAAGTTGAGTAATAAGGGGATAAAGAGGAAAAAAAAAAAGAGGAGTGGAGGACAAAAGGAAGAGAGAGGTGATAGGGGACTTTTTTATGCTCTTCGTTAAGGGCTTTACTATATGCCAGACACTGTACTAAACTCTGGGGTAGGTACAAGGTAATCGGGTTGGACATAGTCCCTGTTCCACACTGGGCTCACAGTCATAATCCCTATTTTACAGATGAAGTAGCTGAGGCACAGAGAAGTTAACTGACTTGCTCAACGCCGTACAGCAGATAAATGGAAGAGCCAAGATTAGAACCCATGTCTTCTTACTCCCAGGTTTATGCTCTTTCAACTAGAGCATACTGCTTCTCACCTGATACTGTTCTCTTCATTTGAACTCTCCCAAATGCTACACACATTAGACACTCAATTAATAAACTCCCCTTCCCTTCCCTCTCCTCTTCCTTCCAAGAATAAACAGAGTCTCCTAGTAGATAGAGTACAGGCCTGGAAGTCAGAAGGACCTGGATTCTAATCCTGACTCCACCACTTTGCTGTGTGACTTTGGGAAAGTCACTTGACTTCTCTGTGCCTCGGTTACCTCATCTGTAAAGTGGGGATTATGACTGTGAGGCCACTATGGAACAGCGATTGTGTCAAACCTGATAAACATATATATTCCAGAGCTTAGTAAAGTGCCTGGTACATAGTAAATGCTTAACAAATACCATAAATTAAAAAAGAGTGAGCCCATCTCCAACTGGAGCCTGTAAATGTGGTGTTAGCATATTCTGATCCTTTCTCCTTCCTATCTAGGTCCTACCACTATCACTGTTTACAAAAAAGAATCTTTTAGTTCTTTCTCAAAAATGCGCAGGGGTGGCCTAGGGAATTATGCAGTGCAGACAATTATGAGAGTAAATGCGGTAATCTCTTATAATTTGTTTCTTTAATTACATGTTGAAGCAGTTTGGAGCAGTTTTTTTCCAAGAGAAAAAAAATACAAACTGAATCCCGTTGAATCCCGTTGAAGTAGTGTCGTACTTCACTTTGAATTTTATGATTTTCATGGTTTGACAAAACCGTAGATCTTTCAAAAAATGAAGCAGTTGATATTTAACATGGCCCATTTCATTCTTATATTAGAATACCAGACATTTATGTATTGCTTATCTCCAAGGAACTCAAATCAATTCACAGATATAATCTAATTTATCCTCACAACACAGCCATGAGGTAGGTACAAAAGGCATTACTCTTCCAGTCTTCCAGAGTTGAACTAAAGGGACTCCAATAGATCTGGCGGCTTCACTAGGACTCACACTGTCGATGGCAAGGAACAGAATAAGAACCTCAGACTCAGCTCTTGGTCAGGGCTCTCTCTGCTAAACTGCAACTTTGTATTCATTTCCAAACTTTGTTCAATTTGTACAATACACTGGGAAAAGCTCCAAGGATATTAAGACAGAGACAAACCCAGACACATCAATGGTTCATGACTGAAAGAGCATGGGAGAAAACTGAGTTCAAACACACACAAAAAGAAATTTGAGGTATTTTCTGGGGCATTTTTACTGCATTCCTGTATTCCTAGCCAACAACAGTTACTACACGCATCTGCTGTGTGACTTTGGGTAAGTCACATAACTTCTCTGAGCCTCAGTTACCTCATCTGTAAAATGGGGATTAAGACTGTGAGCCCCATGACGGACTTAGACTGTGTCCAACATGATTAGCTTATATTTACCCTAGTGCTTAGTACAGTGCCTGGCACATAGTAAATGCTTAAGAAATACCATTGAAACAACATAAATGTTATCAAAAATACCCTTTGTGATCTCAAAAGAAACATTTGTTAGCTACATTTAGTAGTGTATCCATCTTAAAGACATGTTCAGTCTTAAGAGTGAACAAAAATGACATCTTTCAATCAATGAAGCCCATTGGTTAGCTACCTCAGGGCTGTCTCCCTAGCAAATCACCATTTAAAAGATAAAAAATTATCCCTAACCTACTCCACAGTCCTGTGTGAACTGGGCCATTCAAGATATTAGTTGTCTGATTACTGAAGCAGCTCTTTCAGGAAGCCACTGCTCAACCCAAATGTTAAAAGGGAATTAGAATTGGTGCCTTCTCCCATGCCAAACTCGGCTCACCAACATACTACAAAGATGCAAAGATGAAAATAGAATCAGGCACTGCAAACACTACACATATCAGCACTAGGAATAATCTCTGGGTGCCTATAGTCTGGTTGAAGTGCATATAAATTCACCACTGGTGACTTCAATCAAATCAATCATTGGTATTTATTGAGCACTAATGCACAGAGTACTCTACTAAGCACTTCGGAGAGTACAATACAGCAAAATTAGAAGACATCTTCCCTGCCAATTAGGAGTTTACAGTCTAGAGAGGGAAACTTCATCTCTGTCAACAAATCTAAACAACTCAACCACAGAAAACACAAAGAAAAATAAGAATATAAAGCATTGTGGCTTCTTGTATTCAAGGGAGACACTGTGATGGCATTACATTACTGAAAGAAGAAACAAGTCAAGCTGTCCATTTTCTATGGAAAAAGAAATCTTTCTTGAGGTCCAAAGAACAAATGCAATAAATACATCCTTTCCCCCAATCAAACTCTTTAACCCTCACAACTTTTCTCAAAGTAGCATCAACTTCCTTGTTGATTGATGTCTTGCCTGAGATTCAGGAGTTCCTGTGGGTTTTCTACCACATTCCAAATACTTTTCTTCCCTCTGTTCTTTCCTGGAGGAAGGTTTGGCTAATAATCCAATCCATCACAGTATCTCACAAGTCTAACAGTCCCTGTTAGGGCTCATCCAGTTTGTGACTTCAAACCTTCTGGCCTTTCAGACTTACCAGGCTCAAAAACTCAGCAAAATGTTATTCACTTCAGACTTGAACAGAAATCCTCAAGTACTAGGATGGGGAGGAGGGAAGTTAGTGTAATACTCATCACCCAAACCTCCTACATCTATGCTGAAGTTGGAATTGCATCCAAGGCAGGAAAGTCTAAAGGGCAAAGCAGAGTTCAAGTGGCAACAAGAAGCAGGCATCAAATGGGGAATCAAGTGCATAATACAGTGCTTTGCACACAGTATGCACTCAATAAATATCACTGATTGAGAATAACTGGAATCGGAGGTAATATTCTTGGCAAACCCACAAATGTTTGTCCTTGGTGTGTTCATTACCCTGATTTGGAGACAAATAGTAAATCCAGTTAGGGATCAGACCCTACCCTATCCACAGAAATCAAAAATGCACCATCAAGCAAGTGTCCACACCACCCTCTCTTAGCAAAGAACAATGTAAACCAAGTTCTGTCTTTTATAAATATCGTCAACATATACATGAAACCTTTCTCCCCCCTCAAGGAATAGCCCACAATAACCTAGCTTTAATATGAAATGCTTTATTTCACAGGGGAATCATAGTCTCTAATGTGACACTGAATCATGGGGAGAGACATAGGTGTGGGTCTGGTTTCCCCCAGTGGTAGTAGATATAGAGGGAGTGATTGAAGTGGGTTGTTTTAGCACATGAGTTGTTCCTGTTGAGCTGCTTTGGTCAGTGATCCAGATTTTACTGGACATCCTCACAGTGGCTCTCAAACTCAGCAAGAAACATGCAAAGGAGCAGCATGGCCTAGTTGAAAGAGCCCAGGCCTAAGAGTCAGAGGACCTGGGTTCTAATGCCAGCTCTGCCACTTGCCTGCGGGGTAACCTTGGGAAAGTCATTTAACTCCTCTGTGCCTCATTTTCCTTATCTGTAAAATGAGGATTCAATACCTGTTCTCTCTCCTACCTAGAGTGGGAGTCCCATGTGGGGCACAACTGTGTCCAACCTGATTAGATTAGAAAACTACATGACATATAAGATCAGAAAACTGCTTGACATATAGTAAGCACTTAAATACCATGGTTAGTTAATATTATCATCAAACCAAAAATACAAGACCTCTACCTACACACTCCAGGGTCTATACACATCTATATGCATTAATTCTTACTTTTGCATAAAATTTCTGAAGCTATTTGCATATAAAGGCAACATCAATATAGCAGTTCATATCCTAACAGAAACCAGGAAGGGCCATGGCTTAGATATGATGATTTGCTTTTTATCTCTTTCATATGTAGTATTGAGAAGTGTTGAGCTTTTTCAGGAAATCATTCTATTCAGGAAACCCTCCCTTTCAGATGTAAGCAATTCATACATAGACATGCATTCCAAGTGCACAGGGTTGGTTTGAATTATTTAAGTGGAGCTCTTTTAAATGTATTGCACTTCTTGTCCCTTGGTAAACTTTGTTCTTGCTGTTCAATCGGGAACACCAACCTGTCACAGAATTCTCCCTTTATCTGTCAAGTACAGCCAATGATATGTATTTACTGAGTTCCTAATGTGTGCAGAGCACTGTACTGAACACCTGAAAGAGTTAAGTGGAAACAAAGGCCACGGTCCCTGTGCCCAAAAAACTTAACATTGCAGTGTCTGTTTAGAAAAATGGGGACTTTATTTTCCTCCCTACTTGTTTCCTTTCCCACTTCTGGCTTCCAACTACCTGGATAAATACAACCCCTGCCTGCACTCTCCCTGTTATCAGCAGGTAGTTAGTTCTGCAAGAATTTCTAGAGAAATTAACGCTCTAGAGTCCTGTCGTTTCCTCTCCTGCCCACCTTGCCCAGTACAAAGGCAGGTATGTGGTGGAGAAGAGGGAGTGATCGTACTTGGCAACTGGAGAAAAGAAGAACATGCAACCTTTGTGGTCTGGAGAGGTTGGGGAATTAATTTCCCCACATTTTCTTGTGTGAAACTGCATTCACTTTACACTGATGTTATTTGGATTGCAATTCCAACTCACCATAAAGGAAATAAGGCTTTACTGCTATATGGAGTTAGGAACAGTCTTGGTTGCAAAATTTGCTATCAATTTCTTGACTTTCATATTCATATATGGATACTATAACTTTAGCTGAACTGTATGGGAATGTTTGAAGGGCATAGGTCATGCCTTTCAAATCCATTTGGATTCTTTTTCCAAGGTCCTCCCCTAGATTACTCTCTGCCTAAGGACAAGTGCCCACATTCCTTTTTTTAAAAATTGGTATTTGCTAAGTGCTTACTATGTGCCAAGCACTGTTCTAAGCACTAGGGTGGTTATAAGATGGTAATTAAGTTGGAGACAATCCCTGACCCATATGAGGTTCATAGTCTAGGTAGGAGGGGGAACCCATATTCAATCCCCATTTTACAAGATGAGGAAACAGGCTGAGAGAAATGAAGCAACTTCCCCAAGTTCACACAGTCGGCAAGAGACAGAGCAAAGTTAGGACCCAGGTTTTCTGACTCCCAGATCCATTCTGTTTCTGTTAGACCATGCTGATTTTATCCTCAAGGATATCATTTTCCCCTACCTACCAGTCTGTAGGAATAAAGTAATCACTGAAGATATTATGCTATTATCATGTTTCAAGTAACTTAGAAATTATCACAAAATTACATTTACTATATTTTGTTTTATATACATATCTTCTACTATAAATATAGCTTATAATAGCAACTTTAATTTTTTTAAACCTCCCTCTACCTCCTTAACCATTAACCACTTTTTCTATCAAGAGTTTTATTAGTAGTATTGAGATTATTTAACTTGGAATGTCATTGGAAATGTTTAATCTTATGATTAACAATTACAGATGGGATTTGTTTGGTGTGCAAAAACCTTCAGAAACCTTGAGCTAAGTTATCTAAGGGTGGAAATCAGAGGCTGCTGAAAGCAGGCAGAAACATTCCAGGGGCCCAGTGCAGTAAGAGAACCCTGCCCTCTGTACCCAGTTGATGGTTCTCTGCCCAACTCTTTGTCAACTCCCAGCACTTTCTCTGGATGGAAGACAGCATGACTGGTCCTGCTTAGGACATGGAACCAAGGAAACAGTTTCACTAAAAGGATTCAGCAAACCAGTGGTTGCACAAAAATTAAAAGCCTTTCCACCCTACTCTAGCAATGTAGAAATAAAAATTGAGAGGTGGGAAAAATCCACATATCCCTTTCTGATGAAGTACATCTTGAAATTCAAAACTAAAGCAAGGTCTTGAGAGGTGTTTTCAGGGTCATTAATGCATGTTTGCTTTCTTTCTCCAATATCTTTGCTAAAACAGTTTTATGGAGAGAAATCATTGAACAGAATAGAGGAATCATCACCAACGCACTGAACATAAGCTGCCTAGCCAAGGTTACTGATGGTTTTACCCAGGGACACATCATCCAGGTGGTGAAAAACGTACTCAGCGACCATCGCATCAGGCAGCAGAAACACAAACCACTGACGGCCGTTGAGTTTATTGCACCCCTGGCCAGCCTAGACCCTGTGTTCAAGGAGGAAGAAGAACACTTTAAGGTACTCATCAGCCCTTCAGTCACCGGCCAAACCAGGAAGCACTCAACTCCTTTCCCTCTGATTTTCTCTGTCAATATTTCACTCTACTGCCTGGATCATTTTTTCTAAAAAAATTATTCTGCTGTGTTTCTCCACTCCTCAGAAACCTCTGGGTCTGGGAGTCAGAGGCCCTGGGTTCTAATGCTGGCTCTACTACATGTCTGCTGTGCCACCTTGGGCAAATCATTTAACTTCTCTGGGCTTCAAGTACCTCATTTGTAACATGGGGTTTAAGACTGTAAGCCCTATGTGGGAGGGGGCTGTGTCCAACCTGAGTAGCATGTATCTACCCCAGTATTTAGTATAGTGCCTGGCACATAGTAATCACTTAAATATCATTCAAACAAAAAAGTGCTGTGGGGCTGAGGATGTAGTGCTACCAAATACCAAGGGTACAGATTGACATACTGATTAACTGTTCAGCCTAATGCCAAATTCATTGAGGATTTGGACAGTATAATTTCCCTTTGAAAAGAGTCATTTTATTTGAAAGACACCTACCTGTACTAACTTTATCCAGACAGGTCAGGGAAGATTCAGGGGAAGTTCAGTGTTCCAAACCCCACTTACTTTTGCCAGAAAAAAATTATGCCCAAAGCCTTAAGGAACAGCAACTCATTGAAAAGGAGAGCCAGCATAGAACATTTTTTTAAAAAGGCAGAATTCCTTATACCAGTTAAAAATATCTTTGAATCACTATTTTTGTTTTCCCTACCTTTCACTTCATTTTTCACAGCACAGAACAAGTCTTTATACCCACCAAAAATACCCGTGAACAGTATTTTTCATTCTTGAATTTTCTACCTTATCTTAGTATTGCTCTAATGCATTTCGCATTTTAGATATGGCTTAGAATTGGAAAATCCACCATACTTTAGTATTAGCAGTTGTTAAAGTGTAGTCCTGAATGCATCGAAGATCTCCTTTATACATCATAGGACTCTTACTGCTTCAGAAAGAGTTCCTTATGCAGAATGAAAAGGAGACCAGAAACCTGGTCAAGGACTCTGATTGAGCCTAATATAGCAGAGTCATTTGTAGCCTCCATAGGGAAGAATGTAACAGAAATAAAAGTTTCTCATTCTTACAATTTTGATCAAAATCCATTTAGGAGGAGCAGGAATGCATTTACACACATGTTTTGGTAAGTCTTGCAAACTATAATATCTTTCAGAATATGCATATCAACAAAAGATGATGGTGATCATTGTGGCATTTGATAAATACTTACTATGTGTCAAGCACTGTTTTAAGCACTGGGGTAGATATGAGTTAATCAGGTTGGAAACAGTCCCTCATGGGGCTCACAATCTAACCAGAAGGGAGTAAGATTGAATCTCCATTTTACAGTTGTGGAAACTGAAGCACAGAGAAATTAAGTGACTTGTCCAAGTTCCCACAGCAGACACATGGCTGAGCCCAGATTAGAATCCAGGTCGTCTGACTCCCAGGCCTATGCTCTTTCCACTAGGTCATTCTGCTTTCAATCTCACTAATGCATAAATGCAGTGTGTTTTTGCAGCTTGGAAAAAGAAAAAGAAACATCTACCCATGCAAACTTGTCATCTTCATATTAATTTCTGGCAACATTTATATACCTACCAATTCTCCACTTTTGGTGGGCCTATACCAAGCTCAAACACATTCCAAGTAGTATGATGTCTCCATTTTATTAGATACACAAATAAAATAGGTTTCATCTAAGTTTTAGCCACACTAAAAGGCTTCAACTAAAAAAGAACACCCCCAACCCCCGCAGGTGATTAGAAAAAACAAAGTTAGCCAACGTAAAGCCTCCAAATAGACTTGACTCTTCATGCCATGGCAGTGAACTGGAGTGCTTGCCTCAAATCACATTATTTCTGGGAGTAAGCCCCAAATGGATCATCAGTACTAAGGATAGAGAAATTTCCATCTAAAACAATTTATTTCCCCACAAACTCTATAATCATTTCTTGTTCAATGGCTTATCCAGATTCTTCATAGGAAGGAGAAAAATAACAACACCTGGCCAAGGCAGCAGACACTTGGTCTGGTGTGTGTTGGGGGGCGGGGGGCGCGGAGGAGAGATGGGGGGAAGGAGGGGTGGCATGGGAAGAGTCTATTTTAACAGCAGCTGGAAATCCTGTTAAGAAACCTGATGGAAATCTGCTATAATTCTTTAAACCTAGGTAGTGCTAACTGCAAGCATACATCAGGTTCCTGAATCTCTTGTGAACCCATTTCATCCTCGACTCTCTTTTTCACACTAAATTCTCATAATACCAGCTCTTCTTGAGTGGAAGGCTACATATCCCCATGTTCTGAAGATCTGACCTTATTTCCCTAAGCCTTTTCCATTTTTAACACACCTTTGAGATGAGGAGGACAAAACTGAATTCATTTTTCAAAGTGAAATTTCCTTATCAAATTGTGACAGCATTCACACAATTTCCCATAGAACTCAGTACATTTGAGTATATTTAATTTTTTTAACCACAGGGAAATATTGAGCAGATAGCCAGTTCCTAATGATACCTATGCTTTTACTCTGAGAAACTGTAAACTGATTCAAGATTCATCAGTGTTTACAAATTTCTTCCCTGCCTTCTTTTCAGAATGTTGTCTTCCATGCTGTTAACCAAATATGTAGGGTTTTTTTTAACTAGATGAATGAACCCTACACTCACAGTTTCAGAGAACCTAGAACATTTAAACACAGGTAAATTCCATGATGGGTACTAGAATAATTTAATTTAAAAGCATTATGTGCTCATGACTGATCCTTTCCATTTTTCCAGAATAACTGCCAGGTTTTTTTTCTTGCTTACAACATTGGTTTTATTATATATCTACATCTATCTTCCTATATCTATATCTATCTATATATATATATATGCATACATTATATATGTATCTATGTATATATAGATATAGCTAGACATAGATAGATATTTCAGATCATTGTAAAATACTGAGTCCCTTCTCATAAATGACCCTTAGCATTCCAACTTGCTATTAAATGTCCTAATTTGAAGTTTGACACCTGCTGGTTAAAGTAACCCAATTTAGCCATGAAATTTTTGTAAACCATCACACAAATCAACCTAGAAACAAATTATGCTAGAGTTTAAAAATATCACATTATTTATACAAACCCCACTTTAGCAATGCTAATTTTGAAAAGAAGAGCAACAATTAGTTGTCAAATAATAACTGGTGGCCAAATCTGCCTAAGACCCCAACAGAAAGGAAGGAGTAGTGTAAGATTGGAGCGGTCACCAACCTTGGGGAGACGAGCTAAGAAATGCTCCAGAAAACAGAAATGTTTAATAACTTGGATTTACCTCAGTGCTTAGAACAGTGCTTGACACGAAGTAAGTGCTTAACAAATACCGTAATTAGTAATTGATATCATTACTCACGAAAGTGATTTTAACCTGACTCCCAACCAAAAGGGCAAACAAAGCATCCATTTTGTTCGACTGAAAGCAAGTTTAGCTAACTGTGTCTCTGTTCTATCCCAAGCTCCCATCTGCCCCACCCTCAACCCCACATCATTTATGTATATATCTATAAATTACATATTATAAATTATTTATTTATAGTAATGTCCATTTCCCCCTCTAGACTGTAAGCTCACCATGGACAAAGAACTCATCTACCAACTCTGTCGGACTGTACTCTCCCAAGTGCTTAGAATGGTGCTCTGCACACAGTAAGCACTCAATAAATATTGATAATGTCTGTTTTCAGGCCTGGTATGCCAAGACTCCTCTGGGGAAGAGACGAGCCAGAGCCCTGGAGGAATGGGAAAAAGGAGAAAAGGGAAAAGAAAAAGGAAAGAAAAAGGGCAAAGGGGGAGCAGAGAAAAGAGAAAAGAAAGGAAAAAAGAAGTAATTCCTTGCCCGAACATCTCCAGAGAAGCTCTCAGCAACAAATATGCCCCATTTTGGTCAGAGGCAACAGTGCCCTGGTGAGAAGAAAGCCAACAAATGTCAGTCTGCAAAGAGACCTTCAAAAGCATCTCATCTGTAATGTGACACTAACCTGCCATGACTTTTGGATATTGATTTGTGAATTCAATAGTTCATAGGATTTGTAGGGCTTTTAAGTTTTTCAAGTATTCTACAATATAGTAACTTTCACTAATCTTCATAAAATTTTTAGGTACCCAACTCATTTCACATTGTTACAGACTTCCTCCACTCAATATTTGGTTTGTCGGCTAGCCTAGTTATTAGAAAGTTTTACAAATGTATGGTAAGGATATGCATATCATTCTCTCTTCATTAGACATTTGCTAATTTGTGTACAAATGGTTCTACATGGGATGTTTAGGAAATTACTCTTTACTTCTCTCAAAAGCTATTATATAAATACTTTATATAATAATTCCTAATAAAATGGTCGCACTTCAATCGACTAACTTTGACAGGACATGTTATGCTAGAAATAGCTGCACCTGGTTCCAGCCCCAGGGTCAGCAGCCCATTCCAACAGAATGTTCTTTTCCTGTTTTGCAGCTGTTTAGATATGGGAATTGTTGGTGGGGCTGGTTTAGGGGAGGGTACCAAAACCAGGCTCATTTCTTCTGCCTCGTGACTATGGGTCAGAGACTCAGCTCCCAACCCAGTTCAGAGAGTTTCCTTGCTGGAGACTCTCAGGTGGAGAGGGGACCTGTAGCAGAGAAAATGGAGAAATCCAATATTACCATACCTGGTGACAGGATTCTCCATAATTGGCACAGCCTTTCTGCTGGCCTCCCCATGGTTGAAAAACAGAGCTGTGACTTCTCTGTCTAGACTGCTTCATGTACAGCGTTCCTGGAGGCCACAGTGCCATAGACTCAGTCCAGCCTGGTCCATGGGTTTGTGTGTGTCCCTGCCAAGAATTAGCCTTGAACAGCAACCAAAGGCAGCTAAGGACACTCTTTTCTTGCTAATCTCAGTTAAACAGTTAGTAAGATGATTGAAGCATTCTTTCAGTCTTCAAGGAAATCAGAGTAATTCAGCATTGCTTGCTAAACTTTAGATGGCTTGAATGTTTTTGTTGAAGTCTTATGATTTGGAAAAGCAAACAGAACTAAATATGAAATATGTGTAACTGGATTGCATTCAACACGACCAGGAATTGGATAAACTTGGTATAAAATGGAATAAATACAACTTGTCTTAAATTAGAAAACATAAATTCTTGGGAAACAAGTAAATAAAGTTGTTCAGCGGGTATTGCCAAGAAGTATGAATTTTCATTTCTCTCCCTATAAGCACTTGGTGTCTGAATCAATGTTAGATGGGAAGCGAGTCTCTCTTCCCATCTCCCCCTCTATCTCTCCCCCTCCCCCGAATTGCTAGCTCTACAACCTCAGGAGAGTTGTGCTATGGTAGTGCTATGGAGTGTTTGTATGTGCGTTTGGTAGTGCTATGGAGGCCAGAGATTCCCAAAAATTTAAGATCTGCCCCACCTCCTGCTGTAGGCTCCTTGGTTAGTGCCCAAAAAAATCTAAAGGGAAAAACAATGGTCACCAAAATACATTATGAGTGTAAATTTCCTATGAACACGAAACATGCCATTTGCTCAATTTGTACTTCCCAAGTGTTTAGTGAAGTGGCTTACACCAAGCAGGTGCTCAATAAACACCAATATTAGTTCTTTAAAAGAAACAAAGAGTTATAATAGGATGAATCTTTGCAGAGACAGAAGAAACTTGTTCTTCTGACTGTGGCAGTATTTTTTTCAACTTCAGTTCAAAATGTATTCAACTGGAGTTCAACAGCAGCCTTCTTTTTATTCATAAAGCCCCTGTAGCTGGCTAACTTCCTTTGGAAAACTTCTGTGCACCTGTGAACTCCTTTCTCCATCTGAGGGTTTTCTTCAGTTTTTGTACATTCATCTGATTTCTTGAAAACTGATTTTTTTTTCAATACCACAACTTTAGCTGGATGTGAAGAAACTATAAATTATTCTTCATCTGTTAAAGCTTTTTGCAGTGATGTATTTATATGGCTCAAGTTTACAAGGTCCTTGTTTTAATGTCTGTCTCCCCCTCTAGACTGCAAGCTTCTTTCAGACAGATAACATGTCTACCAACTCTGTTGAATTATACTCTCTCAAGTGCTTAATACAGTGTTCCACTGTAGGTGGTTAATAAATACCACTGATTGATGAATCATCATTATTCAATGTTTACTGTGAGAGAACAACACATTCGCTGCCTAGACGTTTACCATCTAGGTAGTTGGAGTGCAATTCCTCTGAATGAGCTGCAATTCGCTCACCAATATTGATATCATCCATTTCTAAATTGCATTGCCTTCTCAGTTAGTTCTCTGTTCAGGGTCTCTTTGGTGCATTGAAAACATGACATAGATGGGGGGTGGGGGAGAAGCCTCCTCCAGGATCCATTCATTGTTCCTCATTTAATCGCAGCCCAGATGAGAGGGAGCAAGAAAAGATTTACTTAGCCATAGTGCTCAGCTTGAACATAGGGCCAGTCGAGCATATGCATAGATTCAGGTATCAAGCAATGCAAACTGTCTCCCTGGGATGGTTGTATCATGAGATTGCTGTAACCTGGGCTATGCCTGACATGCGAGCAGGAGGAAGAACAAAGACAGGATGAGCAGTAGAAGTACAGAGAAGCGGAATGGATAGAGCTTGGGCCTGGGATTCAGAAGGACCTGGTTTCTGATCCCAGCTCTGCCACATGTCCACTGTTTGACCTTGGACAAGTCACTTAGCTTCTCTGTGCCTCAGTTATCTCATCTGCAAAATGGGGATTAAAACTGTGAGCCCGGTGTGGGACATGGACTGTGTCCAACCTACTTAGTTTGTATCTACCCAGTGCTTAGTACAGTGCCTGGCACACAGCAAGCACTTAAATGCCATTAAAAAAAAAATCTTTGCTTGGCAGTGGCTGGCTAAAATAATCAGGAATCAGCTGTGAAAGTTTCACTCTCTCACCCCATTTGCCCAGTATAGTGGAGCTTCTGGGGTAACTTGGGCTATTCTGGGGTTCTGATTTGTTGGCATGGGTCAGATTTCTAAGCCTTTCTGTCCCACAAGACATCTTTCACAGGTGACCCCAACTCGGATGGGATCAGTGAACAGATATGGAGGGAGCATCATAGAGGAGGCACTCCTTCTTCCCCAACTCCCACTAGGCTCCCAGGGTGTGTTAAAGCTCCAGACAGGTAGGAAACTGCTGGGTTGGACTGAGCACAGAGCAGACCCTGCCAGAGGCAGAAGTAGAGCTAGGAATAAGAATTGGGCTGAGCAAAGGCCTGGTGGTGAGGAGGCATAGATTAGATATGTTCAAAGAGTTTGGAGTTGTTTGTCAAAGAGCTTTGAGGAATTCTTTGTCAGAGTTTTTAGGAGTTGTTCTTTCAGGCTGCAGCTTCCAGGTCCTTATCTAGGGCCTGGCTGGGAAAGTAAAGTAGCATGTGGTAGCATGTGGAGAATGTGTGAGGAACACCGACCAGATGGACCTCCAAGAATGCAAAGAATGATCACAGGGCTGGAGTCATCAGGCCCAGATCCCTTCAGGCAAGACTGGATCTAAACAACACCAGTCCTCTGCTCTTGGTCTGGCCCAACTAATAACAGCTGCAGGCGATGACCATGCTTGAGATTTCTTTCAAGGAAGCATGAGCCTCAAAGGGGCGGGGGGACCATTTTAGTGAAGGGCCACCCAAACAGAGTGGATATTCTGAACATAATGTGACCTCCAAGAGGCCTGCCCAAATGCCACTGGGTGGGAGTCACTGGCAACCTGAGTTGCTGAGCCTCTCAAACCCTCACATGGCTGGGAGGAGGGAGCCAAGCAGCCGGTAAAAATATAACTGGCCGAGAGGGTGAGATCATGTTCCTCCGTGAAACAGGGACTTCTTGGGCCTGGTTATGTGACTCTCAAGTTTGCCTGAGTGTCAAAGTCTTCTGTCAGACCTGCACATCAGCTCTCCACAAAGCGGCTGGCCCAAGGGCTGATCCAAGCCGGGCACTGTTCTCCAGGAAAAAGGTGGGTATGGTCAATTTTCTGCCTGTGTTCACAACATTTGCATAACTGGTGACCTCAAATCCATTAGGGACACCTGCGTTTTGCACAACCAAGCACATTATTCATAATAGTAATAATAATTGTGATATTTGCTAAGCACTCACTATGTGCCAGGCACTGTTCTAAACACTGGGGTAGATACAAGATAATCTAGTTGCACACAGTCCCTGTCCCACATAGGGTTCATAGTCTTAATCCCCACTTTACAGGTGAGGGAACTGAGGTACAGAGAAGTTAAGTGACAACCAAGGTCACGCAGCAGACAAATGGCAGAGCAGGGATTAAAACCCAGGTCCTTCTGCTCCCAGGCCCGTGCTCTATCCACTAGGCCATGCTGCAGCTCTAAGACAGCTGGGTTTTAGGTGCTACAGAAGATTCTGCTTTCCCAGAAATGCAAAGAGATTGTGAAAAATACAACAGACATTTTAAAAAAGACAGAAGAAATTAGGCCCAACCTCGATGTGGCAGAACCATGGACAGCCAGGAGACAATAAGCTCATTGTGGGCGGAGAATGTGTCCACCAACTCTGTTATACTGCGATATTCTACTCTCCCAAGCACTTAATATAGTGCTCTTCTACACAGTATGCCCTCAATAAATACGACTGATCGACTGGGACAACAGCAAAAGATGATCCCAGCATTCCATAATTGGAGATGGGACACCTTTCCTAGATTAGGACCTTTGAAAATTCACATCACAGACAGAGGGAAAAGCCAAGCATTTGGGGAGCCATTTTCTGAGATGTGAGGAGGCAGCTAAAATGCAGTGAAGATTTCCAGTTATCTCCTGGAAGGCACTTAGTCTTCAGTATGAAGAATCTTTCAAACCAAGGCAATCTCCCATCATCCACTTCCTCCATTTCAGGAGGCTGTTTCTCTCTCCTGCAACCCAAGAGAAGCAATATGGCGTAGTGGATAGATCAGGGCCTGGAAGTCAAAAGGTCATGGGTTCTAATTCTGACTCCACCACTTGTCTGTTGTGTCACCTTGGGCAAGTCACTTCACTTCTCTATGCCTCAGTTTCCTCACCTGTAAAATGGGGATTAAGACTGTGAGCTCCATGTGGGGCAAAGACTGTGTACTACCTGATTAGCTTGTAACTACCCCAGTGCTTAGAACATGCTGGCCACATGGTAAGAACTTAACAAATGCCATTTTTTAAAAAATTAATTACGGTATTTGTCAAGCATTTACAATCTCATTCACCATCCTAAACTCTGAGGTAGGTACAATGGAAGGTTGTGATTGTAAGAGTCCTGAGTTGGCACAAATGTGAGAAAACATAAACTGGGGAGAAGAGAAAGCAACTGGGAAAACTGCCTGGAGGAAACAGAATTTCAAAAGGGTTTTAAAGATGGGGCTTGTTGAGGTCTGGAAGATTTGAAGGGGGAAGGACTTTCAGGCAGGAGGAAGAGTATTAGCCAGGGGTTGGAGGTAGAAGAGTTGAGAATGAGGCATAATGGGAAGGTGAGCTTGAGAGGAATGAGAAGTGAAAAATGGTAATTAGTAGGAGACAAAAGTCTCAAAGCACCAGTTGAAGCCAGCAGAGCAATGTCTTAATCTTCAATTCCTTTCAAATGAAATTCAGCTGCCTATTTGAGCTATGGAAGTGGAAGTCCGAGGGTGGCATAAACAACTGAAATTTATCAGCTACCCAAAAAGCTAATTTTAGTCCCTCTCTTCCCTCCCCCTAACCACCTGCAGAGCTGTAAATATGACAGTCAAACTGATTGATCTGAGTTCCACCATTCTTGGCCTAAAAAAAAACTATAATGCCCTTACCCTCCAACCCATTGGACAGTCTGGATGGACCAATCTGAATTAACTAACAACAACTGTGATTTTTTTTTCTAATGGTATTTGTTAAACATTTACTATGTGCCAAGCACTGAACTAAGCGCTGGGGTAGATACAAGACAATCGTGTTGGATGTAGTCCATGTTCCACATGGGGCTCACAGTCTTAATCCCCATTTTACAGATGAGGTAACTGAAGCACAGAGAAGTTAAGTGACTTGCCCGAGGTCACACAGGAGACAAGTGGTGGAGCAGGGATTAGAATCCAGGTCCTTCTGACTTCCAGGTCCATGCTCTATCCACTAGGTCAGACTGCTTCCCATATTTGCTAAGTGCTTATTATGTACCAAATGCCATGCCAAACACTGGCATAGATACTAGGTAGGCAAACATAATAATCCCTCAATCAATTCATTATATTGAGTGTTTAACTGTGTGCAAAAATTGTATAAGCACTTGGGTGAGCACAATATAACAAAGTTGGTAGACACATTCCCCGTCCACAACTAGTTTACAGGCCCTGCCCTATATGGGGTTCACAGTCCAAGAGATAGGAAGAACAAGCATTTTAACTTCATTTTACAGATGAGGAAATGGAGGCACAAAGAATTAAAGTGACTTGCCCAAGATCACACAACAGGCAAGTGACAGATCCAGGATTAGAATCCGGCACTCATGACTCTTAGTCCAGTGCTCCTTCCACTACACTGCACTGTTTCCATGTGCCTGACAAACTGGTGCCCTGTCCCTCTCTACCTGAAAAGATAGCAGCTGCTTGTGTGGCTTGTCCATTTCTTTGTTTAGGGCACCTACCAGGTTCATTAAGCCTCAGAATGGAACTGCCAACTCACAGAGGCTTCTTTCCCTGCTAGACAGACCGACTCTTAACTGGGTGAAATTGAATTTCCACCCCGCTTCCGCAACTGTCTGAATCGCTATGATTTTGCAACTCACACTTCGAGTAGCAAATGTTGCCTTTACATAACATACCAAACCCTGACACATTTCAAAAGGGTCGCGGTAGTTCGTTCAATTGCTTCTACCTTACAAAATAGAACATCTTGGCTTTTTTTTCTTCCCCCCTGGTATTATTAAGCACAATGCCAATGCCTTGTCATATTAGGGTTTCTCTGGAGATCGTTGAAAGTAACAGTACTTTGGAACTTCTGGTGGCAAATTACAATGCACTCAGCCAGGCCCCTTTGTCACAGGCACTTCAAAAGTAGTGCGCACTGGCCTTTCCAGAGCAGTAGAAATGCTGGAGTTCATTTGAAGGAGTTGGTCTTGCAAATTATCCCTGGACCACGCAAAGATTCCTTTTTTATTTTTCTCCCGGCATTGAGGCCCTTTGAATCTTTCCCACAAGAAAGGGAAGGACTGCGGCTTGCTGGGATTAAAACATGCTTACGATAACGAGCAGGACGACAAACGAGATGGTTGG
Organism: Tachyglossus aculeatus; assembly: GCF_015852505.1. NCBI lineage: Eukaryota > Metazoa > Chordata > Mammalia > Monotremata > Tachyglossidae > Tachyglossus > Tachyglossus aculeatus. The sequence continues at coordinate 56,096,974 of NC_052072.1, forward strand.
CCGCACCGTCTCCTGGATTTGTCGCGTGTGGTTCTGAGCATTGGCCTCTAGAGCAGCGTTGGTGGTATAGTGGTGAGCATAGCTGCCTTCCTAGCAGTTGACCCGGGTTCAATTCCCGACCAACGCAGAGATGATATTTTTATCAGGCAGAAACTCCTCACCCTCAGCTTCAAGGCTCTCCATCACCTCAACCCCTCCTACCTCAGCTCCCTTCTCTCCTTCTACAGCCCAGCCTGCACCCTCCACTCCTCTGCCACTAATCTCCTCACCGTGCCTCATTCTCGCCTGTCCCGCCGTCGACCCCCGGCCCACGTCATCCCCCTGGACTGGAATGCCCTCCCTCCCCACATCTGCCAAGCTAGCTCTCTTCCTCCCTTCAAGGCCCTACTAAGAGCTTACCTCCTCCAGGAGGCCTTTCCAGACTGAGCCCCCTCCTTCCTCTCCCCCTCCCTCCCCATCCCCCCGCCTTACCTCCTTCCCTTCCCCTCAGCACCTGTATATATGTATATATGTTTGTACGTATTTATTACTCTATTTTACTTGTACATATCTATTCTATTTATTTTATTTTGTTAATATGTTTTGTTTTGTTCTCTGTCTCCCCCTTCTAGACTGTGAGCCCACTGTTGGGTAGGGACTGTCTCTATATGTTGCCAACTTGTACTTCTCAAGCGCTTAGTACAGTGCTCTGCACACAGTAAGCGCTCAATAAATATGATTGATTGATTGATTTGGGGCTGCTCTTGCTCCATCCCTAGGGGCTGAACCAGCTCATGTCAGAGGGCACTGCCCCATGGGACCCCAGGCTACCATCGAGCAAAACTTCCTGCCTTCCCCACCACTTAACAGGGCATCAACGGGGATGGCAGAACCAGGGCTCATTCACCAGCTGAGAGACCCACCCAACTGGCGTTAAAGCAAGCCAAGGCCTCGTGTAATTGGACTTGTTGTGGGGAGGGAATAGATATATTTATTGTTGTATCATACTCTCCCAAGCAATTAATACAGTGCTTTGCACACAGTGAGCGCTCAATAAATATGACTGAATGAATGAATGACTGCTCTACACACAGAACCCCACCCAGTTGGGTCCCATCTCTCCAACATGGAACATCTCAGAATGAGGAGCAGCATGGACTAGTGGGGAGAGCAGGGGCCTGGGAGTCAGCGAATCTCAGTTCTAATCCCGGCTCTGCCAACTGTTTGCTGTGTGATCTTGGGAGAGTCACTTTTCTGTGCCTCAGTTTCCTCAGCTGTAAAATGGGGATTAAATCCTACATCTACTTAGATTGTGATTTCCTTGTGGGACAAGGGACTGTATCCAATCTGATGAATGTGCATCTAAGCCAGCTTTTAGAACAGTGCTTGATACAGAATAAGCACTTAACATTTTTTTTAAAAGCAAGGAAAAAAAGAACAAAGCAGTACAAAGGGGATTTTTCTGACTGTCTGGCCTAAAGAAGCATTTCATGCTGTGAAATCAGGCCATTGAAGCCACTGATCTTCCTGCCTCCACTATCTTCCCTCTCTGTCCATACTTCACTCTTCTGCCCAGATTGTTTTTCCAAAAAAACCATTCTGCCCATGTCTCTCTATTCCTCAAAAACCTCTAATAGTTGCCCATCCATCTCCACATCAAGCAGAAACTCCTCACTAATGGTTTCTTTAAAGTAATTTACTCTCACCAATGTCATTACAACCCAGCTTGCACACTTCACTCTTCTAACACCAACCTACTCAACTATCTTGTTGACTCCTTGCTCATGCCCTTCCTCCAACATTGAACTCCCTCTCCTTTCATATCCGACTGATCAACTCTTCCCATCTTCAAAGTCCCGATTAAAATCTCATCTCTTCCAGGAATTTTTGCCTGCCTAATCTGTCATCTCCCCACCGTTTCCCTTCCTTCTCTATCTCCTATGTACTTGTGTCTTTACTCCCTAAAGTTAGGTATTCACCCATCCCCAAAGAAACTTATGCACATATCCTTATATTTGATTGCCTTTCCCAACTGTAATATATTTTGACACCCATCTCCCCCACAAGATTGTAGGATCCTTGAGTAGAGAATTTGTCTATCTACTCTATTGTACTGTCCCAAAAGCATAGGACAGTGTTATGCACATAAGCACTCAAATACTTTTAATTGATAGAAGATGAGAGATGATGCACAAGGTGGGAGAGAGGAAAGGGAGATTACCCTTTGTGCTGACTGTCATTGTAGACAGTCACCTGCTACTGAATGGCATCATTTCATCGCTACTAGGGGAACAGATAAAGCAAGGTCTCTCCTCCAGCCTTATGGGTGAGGGTGAGTGAAACTGAGGGTGAGGAAGTATTTTTTATATGATGGAGAAGGCAAAGCCACAAGCAATCCATCACCAAAGTCTGCCAGTCTCACCTTCACGACATCACCAAGATCCACCCTTTCCTCTCCATCCAAACAGCTACCTTATTGGTACAGTCTCTCATCATATCATTGTACCCCGCCGCTGATGGGAATCGTGAGTGGATTCCTCCCATATAGGGAGAGCACATTGTGAGAGCTAGCCGCCCACCACGTGCACGGGTAATGTAATGAATTCTTCCCATTTGGGAAAGTAAGTGGATTCTTCCCGAGTGGCAAGTGCACATGGGTGAGAGCTAGCCGCCTCACCCACACGCGATTAACGTATGATTGTGTTCCTCCCGTGTAGGGAAGCTCTAATATTGCTAATTGATTATATTCCTCCCGAAAGGGAAGTTCAATCCACTGGGCCTAAACAATTACATAAATTCAATTCACCTCACGGAATAAATTTTATATAAAACTCAGGCTTTCCGTCCCCGGCCTCTCTCTCTCTCTCGCCTCGCCGATCACTGAACGAACCCGTCCCCGGACAACGGGTGACACCTTCCCAGACTGAACCCCCCTTTTCCTATGCTCTTCCTCCCCTCCCCATTGCCCCTATTCCCTCCCTCTTCTCAGTGGAAAGAGCATAGGCTTTGGAGTCAGAGGTTATGGGTTCAAATCCCAACTCTGCCAGTTGTCAGCTGTGTGACTTTGGGCAAGTCACTTAACTTCTCTGTGCCTCAGTTTCCTCATCTGTAAAATGGGGATTAAGACTATGAGCCCCCTGTGGGACAACCTGATTACCTTGTAACCTCCCCAGCGCTTAGAACAGTGCTTTGAACATAGTAAGTGCCTAATAAGTGTCATTATTATTACCCCTTCCCCACCCCACAGCATTACATATATTTGTATATATTTATTAGTCTATTTATTTTATTAATGATGTGTAGATATTATAATTCTATTTACCTATTTTGATGCTGTTGATGCCAGTCTACTTGTTTTGTTGTCTGTCTCCCCCTTCTATACTGTGAAACCATTGTTAGGTAGGGATTGTCTCTGTTTTATGCCGAATTGTACTTTCCAAGCACTTAGTACACTGCTCTGTACACAGTAAGAAAGCAACCCTCATTCTCAACTAGCATCAGTTCTCATAGTGAATTGGGTTGAAAGAGGTACTGTTGACTACAAAGACTGTCTATCCAACTTCTTGGTGTCAGATGATAGCACCACCTAAACCAAGAACCACCACTATTTATTGAGAAAAATCCCTTCTCTTCCCTCTTACCTACATTATCAAAATATGCCAATCTGAGAGAGAATTCATCTTCCTAAGCCCATTCACAGGGACCATATATTGATCTCCCCACTTTTTGGCAAACTATAAATTCAGGAATGGGTTACTAAAGTGAAAATTATGGATGTTAAAGGATATATCCCTATGAGGATAGATGACAAGATGAGTCACCATCCCTCCAAACAACATACTGCCACCAACAGAAACAGAACTCAAGGCTGGATGGTGGTGCTCATGGCTTTCGTATTCTTAAATCTGCTCCACAGGGACCTACCAGCCACATACTTCACTGAACTAAAAGATAATCTGAAATCACCCAGGAAATTCTTCTCTAGACTGTAAGCGCACCCTCTAGAATGTAAACTCATTGTGGACAGGGAATGTGTCTGTGCATTATTCTATTCCACTGTCCCAAGTGCTTAGTACAGTGCTCTGCCCACAGTAAGTGCTCAAGAAATACGATTGAATGATTTAAAGGAAACAGAGCCATACAACTCAGAACCTTTGGAGAAGTTCCCACCTTGTGTTCCCTTTAAAATCACAACTAGAAAGAGCATATTATTTTTAATGATTTTTGGTATTTAAGTGTTTACTATGTGCCAGGCACTGTACTAGACACTGGTGTAGATATAAGAATCAGGCTAGACACAGTCCCTGTCCCACATGGGGTTCACGGTCTTAACCCCCATTTTACAGATGAGGAAACTGAGGCACAGAAAAGTTAAGTGGCTTGGCCAAGGTTGCGCAGTAGACAAGTGGTGGAGCTAGGTCCTCTGATTCCTAGGTCTATGCTTTGCACTAGGGCCTGCTGCTTCTTGCCTTCTAGCTTCCATTGTGTGGCACTGAAGCACTTTTGTGATTTTTTTTAATTGCCTGCTTTCTTACACATCTATGACATAAAGTAGAGAGGTATGATAAGCGACATTTTTCATTAAGAGGATCCTAGGGAGAAAACTCAAGCTATTCCAGAACCTTTACTACACTTCCCCTACACTTAGAGAAGCAGCATAGTATAGTGGATAAAGCTTAGGTCTGGGAGTCAGCAGGCCCTGGGTTCTAATCCCAGCTCCACCACTTGTCTGCTGTGTGACCTTGGGCAAGTTATTTCACTTATCTATGCCTCAGTTACTTCATCTGTAAAATGGGGATTAAGACCCACACAGGAGAGAGACTTTGTCCAGCTCAATTTGCTTGTATCTACCCCAGTACTTAGTACAGTGTCTGGCACATAGTAAGTGCTTAACAAATACCATCATTATCATTATTATTATTTCTGAGCACCTTAACAAATACATTGGTTCTGTAGAGTGTTAAGGGGTAGAGCAGGGAATGTACCAAGAGTTGGGAAAACTCTATGCATGCCAAATGATTTTGATATTTTTTAATAATTGGGGTGTTGGTTAAGTGCTTACTCTGCATCAATCTACTGAACTAAGCCCTGGGGTAGTTATAGGATAATCAGATCAGACACAGCACTTGCCCCATATGGGGCTCACAATCTAAGCTTTTCCCCATCCCCTGAAGCATCTGTAAAACAATACTGGAAACTCTGATAACTGTCCTTTACTTTGAGTGCTTGTGGGCACTCACAGTTGGCCTCACAGTTGGTTTTAGAAGGCAAGAGCTCAAGACTGAGCACAGTGATACTCGACAATGTCTTGAGCTAGCCAGACCAGCCTACAGATGTTCTACACAAGCTCTTTGAGGGTAGGAATTATGTCTGCTTATGGTATTGTACTCCCACAAGCACTTAGTACAGTGCTCTGCACAGATTAAATGTTCAATAAATACCAAACATTGATTAAGAGCTTTCCATACAGGAAGGTCCATTGCCCACAGAAAGAGACAAGTTCCTCCACTGCTTGCAGAAAGTGACAAGTTTCTTTTCTGCCCTATTCCAGTTTCCTGGTTCTGGGTCCTCTCATTTTACTAAATAAAATAAAATAATCACTGCTCCATAGAACTTCAACCCTTTGGCTTAAAAGACTGCAGCAGTGAGAAAAACGTCCAACTCTCCTCATATATGATGTAGGGAATATTTCCAGCCCTTTCTCTTCCACAACTCCAGAAAAGATCCTAGGTAATCCTGAGCTCAAGGGAGTCTCAAGCATACCAAAAGGCCAATTAAAATCAACGTCAATAGACCTTCAGTTTACTTTTGGGAAGTCCCTTCTTTATCTGGGGCGGGGAGAGGGGGGAACTGGGGTAAAGCCCACAGGTGCCAGCTGGTTTGGCATTCAGGACAGTTTGACTTGTAGGAAATTCAGAGCTTCCACAGGCACTGGTGAGTGGTTTCAACATTTCAACAGGCTGGCTTTTCACACCACAAAAATGTGTTTTCATTTCAAGTGAATCAATGATCTGCCAAAAGCAGGCATCTCACGAATGGCAGTGATCACAAAGAGTTGTACTTAGGATGCAGGAAAGAAGGCTTTAAACTCTACACTTTAATAGCATCTGAATCTAAGAGCTTGCTATATGCTTCCTCCTTATATTTTTTTATGGTATTTGTTAAGTGCTTACCATGGGACAGGTACTATACTGAGCACTGGGGTAGACACAAGACAATCAGGTTGGACACAGCCTCTGTCCCACTAAGGGCTCACAGACTTACTCCCCATTTTACAGATGAGGTAACTGAGGCACAGAGAAATGGCTTGTCCAAGGTCACACAGCAGACAAGTGGCAAAGCCAATACTAAAACTCATGTCCTCTGACTCCTAGGTCTGTGCTCTTTCCACTAGGCAAGACTGCTCATCTGACCCCAATAAATGAAAAAAATCCAAACATTTAGAAACTGACCTTTGAAAGGTTAGGTGAAGCAACTAGTTTCACAGTAAGCCAAAGCTGAGTTTGAGCATGGGGCTTCTGGGTCACAATGACTCTCTCCCCGCCTTCAAAGCCTTACTGAAGGCATGTCTCCTTTAAGAGGCCTTCTCTAAGCCCTTTTTTCCTTTTCCACTCCCTTCTGTGTTGCCCTGACTTGCTCCCTTTATTCTTCCCTTCCCCGCCCCAGCCCCATAGCATTTATGTACATATCCGTAATTTCATTTATTCATATTCATGTCTATCTCCCCCTCTAGACTGTAAACTCATTGTGGGCAGGGACTATGTCTGCTATATTGTTATACAGTACATTCCCAAGCACTTAGTACAGTGCTCTGCACATAGTAAACACTCAAATACTGACTGACTTCTGAAAAACTGGGGCCAATTTCATCACTTGACCCTGGGAAAGTCACTTCTTTTCTCTCTGCCTCAGTTACCTCATCTGTAAAATGGGGATTAAGACTATGAGGCCCATGGGGAACAGGGATTAGCCTGTCCAACCTGATTAGCTTGTTTCTACCTCAGCATTTAGTACAGTGCCTGGCACATAGTAAGTACCTAAATACCATAAAAACAAACCTCATCCATTCCAATGACTTCAACTAGCACCTCTGTGCTGCTGACCTCTCACCTCCACTGTAATCTTTCATTTCCTCTTGTGTCCAGGACACCTCTACATAAACGTTCCACTAGCACCTTAAGCTCCATAGTTCTAAAATTAAGAAGCAGCATGACATAGAGGATAGAGCACAGGTCTGGGAGTCAGAAGGCCATGGGTTCTAATCCCAGCTCTACCACTTGTCTGCTGTGTGACCCTGGGCAAGTCACTTCACTTCTCTGTGGCTCAGTTTCCTCATCTGTAAAATGAGGTTTGAGACTGTGTGCCCCACCTGGGACAGGGACTGTGTCCAATCTGATTTGCTTGTATTTACCCCAGCATTTAATGTAGTGCCTGGCGCATAATAAGCACTTAACACCATTATTATTATTATTATTATTATTATCAAAATTGACATATTCTTTCCCTCTAAAATACATCCCCCTCCTATCTTCCTGTCAATCAATCAATTGTATTTATAGAGCACTTACTGTGTGCAGAGCATTGTATAACAGAGTTGGTAGACACATTCTCTGCCCATAACAAGCTTGCAATCCAGAGGGACAGTTAACAACCCTATTATTTTCCCTGTCTCTGAAGGCCATTAACAACTTATTGTCCTTGACTACTCTCCTTAAACTTTCACATTCATCCTATCACTAATTCCTGTTGGGTTTTCCTCCAGACCATTTCCCTAATCCTCTCTGTGTCCTTTCTTCACTCTACTGCCCAGTTCATTTTTCAAAACATCAATCAGTAGTATTTACTGAATGCTATGTGCAGAGCACTTGGGAGAGTACGATACAACAGAGTTGGTAGATATGATCCCTGCCCACAAAGGAGCTTACAGGCTAGAGGAGGGGACTAACATTAAAATAAATTCTTGGTAGGAGAAGTGGCAGAGTGTAAAGATAAGTACGTAAATGCTGTGGGACAGAGGATGGGCTGAATATCACTGTGCTTAAGGTGTACAGATCCCAGTGTGCCTAGGTGACGCAAAAGGGAGCTCCAAAAGGGGAAATGAAGGCTTAGTCAGGGAAGACCTCTTGGAAGAGAATGCAGTCTGCACACTCCGCTCCTCTAGCGCTCATTTACTCACAGTGCCCCAGTTCCATCTATCTCGTTGCCAACCCCTTTCCCACATCCATATATGCCAGACTGCCACACACCCCATCCTCAAAGCCTTATTGAGGTCACATCTCCAAGAGGCCCTCCTCAATTAAGTCCTCTTTCACTTGGCTCCCTCTCCCTTTTGGATGGTCTATCCACTTGGATCTGTGACCTTTAGGTATTTGATATTCATGCCACTCAAAAACCCACAGCACTTACGTACATACCTTTAACATATTATAAATTATTTATTCATATCAATGTCTGTCTCTCCCTCAAGACTGTAAAGTCATTGTGAGCAGGGAACCTGTCTGCCACCTCTGTTATATTGTACTCTTCCAAGCACTTAGTACAGTGCTCATAATAAGTGCTCAATAAATACCACTGATGATGTTGCTGAGTGGTGCTTTGTCAGATATGAAGGTGGGGAGAGTTCCAGGCCAAATCAAGGATGTGTGCTTAAGAGAATGGCAAGATAGATGAGTTTAAAATACAGTGAGTAGGCTGGGGCTGAAAGAATGAAACAAACAATAGTGCCCACATCACCAACTCCTCTTTTTTAAAAAAATGATGGTGTTTGTCAAGCATTTACTATGTGTCAGACACTGTACTAAGTGCTGAGGTAGATACAAATTAGGTTGGGTATAGTTCATGACCCACATGGAGCTCCCAAGTCTTAATCCCCAATTTACAGATGAGTTAACAGGCACAGAAAAGTTAAGTGACTTACCCAAGTCACATAAGACAAGTGCAGAGCAAGAATTACAAACCAGGGCTACCTTGGGCTCAATGGTTACCCATTCCTCTCCATGTCACAAAAACTCCTGACTGTTGACCTTAGAGCTTATCATCAGCTCTCTCTCTCTCCTCACCCCACCTCACACTCTGAACCCAACCGTATCTCTTTTTCAACTCTTTACATATGACTCCATCACATGTTTCTCCCTTTCTGGAACTCCCCACCACTCAAAATCCACCAGACCACAGCTCTCCCCATCTTCAAAGCCCTTATGAAACTTCACCTCCTCTGGGAGGCTTTTCTTGATTAATTATTCTTCTCCCCAGGCTATAATCTCCTAACTACCACCTCAGCATTTTTGCAACACCTCTGCACTTATGCATTCACAACCACCCCTAGCACTTTTATTCATTTATCATTATTATTATCAACACATTAACATATAATTAACATATTTGTTTAGCACTTGCTATGAGACAATCATTATATAAGCAGAGAGGACTCAGTCCCTGTGCCACATGTGGCTAACAATCTAAAAGGGAGTACGATACGGTATTTTATCTCCATTTTATAGATGAAGAAACTGAGGCGCAGAAGTGATTGCCATTTTAACATTCATACATTTTACAAGCACTTAGTCATCCATATTTTCATTCTATTCTTCCTCCTATCTGTAATGTATTTTGTGCCTACCTTGTCATTAATTGATAAGCTCTTTGAGGGCAGGGATCCTGTCTTCCAATTCTAATACACTTTCCTAAGCACTTAGGACAGTTCTCTGTACACAGTAGGTACTCAGTCAGTCATATTTATTTGGCACTTACTGTGTGCAGAACAATGTACTAAGCACTTGGGAGAGTAGAATTTAACAATACAACTGACATTACCTGTCCATGATGTATTGATTGATTATGAATCCATAAAGCTTGTTCCACTAAGAAAGTCAAGTCATCTTCTTCTACATCCTTTGGGAAGAAGTTGTTATGGAGAACCTCCTGAGATACTTTGAAGTATTCAAGGTATGTTAAGGAAGGCAATGGGAGCATATGGTGGACACTCTCTCAGAGTTTAGAGATAGGAGCAGAGCAGAATCGGGGTGTGGGGTGAAGGAAGAACTGGATCAATCAATCAATAGTATTTACTGAGTGCTTACTATGTGCAGAGCACTGTACTAGGCATTTGGGAGAATACAACAGAGTGGGCAAACACATTCCTTGCCCACAACGAGCTTACAGTCTAGAGGGGGAGAATGAGGAATGGGAAGTAAATGGCAGGAATGAATGGAGGAAGAAGTTTAGGTAAAGCCTTGAGCCTGCAGGATTAGAGTGTTAAAAAAAAATTGAGAGCCTAAAGAAGGAAAAGTGATAGCAAGAAAAATATCTTCATCCATGTGTGGGGAAGAAAGAGCATACTTTGGTTCCAAACAAGTTAAACTGTGAGAATCATTGAATTGATGTCAAAACATTTTCTGAACAAGTTGGAATCTTCAGTAGCAAACCTTGGGAAACACAGGCTGCTTTGTAGAAAAGGTGGACTACCAGCAAGCCAGGTAAGATTCAGGGAGCTTTCAACTTCAAACACCAATTTGTTAATTTATGGGACGTGATATTGTGCTCCAAAATTGAGTTACATACTACATATCCATTACTGTCAACATCTTTTCAGTTTAAAACTCAATGGTACTGAGTGCTTATTGTGTGTAGAGCACTGTATTAGGCACTTGGGAGAGTACAATACACAAACATGAAGCAACAATGACAAGTTTCCTTATGGACTTAATGTTAGCAATAGTTTCAGTGTACATAGTGCTTTTATTTTTCCAAAGCATTTGCATCTCTATCACATTTATTGCTCATGGTGTACCTGAAGTAGGCAGAAACGGGCATTATTATCCCCATTTTACAGATAAGGAAACACTCACAAAGCCATCAAGCAATTAATCCAGTCACAGAATGGATCTGTGAGAGGGGCACTAACACCCAACAGTCCTCATTCCCAAACCCAGGCTCCTTCTATTAAACCCACTGTATACCCTTTAAACAATGCCCATTGTTGTTTTCATAAAACACTCGTGTTCATTTACCTTTACAATGCTAGGATGATTTAAACAAATTAAATAACAAGTATGGCATCATGGCAAGACCACAAGCCTGGGACTCAGCAGGACTTGGGTTCTAATCCCATCTCGGCCACTTCTCTGCTGTGTGACCTTGGGCAAGTCATTTAACATCTCTGTGCCTCAGGTACCTCGTCTGTAAAATGGGGATTAAGACTGTGAGCTCCAGGTGGGACATGGACTCTGTCCAACCTGATTAACTTATATCCACCTCAGCTCTAAGTACAGTGCCTGGCACATAATAAGCACTTAACAAATACTGACTGGGAGTCAGAAAACCAGATTCTAATCCCAATTTGTTTATGTGATCTTGGAGAAGTCACTTGACTAGTCTATGCCTCAGTTTCCTTTTCTGTAAAATTGGAATTCAATGCCTATTCCCCATTCCCTTCAGATGGTGAGCACTATGTGGGGAAAGGATTGTGTCTGATCTGATTATCTTGCATCTATTCCAGTGTTCAGCATACCGTTTGGCAATTAGTAACCGCTTAAATGCCAGGTTTAATTACAATTACAGTATTGTTAATGATAATAATAGCCAATGAAATGCATGATTTTCAACCATGTGGAGAGGGTATGGAGTATGCAGGCAGTGCTTATCACAGTCATGATCCACAGTGCTCCCTGATGCTTCAGGGCACACTGCAAACATGGAAATGCTCATAAACATAGGACGTGTAACATTAGAATAAATAGCCCTTTATCCTAGGTCCACCTGCCCAAATGGAATGAGCCTATGAATGATCCCAAGAGAGATTTAGCGCCCCCACTTTCACCCGTCACCCTTCTTCCCTGTCCGGGGAGTGCAGAGAAAGCCAGAAAAAATGGCTTCAAGCCCTTTGGGCCTGGCCACAGTCTATCTATCACAAGGCTGTATGTTCTGCTGAGTCTGGTGATGTGAGTCCAGACCAGGCTGGGCCTTAAGGACAGGCCACCCAAGAGATGGACTTTAGACTCAATCTGGCTGCCTGCCCCTGGAGAATCCCAGGGCCTCCAGAACTCTGCTCCCAGCTTCCTTCTCTCCCCAAAGCCCTATGCTGCTGCAAGGGCTCCTGATTCAGTCCGCATTCCCAGGAACATTCCCCATATCAGTAGGAAACCCAGGGGGAGAGCAAAACTAATCTTCCCACATGGGCACTTCATGAGACTGGAGCCAGACTGGACCAGCCAGCCTGTGGGGGCAGACTAGACAGCCTCCCTTAGTCAGATCACCTCAGTCCCTGTCAAACCCCACCCCCAGACACAGCAGCCCACTCACCTTAGCCCAGACCCTGAAACACAGAGGGGGTAAGGAACAACTATTGGCACCATTACCAGACCACACAACAGGTTTCTTTCCAGTGTAAGTCTGGAGGACCAGGGAGCCCCATCCCAGGGGTATGATGGGTCTGCCAGCCTCATGCAGATTAAGCAGATTCTAGGATGACAACATATCCTCCTCATGCTAAGGTTACAGAGGGCATTAGAGTACTTATGCCACTCCCTTCCTCTGCCACAGATTCCTCACTAGCTGTTACTCAAGTCACTGGCAGTGTCACCTAGTAGAAAGAATGAGAGCCTCAGAGTCAGAGGACCTGGGCTGTGTAACTTTGGGCAAGTCCCTTAACTTCTCTGTGCCTCAATTCCTCATCTGTTAAGTAGGGATTTAATACCTGTTCCCCCTCCTATTTAGATTGTGAGCCCTGTGTGGGCCAGGGACTGTTTCTGACCTGATTATCTCTACCTTCCCCAGCACTTAGAACAGTGCTTGACACATAGTATGCCCTAAATACCAAGATAATTATTATTAGTATCATCATCATTATTATTATAGTATTGTACCTTGGAACTTTTGAAAGCCATGCAAGCTTTAACAATCAAGCAATCATATTTAATGAGCACTTTGTGCACAGCACTGTACTAAGCACTTGAGAGAGTACAATATAACATAGTTGGTAGACTTATTCCCTGCCCTCAAAATCAAGAGGGGAATTCAGACATTAATATAAATAAATTACTGGCATGTACATAAGTGCTGTGGGGCTAAGGCATGGGTGAATTAAGGGAGAAAGTTGCTGCTCACTAAAGTGGATGGTCCATTTCCAAAGAAATGCAGTTTTTCCTCCAGAATGCTTTCCACTCTGGAAGTCCATAGCACAGCAAGCAAATGGGAAAATGCCTTGAAAAACAGACTTTGCAGACCTCCCTCTCAATTTAAATGGGTGTTTCAATTTAGCAGTGCAGGGAACAATCATTTGATAGTGAAATATATCTCCTGCAGAGCAGCTTCCTACAAGGAGTAATTTAGACCCCAGAAGTGGAATTCATCCCAATCCATTGGGTTCCAAATTGAGAGAGGGAGAATCAATCAATCAATCATATTTATTGAGCGCTTACTGTGTGCAGAGCACTGTACTAAGCGCTTGGGAAGTATAAGTTGGCAACATATAGAGACAGTCCCTACCCAACAGTGGGCTCACAGTCTAGAAGGGGGAGAATAATAATGACGGCATATATTAAGTGCTTACTATGTGCAAAGCCCTGTTCTAAGCACTGGGGAGGTTACAAGGTAATCGGGTTGTCCCACGTGGGACTCACAGTCTTCATCCCCATTTTCCAGAGAACAGCCAATCACCAACCAGGAGAGAAAAGGAGACGGGTGAGCTGATGGACAGACTCACCCAAATTCACAGTTAATTGTTAGAAGGAAGGTGGAGTTCTCTGGAAGCACTCTCCTCAACATCTTCCACCTCTGTCCCCCGTGACCTCCCGCTCCTCCTGCTCCTGACCCACCAACACATTAACGATAGAAGCCACGGTGTCAGAAATTCATCATCAAGGCTCCCTCCCCTGCTTATTTCCCACGAAATAATTGAACCCTTCCACTCTTCGATCTGGTTCTGCTGGAAGTGATTCCTGTCAGACAATCGAATAAGTAATTGCTTGTAGAAATATAATCAAGGCTCAAGAGGCAAGGATAGTGAGGGTGTTCCTATGGCCTGCTGGGCTGCAGACCACCTGTTTCCACTTAGTTTTATTAAAAACCACACTCTTGAACTAAACATCTTCCAGCTTTGGCCTCATCCCAAATGAGGATTTGAAGGGGAGGCTTGCAAACAATATGCTCCATTATTTTTGAGTAATGGGAAAATATACAACATTTTTTTCCCATGGAACCCTATAGGGACATGTTTTGACAAATAACTCCAAAAATATTGAAACATGAGTTGCACGCATGCAACATCTCCTGAAAGGTGAATTTGGAACCATCCTGGAGGCATTATTGGAAATAGCAATTGAGTAGTCTCTCTGATGCATGCCCTTACCCCCAAATTAGTTGGGGGGGATTCTCATGCAATTTGGGGTAACAACAAATAGATGGATTCTGCCACTCCTACCTTCTCCACTTCTCCAAACTCCAAAGAGAGAAAGAAAATGAAGTTGTAAGAAAGTAACTGCAATTGCATTAATATCTGCAACCACTTAGAGTTCCTACTGAGAATACCACGTGCTGCGCTGGAACCCTAGGGATATGCTGAACTGTGGTTATACCTTCCTCTCCCTGAGCCTCAAATAGGGATCCACTTTCTTTCAAGCACATTTGAAATTCAGCTGCACGAATCATTAGGACCTTGGAGCCTATTTGGATAAAATATCCAACCTTGGTTGGGGTGATCGGAAGACATTATTAAGAGCTCATCCTGAATTTTCAACTTCCAACATTCCATTGTAGTGGATTTTTCCACCTGGGGAACAATGTCAAAGTGAAATAAAAATGGGAAGCAGCAAGGCCTAGTGGAAAGAGCACAAGCCTGGGACTCAGAGAACCAGGGTTTTAATCCCTGCCACTTGTCTTCTGTGTGACCTTGGGCAAGTCACTTAACTTCTCTGTGCTTCAGCTACCTCATCTGTAAAATGTGGATTAAGACTGTGAGCTCCATGTGGGTATGAACAGTATCTAGTATGTTGTATCTATCCCAGGCCTTAGTATAGTGCTTGCACAAAGTATGTGCTGAACAAATACGATTTTTAAAAAATACCACTGATTGGGAGGAATTTGAGACACCGAACAGGATCAGTCCTGGTCGTTGTAAAATGCTGGGGCCACACAATTTTATGGCCCTAGAGGCATGAGAACTAGGGAGGAGAGAAGCTCAGGAGAAAAGGAGAAGGTAGGTTGTTATATTTTCCCCATGGGTTTCCAGGACTCATAGTCCACAGAAATATTTCTCAAGGTAAAGAGGGAATCAGGGGGCATTGACATCCACAAACACCTGGGAATTTGAACTAGACTGTGTACATACTCAAAGGTCAGAGAGTCAAAAATGTTGTATGAGAAGTACAAGCCACAGAAATACTTTCCTGAACTCCCACCCTAAGCAGGATTATATATAAACCATCCTGACTCATGGTATCCCATTTTTCGTCCAAGAACTGATTCCTTACCTACTCTTACACCCTGCAGGTTACCTATTCTATTGTTTAGTTCCTTTATGAGCAGGAAATGCTTCCTTAAATTCAGTTAAATCCCTACTATAAATTAGAGGTTGCCCTTTTCTTATATGGTATTTGTTAAGCACTTACAATGTGCCAGGTACTGTACTAAGCACTGGGGTAGATATACACTAAAAAGGTTGGACAGAGTCCCTGTCACACATGGGGCTCACATTCTTAATTACTTTTTTACAGATGACGTAACTGGGGCTTAGAGCAGTTAAATGACTTGCCCAAGGCCACACAGCAGATAAGTGGTGGAGCTGGGATTAGAACCCAGGTCCTTCTGACTCTCAGGCCTATGCTCTATCCACTAGACAGCACAGCTTCTCTTCCATCTGCTCCCTCCTACCCACAATTTCCTTCACCTTACAAATCAAGACTTCCTTCTTGGAACCTTGCTAATATGGTGATTGGGTGGATCTAGTGTTAAACTGTAATCATGTTGTGGGCACGGAATGTGTCTACCAACTCTGCTGTACTCTCCTCTAGACTGTAAGCTCATTGTGGGCAGGGAATGTGCCTGTTTGTTATATTGTACTCTCCCAAGCGCTTAATACAGTGCTCTGCACAAAATGTTCAATAAGTATGACTGACTCCCAAGTGCTTAATACAGTGCTTTCCACATAATAAGCACTCAATAAATACCAGTGATGATGATGCAAAAGAAAATTTTATTGTTAATGGAAAGAATGGCGCCAAACCTTATAACACAAGGAGAATCAACACAGGAGTTTTCTGTGAAGGCCTGGTTAGTAAGCAATGAAGGACATCGTCTAGTGGTGGTGGTCTTAACGTCTTCTTTTTCTTCCTCATCCAAAGTGCTACAAAAGGTCCATTCCCCAGGAGAGGAGTTTATGGGAAAAAAAAACTTTGATTATCTCACTTCATTGGTGTTTAATAAAACATACTAGTCTCTGAATGCCATGCTGTTAATTGGGATATAATGTTTTTATGAGTTAATCCTTCATTATTAAGTGTCAAGTCATTTCCTTTTCATAGTGACTCCATGAATATACTTTCTCCAGAACGCCCTGTCCTCTGTCATAATCCACAACCTAACGGTTCTTCTGTTATATTGTTAGGGTCTCTATCCATCTAGCTGCTGATCTGCCTCTTCCATGTTTTTCCTGGTCTTTTGCTAGCATTAGTGTCTTCTCCAGAGAATTAGTCCTCCTGATTGTGTCCAAATTATACTAATCTAAATCGAGGTATTTGGCCTTCCAAAGACCACGAGTTAATCCATAGAAGACAGCAAAGAACCTATTAAATGGAGGCTCATTTGTTTTGATTAAGAAGGTAAAGGAGCAGCTGTTACATATAATAAAATGACCCTAGCCTTGTCATAGTCCTTCAGAGTTGCTAGTTTAATGAGGCCTCCACTTGGAATAGCTTGACTTACATAAACCAACATCACATAAGCCAACACAACATAAACAAACAGTTACTAAATCTCACTGACTGCTGAACAGCACTGTACTCCCTGTGTGATTCCTACATGAATAAACTCCCTTCGGGCTCCTTCTATTTCCCTTAAATATAATTTTCGCACCTATTTAAGTATACCAATGGAAGACCCAGATCCACCAAATCATCTTTAGTTGAAGCTCTTTAAGTTTGAAACAACAATAAATGGAATTTTTTTTGCAAGCTTACTGTATGCAAACCACTGTACTAAGTGCTTGGGAAAATATAATACGACGCTTGGCAGATGTGATTACTGCCCTCAGGGAGCTTACATTCTATGAGGGCAGACAGGCATTAGAATAGATTAAGGGTAGGGGAAATGGTAGAGCATAATATTTACAGAAGTACTGTGCGCTGGAAGGAATATCAAAGTGCTTAAGAGGTATGCAGTCGAGTTCATAGTCAATGCAGAGAGGAAGAGGGATGGGGAAATAAGGGGCTTAGTCTGGAAAGGACCCAGAGGAGATGTGATTTTAGGAGGGTTTTGAATTGGGGAGAATGGTGGACTGTTGGATGTGAAGGGGGAGGACACAGGCAAGGGGTCGGTGGTGGAATGGATAGACTAGATTGAGGAACCAAGAATAAGTTGGTGTTAGAGGAGCAGAGTGTGCAGGTTGAATTGTAGCAGGAGATCAATGAGGTTAGAGAATAATAGCAATAATAATGGTATTTGTTAAGCACTTACTTTGTGCCAGGAACTGTACTAAGTGCTGGGGTGGAACCAAGCAAAATGAGTTGGGTAGGTGGGAAAGAGATGATTGAGAGCCTTAAAACCAATGGTAAGAAATTTCTGTTTAATGTTTTAGACTGTGAGCCCACTGTTGGGTAGGGACTGTCTCTATATGTTGCCAATTTGTACTTCCCAAGTGCTTAGTACAGTGCTCTGCACATAGTAAGCGCTCAATAAATACGATTGATTGATTGATTGATTGATTGATTGATTGATGATGATGAGGAGGAGGAGGGGTGTGAAACCACTGGAGGTTTTGAGGGAGTGAGAAGATATGAACTGAACAGTTTTTCAGAAAAGTAGGGTCAAGTATGGACTGGAGAGTGAAGTGATAGATTGCAGGGAGGTTGGTGAGGAGGCAGAGATCAAGACGGGATATGATAAGTACTTGGATCAGAGTGGTAGCAGTTTAGTTGGAGAATAAAGAGCAAATTTTAGAGATGATGTGAAGGTGGAATTGACAAGACAGCACATTGAATGTGTGGATTGAATATAAGAGAGAGAGATGAGTCAAGGATAATGCCAAAGCTATGGGCTTTTGAGACAGGGAGGATGGTGGTGCTGTCTACAGTGATAGGAAAGTCAGTGGGCAACAGAATTTGGGTGGGAAGATGAATAATTCTATTTTGGACATGTTAAATTTGAGGCATCAACAGGACATCCAAGTAGAGATGTCCTGAAGGTAGGAAAAAATGCAAGGTTACAGAGGAGAGAGATCAGAGCTGGAGAAGTAGATTTGGGAAACACCCATATAGAGATGGTAGTTAAAGCTGTGGGAGTAAATGAGTTCTCCAAAGGACTGGAAGTAGATGGAGAATAGAAGGGGAACCAGAACTGAACCTTGAGGCATGCCTGCAGTTAGAGGTTGGGAGTCATAGGAGGAGCCTGTGAAAGACTGAGAAGGAGCAGTCAAGGAGACAGGAAGAGAATCAGGAAAGGACAGTGTCAATGAGGCCAATGTGAGATAATGTTTTCAGGAAATAAGAAGGATCCACAGTGTAAAAGGCAACAGAAAGATCCAGAAGGATTAGGATGGAGTAATGCCCATTAGATTTGGCAAGGAGGTCATTGGTGGCCTTTCAGAGAGCAGTACTGGTGACAGTATTCAGAGGGTGGTGGAGGGGATCAAGGAAATAACTGGAGAGGGAATGGAGGGAGTGTGTGTAGACAACTTATTCAAGGAGTTCAGAGAGCAATGGTAGGAGAGAGATGGGGTGATAACTGGAAGGTGCCCTGGGTCGAGAGAGTTTTTTTTTTTAGGATACATGGGAATTTTTGAAAGCAGTGGAGAAAGAGCCATTGAAAAAAGAGCGACTGAAGATAGCAGAGAGGAGGCAATTACTCTGATAAGGTGAAAAGGGGTGGTGTCAAAATCACAGGTGAGGGGGGCAGAATTGAGAGGAGGTGGAAGATCTCCTCTTAAGACATGTCTGGGAAGGAGGGGTTGGAGGAGGAAGGGACTGTAGAGGAGCAGGAGAGATTTTATGGAAACCACGCCTAATGATTTCAATTTCATCAATTTGGTATATGGCCGGGGCAAGAGATTTGAGGGGGGCGGGGGGCACCATCCCAAGAATCAAAGGGTGGAGTGCATTGGGAAAATTGAACCTGCTCCTTAAAACTGTGATACAGGCCTTAGTCTGTCCTATAGTTCTGGCTTCCTACAATCTAGCTAGAGATGTGGCTAAAACAGTACTTCAATCAATGGTATTTGTTAAGACCTTACTACGTGCCAAGCATTGTACTAAATGCTGGAGTAAATGCAGTATATGCAAATCAGACACAGACCCTGTCCGACATGAGGCTTACCGTCCAAGTAGGAAGGAGAAAAAGTATTGAATCTCCATTTTACAGATGGGGAAACAAACACAGAGAAGTGAAGTGACTTGCCCAAGGTTACACAGCAGGCAAGTGGTAGAGCTGGTATTAGAACCCAGGTCTTCCGACTCCGAGGCCTGTACTCTTTCCACTAGTCCACGCTGCTCCTCCTGAATAAAAGGTGTCAGAGGCTTCCATTAGGGATGCAGAGAGTAAAGTTAGGGACATTAGGATGCTTTGATAGATGGATGTGACATGGTTGCATAAAGGGACTGTAGAAAATTAGGTGAATGTTGGATGGTTGAACAAAAGAATGGATGTAAGAAGGATAGCGACCACCTGCCTCCTTAACATCTCTGGTGCCACTATCAGAGAGCATATTCTAGACTGAATGGACCATTGGTTTGATCCAATAATGCTCTTCTTTAAGGTTTTAGATTCTGTCTTAATTTATTACCCTGTTCTTCTCCTATCCAACACAGATATAAAAAGCAGAATGGCCTAATGGATAAAGCACAGGCCTGGAAGCCAGAGGACCACTTGTGTGCCATGTGACCTTGGGCAAATCACTTAACTTCTCTGTTCCTCAATATACCTACTCTTTCATACTCTCCAAAGCGCTCTACACTCAGTAAGCACTCAAATACCACTGATTGATTGACTGTCAGGGAATTAGTCAATACCACATGGGTGTTGTATCAAGCTTGGTCAGTTCCACGATATGGACTTTCTTTAGCATTGAGTTTTGAAAGAACACAGTCCTCATATTTTAGGAGAATTAGATGACTGGGGCTGGAGAGGCTTTGCTATTCCTAAAAAGAGAATCTTGGGAATTTCTAGAAGCCTCCCTCCCAAAAGGTGCTCGCATATCTTTGGGTTAATCTTCTGGGTCAGTTGGAGAGTATGAAAGCCATCAAAAATGGACACACTGTAGTCAACAAGTATGGGCCAATGTCACTTTTCATTAAAAAAAATAGAAATAAATTAAATAATGATACTTGAGCACTTACTGTGTATTGAGCCCTCTACTATGCTCTTGGGAGAGTATACTAGAATAGATGATTGAAGTGTTTTTTTTGCCTGAAGACTGATATGTAGCACCTTTTTAAATGTTATGAAAGTGTATTTTTCCATCTTTTTCTTTCCAAGAAAAGAGAACCTTTCATGAAAGCAAGGGGATAAGGCCTTCTTTCCAAACCAACCCCAGATCCGTGTCACAAGATATGAAGGTGTACCTTCTCCCCGACTTTTATATAAAGTAGCTTTATTGATGATGCAAAGAAATAAAAGTTCCTGAAAGTATTTTTTTTCTTTCATTTCATCCAAGTATTTTATGGATCCCATACAAGTTGGCAATCGGAGTTTTCTTTCTAATGTCTGAGTCTGTTCCCCAGACCATATGAGTGAAGGCCCATCTCGGAATGATGAAGAACCTTTCAATTAATGGTATTGGAGCACTAACTGTGCAGTCATGTACTAAACACTTGGGAGAATACAATAGAGTTGGTAGTAATTATGACACTTGTTAAGCACTTATTTTGTGCCAAGCTCTGCTCTAAGCACTCTAATCAGGTCAGACACAGTCCCTATCCCACATGGGACTCACACTCATAGCCCCATTTTACAGATAAGGTAACTGAGGCCCAGAGAAGTTAGGTAACTTGCCCAAGGTCACACAGCAGATATGTGGCAGAGTAGGGATTAGAGCCCAGGTCCTTCCGAGTCCCAGGCCCATGTTCTATCCATTAAGACCCACTGCTTCTCGTCAATAGATATAATCCCTGACATTAAAGAACTTACAAAATAATGGGAAAGACAATCATTAAAATAAATTCAGGTAGGAGAGAGGACATGTACATAAGCACTGAAAGGGTGGGGGTGGCGGGGGCATGGACTGTATTGGTGACACAGAACACCATGGGGAGATGAGAGATTAGTCAGAAAAGGCTTCCTGGAGGAAATATGATTTTTAATAGGGCCTTGACTTGTTCTTAACCTCCTACTCGTAATTTGTCAGGCACTGTTGAAGAACTATCCACAGCATGATCAAGATCAAGTAAGTGGGTTTTAATGAGATGCCAAATCTGAAGGCTGTACTCTTCCCATTCTGAAGAAGGTGTTGACATGGAAAGGTACGGTCCAATTTAGGAGGGATCTTGTTCTCTATGATACACGGTGCTGGGCCTCAAAGTCTGGAATCATGGCTAATGTCTCCTCCTGTTGCTCTGTGGCATCTGTCGGCACAATACATCCAGCCCAGCCCATCTGGGTTCAGCCAGACAGTGTTGTTTGTTTAACTGCTAAATGGTTTGTGGAGGCAGCACAAGTCCAAGGGAATCCAATACTGAGCAGCAAGCAATTGAGTTAACTACCGGATAGCATGTCTATTGACAAATAGATCATCAATGAGGACAGAGGTCAAGCCCAAAATGTTACTGGCTGACAGAGTGATCTATGCAACCAGGTGCAACAATCAGCCCCAAGAATCCACCACTTTGTTCCACATCCCAACTACCCTGTAATTTATACCGAGCCACCTCCGAAGGATCTTTAGTTCCAATACAGAAACGTACATTCCAAGAAATATCCAATTCCACTTAGCCATCTGAGAAAATAATAAATAAAGCCCTGTGAGTCATGGAGATGGAAAACGCAAGGAACCAGATGGCTGGCCATTAAACTACAGATGTGCCAAAGTTACAATGGTCCCCACAATTACAGTGGCTAAGCCCCCACTAATTGATGCTGACAGGTGACATTCAACTGCTGTGGCTGTTAAAGAATAAATCACTGCTCAAAAAGCCCAAGTTCAAAAAAAATATCAGGGGTGTGTTTTGGTCTGGGTGCCTGAAGGTAAGCAATTAACTGCATAACTTTGAGGCGGGGATCTATAAGAGGAATAAGTCATTAAATCCAAATTGGAAATTCTTCCTTTAAGTGATGTGTATGTACACGTCACCCCCTGAAATGTCCAGTGAAAGCAAACTCCTGCGCAATCATGAACGGAAGCTGCCTGTGGCTTCTCTGTGCCTCCCTCAAATGTTATCACTACTCATTATGTTATTTGCTAAGCCCTTACTATGCTTGAGAAGCAGCGTGGCTCAGTGGAAAAGAACACGGGCTTTAGAGTCAGAAGTCATGAGTTCAAATCCCGGGTCCACCAACTGTCAGCTGTGTGACTTTGAGCAAGTCACTTAACTTCTCTGTGCCTCAGCTACCTCATCTGTAAAATGGGGATTAAGACTGAGCCCCCCGTGGGACAACCTGATCACCTTGTAACCTTGCCAATGCTTAGAACAGTGCTCTGCACATAGTAAGCACTTAATGCCATTATTATTATTATTATTATTACCAAGCACTGTCCTAAGCACTGGTGTATTCATTCATATTCATTGAATGCTTACTGTGTGCAGAGTAACGTACTAAGTAATTGGGAGAGTACAACAATAAACAGACACATATTCCCTGGCCCCATTGAGCTTACAGTCTAAAGATACAAGATAATCAGGTCAGACACTTCCTGTCCCACATGGGGCTAAGGGCCTTAAGTAGGTAGGTGAGCAGGTATTGAAACCCCATTTCATGCCATTATGGTATTTGAATTTAGTCTGCTCTCAGGCCCATGAGTCACCATTTCACACAATCAACCGCCACATCTTTACGAGGCTATCCTGGGCTGTCAAATTTCCTTTGCCCAGAGACAACTAATTCCCAAGATCTTTGTGAACAGATGGGCCCAAAACTTTGATGTAAGGGCAGAATGATCCACCCAAAGCCTAGTTGGCTGCCCATTTGAGTTCTACCCATAACCCCTTTCACTGAGGAGTGCAGTAGCTCAGTCTGTTCCACCTTTGATCTATTGCAGCAGCTACACAGATCTCATAAAATTGCACCTTTACCAACTGCCACTTCTCTCCTGACTGTAGTAGAATTTGGTACTACTTTGTACTCTCACAAGCACTTAGTACAGTCCTCTGCACACAATAAATGTTCGATGAATATGATTGATGGGTTGATTGATAATGCCAGATGTGAACTCCATGTAGGACAGGGACTGTGTCCAACCTGATTAACTTATATCAGCCTCAGCACTTAGAAAAATGCTTGACACGTAGTAAGTGTTTAACCAACAGGATTTAAGAATAGATTGAATATATGGGTTGAAGGAGCAAATGCCAAATAGAACAATAGAGAGAGCAGTTCTGGGTCCAGATGTACATACTCTGTCACTGTTGCCATTCTCTGAACTAGACTTGCACAGCTATATTAGCCACACATTTGTCTCTTAGCAATCTTGTTCATTCAAAGCAGTAATCCCTACTGCTTCAAAGCCCTACACTGAGAGCTCACCTCCTCCAGCAGGCCTTCCCAGACTCCTCCTTCCTCTCCCCCTCCTCCCCCTCCCCCCCCCACTTTATCTCCTTCCCCTCCCCACAGCACCTGTATATATGTATATATGCTTGTACGTATTTATTACTCTATTTATTTTATTTGTACATATCTATTCTATTTATTCTATTTTGTTAATATGTCTTGTTTTGTTGTCTGTCTCCCCCTTCTAAACTGTGAGCCCGCTGTTGGGTAGGGACCGTCTCTATATGTTGCCAACTTGTACTTCCCAAGCACTTAGTACAGTGCTCTGCACACAGTAAGCGCTCAATAAATATGACTGACTGAATGAATGAAAGAATAATGGTCATCACTTCTACCCACCATCAGCTTCTTGCTGAATGGAAAAATAATGAATCATCATGATGGTATTTGCTAAGCACTTACTATGTGTCAAGCACTGAACTAAGCAAAGGGATAGATACAAGCTAATCAGGTTGGACACAGCCCCTGTCCCACATGGGGCTCACAGTCAATCCCCAAAGACTACAACATCCTCAATATAAACACTGCTGAAATCTAATTAAAACCCTGCAGTGGGATTCATCTTCACCAACCTTTCGCTGAACACCTGTGTGGAGTTCTCTTTTTGTGAGGGTCATCCTTTCTTTTCATCCTCCCTCATTTTATAGATGAGGCAAAGAGAAGTTAAGTGACTTGCCCAATATCACACAGCAAACAAGTGGAGGAGTCAGGATTAGAACTCAGGTGCTCCTGACTCCTAAACCCATGCTCTATCCACTAGACCATGCTGCTTGCCTAAGATACATGGGACAAAACACACCCACACCACTACTGCTTGGAATCAATTCACGGTAAGCTCATCCATTCAATAGTATTCATTGAGTGCTTACTGTGTGCAGAGCACTGTACTAAGCGCTTGGGAAGTACAAGTTGTCAACATATAGAGACGGTCCCTATCCAACAGGCTCACAGTCTAGAAGTGGGAGACAGACAACAAAAACATATTAACAAAATAAAATAAATAGAATAATAAATATGTACAAGTAAAATAAAGAGTAATAAATCTGTACAAACATATATACAGGTGCTGTGGGGAGAGGAAGGAGGTAGGGCAGGGAGGATGGGGAGGGGGAGAGGAAGGAGGGGGCTCAGTCTGGGAAGACCTCCTGGAGGAGGTGAGCTCTCAGTAGGGTTTTGAAGGGAGGAAGAGAGCTAGCTTGGCGGATGTGCAGAGGGCATTCCAGGCCAAGGGGAGGACGTGGGCCGGGGGTCGACGGCAGGACGGGCGAGAACAAGGCACAGTGAGGAGGTTAGCAGCAGAGGAGCAGAGGGTGTGGGCTGGGCTGTAGAAGGAAAGAAGGGAGGTGAGGTAGGAGGGGGCGATGTGGTGGAGAGCCTTGAAGCCGAGAGTGAGCTCGTTGTGGGAAGGGAATGTGTCTACCAATTCTGTTGTATCGTACTCTCCCAAATGCTTAGCACAGTGCTCTGCACCCACCGAGGAGGGCCTGAGAGTTAGGGAACCTGGGTTCTATTCCTGCTCCCCAACTTGTCTGTTGTGAAACCTTAAGTCACAACTTCTCAGCATCTCAGTTTCCTCACCTGTAGAATGGTGCTGAATTCCTGTTCCCCTCTTCCTTAGGCTGCGAGCCCCATCTGAAACAGAGACTGTGTGATCTGATATTATCTACCCTAGAGCTTAGTATAGTGTTTGGCACTTAAATAAAACCACAATTATTATGAGTGGATGTTTAATAGATGCTAATGAATGCTAACAGATGTATTTAGTCACTATCTGACAAACTTGTTTCAAGTTTATTGTTCTCTAGACAGTCAGTGGTATTTATTCATCAATCATATTGAGCACTTACTATGTGCAGAGCACTGTACTAAGCGCTTATGAGCACTTACTATAGGCAGAGCACTGTATTAAGCTCATGGTGGACAGGGAACATGTCTACCAACTCTGTTATATTGTGCTCTCCCAAGCGCATAGTACAGGGCTCTGCCCACAGTAAGTGCTCAATAAATACCAGTTTGATAATAATCATTTCCTGATTTCATATCAGCATTACTAGGTTTTGAGTGGCAATCAATCGTATTTATTGAGTGCTTTCTGTGGGCAGGACAGTGTTCTAAGTGCTTGGGAGTGTGCAATGTAATAGATTTGGTTGACATTCCCTGCTACAAAGAGCTTACAGACTAGAAGGGGAAACAAAGTAAATTACAGTTATGTACAAAAGTGCTGGGGGACTGAGGGTTGGGTGAATAAACGGAAAAATCCAAGTGCAAGAGTTATACAAAAGTGAGAGGGGAGTAATGGTGGTTTGTCATGCAATTGCACATGCATGGCACAAAGTAGAGTGGCCTTCCCTATCAAGCCTTCAGTTCTCCAGAGACCTGAGGAAAGAGACCAGTCTTTCTGTGTGGAAAGAGAAGGGCAAAATACCTACTTGCCTTGAATGTTGGGCAGGTGGTCAGAGTGCAGACAAGGCCTACAACATCCTCAATATAAACACTGCCGAAATCTAATTGAAAGCCTGCAGCGGATTCACCTTTATCGACCTTTTGCTGAATGCCTGTGTGGAGTTCTCTTTTTGTGAGGGTCATCATTTCCTTTCATCCTCCCTGGAATTGCTGCTTAACAAAGTCATATTGTGGTTGATGCTTTCTTCTCCTAGCCCCAGGCTCAGGATCCCACTGACAATCCCAAGAGCAGTTAGTTGAGATATTTTCCAAACCTTCCTCTATTCCCGGGAGGAGGGGGAGACTTTATGGCCTGCACAGCATAGAGGAATTCTAGCCTCATCAACACACACACACACACACACACACACACACACACACACACACACACACACACACACAAAAAGGGACTAGACTAAGGCTTCTGTGTGTAAGCAAAGATATGTAAGGGGTTGTTTACTGGCCTTCTTCCTCCTATTGAACTGAGGGGGCAATTGCTTCCATATTTGTTTGGGTTTTCTCCCTGTGGGAGAACTAGTTTTTTGCTAGAATACATTTGAATGGCAAAATAATTTATGCCTAATTGGGGCCTTGGTTTTCAAATTAGACTTTCAAACACATAATCACATAGAAAAGTTCATCACTGTTTTGCCCCTCACTAGGGGGCTTTGCCACACTGTTAAGCTCCTTCCAGATTTCTGATATTTTGCTTCACTGCAGTTTCTCTTCAAAGAGTGTTCTGTAGGAAATCCTCAGATCCAGGTCAATGATAATAGTTGTGGTATTTGTTAAGTGCTCACTATGTACTAAGCAATGGGGTTAGTACAATATGAACAGATCATATACAGTCTGTGTTCCACATAGCATTCACAGTCTTAGCTGGAGAGAGAACAGGTATCATTCCCATTTTTACAGTTGAGGAAAATGAGGCATAGAGAAATTAAGCAACTTGCCTTGTCACACAGCAGGTACAGGCCCATACTCTTTCATTCACTTATTTGTTCATTGTCACATTTATTGAGCACTTATTGTGTGCAAAGCATTGTACTAAGCACTTGGGGGGGGGGTACAACAATAAGCAGGCACTTTCCCTGCCCACAACGAGCTTCCCCTAGGTCCATTACTTCCTAGTGTAAATGCTTTTTGTCCAACGGGGATACCTTGCCCCAGGTGGTCCTCAGCTCAAGTCCCCTTGGTAAACAACTGCAGTATTTGTTTTAAATCAGTAGGGTGATTTTTAAAACAAATTCAGTTGAATAGAAAGGGGTTATTTCATTCATTCATTCAATTGTATTTATTGAGCTGTTGCTGTGTGCAGAGCACTGTACTAAGTGCTTGGGAAGTACAAATCGGCAACATATAGAGACAGTCCCTACCCAACAATGGGCGTTATTTACTTTTGACATATGTTCTGCAATTATAAGCGACTTCCTTTCCTGCCACCCAGGGCTGGCACTAGCTCCACTCTGTTCCATCAAGGTGACCCCCATTCCATCTCACCAGTAGGAATGAGAACAGCAATTGAAGCATGAGGCTTTGTTTAACCTTGGCTGTTAGAATGACTGTGCAGCCATCGCTGTGAACTCTAAATCATGAGGAAAAACTCAACTCTTCTAGCCACAGCTCCCTACTGACTTTTGTTTTTATTTTCTGTACTGTGTGTTTGTCCTTGTTTATGCCATTTTAATGATTTCAGTTTTCCATAGTTCCTGACATGTCCATCTCCAGTTCTCCCCAAGAATATTCATAGAGTGTGAGCTCCTCAAGGTTTGAGTCTGTATAGTCTTTTCCAGTGCTTAGTACACTGTTCGTCACACAGTGCTTGAAAACATTACTACTACTATTAAGTGAGGATTTGGGGGGGCTTTATAGTAATATTAGTAAGTTGGTGTCCACTGACTGTAATGCACCATATTAAATACTTGGGCAAATTATAAGCATAAGACATGCTCCCAGCCCACAATCGGTGGTATTATTTACTCTGTGCAAAACACTGTACTAAGCACTGGAGAATTCAATAATTGAGTTGATAGACACGATCTCTGCTCTGGAAGATCTTACAGTCATCGAGGAACCTATCCTCACAGGTGAGATGGAAATTAAAAAAAATTTACAAATAGGATAATCAGAATTAATAAATTGACTGCAACAATCATACATATGTCCATTAAGTGTTGCAAGGGTACAAAAAAAATGGAAGTGCTAGAGTTGGCTAATGGGTTGTTGTGACTTGGGTGTGGGGAGTTAATTGGGGATGGCTTGTTGTAAAAGGGTTTGGAATTGGGAAGAGCTCTGGTCTGTTGAATTAGTTGGGGAGGGAGTTCCAGATTGGTGGAACAGCAAAGAGTCAGGAGATTCAAAAGCAAGCTACCATCTGAAAGATTGTCAGGGATGGAGGGTGTGGGGTGCAGTGGGAAGGATGACTTGGATCGTTTTGCCTCTATCATATAATGATAGTGGTACTTGTTAAGCACTTACTATGTGTCAGGCACTGTACTAAACAATGGGGTAGATACAAGGCAAATCAGGTTGGACACAGTCCTTGTCCCACATGGGGCTCACAGTCTTAATCGCCATTCTACAGATGAGGTAACGGAGGTACAGAGAAGTTAAGTGACTTGCCCAAGGTCAAACAAAGACAAGAGGTGGAGCTGGGATTAGAACTCAGGTCATCTGACTCCTAAGCCTATGCTGTAACAACTGGGTCATGCTGCTTCCTGAGGAGATAGGGGAAATGGGGCTGAGACTGAAGGGGCCTCAGGCCACTCATCATTCCCAGTGCATGCTGGGATCTTGTTTGTATTTTATGTTTCTCACTGCCTAATATCATTGCTAATATCAGCACCTAATCAATAATGCACCCCAAAGTAACTGCAGAAAAGCCATACGGCCTAGTAGAAAGAGCACGGGCCTGGAAGTCGGAGGACCTGGGTTACAACTCCAGCTCCACCACTTGCCTGCTGTGTAACATTGGGCAAGTCACTTAACTTCTCGGAGACTCAGTTTCCCCAACTGTAAAATGGGGATTTAATATCTGTTCTCCCTCCTACTTACACTGTGAGCCTATATGGGTCAGGACTGTGTCAAGCCCGATTGATTTATATCTATCCTACTGCTTAGAATAGTGCTTGACACATAGAAAGCACTTAAATAACATAAAAAAAAGGAATGAAGAGGGCAAGCTATAGAATAGCAGGTAGAGAGGGCTCATGCCTAAAATAGTAAGAGTCTTCAAGTCTCATCAGGAGAGTTAGCTTGATGAGATGGGAATTGGAAGATGAAAATCTGACAGCATTAGCCTGGCTCAAATGAAACACTTTTCTCCATGGTCCATCCACCAGTTTGATGAAAACTAATGGAGTCCACATGTGCTCTAATTAAAATGCAGTTAAGACCAGGCAACCATGAAGAATACCTGTTCTCCCTCCAAATTAGACTATGAGCCCCAAGTGGCACAGGGACTGTGTCTGAACTCGTTATCTTGTATCTTCACCAGTGGTTAGTACAGTGCTTGACTCATAGTAAGCACTTAAATACCACTATTATCATTATTCTGGGCATAAAGGGGGATTTGTTCCAAGTATCACACATTTTTGTCACAATGCAACATTGTAAGACCTGAATAATGCTGGATTCAGAGCTCCAAAATGTTGCTTTTTCCCTTGTGACACATCCCCATTCACATTAGACTGGCCCTTTGTTTATAGCTCTTCCAGTGAACATTTTCTACTCAAGAACTAGCTTCAAGTCCACTGGCTCATGCAGGCACCCCCAGTGCCCTGTCAAAGACCTTATAAACAATACAGAGGCAAGAGAAATAAATCCAAGAGCTTCAGAAATTGGACCAAAGACAAGGTAACATCAGCTTTACAATTGAACAAAAGACACCCATCTTCTCCCCAGGAATTTGTGAGAGCTGAGTAGGCCAAAGAAGTGAAATAAGCAACAGCTCAATGGAAGTCAGAGGACAGGGATGGTGATCCCAAGGCTAATTATTTTGATTACTCTGTAAATACTCTGTCTACCCCATTAGAGTGTAAGCTCCCTGTGGACAATGTTCATTCATTCATTCAATCATTTATTGAGCACTTACTGTGTGCAGAGCACTGTACTAAGCGCTTGGGAAGTACAATTCAGCAACAGAGAGACAATCCCTGCCCACAACGGGCTCACAGTCTGGAAGGTGAGGGGGACTGACATCAAAACAAGTAAACAGGCATCAGTAGCATCATTATAAATAAATAGAATTATGTACTTGCTTGTTTTGTACTTTCCTTAGTACCATGCATTGCACCTACTGTGGGCTCGGTAAACACTAGCATTAAGTTGAGTTTGGGGAAAGATGTTGGTTAATCTCTACCCACATCTAAGCAAGAGAAGCCTTTCCAGAATAAGCCCTCATTTCATCTCCTCCCTCCGCATCGCCCTTACACTTGGATTTGAACAATTTATTCACCCAACCCTCAGCACCTGTGTACAGACCCGTAATTTATTTTAATGTGTGTCTCCCCCTCTAGACGGTAAGCTTCTTTTTTTATGGAATTTGCTAAGTACTTACTATGTGCCAGGCACTGTACTAAGCACTGGGGTAGTTACAAGCTAATCAAGTTGGACACAGTCCCTGTCCCATGTGGAGCTCACAGTCTTAATCCCCATTTTATAGAAGAGATCACTGAGGCACAGAGAACTTAAGTCATCATCATCATCATCAAT
This sequence comes from Tachyglossus aculeatus, assembly GCF_015852505.1. Classification (NCBI taxonomy): domain Eukaryota; kingdom Metazoa; phylum Chordata; class Mammalia; order Monotremata; family Tachyglossidae; genus Tachyglossus; species Tachyglossus aculeatus. The sequence continues at coordinate 56,128,012 of NC_052072.1, forward strand.
CGTATTTATTGAGCGCTTACTGTGTGCAGAGCACTGTACTAAGCGCTTGGGAAGTACAAGTTGGCAACATATAGAGACAGTCTCTACCCAACAGTGGGCTCACAGTCTAAAAGGGGGAGACAGAGAACAAAACCAAACATACTAACAAAATAAATAGAATAGATATGTACAAGTAAAATAAATAGAGTAACAAATATGTACAAACATATATACATATATACAGGTGCTGTGGGGAAGGGAAGGAGGTAAGATGGGGGGGTGGAGAGGGGGACGAGGGGGAGAGGAAGGAAGGGGCTCAGTCTGGGAAGGCCTCCTGGAGGAGGTGAGCTCTCAGTAGGGCCTTGAAGGGAGGAAGAGAGCTAGCTTGGTGGATGGGCAGAGGGAGGGCATTCCAGGCCCGGGGGATGACGTGGGCCGGGGGTCGATGGCGGGACAGGCGAGAACGAGGCACGGTGAGGAGATTAGCGGCAGAGGAGCGGAGGGTGCGGGGTGGGCTGTAGAAGGAGAGAAGAGAGGTGAGGTAGGAGGGGGTGAGGTGATGGAGAGCCTTGAAGCCCAGGGTGAGGAGTTTCTGCCTGATGTGCAGATTGATTGGTAGCCACTGGAGATTTTTGAGGAGGGGAGTAACATGCCCAGAGCGTTTCCGGACAAAGACAATCCGGGCAGCAGCATGAAGTATGGATTGAAGTGGGGAGAGACATGAGGATGGGAGACCAGAGAAAAGGCTGATGCAGTAGTCTAGGACGGGATAGGATGAGAGCTTGAACGAGAAGGGTAGCTGTGTGGATGGAGAGGAAAGGGCGGATCTTGGCAATGTTGTGGAGCTGAGACTGGCAGGTTTTGGTGACGGCTTGGATGTGAGGGGTGAATGAGAAAGCGGAGTCGAGGATGACACCAAGGTTGTCTTGCCCAAGTTAACTTGGGCAAGTTAAGTTAACTTGGGCAAGTTAAGTGACTTGCCCAAGGTCACACATCAGAGAACTGAAGGAGCTAGGGTTAAAACCCAGGTCCTTTTGACTACCAGTCCCATGATATTGCCACTAGGCCACAGTGCTTCTCCACACATTCCTTGTGGGCAAAGAATTTGTCTACCAATTCTGTTCCACTGTGTCCTCCCTAACATTTATTACAGTGCTCTGTACATAGTAAGCACTCAGTAATGGAGCAGTGTGACCTAATGGAAAGATCATGGCCTGGGAGTCAGAGGACCTAGGTTCTAATCCTTGTTGTGTGTCCACAACCAAGTCACTTAATTTATCTGTACCTCAGTTACCTCATCTGTAAAATGAGGATTAAAAGTATAAGCCCTATGTGGGACAGGACCGTGCCCAACCTGATTACGTTGTACCCTATCCCAGGGCTTAGAATGGTGTCTGGCACTTAGTAAGTACTTGAATGTCGTTAAACATAAGTAATAAAAATAATTGTGGTATTTGTTAAGCTCTTATGTGTCAGGCACTGTACTAAGCGCTGAGATGGATACAAGCAAATCGGGTTGGACAGTCCCTGTCCCGCATGGGACTAACAATCCCCATTTTACAGATGAGGTAACCGAGGCACAGAGAAGAAGTGAAGTGACTTGCCAAAAGCCATACAGCAGACACATGGTGGAACTGGGATTAGAACGCATGACCTTCTGACTCCAAGGCCCATGCTCTATAATAATAATAATAATGTTGGTATTTGTTAAGCACTTAACTATGTGCCAAGCACTGTTAGAAGTGCTGGGGTAGATACAAAATAACCAGGTGGTCCCACATGGGGCACACAGTCTTCAGCTCCATTTTACAGATGAGGGAACTGAGGCATAAAGAAGTTAAGTGACTTGCCAAAGTCACACAGCTGAGAAGTGGCAGAGCCAGGATTAGAACCCACAGCCTCTGACCCCCAAGTCCATGATCTTTCCACTAAGCCACGCCGCTCCTCTATCCACTAAGCCATGCTGCTGTTTGACTTAGTACAGTGCTCTGCATACAGTAAGCACTCAGTAAATGTGATTGAATGAATTGACTGGGAGGGAATACCGTCACCTGTGGTTGTGATGACGGTAACACCCAAGATGAAACAGGGAGGCTTCATGTATAGATATTTATGGTTTCTGTGTCAAGGTTTTATCTGAGGGGAGAAATAACTATTGCAATTATGATCAGAGGGGGTTACTGGTCATCACAGAGGACTGGAGGATTAAGGCCCCCGTCCTCTGGTCTGGTGCCAATGGGAGCAAAGCCTGTCATCTGCACATACACAGGGCTAGTGAAAGCTCCACCCTACAAAGTCTCAAGCCCCTTCTCCAGCAGACTCTGGGGCCCCTCCAATCCTGACACAAACTCCATAGCTAATGAGCTCCAAAGTTCTTTATAGGCAAGGAATGGGACACTTTTATTCTGTACCTCAAGCACCTAGTACTGTGCAGCACATTAAGTGGACACTCCATAAAGCCTACTAGTGTGGGAAGCAGCCCCTCCCCAACCTTTCAAGGCTGTGGTGGTCGTTCCCCCCCGCCCCCCGACCCTTCCTGGAGCTAAAAAGAGCAAGAACCCTCACTGGTGAGGAACAATTTACTCTTGTCATGTTTACCTTAGCCACTTTTCTCTCTCTGCCCCTGTCTCAGTCCCTTCTCCCTCTTGATCCCTTTGATACACTTAACCCCCACTAGAGCCCAAGGAGGTGTCTGGTTTATTTTTTTGGTACATTAAGCACTTACTATGTGCCAGGCACTGGACTAAGTGCAGGGGTAGGTCAGTGTCCATTCGTACAGTGGCCCTGGTGCTCCATCCAAAGCCTCCCACATTGTAAGTGTTCAATGTGTGCTCGCTTTGGTTCAATTTTTTTATGGTATTTGTTAAGCACTTACTATTGGCCAGTCACTGTACTAAATGCTGAGGTAGATACAAGCTAATCAGGTTGAACACAGTGCATGTTCCATATGGGACTCACAGTCAATCCCTCAGGTGACATAACAGGCACTGAGAAGTGAAGTGACTTGTCCAAAATCCCACAGAAGACTAGTGGCAGAGTCAGGGTTAGAACTCAGGTCCTTCTGACTCCCAGGCCTGTGCTCTACCCATTAGGCCACAGTGCTTCTTTATGATTTTTTCAATGAGTCCCATTGGGCAGGGCTCCTCCCTGGAATGTGATCGCTATCAACCCAAGGCCCCCAGAATTATAAATTTAAGACAGGGCAGCTGGGGAATGTCCAGACAGTCCGGGGGTGTGACCCCACCAGGGAACACAGCGATGAATGGGAAAGACGCAAGGGGAAGACACAAATTGATCCCTAAAGGGGAAGAAAAGGAAAAGGAACTGGTATTGGGGAAAACATTTCATCCTGAAATCAAAACCTTCATGTCACCTTAAATAATTCCTATTACCATTCAAATTCCTAATTTATACAAAGTGGAGTTGATAAAGAATTACATTATAACAAAATGAGCCAGAATAATTAGCATAGTGTATGTGCCCCTGATTAATACCAAACAGATATCCTGGTAATTAAGATCTCTGAATATCAGATTTTGCAGCTTTGTCAGCTTTATTAACTGCTTAACAAGTGCTTCATTTTTACCACCCTTCTGATTTGGTGTCTGAGAGCAGTCTCTATAATTTTCATGTATTTATTTTATTCTCCTATTACAATTCCTTTTTTTTTTTTTTTTTTTACTAGAGTCAAAACCAATTCCTTTTTCATTGTTTGCATACATGCTGTGCTTAAACACTTAAATCTATATGTGGGGATAGATGAAGAGGAAAAAAAGGGAGAGAGCTATTATAAATTATTAATTTACATTAATGTCTACCCCTCTAGACTATAAGCTTGTTGCAGACAGAGAACTTTTTTTTTACCAAGTCTGTTGTATTCTCTAAAGACCTTAGTATAGCCCATGTTTCCCCACACCTCAGGAACCTCCAATGGTTGACCAACTATCTCTGCATCAAGCAGAAACTCCTTACCATAGGCTTTAAAACACTCAATCACCTTGGCCCCTCCTATCTTACCTCACTACTCCCCTACAACAACCCAGCCCACATACTTCACTGCTAACCTGTAGACTGTACCTTGATCTTATCTATCTCACCACCAACCTCTGGCCCTCCTCCTGTATCTGACCTGGAACACCCCCCTTTATATCTGATAAACTACCACTCTCCCCATTTTCAAGGCATTATTGAAAGCACTTAATCTCCAAAAGTCCTTTCCAGACTAAGCCCTCATTTCTTCTTCTCCCACTCCCTTGTATATCACCCTTGCACTTGGATTTACACTGTTAATTCACCCCTCCCTCAGCCCCACAGCACGTACGTACATATCCACAATTCATTTATATTAATGTTTGTCTCCCCTTCTAGACTGAAAGCTCATTTTGTGCAGGGAATGAGTCTACCAACTCTGTTACATTGCACTCACCCAAGTGCTTAGTACAGTGCTCTGCACAGACATAGTAAGTGCTTAATAAACGTTTGTTTGCTCTGCATACAGTAAGGACTCAATAAATATTAGTGATGGATTATTAGAATGGTGACAGGCAGAATCGTGATGTGTATGGTTTGTATCTTGTTGCCCACTTGTCCAAGGTCACACAGACAAGTCACTTCACTTCTCTGTGCCTCAGGTACCTCCACTGTAAAATGGGGACTACGACTGTGAGCCCCACTTAGGATAGAGATTGCAACCAAGCAGATTTGCTTATACCCACCCTAGTGCTTAGTACAGTGCCTGGAACATAAGTGATTATTGAAAACTTGGGGATTAAGGGAATGTGTGAAATAACATTTTCACCAATATTGCCATTTCTAGGTCCATAAATCCAAGAAACTCTAGGGGAACACAAGCCTCACCACCTTTCTCCCATCCCATGCTTCTGGTAAAACAGATTGTAAGAGCTAAACTATGATGCCAACCAAACAAGGACAAAATTACCACCAACTTCTAAAAATAGCAAAGAAGTGTATTGTCACAAAAGCCTATTGCCCTATTGAAGCAGATAGACATTGCCTTGTCTCTTTTGGATGGAGACAAACGGTTTCATACTCTTTATCCCCAGATTAAGCTTTCTCTGGAAACCACATTTAGCTGGGCTGGGTTTCACCTAGTCTTTCATCTAGTCTTTAAGTTCGCAACTGGCCAGGTGTTGGTTCAGAAAGGTTAGGAGAAGACAGTTGAGAGCAAGCCAGTGTTCTGCATGGCTGAACTTTATGCCAAAGGCATGCTGCTCTCCTCAGACTCTGACCATTAATAGACAAATACCCAGAGACCAAATTTCTATCTACAAATGTTCAGCAATGACTGGAGAATAAACAGCTCCTTGGAGATTGGTCGTTTTCAGATTTACCCTGCATAGTGACCAGTGAAACCTTGTTTGGTTAGGAAAACCCATCTAACATTTTTTTAGCAGTGATCCTAATTGCCTTCTGTGCCTGCTTCTATATGGAGCACAGGGGAGTGAAATCCCTCTGGGGTAGGGTGCTAAGAGTTACATAAACTCCCCACAGCAATACAGCAGATACTCATAGAGTACCAGTAATATTATTTGCATCATTTTTATTGCAAGGAATGCTAGTCTACAAACCAAAGTTTTCAGCAAATCCCTAATATATTAGCAAGAGAGATTGTGAAAGCAACTACTCCAATCAATCAATCGTATTTATTGAGCACTTACTGTGTGCAGAGCACTGTACTAAGCACTTGGGAAGTACAAGTTGGCAACATATAGAGACAGTCCCTACCCAACAGTGGGCTCACAGTCTAGAAGGGGGAGACAGAGAACAAAACCAAACATACTAACAAAATAAAATAAATAGAATAGATATGTACAAGTAAAATAAATAAATAAATAGAGTAATAAATATGTACAAACATATAAACATATATACAGGTGCTGTGGGGAAGGGAAGGAGGTAAGATGGGGGGACAGAGAGGGGGACGAGGGGGAGAGGAAGGAAGGGGGGAAGGGGGAAATTTTAGGGTTTAGAAGGCAGTTTTATTTCTGGGAAAATACAAGTACAGTATACTGTAAGAATGGGTTTTGAACTAGGTGTCAAGTTCCACCAGGTCCACAATTCCACAAATGCCTGGGAGAGTTTCTGGGCCAGACTGGGCAGCTACATCCCTAACCAAAACAACCATTCATTGATATCCTTATAAACCACTTATTGGATTTTTCACGTCCTTCAACCAAGCACTTATGAAGTTAGCACTCATGTATATATGTCCACTCTATTTTGGCCCCTCCAGGTGGAAGACAGGCATAAGAATATTTAAATGTTAGAGTTAAAGCCCTCTGTTAGCAGACAATGTTACTGTTCCCAAGCAACTAGTACACTGCACAAGTGGGCTGAAATGCTACTACCCTGCAAAGAGAAGCAGCATAGTGCAGTGCATAGAGCAAGGGCCTGGGAGTCAGCAGGTGATGGGTTCTAATCCCAGCTTCACCACTTGTCTGCTGTGTGACCTTGGGCAAATCAGTTCATTTCTCTGTGCCTCAGTTACGTCATCTGTGCCCAACCCCATTTGCTTGTATCCACCCCAGCGCTTAGTACAGTGCCTGGCACCTAGTAAGCTCTTAAATGCCACTCGAGTCTATATTAAGTCAAAGTCCCAGAGGGAACCATTAAATGGGCCAGGTAATTCCTTTTAAACAATTTGGAAGCTACTGATGCCAAAGTCCACTTTATCCCAAAATGCTTGTCTCCCAACCAGCTAATTCAGCACAGGGCTACCGAGCAGAATTCTAAAGCTGGAAAGCTGGGATGCCAGTTCAAAAATAGATCAGTCTAGTATTTCTCACACCATGGAACACAGACCCTCATTTGGACCATATCTAGAAAAGAATTGACCTTCAAAGACATTAGCACCAACACAGCTCATTTTGGAAGTTTTCCCCCTGGACTAAACTCATGAAACATGAGGATCCGTATGTGTGTGTTTAAAGAAAGAACAATGATAGAAAACCCGACAAAATCTGAACAATAAAGACTACCAGCTTAATCTAATGAAAGCTTCTCCATCTCTTCATCCAGGCATCATTCTCACAACTTCAATTCAGAGTTTAGCAAATCTGACTCAAGAAAGTCTGCAGGTGACAGCTGAGTTACAAATACAGCATGGCCTAGTGGAAAGATCACAGTCCTGCAATTTGGAGGATCTAGGTTCTAATCCTAGCTCTACGACTTGCTCCTATGTGACTTTGGGCAAGCCACTTAACATCTCTGAGCAATTTCAACACCTGAAAAATGGAGATTAAATATCTGTCTTTCCTCCCATTTAGACTCTGAGCCCCAGGGGAGTCAAGGACCTGTGTTCACTGTGATTATTTTGTATCTACCCCAGCACTTAGTACAGTGTAAGATGCACAGTAAGTGCTTAACAAATATCACAATTATAGAATGAAAGCTTAAGAAATATCACTGGATAATATTAAATATCAAGAACAGCTTCCCTGATGAAGGCATTGTTGATAGAAACACGATTTGGCTCTTGCTCTTACAAAGATGTATCACCCTTGCACTTGGATTTGCACCCTTTATTCACCCCACAGCACTTGTGTCCATATCCATTATTTATTTTAATATCTGTCTTCCCCTCTAGGCTATAAGTTTCTTGTGGGCAGGGACCATATCTACCAAATCTGATATACTGTACTCTCCCATGTGCTTAGTACAGTACTCTGCACACAGTAAGCACTCACTAAATATAACTGATTGATTGGAGCTTTTGGGATTAAATCAAGATGGGGTTCGAGACCTAGCTTTTTCGGGGGAGGGCACAGAAATGGCAAAACTGCAATGGCTAGCACAAAGGGAAAGGTAAGGATAGAGATGGGACTGCCACTGAATGTGTAGGACTACAGAAAACTGGGGGTTTTGTGTGTGTTTTGTTTTCTTGCAACTTGCTAAGTAATTGTTATGTGTCAGGCACTGTACTAAGCACTGGGGTAGATACAAGGTTGTTGGGTTGGCACCGTCAATCCCCATTTTACAGATAAGATAACCGAGGCACAGAGAAGTTAAGTGATGTACCCAAGGTCACACAGCAGACAAGTGGCAGAGCCAGAATTAGAACCCACGTCCTTCTGACTTGCAAGCTCATGCTGTATCCACTAGACCACACTCTTCCCATAATAACTGAAGTGAGTGGGCATGGAAGAAGGCAGCCATCTTATGATGCCATAGATCTGGCAGGCAAACAATCAGTAGAGAATTCACAGTTTGGGGAAAGTTCTGAGATAGTGTATTAGCCATAGACCTCCTTGATGGCCACCTTGAAGTAGTATCCAGGGGGTTCTCAGTGAATAGTTAACCTGGGGAGGCAGAATGGTCCAGCAGAAAGAACCTGAGATTGAGAATTGATTTCTAATGCCAGCTCTGCCAATGGCCTGATGTGCAACCTTAGGAAAGTCACATAACCTCTCTGTGCCTCAAGTTTCCTCATCTTCAAAATGGAGATAATATACCTACTCCTACTTTTCAGATTGTGAGCCCTGTGGGTCAGGGATAGTGTTGTTTGATTATCTTGAATGTAGCCCAACACAATAGTATAATTACCCCCACACTAAATACCTTTCTTTCAAAAAATCTCAGTTCTAATCTAATACCCAACAGCCTTTAAAATAAATAGGTGTCTAGTTCTTCAAGAGTGAAGAAGAAATGGGTTTTTTCACATGTAATTGTATCTTAGTGATTCCATTTTAGAAAACAAAGCCTTCAAGTTCAAGAATTTTGATATTTTGTTTTAGAGATCCAAGAGACTCCAAGCCCCAAATAAGTGTCCAATAATAGGGACCAGGTTTAGAAAAAAAGAAAACCAGTATAGCTTCCAGTTCCCTATGTACATTAGACCATGCTGTGAACTCACCAACTGAAAGACTTCTCCACATTCCTGCAGTAATCAAAACAAGAAAAACATTCAATATCTCTTATGTAACTAAAGAAAATCATATAATAATAATAATTATGGTATTTGTTAAGCTCTTACTATGTGCGAAGCCCTGTTCTAAACCCTAGGATAGATACAAGGTAATCAGGTTGTTCCATGTGGGGCTCATACTCTTAATCCCCATTTTACAGATGAGGTAACTGATGTACAGGGAAGTTAAGTGGCTTGCCCAAGGTCACACAGCTGACAAGTGGCAGAGCCAGGATTAGAACCCACATCCTGACTCCCCAGCCCGTGCTCTTTCCACTAAGCCATGCAGCTTCTCATGAAAACTCATGAAAATCATGAAAATGAGTTTTTACCTACCCCCTTGGAAAACACGCTACCACAGCTTCAACAACTATCACTTTGCAGATGATTGTCAAAATTACCTCTCCAGCCCTGGCCTCCTTCCTTCTCCTCCTTCAGAATATCTCTCCTTGCATGTCCCACTAACATCTCAAACTTAACATGTACAAAACAAAACTCATCTTCCCATCCAAACCTTCTCCTTCCTATGACCTTCCTATTACTGCAGACAACACCACTATCCTCCCTGTCTCACTAAGCATTCGGTTTGGCATTATCCTTAACTCCTCTCTCATTCAACCCACACAGTCAGATTATCCTTGACTCCTCTCTCTTATTCAACCCACGTAGTCAGTCAATCACCAAATCCTGTTGGTTCAACTTTCACATCTCCAGAATCTGCCTCTTTCATCTCCACCCAAACTGATCCAATCACTTGCTATATCTGGCTTTTACTACTGCATCAGTCTCCTCACTGACCTCCCTGCCACTTCCTTTCCTGTCTTCAGTCCATGCTTCACTCTACTATCCGTATTATTTTTCTTAAAGATCATTCTGTACACATCTCCCAACTCTCAAAAACCTCCAATGACTTCTCATCCAACTCAACATCAAACAGAAACGCTTCACCATCAGCTCAACTAGCTCTCCCCTTCCAACCCACATACTTGGCTCCTCCAACACAAACTACTTACTGTGCCCTTATCTCATTTCTTTTGCCACCAATCCCATACCCACATCCTCTCTCCTGCTTGGAACTCCCTTCTCCTTCATCTCTGACAGACCAATACTCTCCCCAACTTCAAAGCCTTACTAAAATCATATAGCCTCCAGGAAACCTCCCTGACTACCTTCTCTTCTCCCCACTCCAGTAGTAGTAATGGTATTCATTAAGTGCTTACAATGTAATGTGGCTCAGTGGAGAGCGCATGGGCTTGGGAGTCAGAGATCATGAGTTCTAATCCCAGCTCTGCCACATGTCTGCTGTGTGACCTTGGGAAAGTCACTTAACTTCTCTGAGCCTCAGTTACCTCATCCGTAAAATGGGAATTAAGACTGTGAGCCCCACGTGGGACAAACTGATCGCCTTGTATCCCCCCCAAAGCATAGAACAGTGCTTCGCACACAGTACGCACTAACAAATGCCATTATTATTATTATTATTATTATTATTATTATGTACAGATCACAGAAAAAATTTACAGGTGAAAATTAGACATTGTCCCTGGCCCTTAAGGGGCTCTATATTACCTATGCATTTGTGACCATGATCCCAAGCACTTTGATATTCACCCCCACATCATCCACAGTGTATTTATGTATATAACTTCATATTCTGTTGTCGCCCCGATCTGTAATTTTATTGTCTGTTTCCCCCACTAGATTGTAAGTTCCTGGTGGGCAGGGATCATGTCATGTATAAGTGCTCAATAAATACCACTGACTGATGAGTGTGTTATAAGAGAGTCTGAGTGATTCTGTACCCCAAGGATGACAGCACATAAGAGATTTTAGGCCCACATGCCTATGAACAGGCTACTGAAGGACAAAGTCAACAGAACACTCTCTACATCAGACCAAAGAGCAGTTCAGCAGAAAAAATATTTGTAGATCAAATCATACATGCATAACATTCTCATACATAAATGTGGTATTTGTTCAGCACTTACAGTATTCCAAGCACTGTAATAAGCTCTCGGGTAGAAATAAGATAATCGGGTCCTACACAGAGCTCACAGTTCATGTAGGGAGGAGAACAATTCCAGAATCCCCATTCTGCAGATGAGAGAGCTGAGGCACAGAAACGTTATGTGACTTTTTTTAATGATATTTGCTAGACACTTACTATGTGTCAGGCACTGTTCTACGCACAAGGGTAGGTGCAAAGTAATCAGGTTGGAAACAGTCCTTTTCCCACATGGGGATCACAGTCTTAATCCCTGTTTTCCAGATGAGGTAACTGAGGCACAAAGAAGTTAAGTGACTTGTCCAAGGTCACACAGCAGTCAAGTAGCAGATTAGAACCCAGGTCCTCTGATTCCCAGGCCCATGTTGTTTCCACTAGTGCATGCTGCTTTCGAAAGATAAGTGCAAAGACCTCTATACTGAGTTCACTGACTTCACAAAAACATTTGACATCATCATTAACAAGCCAGGGCTCTGGACACTGCCAAGTAAATTCTGTTGTCCTACAGCATTCACCAAGACTCTTAGGCAGCTCCAAACAGGATGATTGGTTCACCCAGAGTTGAGGGTGTCCTCTTGGATCCCTCCCTAACCCCCATCATCACTGGAGTGAAGCAAGCCTGAGTGATAAGTCTTGACTGGTCCTGTTCAACACCAGGTTTAAGGATGCAGTGAAAGAAGTTGGAGTCATACACATTCCTCATCCCATCCAGCTCAACAGGCGACGAATATCATCAGAAGTGTTCAAGACATCAGATCATTCATTCAATCAATCGTAGTTAGGAACTGCTGAATCCAGATGATCATGCTTTAGAGAGACAGTCCTAAAAAACATATGCCAGTGAGCTTAACGTGGGCAGGGAACGTGTCTACCAACTCTGCTGTATTGTACTCTTCCAAACACTTAGTACAGTGCTCCCTGCACACAGTAAGCACTAAAATACCACTGTTGAAATGATGAATCACTTTGCAGATGCAGAACAGGGCTATGGTCTGACTTGTCAGAGAAGTTTGACAATTAGTCTGAAGAAGAGGGAAGGCATGTAACAGAAAACCGTATATACAACTAGAGGTTTCTATTAGAGACACGGATCTTAGCACAGTCACTCGACTGTACCCTAACAGTGCACTGAAAATTAGATGGAAAACAAAAGCACCACTATGGCCTTCAGAACACCATAAAACAGAGGGTCTCACAGCAGGGTGGTAAAATTTAAAAGGAGGGGATACTCTCAAAGCAAAGCCTTCATTAAGGCTGAGATGGAAGGAAGCAGAATCAAGAACAGGAAAAGTTTAATGTGGAACAAACATATTAGCACAACTAGGATCTAGCCTTACTTCTAAACAAACACAGGAAGGTACATCATGGATAGGATGGGTACATGATGGGTGTGCTAATTGCTTAAAGTGCATATGATTGGATTATAAATGTACCTGGGCACTCCTATCTGGTCTTCACCCAGTTGAAAGTGTTGATTTACAACCCACAAATGAGTGGCATCCTCTGATTGGCTACTGTGGATGGGATCTGATCTGTCTGAATCATTTGCCAATCATACGATACCACCTTACATGGGCAATTTCCATTAACAGCATGCTCCAGCTTATCAGATAGGGTAGGGGGAGGAGGGAGGAGGGACTTCCCCTGTTGAATGGGTCATGGCTCAAAATGGCACTGAGCCTTTGTGGAACCAATGGGATTCCACCATCAGCTGGATCATCTTTGAAAATGAAAGACAGTTCTGTGTGTGTAAATGGCTAATGCAGTGAGTTCAAGGAACTGTTTCTTAAGGCTGAGGTCAAAAGGATAGAGCAGTAGTAACTAGAACTTGCTTCGCTTATCAAACCTTAACTAAAACCTCTCAACATCACTTAAGCCAACAAATTTATCACCCAACTTGTTTTACTGTTTAGACCAGATTCCCCACCCCACTGGGAAAAGTTTTATTCTCATATCAGTTATCCTAATAGGTGCTCAAGAGATGTCACTAGTATAGACTCAAATTCCCCAAAGAAGAGACTTTTTTAAAATCTCCTTATTTTATTTCCATTCCTCTGCCTGCTAGACTGAAAGCTCCTTAATAACTATGGTATTTGATAAGTGCTTACCGTGTGCCAAACACTCTATTAAGCACTGGGAAACAAACAAGATATCAGGGTGGACACAGTCCCTATTCCACATGGAGCTCATGATAAGTAGCAAGAAGCACAGGTATTAATCCTTATTAATCCCCAAGCACTTAGTACAGAGGTCTGCACACAATAAATCAATCAGTTGATCAATCAATAGCATTTGAGTGCTTACTGTGTGCAGTGCACTGTTCTAAATGCTTGGGGAAGTACAATATAGCAGAGTTGGTAGACATGTTCCCTGCCCACAAGGAGATAACAGTCTAGAAGGGGATATGGATATTAATATAAATTATGGCTATGTACACAAGTGCAGTGGGGCTGAGGGAGGAGTGAATAAAGGGTGCAAATCCAAGTGCAAAGGTGATAGAAGGTAGTGGGACAAAACAGAATGAGGGCTTCATAAGGGAAGGTCTCTTGAAGGAGATGTGCTTTTAATAAGGCTTTGAAGATGAGGAGAATGATCAAGTTCCAGGGTAGGATTGATTAATTGATTTTTACACCTTCCTTGAGAGCAGATATTGTGTCTATTGACAATATTGTACTCCCCCAAATAGTTAGTATAGTGTTCTGCCCACAATAAATACCAATACTTATATAAATATAAACACTTAATACCATAGGTTGAATTAATATTGTTTTGTCATCAACAAAAAACCAAGACAATATTTTGACTTCATCAATGGAGCATAGGGATCCATTTTAAGCCAGAATAGATTTTGCAAGTGAAAGATTCCATAAGTTCCTTCCCAAAGGGCAGACCTTCAAAGCTCCACATTTAGAAACAGTTTTCCACAGCCTCACAACCAAGTCTCTTTGCTCCTTTCAAAACAGCCAAACCTTTCCAGCCTCTCAGATTCTGCTTTTCTGCCCTCCTTGCCATCCAACTTCACCTTCTTTCCCTCCTCCTACCCTCTTCCATCCTTACCAAATGAGCACACTAACAAGACTGCCAAAGTCATCTCTGAAAGAACTATCAGTTTACAGGGTGTTCTTCCTGAGCACTAGACTTAGTAGAGGGAATATTTTTTTTAGCCATATCATTCTAGTGTAATATGAGATGAGTTTGTTCTATTTATAACAAACACCTAGTCACTCCTCTTGGGTACAGCTTGCGTCTCTGGACTTGGTTTAGAAAAAGAGTCTGCCTGGGTGTGAACCACTAAAAATGTCAGTTGACTCTCTTCCTGACCACCCTCTCAACTCCGATTTGGTGAGGAGATTAAAATCTGCCCTGGCAGAAAGGGATGAGAAGACGGTGATGGATGTGATCTGTACTGAAGTCAAACATGTGAATGCCACTATAGAACTCTCCAATGACGACTGGATGAAAGACCCTTCCGCTCAGCTGCACCCTATGGTTCTACTAGGTAATGAGAATGAAATTGCTGCTTTAAAAATAAATAAATAAATAAATAAGTCCCAAATCTTGGTGATGGCTTTTCACCACATCTCATGCCTCTAGGCTGAGAGGGGCTGTTAATTTTGGAAAATCATATTTACTATACTTTGCTGTTTTCCCTATCTGTAATTTATTTTAATGTCTGCCTCCCTCACTAGACTGTAACATCCTGTGGGCAGAGATTGTGTCTACCAACTCTGTAGTACTGTACTCTTCCAAATGCTTACTACAATGCTCTGCAAACAGTGGGCACTCAATGAATGTCACTGATTGATTTACACACACATATGGTCAATAGGAGTTGAGATTTGCCAGAAAAATAGGCACTGCAGCCCCCTCAAAATAGTTCACCTTTCTTTCTCGCTTCCATACCAACCTACTTATTCAATACGGGTAGACACATGGCAGGGGTCTCCTGCTTCTCTTCTTCTGGTCTCAGTGAGTCACTCGTGAGTGCTTACTGCGTGCAGAGCACTGAACGAAGTGCTCGGGAGAGTGCAATAGAACTACCACCTCTCTGCAGTTGAAATCCAAATGTACAACTCCAGACCTTAACTCTCTCCCACTCTGCTGTCTCACATTTCCTCTTGCCTTTAAGGCATCTCTACTTGTATGTCCTCCCATCACCTCAAGCTTAACATGTCTAAAACTGAACTCCTTATATTCCCACCCAAACCCTGTCCTCCCCATGACTTTCCCATCACTGTAGATGGCACCATTCACTCATTCAATCGTATTTATTGAGCGCTTACTGTGTGCAGAGCACTGTACTAAGTGCTTGGGAAGTGCAAGTTGGCAACATATAGAGATGGTCCCTACCCATCAGCGGGCTCACAGTCTAGAAGGGGGAGACAGACAACAAAACATATTAACAAAGTAAAATAAATAGAATAAATATGTACAAGTAAAATAAATAAATAGAGTAATAAATATGTACAAACATATATACATATATACAGGTGCTGTGGGGAGGGGAAGGAGGTAAGGCGGGGGGCTGGGGAGGGGGAGGAGGCGGAGAGGGAGGAGGGGGCTCAGTCTGGGAAAGCCTCCTGGAGGAGGTGAGCTCTCAGTAGGGCTTTGAAGGGTGGAAGAGAGTTAGCTTGGCGGATGTGCGAAGGGAGGGCATTCCAGACCAGGGGGAGGATATGGGCTGGGGGTCGACGGCAGGACAGGAGAGAGAGAGGCACAGTGAGGAGGTTAGCGGCAGAGGAGCAGAGGGCGCGGGCTGGGCTGGAGAAGGAAAGAAGGGAGGTGAGGTAGGAGGGGGCGAGGTGATGGAGAGCCTTGAAGCCGAATGAATGAATGAGAGCACTGTACTCAGTAGGGAGTGCACAGCAGAGTTAGACACAGTGCCAGTCTTCAAAGAGCTAACAAGCTCTTTGAGAAGCAGCATGGCTCAGTAGAAAGATTCTGGGTTTGGGAGTCGGAGGTCGTGGGTTCTAATCCCGGCTTCGCCACTTGTCAGCTTTGTGACCTTGGATAAGTCACTTCACTTCTCTGTGCCTCAGTTACCTCATCTGTAATATGGGGATTAAGACTGTGAGCCCCATGTGGGCCAACTTGATCACCTTGTATCCTTCCCAGCGCTTAGAACAGTGGTTTGCACACAGTAAGCGCTTAACAAATGCCATCATTATTATTAACGATATAAGGGGAAAAATATAATTGAAGGATATGTACATAAGGGCTGGGATACGGGGGGCAGAGAGGGGGCACGTTAAGTGCTTTGTGGGCACAGACTCAAGTGTATGGGTAACGTAGTAGAAAGGGAAAATAGGGTGGGGAGTTGAGAGAAGTCAGGGAAGGCATCAATATCATCAATGGTATTTACTGAGCGCTTACTGTGTGCAGAGCACTGTACTAGCGGCATGATGCAGTGGATAGAACATGGGCCTGGGAGTTAGAAGTTCATGGGTTCTAATCCCGACTCCACAACTTGTTTGCTGTGTGACTTTGGGCAAGTCACTTCACTTCTCTGTGCTTCAGTTACCTATCTGTGGAAAATGAGGATTAAGAGCGTGAGCCCCATGTGGGACAGGGATTGTGTCCAATCTGGTTAATCTGTATATCCAGCATTTAGATCAGTGCTTGGAATATAGAAAGCGCTTAAAAGGAACGATTATTGTTATTATTATTGCTAAGCAATTGGGAAAGCACAATACAATGGAGTTGGCAGACAAGTTCCTGGCCCACTACGAGCTTACAGTCTAGAGGGGGAGACAGGCACAGACTAGAGATTCCAGATAGCTCAGTCAGTAAAGCATTAGACTTTTAATCTGAAGGTCCCAGGTTCAAGTCCCTGATCGGATGTGAATAATTTTTTTTACAGAAGCAGGGTGGCTTAATAATAATAATGGCATTTATTAAGCGCTTATTATGTGCTAAGCACTGTTCTAAGCGCTGGGGATGCTACAAAGTGATCAGGTTGTCCCACATGGGGCTCACAATCTTAATCCCCATCCTACAGTTGAGGTCACTGAGGCACAGAGAAGTCAAGTGACCTGCCCAAAGTCACCATCCTTCCTGTTTTACAAGCCCATAACCTTGGTGCTATTCTTAATCCCTTTCTCTCATTCAACCCATCACTAAATCCTGTCGGTCCCATCTTTACAGCATCACTAAAATCCACACTTTCATCTCCATCCAAACTTCTACCACATTAATATAATAAAATCCTATCCCGCCTTGATTACTGCATCAGTCTCCTTGATGACCTCCCAGCCTCCTGTCTCTCCCTACTCCAGTCCATACTTCACTCTGCTGACCAGATCATTTTTCTACAGGAATATTCAGTACATGTCACCCCACATCTCAAATAAACTCCAGTGGTTGCCCATCCACCTCCACATCAAATGAAAACTCCTCACCACTGGCTTTAAAGCACTTCACCACCTTGCCCACTCCTACTTCACCTTACTACCCTCCTTCTACAACCCAGCCCACACACTTCACTCATTTAGTGCTAACCTTCTCATTGTGCCTCGGTCTTGCCTTTCCCACCGGCGACCCCTGTCCCATATCCTGCTTCTGGCCTGGAATGATCTCCCTCCTCAAATCTGACAATTACTCTCCCCACCTTCAGAGCCTTATTGAAGGCACATCTCCAAGAGACCTTCCCTGACTAAACCCCCAGCCCTTTCCTCTTCTACCACTTCCTTCTGCGTTGCTTTGACTTGCTCCCTTTGTTCTCCCATCCCAGGCCCACAGCACATATATGTACATATGTACATATCTGAAATTTATTTATTTGTATTGATGTTTCTCTCCCCCTCTAGACTGTAAACTCACTGTGGGCAGGGAATGTGCCTGTTTATTGTTGAATTGTACTTTCCCAAGCACTTAGTAGTGTTCTGCATACAGTAAGCGCTCAGTAAGTATGACTGAATGAATGACTTTAACAGACACATTCTCTACCCACAACAAGCTTACACTTCATCCCACCGGCTTTAACCAGGGAGTTTGGGGAGGGTTTGGGAGAGCTATTGTAAGCTAAGGAAGGGGTAGGAAGAGGAGGGAGTAGTGACTGCTAAACTGAGATTTTGGAAGTTGAAAAAGGAAAAAAAATCCAGGACATGTTACAGGTGTTGGGACTAGCCCAGTGGTAGGGGATCAGGGAGGAGAGAGTTAGGAGGGAGGACAGGTGCAAAGGAATCATGGAGATGTAGTTCAAGAGGGAGGAAGTTCAAAATGTGGGGAGGGAGAGAGGAAAGCTATACCACTATCTCAAAGGTCAGAGATGATTTACCTCATGAGGAAGCCCGGTCTGGGCAGTGTGCATCACTCAACAGTCAGGCAAATTTCACCAGACATACCTGCACTGTGGGGTAAGACGAGGTGGTGGGGAAAATGGAACAAACCCCTCCTCAATCCCAGGCCCCCAGAGTGGCTAGTAGGCCCCAAAACTAGCAACCTGACCCAAGGGTCTAGGCCTTGACCTCCTCTTTTCTCTTTCCAGGGTTTTGAAACCCTGAACCCCAATAGAGAACAGCATCTGAGGGTCATCCCAGCCCCCAGTTTGGTCTAGTTTGGTAGGGGGTGGGGGAGAGAGAAGGTGAGTGAGTAGGACCAGACCTGGCTTTCTCTCTAGCAGTATTCCCCGGGCTCTTCCTGAGTCTCCCACTCTTCCGGTTAGGAATCTGGAGCGACCCCAGGAAGGGAACACCTCTGGGGCTCAGCAGCCTCTACCTCCTCCTTCATTCCTTTCCAGCAATCTGGGGTTGAGTTCCTTCACTAATAACTGTGGTGGCCTCAACATCTGGCTGAATTGGTACCCTTGGCAATTTTAAAACATATGACCTCTAAAATGCATGGGGGAGGGGTAGGGCAGGAGGAGAATAAGGTAATAATAATAATGGTATTTGTTAAGTGCATGCTGTGTGCCAGGCACTGTACTAAGCACTGTGGTGGATCCAAGGAAATCGGGTTGGACACAGTCCCTGTCCCACATGGGGCTCACAGTCTCAATCCCCATTTTACAGATGAGGAAACAGGCACTGAAAAGTGAAGTGCCGTTCCCAAGGTCACACAGCAAACAAGTGGCAGAGCCAGCATTAGAACTCATGACCTTCTGACTCCCAGGTCCATGGTCTATCCACTACACCATGCTGCATCTTATAGGGTGGGAAACAGAAGGCTACTTTGTTACTTCAAACATTTGGATAGATTTTCTCTCTCCAGGCCCCATTTGCAAAAAAGAGAGAGTAATACTAGGCCCTGACAATCTCTGACATTTTTAATAGTCTTAGGTTCTCTGACACCAAGGGGGTCGTGGCCCACAGTGAAACTTCTTGTGTGCCCTGGAGTAGGTTGCCCTCCTTAGATGAGAAACTTTACAACACTGAGTACTACGTTTTTGTTTAGTTCAGAAAACTGTGGGCTCATTCTTATGGATGAGATGAGCCAGAGAGTTCTCCTGGATTTGTTTGATTTGTGTGTACATTCATTTGTTTTGAGAGTTTTCATAAACAAAGGCCTTGTCTGGGATGTTGTGGTTTGATTGCTTATGGCTGTGATTGTATTTATGCTGTTTTTGTTAATGGTGGGCTATTCATATCCAAAAACAGTGAGTTATTAATATTATTAGTTGTAGTAATCATAGCAGTTTTTGTGAATTATTATTAGTAGTAATTATAAGCATAATGGTTACATCTGTTTTTCATTCATTCAAACGTATTTATTGAGCGCTTACTGTGTGCAGAGCACCGTACTATGCGCTTCGGAAGTACAAGTTGGCACTTACTATGTGCCAAACACTGGGGTAGATACAGTATATGCAGACCAGACACAGTCCTTACCCTCAAGGTGGTCCCAGTCTAACACATTCATGGAAACAGTAACTAACATTAATAATAATAATAATATTATGGTATTTGTTAAGCACTTACTATGTGCCAGGCACTGTACTAAGCCCTGAGGTGGATACAAACAAATCATATTGTACACAGTCCCTGTCCCACGTGGGGCTCACAGTCTCAATCCCCAATTTACAGATGAAGTAACTGAGGCACAGAGAAGTGAAGTGACTTGTCCAAAGTCACATAGCAGACAAGTGGCAGGGCCAGGATTAGAACCCATGACCTTCTGACTCCCAGGCCCATGCTCTATTCACTACATCATGCTGCCTCTCATTAGGGATATACATGTTGTTGCCTGTGTTAAATAAAAATACTTAAATTAAAATACTTTAAGAATTTAAGACTGCTCCATGGGCCTGTAACCAAGTAAATAAGATGGGCCAAGAATGGCAGGCTAATATGACTCTGTCGGCAATCAATCTTGACCTGAGAGCAACATCAGGACATGATGCCTCCCCCCTGCCCCCATGAAAGCTTGGAGATGGAAGGTTTAAAACAAACAGAAGGAAACTCTTGCATATGGAATATTTTCTCCCACAAAAAGTTGTGATGTGCCCCACCAAAAAGGCTCTCAGTAGCTTCAAGGGGGTTGAATAAATTCAGGGGCAAAAGGTCCATAATGGGTAATCAGAGGGAAAGATAGGAATGGGGAAGTTAGTATGATGTATTCATAACCACAAATGACAGATGGGTAACAATAATACAGTCAGTTTTCCAGTAACAGAGGGGTCATGTTTTTTGTCAAACACTACTTTAAGGAAATGTTCACTGACCAGCACCACATGCCTGCCCAGAACAATTTCCTATTCAATCCAATAGGTAATGTACATCCCACAATGCATGTCTAATTCCCAAACCATGTTCTACCCTAAATGTGTAATGAAAACATGCATCCGTGAAGAACTAGCTGTATTTACCAGTCAAATACTCCACACAAACTGCTACACTAAGTGCCTGAAGCAGCATAGTAATGCTACTGAGCATACCAAATATGTTCCCTGTCTATAAAGAGCTTATGCTTTAATGAAAAACACAAATTATTTAAAAATATGGGGAAACAATAGATATAAATTGAAGTGATCAAGAAAGGCGATCTTACCTCTATTCATCCAAGCATCCAGTTGCATTATCAGAGACTGAATACTTGGATGGAATCCTGGTTGGATCAAATAATAATATTACTCACTCATATCTCAGTGTGCCACAGCATAACAAAGAACTACATTTTTATTCTGTATTTATGCTGTAATCAGTCACAAAATGGATTTGGATGCTGTGGTGTTCCCAAATTGTGTGTGATTCTTTTGCATTATTGTTACATTGTATTCTTCCAAGTGCTTAGTACAGTGTTTTGCACACCGTAAGCACTCAATAGGGATTGAATGAACTCTATCACTCTATTTTCATAAAAGCAAGCCAATGACAGACACTATTCCAGTGCAGAAAAAAAAAATACTGTGCAAGAACTGGTTCTGCTCTACAAAATGTTTTCAAAGAATTATTTTTGGATTTTCTTTGTGAGATATGTAGATACTAGTATTACAATCTCCATTTTACAGATGAGGAAATAGGCACAGAGAGGTGGTACTTAACCTAGATCACCCAGCACAAGGGCAAAAACCTTATTCTCCTGTCTTCCAGATCTATGCCCTTTCCACTACATGCTGCCTCCCACCTCAGAGCATACACTGACCTTTGAACAATTCCATGTTCCCCTGTATCTCGATCTCATCTATCTTACCGTCAACCCCTTGCCCACACCCTGCCTCTGGCCTGGAATGCCCTCCCCCTTCATATCTGAAAGATGATTCCTCTCTCCACCTTCAAAGCACATCTCCTCCAAGAGGCCTTCCCAAACTAAGCCCTTATTACCTCTTCTCCCACTCCCTTCTACGTCACCCTTACACTTGGATTTGCACCCTTTATTCATTCATTCAATTGTATTTGAGAATTTACTGTGTGCAGAGCACTGTACTAAAAATGCTTGGGAGAGTACAACACAAATAAATAAATTACAAATAAATAAATTACAGATATGTGCATAAGTACTGTGGGGCTGAGAAACGGGAAGAATAAAGGGAGCAAGTCAAGGTGATGCAGAAGCAGGTAGGAGAAGAGGAAAGTGGGGGCTTAGTCATTAACTGTTGGATTTGAGGAGGGAAGACATTCCAAGCCAGAGGCAGGACATGGGCTAGGGGTCGGTGATGAGATAGGAGAGATCAAGGCACAGTTAGAAGATTAGTTCTAGAGGAGTAAAGTGTATGGGCTAAGTTGTAGGAGAGTAGCAATGTGAGGTAGAAGGGGGCAAGGTGGTGAAGTGCTTTAAAGCTAATGGTGAGGAGTTTTTGTTTGTTGCGGAGGTGGATTGGCAAACACTGGAGTTTGAGGAGTGTGGTGACCTATCAATTGTTTTTGTAGAAAAATGATACAGGCAGCAGAGTGAAGTATGGACTGGAGTCGGGAGAGCCAGGAGGCTGGGAGGTCAGCAAGGAGGCTGATGCAGTAAAACAGGCAGGTTAGGATGAGTGATTGTATTAACGTGGTAGCAGTTTGGATGAGAGGGAAGTGTGGATTTTAGTGATGTTGTGAAGGTGGGACTAACAGGATTTAGTGATGGATTGAATACGGGGGTTGAATGAGAGAAAAGGGTTACGGATAGCACCGAGGTTATGGGCTTGAAAGACAGGAAGGATGGTGGTGCCATCTAGAGTGATGGGAAAGTTATGGGGAGGACAGGGTTTGGGTGGGAAGATAAGGAGTTCACATGTTAAGCTTGAGGCAACTGGAGGACATCCAAGTAGAAATATCTTGAAGGCAAGAGAAAATGTGAGACTGCAGAGAGGGAGAGAGATCAGGGCTGTAGATGTAGATTTGGGGATCATCAGCATAGAGGTGGTAGCTGAAGCCATGGGAGCAAATGAGTTGTCCAAGGGAGTGGGTATAGGTGGAGAATAGATAGGTACCCAGAACTGAACCTTGAGGGGCTGCCACAGTTAAGGGGTGGAAAGCAGAGGAGGAGCTCATGAAGGAGACAGAATGAATGGTCAGAGAGCTATGAAGAGAACCAGAAGAGAACAAAGTCAGTGAAGCCAAAGTTGGATAATGTTTCCAGAGAAGGAGGTGGTCCACACTGCTGAAAGCAGCTGAAGAGTCGAGGAGGATTAGGATGAAGTAGAGGCCCTTGGATTTAGCTAGAAGGAGATCATTGGTGACTTTTGAGAGGGCAGTTTCTGTGGAGTGAAGGGGATGGAAGCCAGATTGGAGGGGGTTGAAGGGAGAATTGGAGGAAAGGAATTTTAGACAGTGGGTGTAAAACTCACTCAAGGAATTTGGACAGAAATGGTAAGAGAGAGTTGGGAGATAACTGGAGGAAGCCATGGGGTCAAGGGAGGGTTTTGGGCTGGGTTTTTTTAGGGTAGGGAAGACAAAGACATGATTGAAAGCAGTGGGGAAGAAGCCATTGGAGAGCAAACAGTTGAAGGTGGCTATTAGGGAGGGGAGAAGGGAGTGGATGAGAGTTTTGAAAAGGTGTGAAGGAATAGAGTCAAATTGCAGGTGGATGGGGTGGCTTTTGAGAGGAGGCAGAAGGCATACTAGACATACTGATGGGAAGGATGGGAGAGTTGAAGAGGGGGCTGGAAAGGAGGAGGACTGAGGAGCGGCAGGGGCGATTTTAAGGAGCTCATGCCTGATAGTGTCAATTTTCTCAGTAAACTAGGTGGCCAGATCATCTGGGGCAAGGGATGAGAGAGGTGAGGGTCAAGGGGCCTGAGGAGGGAGTTAACTGTCTGGAATAACAGGCTAGTGTAATGGACATCCCACCCTCAGCCCCACAGCACCTATATACATCTCCATAATTTATTTATATTCATTTCTGTCTTCCCCTCTAGACTATAAGCTCCTTGTGGGCAGGGAACATATCTACCAACTCTTATTATATTGTACTCTTCCAAGCGTTTAGTATAGTGCCCAGCACACAATAAGCACTCAAGGAATTAAATTGATTGAATATTTAAACACAGATAAAATTTATATGGTATGCCCAAAGTAATCAAAATTGTCTCTAGAATTAGTGGTT
The DNA here is from genome assembly GCF_015852505.1 of Tachyglossus aculeatus. Lineage (NCBI taxonomy): Eukaryota > Metazoa > Chordata > Mammalia > Monotremata > Tachyglossidae > Tachyglossus > Tachyglossus aculeatus. The sequence continues at coordinate 56,151,882 of NC_052072.1, forward strand.
ATAAGTTTGTAAACCAACCAACAGGAAAACCATTTCACATAGGGCTTCATGAGAAGCCATCAGTGGCATTGTTTGAGCATCTTCTGAGTGCTGGGCACTATATTAAGAACTTGGGTGAGGACAACAATTAGAAAGACACATGTTCCCTGTCCTTGAGGAATTCATAATCTACTGGGCAAATGATTCACAATGGATAACCTAAGAGGATGTTAAGGACAAAGAAGGAGAAGTTTGGGAATTTAAATTATTATATAGCCATGAGGATAGATCAGTGAAGAGAGTACAGTCAGATAATAATAGTACTTATTAAATGCTTACTATGTTCCAAGCAATGTACTAAGCACTGGAATAGATATAAAATAATCAGATTGGACACAGTCCCTGCCCTAAATGGGCACGCAGTCTAAAGTAGGAGGGTGTACAGATGAGGAAACTGAGGCAGAGAGAAATTAAGTGACTGTGGGCATGGAATATGTCTACCAACTCTGTTGTATTGTACTTCCCCAAGCACTTAGTACACTGCTTTGCCCATGGTCACACAGCAACACAAGTGGCAGAGCCAGGATTAGGACCCAGGTCCTTAAACAACCAAACCCACGATCTTTCTCCTAGACCATGTTTTTTCCCATCAGGGTTCTTTGATGGAAACACACTATGACTAGCAGTGCAATAGTTCATGGTCACTTGGTGATTCAGTGTATGAGCACTGAAGAACATCTCCATAGAAACCATAGCAATTTTCCTTAAAATTAACAAATCTAAGCCTATATTAGTATATTAGCAATAATTCCATTTTTTTCCTCCTTTATTCTCTGAAATCGATAGCCCACTATGCTAAAAGAAATCAGGGCCAGATCATGAGAAAAAGCAAAGAAACACACAAAGACTCACACACACCAGGAGTATGAGGCGATTCCTATTCCAAAATGCATAAACTATCCAATTAGGTAACTGTAGTAATCAGACTACTTAAAACACAACTGATTACTAATTGCTATTATTAAAGATGTCAGCATTCCATGATTTTGCTGAACTATTACAGAGAAGTCAAGATGCTACTTGAATTTCTGATTGAAATAGAAAAATAGTTGCATTATGTTGTGTTTGTAGTAATATTCTTTAAGCATCTGGAGGCAAGTTAAAGAAATAACAATTGAGTGTTTTATTAAGAGACTTGTTTTGGCGGCACGTGCTGGTGAGTAGGAAATAAACATGCAGATCAGTGGGAGTAGATTTGTGTGCCATAAATGCATATCTTAAGTGGATGACTGTATATCCAGGCTCAACAAATTCCAGATTCCAGCTTCAAATGCCATAGACATTAAACAGAAAAAAAAATCAATTCTGCCTATTAAGATAGCTAGAGTCCTTGATCACGTACCTCAAAATGTTTGAACCCATCATCTTCCATTAGTCATACAGCCGGTCTCATGGAACAGTTCTGACACCATCCCTCTAGACTGTAAGCTCACTATGGGCTGGGAACTCTGATATAGTGTACTCTCCCAAGTGCTTAGTACAGTGCTCCGCACACAGAAAGTGTAAAATAACTATGATTGATTCAGGATAGGGGCTCTTCCCTGTGAGTTGCTCCATGTCCCTTGGAACTGAATTTCCTCCTATAAAAAGTCATCTCCACCACATCTCCACCGTACAGACATTTAATCCAAGAACAACATGTGAGAGGCTACTGTGTTGCACACAGGAAGATGAGCAGTTCAATTTTAATGAGCTTGAGGTACCAGTGGGACATCCAGGAAGAGATGTCCTGAAGGCAATGCAAGATAGCAGAAGAGCGAGGTCAAGGATAACAAGGGAGATTTGGAAGTCATCCATGTAGAGGTGGTAATTCAAGCCTTGGGAGTGAATGAACTCCCCAAGAGAGTGACTGAAAGTGAAAAGAGAAAGAGATGCAGAACAGAGCCTTGAGGAACTTCCAAAGTTATGGGAAGGGAGACAAAAGACAAGCTGGCATAAAGAGCCTGAGATGTCTCAGCTAGAGAGGTTAAAAGAATCAGGAGAGTACTGTTAAAAAAAATAAAATAAAATAAACCCGAAGTTAGATAGTATTTCCAGAAGACTGTAACTGTCCACAGTGTCAAAGGCAGTCATGAGGGAAAAGAGGATTAGGACACAAAGTCCATTAGATGGGGCAGAAAGACCTTGGAGAGGGCAATCCCAGTGGAGTGAAGGTGATGGAAATCAGATTGTAGAAGATGGGACAGAAATGGATGATACCTGGATAGTCCAGTGGGGTCCAGAGAGGTTTTTTTTTTTTTTTTTAGAATAGAGGAAACATGGGCTTATAAGATGGCAGAGGGGAAGGAGTCACCAGAGAAGGAGTGGCAGCCAGGGAAGTAATTAAAGAGCAGATGTCAGAGGATGGGTTCAGGGGCTCAGGCATTCAGTTAGTCACATTTTAAAGGATCTATTAAGCTTCTTACTTTTCTCTGGCCAGCCAGAAACGCCCCTTATTTTTCCTGAGTGACTTAAATTGGGTTTTTGACGCAATGACTACAGTACACTCTCAATTAACGGTATTACTGGAGGGGAGTCATTGTGTGGCTAATTGAAATAGCAGATAATCTATAAACATGCATACATTTTGAAAGCAGACAGGAGCTCTCCTCTAGAAAGGCTAGCAAGCAGGATGAAGGAGTAAGTTGATGGGGGTTGATGGCAGTTTGGTTTCATTTTTGTCCACAAAGTAGTTGGCAAGGAAAGGGGAAGGTTGGGGTGCTGGTGGCTTCAGGCAGAAGTTAAAAGTCTGGAATAGTAGGTAGTTGGCAATAATAATAATAATATAGTATTTGTTAAGCACTTGCTATATACCAAGAACTGTACTAAGCAATGAGGCAGGTGCAAGGTAAGCAGGTACCAGGAAGGTCTCACAGTCTAAGTATTAACAATAATAATAATAATAACAATGGTATTTGTTAAGCACTTACTATATGGCAGGTACTGTTCTATGCTTTGGGGCAGATTCAAGATAATCAGGTTGGACACAGTCTCTATCTCATGTGTCTCCTTAATCGACTTGCCCAAGGTCACACAGCAGACAAGTGGCAGAGCCGGGATTAGAACCCAGGTCCTTCTGACTCCCAGGCCTATGTTCTATCTACTAGGCCACACTGCTTAACAGTTATAGAATCCTCATTTTTGAAGATGAGGAAACTGAGGCACAAAGAAGTTAAGTGACTTGCCCAAGGTCACACAATGGGTAAATGGCAGTGTCTGGACTAGAAAGGCCCATGCTCTTTCCACTAAGCCATGCTGCTTTCTGCTTTAAGAGAAGGGAGGTTGAGAAGAGAGTCTAAATGGGACATGATATCCCGGGATGTGTAAAGGGAGTAAAGAGATCGGTGGTCTCTATTGTCGGGGGAGGAGGGTGGCGGGGAAAGACAGGTTAGAAATTTGGTCAGAGAGGGATTTGAGAGTGGGTGAGGTTGGAAAGGATGTAACAATTAGTAATGATGACATTAAGCATGTGGCAAAATTACTGAGTGGGAGAGGCAGAAAAAAGGGTGGCTGGAGTTGAGAGTTAATTCAGGAAGCACACAGCTAGCAATAAATAATCAGGATTGAGAGTTTTCAACCTTTTCTACAAACTTTTCCTTTTATCCTCAAGATCCCCTCCCATCATAGGCGTGAAGTAATAATAATTATTATTATAATGATTATAATATTTCCTCTCTGTCCTCTCCTGGTTCTCCTCTTATCTCTCCGGCCATTCATTCTCAGTCTCCTTTGTGGGCTCCTCCTCCCCCTCCCATCCCCTTACTGTAGGGGTTCCTCAAGGGTCAGTTCTTGGTCCCCTTCTGTTCTCTATCTACACTCACTCCCTTGGTGAACTCATTCACTCCCACAGCTTCAACTATCATCTCCACACTGATGACACCCAAATCTACATCTCTGCCCCTGCTCTCTCTCTCTCCCTTCAGGCTCGTGTCTCCTCCTGTCTTCAAGACATCTCCATCTGGATGTCTGTCTGCCATCTAAAACTCAATATGCCCAAGACTGAACTCCTTATCTTCCCTCCCAAACCCTGCCCTCTCCCTGACTTTCCCATCACTATTGACGGCACTACCATCCTTCCCGCCTGCAACCTTGGTGTCATTCTCGACTCTGCTCTCTCGTTCACCCCTCACATCCAATCTGTCACCAAAAACTGCCAGTCTCACCTCTGCAACATCACCAAGATACGCCCTTTCCTCTCCATCCAAACCGCTACCCTGCTGGTTCAATCTTTCATCCTATCCCGACTGGATTACTGAACCAGCCTCCTCTTTGATCTCCCATCTTCCTGTCTCTCTCCACTTCAATCTATACTTCATGCTGTTGCCCAGATCATCTTTGTGCAGAAACGTTCTGGGCATGTTACTCCCCTCCTCAAAAATCTCCAGTGGCTACCAATCAACCTACGCATCAGGCAAAAACTCCTCACTCTCAGCTTCAAGGCTCTCCATCACCTCGCCCCCTCCTACCTCACCTCTCTTCTTTCCTTCTACAGCCCAGCCTGCACCCTCCGTTCCTCTGCCACTAACCTCCTCACTGTGTCTCGTTCTCGCCTGTCCCGCCGTCGACCCCCAGCCCACGTCCTCCCCCTGGCCTGGAATTCCCTCCCTCCACACTTCCGCCAAGCTAGCTCTCTTCCTCCCTTCAAAACCCTACTGAGATCTCACCTCCTCCAGGAGGACTTCCCAAACTGAGCCCCCTCCTTCCTCTCCCCCTCCCCATCCCCCCCGCCCTACCTCCTTCCCCTCCCCACAGCACCTGTATACATATTTGTACAGATTTATTACTCTGTTTTACTTGTACATATTTACTGTTCTATTTATTTTATTTTGTTAACATGTTTTGTTTTGTTGTCTGTCTCCCCCTTCTAGACTGTGAGCCTGCTGTTGGGTAGGGACCGTCTCTATATGTTGCCAACTTGTACTTTTCAAGCGCTTAGTACAGTGCTCTGCACACATTAAGCACCCAATAAATCCGACAATGAATGAAATAATAATAATAATAATAGTACTTGTTATGCACTTACTATATACCAAATATTGGAGTAGATACAAGATAATCAGATCCTTCATGGGGCTCACAGTCTACGTAGGAGGAAGGACTGTATTGAAGCCCCATTTTCCAGGTGAGGGAACAGACACTGAGATGTTAAATGAGTTGCTCAAGGTCAAACGGCATTAAGTGGCAGAACTGCAATTAGAATCCAGGTCCTCAGTCCCAGGCCCATGCTCTTTCTGCTAGGCCATGCTGCTTCCCGTATGAGCAGCAGTAGCAGGAATTCAGGCAGTCACAAAACCCAGAAAACTGTGGTAGTGGAAAGTGTAGGAATAGCTCCTGTTGTCCCCACTTTTGCTGCTACATTTCTCCCAAAACTCCTCATAGGTCTTGATTCATCAAGGAGCCCTGCAGAGAAGAGGTTTGGCAGCATGAGGAGCTAGAACTCTGCCATAATGCCCATACCTGGTGCTCTTTTGAAGTTCTCAGGATATAATAATGGTGGTATTTGTTAAATGCTTACTATGTACTAAGCACTGGGGTAGATACAAGATAATTAGGTCCCACAAGGGGCTCACACCCCAAGTCGGAGGAAGAACAGGTAATGAATCCCTATTTTGCAAATGAGGGAGCTGAGGCACCAAAGAGTTAAGTGATTTACTCAAGATCATCCGGCAGACAAGTAGCAGAGCCCAGATTAGAATCCACATTCCCTGATTCCCAGGCCCATGCTCTTTTCACTAAGCCATGCTGCTTCTGGGTATATTCATAAACCTGATTGAAACTCTCTGATCTAACTGTTGAAGCAAAGAGGGAGATCTCAGATCTTCAAAATCTGAGAAGCTTCCCAAAGCACAACTGGAGACTAACTTGAACAATGTCTCTCAACTACCACATCCATCTTCTTTGCAACAGCCTTTCTGGGGCCTTTTCACGCCAGTTTGGAAGCAGCGGGGATTAAAAAAAAAAAAGTAACATCCTAAGGTTTCCTCCAACTCTGATTCTTGTGCTCGAGCATTCCTGGATGGGAAGCCAGGGTAAATCAAAGGTATTTGAGCACTTACTATGTGCAGAGCACTGTACTGAGCCCTTGGGAGAGTAAAATATGGCAGAATTAGAAGACACCTTCCCTGCCCATAATAGGCTTATCATCTAGAGGGGGAGACAGGCAGTAATATGAATAAATAATTCATAATATATAAAACCTGCCTTGGGGGTAAGGCAAATATCAAATATCTATTGGTCACAGACCCAAGTGTATAGGCAATGCAGAAGGGAGGGTGAGCTGGGGAAAAGAGGGCTTAATCTCAGGAGGCCTCTTGGAGGAGATATGACCTTAATAATGCTTGAAGGTGGAGAGCATGGTGGTCTGATGTATGTGGAGGGGGAGGGAGTTCCAAGCTAGGGGGAGAACGTGGGAAAGGAGTTGGAGATAGACAAGAACAGGGGACAGTGAATAAGCTAGTGCTAGAGGAGTGGAGTGTTCAGGTTGGGTTGTAGTAGGAGATCAATGAAGTGAGGTAGGATGGAGCAAGATGGTGGTTGGGTGTTTTAAAAGGCAACCAAGAAAGTCAACCAGGAAACCACACAGGGGCAGGTCTAAACCACTTCCCCACAGAACACACCTTCATTGCCCAGGCTGTTCTCTGCCGTGGTTTAATTTAGCTTTTCTAGGACCCATTCTCCAGTGAAATGTTCTTTAGGCTCCCAGGGGCTTGTGGGTAACTTCCTGAAGAAAAATAAATAGTAAGCACGGAAGAATAAATAGGAAGCAATTATGGGACTGGACATGGAACAGGGGAGGAGAGGAAAATTGAGAAGGGTGGCTAAAGCAAAGGACAAAGCATTGGAGACAAAACCTTCAAATTTCAATTTTTCCCAAGTTTTGCATTCCCTCCCACTCAAAGAATATGAGGATGGGGGCTGGGAAGAGGATCATTCCAAGCCAAATGAAATTAAAACCTTCCAAGTACTTAGAAATCAGCACTTAATGACACTATCCCACCACCAGTCTAAGCACTGCTCTTATTACTTTGATTCACAAGCCAGGAAGAGATCCAGAATTATGCACAAATTATTGTCCCATCTCCTTAATTAACACTGATTGCAAAATTCTTGCTAAAGTCCTTGCTAACAGACTCAATTATGCAGTGCCTGAATTGATTCAGCCAGATCAAGTGGGATTTATTAGGAATACACTTTCCTACAATAACATTAAATTATCTTTGAATATAGTTCATTTATTTAGGGCTAAAATAATACTAACGGCAGCCCTCTCTTGTGATAGAGAAAATATCCTGGAATGCATAGAATTCAAAAATGTGTTCGAAAAACAGATGAAGTAAGGCAGATACACACCTGACCACTCGGCTGTTCAATTTCAAAGAGAAACAGGGCAGAGTGGACCACTCGGCTCCCCATTAGGGGAGGCTGTCTGTGGAACCCTGGGCAAGTGCAATTAGACCAAATCAGGAGATTTTTGCAATCCAAATGGGAAATAATATATGCTGATGACACCCTTCCATCTGTCTCCCTCCCTCAAGGGCTGGGCTTGATCAACCAGGCTGGAGAGTTTGCAAATCACCAACTGCGATGTGGGGGGGATGGGGATGGTGGGGGGGGGGGGGGGGGTTCCTTCGAAAGCTGCAGCCTTGACTTCCCAGGGACCAGGGTGCTGAGGAGAAGGAAAGAGTTCATAGAGAGGTAAGTGAAATGAGACCCCAGACATTCTGACTGAGGCAGGTCTGAAAATAGAACTTCAAGCGAAAGGCCCGGCTGGATTTTAATGTAGAAGCTTTAGGGGCTCTTGCCCCCGTTGCTGTCCCTGAACCTTTATGGTGCTGGGCCTGGTGGGACCAGGCTGGGGGCTGCTGGCTTGGATTCTGAACTGCTCAACCCAGCCTGGGGTCATGGGATGCTGCTTTAAATCCCCCAAAGCTGCCTCCTCACAGCCCACTCTTGTTAGAGGATGTGTCAGAGTGCTAAGGAGCAGCCATCAGCACCTATAACACCACTACAAGTCAGATGAGCAGGGTCAGCAGTCGTGATTTCTGCCAAGATCTGACATTTGGGAGGCCAGCAGAAGAATCAGTCATATTTATGGGGCGCTTACTATGTGCAGAGCACTGACCAAAGCGTTTGGGAGAGCACAGTACAACAGAATTAGCAGACATGTTCCCTGCCCATAACACTCTTACAGTCGAGAGGGGAAGACAGACAAAAGAAGAGACAGAAAAAAAAGGAGGAGTATGGCCTAGTGGAAAGAGCAAGGAACTGGGAGTAAAAGACCTGGGTTCTAATCCTGGCTCTGCCACTTGCCTGCTGTCTGACCTTGGGCAAATCACTTTGTTTCTCTGTGGCTCGGTTACCTCATCTGTAAAATGCAGATTAAGACTGTGAACTCCATATGGGACAGGGACTATTTCCAACCTGATTAGCTTATACCTACTCCATCACTTAGTACAGTGGCTGGCGCATAGTAAGCACTTAAATATCATTACTATTATTATTATGGAAGCCAAGTATATAAGAAATGGTGTATCCTAGTGAAAAAGGCCCAGGACTAGGAGTCAGGAACTCGAGGTTTGAATCCCCACCCAACCCTGGCTGGCTGTGTGACCTTAGGCAAATCACAGTCTCCTAGGGCCTCAGTTTCCTCTTCCTTAAAATGGGAGTGAAACAGATTGGACACAGTCCCAATACCATAAAGGGATTCCAGTACAGTAACCTAAAATCTACTCCAGCATGTAGAACATAGTAAGCACTTACTCAATCTCATGGCAAATCCTCATATGATGCAGGATCCAATTGGAGATGGGAGATAAAAACCTGGAGAAATCCAACTTCAGGGAATTAAGGATTGATGAATTTAGTTTTCCTATGACTTTACTGCCCATGTGAAATGCACAAAACAAAAATAAATCCTAGGGAAATGGTGAACTCATGAAGAACTCCATGCTAGATTTTTAAAAAAGTTATTTTCTTTCAAAAGTCCTTGTGAAATGAAATGCCAGAAATGGTTAAGAAATTAAAATTTTAAAAAATCATTAATCTTCGTTAAGAAAAAGGTTCAATGTAGAATCGTTGGGTGAGGTGCATTGACTTATTAGTCACTCACTGTTGAGGGTAATTAGAATTAAATTGGTCAGTTTTAGGCTTACTACAATGGATACTCTGCCCTTGGTCTTTCAATGCTTAGGACTCAATAATTAAGCAGAAATAATTCTGGACAAAATGACAGTTTAAGTTTGAGGCATCTTTGTTTTTTCACATTATCTGGAGCTGTGCTCTGTAGCAGCTTCAGGGAAGGAAGTTCGATTTTCTTTTGCATATTGTGCTTTTCCATGTGATAGGAATGAGTTTTTCTAATAATGTGAAATCAGTGCAGACAATTTAAGTCATTATTAATAGACACACTTGATCTGAGGAAACAAAATGTTTTAATGTTTTGTTAAATGAGGTGTGCGCTACAGACATTTATATTCAAAAAGAAGGTTAAGATACTTTAACATTTTAGAGATTAATGTTTTTGTGTGACTAATGCCGGTGTGTGAACATAAGCATGTATGTGTATTTCCTGTGCCTCTGAAAACAGCCTATTTCCTGCCCATTCAACAAACGAAGGTTGTTCTTTAAAAAATGAGGAAAAAAGAAGCGGCAAAAACTGTTAGAGAGATCAATCCACTAAAAAAGATGTAAAGAATCTGAACAGAATGGCAGTGATCTAAATTAGGGTGATTAATGCAAATTTGCTATAGTAATGGGTTCAGTTCAGCCAGAACATATATTATCACTAATCATTTTGTGTAGAATATGATGGCACAAATAGACAGCATTCTTTCAACAGCAGGAACTTGTCTGGACATGACACGCTGCAGTGTCAAAAGAAATAGTCCTTGTGATCACATGAGGTCTCAGACAAGTCTTCCTTATACAGGGTTCTGCAAGGATGCAAGTTGTTTCTTGTAGAAGGCCTAGATCCATGCTATTTATTGATCACTTACTGTGTCAGAGCACTGTACTAAGCACTTGGGGTAGTACAATACAACAGTGTTGGTAAATGTGCTCCCTGCATGAATGGAGATTACAGTCTAGATGTACTAGGAATATTTCCTCCCTGGTCCCATGCTGACCGGGATCATAAAAAATTTATACAGTAATAGAATAGCTATGGTAGTGATTACTATATTAAACAACAAAAAAAAAGTTGGATTGGAAAGTTAATAGCAAACCTGCCCAAAATCCACTCATTGCTATAAACACCATTTTCATTTCACAAGCAACAGAAAGGTACCCTAGATCCATCCAAGGTATAAACAATGCCATCTCACTTATTTCTTCATGTTTTGGCAATGGATTCCTAAAATATGTATAAGTCACTGTAGCCATGCACTAGATTCATGCTAGCAATGCAACTAATTTATCAAAAGGCAACATTCAAGCAACCAAGACAGGTTCAAGTCAAGTTCCTTGGGAATAAAGATACCTACAAGAGCTCAGTGACATTACAGTAGTCCTATTGGGACCAAGAACTTGAACTGCAATATCAGTATGGACCGTTTATGGGTATTTCTCCAAGATTTTCATTCATTCAATCGTATTTACTGAGTGCTTACTGTGTGCAGAGCACTGTACTAAACGTTTACTTCTACAAAACAAGCATTAATCCTGTAAAGGCTAGGGGACAATAACAAGACTGGTTGGTTAAAAAAGACTAATTAAAAAACTACTTGCAGCAAACAAGCATTTGATAATAAAGCATGAGCAGGGCCTTGCCTTGATAATAAAGCAAGGGCCTTGCCCTACAGAATCCTGAAACATATTAATAACAATAATAATAATGATGATGGTATTTGTTAAGCCCTTACTATGTGCCAAGCACTTCTAAGCACTGGGGTAAATACAAGGTAATAAGGTTGTCCCACGTGGGGCTCACAGTCTCAATCCCCATTTTACAGATGAGGTAACTGAGGCACAGAGAAGTTAAGTGACTTGCCCAAGGACATGCAGCAGACAAGTGGTGGAACTGGGATTAGAACCCACAACCTCTGACTCCCAAGTTCATGCTCTTGCCATTAGGCCATACTGCTCCTCTTGGCAGTCCCTGCTTAAAAAAAAAAAAGCCCACACCATTACTGGTGCAATGTCAAGTCTGATATGATCCAGATCTCTGTGTCCACTACCAAAACCAAAGGCTTTTACTCATCCCTAGGGAATTCATATGGTTCCATATACTCTGGTCCAGACACTTGTCATATTCCATCTCAACTTCTGCATCAGCCTCCTTACTGATCTCCCTGCCTCTAGCCTTATCCCACTCCAGTCCACACATTATTATTATCATTATTATAATTATTAAATTTGTTAAGCGCTCACTACATGCCAAGCACTGTTCTAAGCGCTGGGATAGATACAAAGTAATCAGGTTGTCCCAAATTGGGCTCACAGTGTTAATCCCCATTTTACAGATGTGGTAACTGAGGCCCAGAGAAGTGAAGTGGCTTGCCCAAGGTCACACAACAGACAAGTGGCAGAGCCGGGATTAGAACCCATATCCTCTGACTCCCAAGCCCGGGCTCTTTCCCCTAAGCCATGCTGCTTCTCTTCTCAGATCGCTTTCCTAAAAATTGTTCTCTGCACATCTCCCCACTCCTCAAAAACCTCCATCCATCTCCACCCCTCATCATTTTATTAATGGTATTTGTTAAGGATTTACTATGTGCTAGCCTCTCTACTAAGCTCTGGAATAGATACAAGATAATCAGGTTGGACATAGTTCATGTCCCAAATGGGGCTCAAAGATCATTGATTGTGAATTATTTTAGTGTCTGTCTTTCCATCCTAGATTATAAATTCCTTGAGGGCAGAGATCATGTCTACTACCTCTATCACCCTCTCCAAGTATATAGGTACTGTGCTCTGCACAAAGTAAGAACTTTATTAAATAATATTGCTTTACTTCTAAAAATTTACCAAAACATCTACCTGAGAAGATGTGCAGGTCACTATAAATTATTCCACAGTAGTAATACAGTGTAAAAGGACTGAAATCGCTTGAAGAAGCAGCATAGTCTATTGGATAGAGCACAGGTCTGGGAGTCAGAAGGACATGGGTCCTCATCCTGGCTCTGCCACTTGTCTGCTGTGTGATCTTGGGCAAGTCACTTCACTTCTCTGTGCCTCAGCTACCTTATTTGTAAAATGGGGATTAAGACTGTGAGCCCTATGTGGGACTTGTATCTACCCCAGTGGCTGGTACAGTTCTTGGCACAAAGTAAGTGTGTAACAAAAACCACAATTGAAGAAAATGAGGTTTATGTCCTAGGAAAATTACACAACCAAAGGTTTTCACCTGTCACAAACTCAGTAAACCATGTGGCAGAAAGGTTTCCTTGCATGGTTGTAGTGGCACAAAAGTGAGCTCACCTCAATAGTGGCCCAGTCACATACAAAAGGCTTTTTTAAAACAACTTAGTGGTGTAAGAAAAGTGTTGAATGGAATGTAAAATATAAAATAAGCTAAAGAATAAAAAAACAGGAAGATGTGGCTGTAATGGAATTATAAGAATTGACTTCTATGCAGAAAGCAAGGGAAAGCATGCTGGAAAAGTTTCAAAATTCACAATATGACAAATGTTAATAATTGTATCATTATTTAAAATTGTGTAATTAGTGTAATAAAGTTGGTGGGAGGCAGGAGGCACTAATTTTAGTGCTTTAAGGTTTGACAAGGATAAATCCTCACTGGAGAGACCTGGGCCAGCGCAGTACTTGGAGCCTAACAGACCTGAAAAAGGTAAAGCAGCTCTAAGATTGCTACAGATTCTCAGAAGTGCAGTTCCTTCCTCTTGTAGAGATGTGACTGATCCAGGGAAGCTGTTCTGCACAGATTGCTGGCTTGAGGATTGAATGGGGGCACTCAGACCCCTACAGTAGCCTTGGGTCTCTCTAGCAGCACTTTTACATCTCTAAGTTCTCCTGACTCCACTAATAGGGAATTGCAGACATGAGCCAACAGCCCCAGGTTCATCCAACCAGTTACAGTGGAATCCAGGCCCTTCGAGCTATCCTCCACACTGGCCCAATTCCCCTGCTCTCATAATAATAGTAACACTAGTATTTGTTAAGCACTTACTATATGCCAAGCACTATACTAAGTGCTGTGGTAGATACAAGATAAACAGGTCCCACATGGGGCTCACAATTAGTAGGAGAGAGAACTGGGATTGAATCACTATTCTGCAGATGAGGGAACTGAAGCAGAGAGGTCACACAGCAGACAAGTGGCGGAGCCAGGATCAGAACCCAGGTCCTCAGACTCCCAGGCTCGTGCTCTTTCCACTAGGCCATGCGGCTCACAGTCTTAATCCCCATTTTGCAGATGAGGTAATAGGCACAGAGACGTGAAGGGACTTCCCCAAAAATCCCACAGCAGACAAGTGGTGGAGCCAGGATTAGAACCCATGTCCTTCTGACTCCCCGGCCTGTGCTCTATCCACTAGGCCTCACTGCTTCTCTTCTTTCAAGACTTGAACCCTGACATGGTTCAGGCTCCAGAGAAAACAGTAAGGTCTCTGACACCAGGAAGAACTGCACCCATGGACAAACTACCCTGTCTCTCTAACGAAGAGATCTTAGAGAAACAATATGGTCTTGTGGATAGATCATGGGCCTGGGATCAAAAGGATCTCGGTTCTACTCCTGACTCTACCACCTGTCTGCTGCATGACCTCAGGAAAATCACTTATTTTCTCTGTTCCTCAGTTACCTCACCTGTAAAATGAGGATTGTGAGCCCCATGTGGGACAGAGACTGTGTCCAACATGACTAGCTTGTATCTACCCCAGTGCTTAGTGCAATGCCTGGCACATTTTAAGCACTTAAATACCATTTAAAAAATCCATGAAATTCCTCTGGAGTGGCCATGTCTTTCCTCCAGTTTTCCCAGTTACAATAGGTACATTTACAATAGAAAATGCCACACTAGTTCTAATCCTGCCCGGATTGAGTCTAACATTAAGGTCTTAATTAATGTTAGTGGGGTTTGACCCAGGTAAGAGAGATCTGCCCAGGCAAAATGTTTAACATTACCCTGACCTGGCCCAAGAGCCTGACTGATCATGAAGAAATGGTGGTCCAAATCCCAATTAGAAAAATAAAAATATCAAGCTAGATTTAATGGTTGCTCTAACCCACCCAAACCTGACAGCCTGGGCTCATTTTATAACTTTCAGACAAGGTTTCCATGAAGCATCCTAAGAAAGAACAGTTGCAACAGAACCTGTAGAAAGATCTGTTTTAGGTCAGGAAAGAACCACTTCAAGCTTACATACTTTGGAAGTAGACAGACTAGTTTTGCTACATGTGCCACTTGTGCATACACGGCCATCTGCCAGAAGCTATTTTTACAAGCACAAAAGACACCGTTGATTTTCCCAGGAGTACCTGCCGCTGGCACTGTGACTGAGGACTGTTTACAAATAGCACTGAAAGTTAAAATTAGTGTTGACCAAGACACAAAACAGCTCCTCAACAGCCTCCCTTCTCTGAGCTAGGGCTTGCTTCACTTATCAAGATTCTCAGAATTTCCCAACAGACAGGCACACAGATAGGCTTCCCTTCAGGGGATCATCATCCCAAGATATATTCTAAAAGGCTGAAAAACTACAAGTGATCCCCCATCCAAACAATTCAACAGGGTACTGGGGTCCCTAGAGTGTCTTCCCGGAAGTGTCCCTTTATTACTCTTCCCGTCTCTTCCTCTCTCCCCTTCTCTCTCTCTCTCATACATACACACACACACACTCTCTCTCTCTCTCTCTCCCCCCAACCCCCCACCCCCATCCCCAGTAATCACCTGGCTCCCCTGCAGTCAGATGCCATTAAGGGGAATAGGCACCCTAACATTTCTTGCACTGTTTATGGCCCAAATCCCCAATCTGAGGAGTTGTCTTCTGTCTTTTGAGTGGTAATGTTTCTCCCCTTCTAGCAAGCCCAGCAGTTCTGCCAACTGGAAATGATTGAAAACAAGCCTCCCGCCAAGTCAAATTATTACCTGAGGTCTCCTGCTAAGAGAGATGGCTAACAAAGTTCACAGAAAAGTTGAACTTGCCTGTATTTGGCTTTAAGGCAGAACTTGGATGGGGATAAAGGGAAGGAAGAGTCAATCTCAAGAGCATTATTTACTATCTAAAATTCAACTCAACTGATCTGCCCTTGCTGTACTGAACCTTAGCAGCCAGACTGTTGAAGGTCCAGTGTTCCTGGGGCTAAAAATAAATAGGCAATTTCCTTTAAAAATAACAAGAACAGCTCAACCATTTAGCATTTGCAGACTCTGGTATTCCCCCACTCACTCCACCTGAGGGGATAAACTTCAGGGTTCAAGACAACAATCATGTTCAATTTGTAGAAATGCCTCTGCTTACTTCTTTACCCAGGGTTCCAGGTTTTTGGTCAAGCGAACTGAGACTTAGTTCTCTCAGGTCTTCTATGCTTCTTTTCATGACTAATCCTTGGAACAGGGGCTGAGGAAGAGGGAGAATGTGAGAGACAAAAGTCCTTTTGAGACTAAAGGCTAAGCAGGGAGGTGACACTGCTTTGATGTCAGATTAAGTGTGGTCAGGATGACAGTATCACCATATACCCCAAGCTCTGGAGTTGGGTAAATCCAGAGTTATAAGCTCCTTGAGGGCATGGGCCAGATCCTTTTTTAAAATGGCATTTGTTAAGTGCTTACAATGGACCAGACACTGTACTAAGCTCTGGGGTAGATATAAACTAATCTGGTTGGACACAGTCCATATCCCACACTGGGCTCACACTAGTAATCCCCATTTTACAGATGAGGTAACTGAGGCATAGAGAAATAAAGTGACTCATCCAAGGTCACAGAGCAGACAAGCGGTGGAGTCAGTATTAGAACCCAGATCCTTGATTCCCAGGTCTGTTTTCTATCCACTAGACCAACCTGCTTCTATTGTACTCTCATCCAAGTATCTGTCTAATGCCTGTCAGTCTCCCCTCTGGTCTGTAAATTCGGTGTGAGCAGGGAGCATGTCTGCCAATTCTGTTATAGCATATTATCCCAAGGCCTTAATACAATACTCTGCACATGGTAAGTTCTCAGTAAATGTGACTGATTTCCAGGTTCTGTGTATGATGCTCATAATAGTTGCTCAGTAAGTATTACTGACTGACTGAACACAGGGTCCAGTAAAAGAGGGAGAGGTGGGGCCAAGATAAGAATGGGGGCTCTAAGAACGGAAGTAGTCAACAGCAAAAAGCGCATGTTGACTGATGGGTTCACATTTCTGTTCATTCTTTAAGTTACCTTTACTATGCAAGAGGAGGTAGGATCAGAAATCAGAAATTACAAACAGTAGTCCTTCAAACGCAGTCATAATATACCATTCATTAGGAAGAACATCAAAATAACGGGGAAAAAAATCCTCCTAAATGCTTCTCATATAAATCCTCCTCAGTATTTGTGACTTTTTTGATGTAAAAAGAGTTGAATAATTTGAGTGAAAAAACAGAGAGCAACATGTTTTGTAAAGGATGTGCTGCATCAACAAAGTTATTCTGAGAAGGAGTTGGTTTTCTTTCCACTGGGGCGAAGGGAGAAGTCCTTAAAGTATGTTTAAGTAGTAGTAAAGGTATTTATAGAGCACCCACTGGGTGCAGTGCTCTTTTCTAAGCACTTGGGCAAGGAGATTCCTGCCATCAAGGGACTTACATTTTAGTGGATAGACAAATAAAAATATTTACAAATGAGATAATCAGGATAAATTATCTGTACAACTATCATGCATTCAAAAGTGCCACCAAAAGGTAAAAAAAATAAGTACTAGAAATGTGGTTACCCATCCACCTGCATATCAAATATAAACTCCTTTCCACTGACTTTGAAGCATTCAATCACCTTGCCCCGTCCTATCTTATGTCACTCACTTCCTATTACCATCCAGCACTTTTACTTCACTTCTAACACCAACCTGCTCTCTGTATCTCAATCTCAACTATCTAGCTGCCAATCCTTTGTCCACATCCTACCCTTGGCCTGGAACTCCCTCCCCGTTCATATTCATTCATATTTATTGAGCACTCACTATGTTCAAAGCACTGTACTAAGCTCTTTGGAGAGTACAGTACAACAATAATCAGACATATTCCCTGCCCACAATAGGCTTACAGGTGAGGGGGAGGCAGACAAAATAAATAAATTAGATAATAATGTGCCAGGCACTGTAATAAATGCTGGGGTGGACACAAGCAAATTGGGTTGGACATAGTCCCTATCCCATATAGGGCTCACAGTCTTAATCCTCATTTTACAGATGATGTAACAAGGCCCAGAGAAGTAAGGTGACATGCCCAAGGCCACACAGCAGATAATTGGCAGAGCCAGAATTAGAACCCCTGACCTTCTGACTCCCAGGCCCGTGCTCTATCCACTATACCATACTGCTTCTCCATATGTACATTAGTGCTGTAGCACTGGGAAGGGGAAAGAACAAAGGGAGAAAGTCAGGGCAACACAGAAGGGATTAGGGGGCTCAGTCAGGGAAGGTCTCTTGATGAAGCTTTCAATAACACTTTGAAAAGGGGGAGAGAAATTGTCCGTCAGATTTGAGAAGGGAGGGTGTCCCAGGCCAGAGGCAGGATGTGGGCCAGGGATTGGCAGTGAGATAGATGAGACTGAGGCACAGTGAGAAGGTTAGCATTAGGAGTGAAATGTGCGGGCTGGGTTGTAATAGAAGAGTAGCAAGGTGAGGTAGGAGGGGACGAAGTGATTGAGAGCTTTAAAGCCAATGTGAGGCCTTTTTGTTTGATGAAGAGGTGGATGGGCAACCACTGGAGTTTTGGATTTTGTTTTTTTTTTGAGGAGTGGGGTGACTTATCCTAAACATTTTTATAGAAAAATGATCCGGGCAGCAGAGTGAAGTAAGGACTGGAGTGGGGAGAGGCAGGAAGCTGGGAGGTCAGCAAGGAGGATGATGCAGTAATCCAGGTGGGACAGAAAGAGTGATTGTATATTAATACAAACTGCGGTAGCAGTTTGGATGGAGTGGAAAGGGTGGATTTTAGTAATGTTTTGAAGGTGGGACCGAAAGCATTAAGTGATGGGTTGAATATGTGTGCTGAAAGAGAGAGGAGTCAAGGATAATGCCAAGATTATAGGCTTGTGAGACAGGAAGGATGGTGCTGCTGTCTACAGTGATGGGAAAATCATATCAGACTTTCACTCTTCCCAACTTCAGAGCCTTATTAAAAAATCACATTTCCTCCAAGAGATCTTCCCCAACTAAGCCCTCACTTCTCATTAAGAGAAGCAGCATGGCTCAGTGGAAAGAGCATGGGCTTTGGAATCAGAGGTCCTGGGTTCAAATCCCTGCTCTGCAAATTATCAGAGGTGTGACTTTGAACAAGTCACTTCACTTCTCTGTGCCTCAGTTCCCTCATCTGTAAAATGGGGATTAAGACTGTGAGCCCCCCGTGGGACAACCTGATCACCTTGTAACCTCCCAATGCTTAGAACAGTGCTTTGCACATAGTAAGTGCTTAATAAATGCCATCATTATTTCCCCTTAATCCCTCTCCCTAATAATAATAACAAAAAATGGTATTTGTTATAAATCAATAAATACAATTGATTGTTCCTAGTTTCTCAACCTCCCCTAAATGCAGAGTAGCAAGCTCTCGGTCTACCTCCCACTGGCCTTGTACAGGACCCTTGGAGACTACTGTAGTCCTTAGTGAGAAATGTTGTTTTTAGCTCCCCTTTAAGGAAGACCCAAAATAAGAAAGCAAATACATGTCTCATCAAGATGAAGAACTGAACACAATATAGGTAGGCCCTGGTTCTGCACCAGTCTTGTGCAAATTCTACTCAGACAAAAGATCAGAGTTCAACTAAAAACACCTTTAGGTGGAAAGAGTTTAAAGTACTTAGAAGGTTAACTGCTTCTGCAGCATGGCCTAGCAGATAGAGCTCGGGTTGGGGAGTCAGAAGGTCATGGGTTCTAATCCCAGCTCCGCCACTTTTCTGCTGTGTGACCTTAGGCAAGACATTTCACTTCTCTTTGCCTCAGTTACCTCATCTGTAAAATGGGGATTAAGACTGAGCCTGTTGTGGGAAAGGGACTGTGTCCAATCCAATTTGCTTGTATTCCCCGCCCAGCAGTTAATACAGTGCCTGGTGCACAGTAAGCAATTCACAAATACCACAATCATCATCATCATATTTTCCATATTTATTTTTTTAGTGGTATTTGTGAAGCACTTACTATGTGCCAGGCACTGTTCTAAGCCCTGGAGTAGATACAAATTAATCATGTTGGACGCAGTCCATATCCCATATGGATCTCAGTTTTAATCTCCATTTTATGGATGAGGTAACTGAGGCACAGAGAAATGAAGTGACTTGCCCAAGGTTCCACGGCATACAAGTGGTGGACTGGGATTAGAACTCAGGTCCTTCTAACTCCCAGGCCCGTGCTCTATCCACTAGGCCACACCAAAGTCAAATAAAACCATAATTATTCATTCCTAAACTGTCCATCTGATCAGGGGTGACAGTTAATACTAATGTCTGGGCACAGTTAGCATTTAAATACATGAATAGGAGTGGATAGTTATTGTATATGTGTAGGCACATGTTTGCAGGGTAGTGGCTAATCTTTCTGAAACTGAATCCAGACCTCCACATGACCCAATCATATCAGGGAACTATTATCATCATCTGACCCCAGTGGAGTTATAAATATCAGCACAATAGAGCCCTAACTGTGAGGTGACAGTAGGAGCAATTCAGCATCAGACCTCCTTTCCCTCCCAGAATGATCTTTCCCTGAAAGATACTGGAGCCAATGGACCGGCTGCTGGAGCCAGCAAAAGGGAAGCTTAAGATCTCCCAGAAGATGGAAGAAGGGAACACATTAACAGCGTGGGCTCCAGCAGACAAGTACTACACTGCTTTGGTTACCGGGGACCTGGGTCAGCTTCAAGCTCTGACTGCCAAATATTATGAAGATGTCAATGTGGTTTTTGAGATCAATAAGAATGAGATGGAATGGCAGGTGAAATCCTCAGTCACTTTTGGACTGTCAGGTACTTTTGCTTTTAAAGACCCAGTTAGTGATGAGCTACTAATACAATTTACAGTAAAGCTGTGTAACAGCACTTTATTTACTAGAAATCTATAGCCACTGCCATTTCTGATATTCCCCAACCAAGAGCAATTTTTGTTGATTGATCCCTTGTGAGGAGATACTATCCAATTATCTCCTCAAAAATCTCCAGTGGCTACCAATCAATCTGCGCATCAGGCAGAAACTCCTCACCCTGGGCTTCAAGGCTCTCCATCTCCTCGCCCCCTCCTACCTCACCTCCCTTCTCTCCTTCTACTGCCCAGCCTGCAACCTCCGCTCCTCCACCGCTAATCTCCTCACTTCACCTCGTTCTCGCCTATCCCGCCGTCGACCCCCGGCCCACGTCATCCCCCGGGCCTGGAATGCCCTCCCTCTGCCCATCCGCCAAGCTAGCTCTCTTCCTCCCTTCAAGGCCCTGCTGAGAGCTCACCTCCTCCAGGAGGCCTTCCCAGACTGAGCCCCTTCCTTCCTCTCCCCCTCGTCCCCCTCTCCATCCCCCCATCTTACCTCCTTCCCTTCCCCACAGCACCTGTATATATGTATATATGGTTGTACATATTTATTACTCTATTTATTTATTTATTTATTTATTTTACTTGTACATTTCTATCCTATTTATTTTATTTTGTTGGTATGTTTGGTTCGGTTCTCTGTCTCCCCCTTTTAGACTGTGAGCCCACTGTTGGGTAGGGACTGTCTCTATGTGTTGCCAATTTGTACTTCCCAAGTGCTTAGTACAGTGCTCTGCACATAGTAAGCGCTCAATAAATACGATTGATTGATTGATAGGAGCAGTTTAAAACAATCAGACTGTGGTCAGAGAACATGTCTACCAACTCTCTAGCATTGTACTCTCAAGTGCTTGGTGGAGTGTTCTGCACACAGTAAGTACTGAATAACTACCACTGACTGACATGTCAGAGTTCTCCCATTGGCAAGGAGAGATGTGATTCCCCAGGGACATTTAGAATAACAGTTCCCTCTAGAATCTCAGTAGGGCTGCCCAGAACAAGAAATCCAATAGCAAGATGATGTCCTACTCTGACTAGCAGATGAGTCTCCTTCTAACAACAGCTCCAGCATTGGTGATGGGTTGGGATTTCCAATCAATGGTATTCACTGAGGACTTACTATGTGTACTGCACTGTTCTAAGGGCTTAGCACTGTGGGGCTACATCCCGCTAAATGCCTGAAATTATGCATGGCCAGAATTCAACCAATCATTGCATTCCTTCTCAATCACTGCATTCCTTCTCCCCACCAAATGGTGTCCTTGGGCTAACAGACGTCTGTAAGGACTGCATTTTTCATTTTGGTAGCCCTATGTGATTACGCAAAAACCCCTGAGAAGCCCTTACTAAAGGTATCTGAAATTTTGAGTCAAATGGCAGCTCTTACACCTAGATAATTTAATTTTTACTGTAAAGGACATAGGGAAGCTCTGAAACATAGAAAAGGATCCCCCAAAAAGATGCATTTGCTTGCTGTGCATGCCTATTGAAATGCAAATATTCCTTGCAAGAAATCAATCATTTATTGAGCATCTACTGTCTGCAGAGCACTTTACTAAGTGCTTGGAAGAGTAAAATACAACAGAGTTGGTAGAGTCATTCTCTGTCCATAAGGAACTTACAGGCTAGAGGGGAAGACAGACATTAATATAAATAAATTTCAGATATGTACCTGTTTGGGGTCTGAGGGTGGGATGGATAAGAGGAAACAAATCCAAGTGCAAGAAAATGACTAGATGGAGCAAAAATACAGTTTGTATTTTTTTTAAGTGAAGGTATAGCTGCTGGGTTTTATTCTCTTAAAGAGTAAAAATGTTAAATCCCTATTAGGGTTATACCAGACCCCCAACAAACTCATGAACTCTTGATGTCATGATAATCTAGGATTATCAAGGGGTTTACTTAGGAACCCAACCACCAAAGCAGGCACTCATGATTCCACCCAAAGCAAATCTGCTAAGTAGCATCAGGAAAGAGACACACTGAAACCAGATGGAAGGCAAAGGGAAACAGAAAGGACCATTTTAAAATGTTGGCTTCAGTCTGGAGTATGTTTCAGTACCATCTCACTGCCAGACTCCCAGAACCAAAAGATCCATGAAAGGCAGCATGTTGCAGGCACAGTTGTATGTTAATTTAAAGTAAGAGCCCAATGTATTTCCCTGTTACTATGTCTCATGTCATGTAAGCTAACAATGCAAGCCGATGACTAGGGAGTCATAAACAAGCTAGGACATGTTGCTCTGTATGGATGACCATGGTCTAAGAAATTATTTTGTTTGTATATGCTGGCCACAGCAGGTTGTGGGTGCTGAACAAGTTTAAAAACCCTATGTATTAAACATATAGGCTTCAAATCAATAGCCTTTATTGAGTACCAACAGTATCCAGAGCACTTTAAGTGTTTGGCAAGGTACAAAAGTTAGAAGACATATACCCTGCCCTCAAGGAGCTCTAGCAGGGGAGACAGACATTTAAATTACAAACTGGAGGAAGTGATGAAGATTTTAAGGTATGGGCCCAAGGACTACAGGGGTTGTGGTAACAATGTTTAGGTGGTGTGAAAGGACTGAAGTGACTCCTGGAAAATGAAAACAGAAGAGAGATTGTAGATTATTTGGATTAGGCTTTCTGAAGAAGATGTGGCCTGCTGAAGATGAATGAAGGAGGCATAGAAATTTGGTTGACTTTAGAGGAATGAAGTCTGCAAGCTAGAGTGTAGTGGGAGAAGAGTGGATAAGTAGTAGAGTGGATTCCCTGCCCACTAGGCTATAAACTTGTTGTGGGCAGGGAATGTACCTGTTATTTTGCACTTTCCCAAGCACTTAGTACAGCTCACTATTATTGACTGACTAGGAGACAACTGACTGAGTACTATGAAGCCATTAGTCCGGAGTTTCCACTTGAGGAGAGGGATGGGCAAGCCTTGGGGATTTTGAGTGGAGAGTCATTGCAGTCATTGCATTTTTTGAGGAAAAAATGATCTGGGCCTCCAAGTGAAGTCTAGACTGGAAAGGGGAGACAATAATAATAATAATGAGGGTATTTGTTAAGTACTCACTATGTGCCAAGCACTGTTCTAAGCGCTGGGGTACACACAAGGTAATCAGGTTGTCCCATGTGGGGCTCACAGTCTTAATTCCCATTTTACAGATGAGGTAACTGAGGCACAGAGAAGTTAAGTGGCTTGCCCAAAGTCACACAGCTGACAAGTGGCAGAGTCAGGATTGGAACCCACGACCTCTGACTCCCAAGCCCAGGCTCTTGTCACTAAGCCACGCTGCTTCTCACTGAAAGCTGAGATACCAGTGGGGAAGCTGATGCAGTAATCAAGACATGATACTACTAGTACCTGTACCACCATGAACTCCTCTCAGGGTTGTACCTGGAGAGTCTCCAGTACTCTACTAATCTCAGTTACAGGAGTGAGAGTCAAGCAGAGGCCTACCCATTCCATTCCTAGCCTAGGCAGTGACTAGTTAGTGGAAGGCAATCTGGTACAAGTCAAAACTCATCCACACTGAGCAGCAGCAGCAGCATGGGAGAGGGTCAAGGGCAGGGACTCGAGTTCACTGCATGGAAGGTGGCAATGGTAAACCACTTCCGTATTTTTACCAAGAAAATTCTATGGGTAAACTACCAGAGTGATTGCAGATGGAGAGAGGGGCATTCTGGGAGAGATGTGTCCATGATGTTGCTAAGGGTCGGAAATGACTCGATGGCATAAGACAAGACAAGGACCACCATGATGTCCATTTGGATGGAAAGAAAGATAGATTCTGGAAATGTTATGGAGGAATAACCTATAGGGTTTGGTAACAGACTGAATATGGAGAGGAGTGGGGAGATAAATTTGAAGGAGAAGTAGGAGTCAATCAATCAGTGGTATTTAATGAATGCTTACTGTGTGCAGAGCACTGTACTAAGCCCTTGGGAAAGTACCCTTTAAGCACTTGATATTCACCCCAACCTCATCCCCACAGCACTTATGTACATATCCATAAATTATTTTGCCTGTCTCCCCACTAGGCTGTAAAGCTTCTTGTGAGCAAGGAACCTGACTACCAACTGTTATACTGTACTCTCCCAAATGCTTAGTACAGTTCTCCGCACACAGTAAGCACTCACATATCACTGCTTGATACAATACAGCAGAGTTGGAAAACAAGATCTCTGACCACAAGAAGCTTACAGGATAATACAATTGTTGGTTTAGGAGACAAGGGGACACTGGTGGTGGTGTCAATTGTAATGGGAGAAGAATATTTGAAATGGAAGAGGAGAAATTGGGGGTTCATTTATTGAGTTTGAAATGCCAGTGGGACCTCCAGGTAGAGATATCCTGGAAGAAAGGGGAAATGTAAGATTTTATGGGAGGAGGGTGGTCAGGGCCACAGGGAAGTACCAGGGTTATCTACATAGAGTAGTAGTTTGAAGTCATAGGTGTGGATGAGCTCCCTAGGAAGTGAGTGCAAATTTAGTAGAGAAGGGGACACAAAACAGAACCTGGAGGGACCACCCTGTCCCAATATACATTACAAACACACACACACAGGCAGAGGAAGAGGTAACAAAAGAGAGTGAAACAAATGGGCCAGAGAAGTAAGAGGAGAATGAGAAGAGCACTGGGTCTGAAGAACTGTTAAGGGAGTGGTCCACAGTGTTGAAGGCAGCCAGGAGCTTAAGAAGAATGAGGACAAAACAGTGTCCATTAGATCTGGCAAAAAGGATCATTGGTAACCTTGGAAGAAGAGGTCTCTGGAATTAAAGAGGTGAAAATTGGATTGAAGGAGTTGGGAGGGATCAGTAAGGGAGTTTGAGAGGAATCAGTGGCAGTGGGTTTAAACAACCCTATTTAGGAGTTAGGAAAAGAAAGGAAAGGAAAAAGGAAATGGGAGGGAAAGAGAGAGAGAGTGAGAGAGACACACACACACACACACACACACACACACACACACACACACACACACACACACACCTGGATTGTGCCGAGCAGTCCAGAGAATGTCTTTATGTCTTTCTCGTCTTTTCTTATGCTGTCATCTCGGACCTATAGTGACACCATGGACACAACTCTTTCAGGACACCCCACCTCCACCTGCAATTGTTCTGTAGCGTAACCCAGTTTTATTGGTAAAAATACAGAAGTGGTTTACCATTGCCTCCTTCCCTGCAGTAAACTTAAGTCTCCACCCTCAACTCTTTCCCATCCCGCTGCTGCTCAGCACAGGTGAGTTTTGACTTGTAGCAGATTACCTTCCATTTGCTAGCCACTGACCAAGCCAGGAATGGAATGGGAATAATAATAATAGTAATAATAATAGCATTTATTAAGTGTTTTCTATGTGCAAAGCACTGTTCTAAGCGCTGGGGAAGTTACAAGGTGATCAGGTTGTCCCACTGGGGGCTCACAGTCCTAATCCCCATTTTACAGATGAGGCAACTGAGGCACAGAGAAGTTAAGCGACTTGCCCAAAGTCACACAGCTGACAAGTGGCGGAGCTGGAATTTGAACCCATGACCTCTGACTCCAAAGCCTGTGCTCTTTCCACAGAGCCACACTGCTTCTCATAAGTACTGTGGGACTGAGGGAAAGGCGAATAAAGGGGGCAAAAGTCAATGCAAAGGTGATGCAGAAGTGAGTAGGAGAAGAGGAAATGAGGGCTCAGTCAAGGAAGACTTCTTGGAAGAGATGTGCTTTTAATAAGGTTTGGAAAGGGGTTTCGAAAGTGGGGAGAGTGATCTTCTGTTGAGTATAAAGAGGGAGGGAGTTCCAGGCCAGAGATGGACCATGGGTAAGACGTCGACGGCGAGATAGATGAGTTGGAAATACAAGGAGTAGGTTGGAAATAAAGGAGGGAAGTGTGCAGACTGGGTTGTAGTGGGAAATCATGTAGGTGAAGTAGGAAGGGGCAAGGGATTAAATGCTTTAAAGCTAATGGCAAGGAGATTCTATCTAATGTGGAGGTGATGGGCACTCACTGGAGGTTCTTGAGGAATGGGGAAACGTGGACTGAAAGTTTTGGTAGAAAAATGATTTGGGCATGGAGTGAAGCATGGACTGGAGTGGGGAGAGACAGGCAGCACTGTAACAGGGTAAACCCTCCAACTAATGGGTGGGAAGCCTGTTCAAAGCAGTAGCAGTAGAGAAGCAGCATGGCCTAGTGGTCAGAGCACGGGCCTGGGAGTCAGAAGGACCTGGCAAATAGTAAGCACTTAAATACATTATGATTAACAACTTGCTAGCAGTGGGCGGGCGAGTGCCAGGAGCCACAGTCCATGGCTTCACTGATCCCCACCCCCACCCCACCAGTCCTGTTCCAAAAGGTTTGGGTGAGTGATCCAAGGTCGACCCCCCCACCCCGCAAGGAGCCTACAGCAGAATGGCACTCTAAATCAGTTCCAGGAAGTTCGATCCACACTGGTCTTCCCAGGCCTAAGCCACCACCCTCCCAGTGCCCTGCACAAATTGCCTCAGAGTCCGGTGCCAGGCTCTCTCCCCATTGTCCTTGTAATGTAGCCCCCTCACCCACTTAAATAATAAGAATTATGGGATATGTTAAGCACTTACTATGTGCCAGGCACTGTACTAAGCACTGGGGTGGATAAAGCAAATCGAGTTGGACAGTGTCTGTCCCTCATGGGGCTCAGTCATAATCCCCATTTCACAGATGAGACAACTTGAGGCCCAAGTGAAGTGACTTGTCCAGGGTCACGCAGTAGACATGTAGGAGAGTCAGGATTAGAACCCATGACCTACTGATTCCCAGGCCCAGGCTCTGTCCACTATGTCTTGCTGCTTTAGCCCTGGCCGCTGAGGGGGGAGCCACTCAAAGCCAGCCCCCCATCCCTAGGGGCTCCAATCCATTCTTCCTGTTAAAACATTCTGTCCCACAGCTCCTACCCTCACCCCACCCCTCCCTGCCATAAGTCTCCCTGCGAGAAGACCTGTCTTTTGCCATTTTTCACTTGCGCAGTGATGCAGGGGGTCAGAGAGCCATATATTTTTAGCTGTGCTTATACAGTAGCTCAGAATTAATGATCCTCCCACAAACACTGCTCTAACTCAAGTCTACAGAAGCCTTTTCCATTATCTCCTTGCAACAAATAGACGAAAAAAGGAAGTTGAGTTTGAAATCTACATGTTTTATGGGTGGAGAGCATGAGGGGAAGAGAGACAGAAAAGCAGAGAGACAGATGGAGAGAGACTGAGAAACAGGCAGGGAGAGAAAGACGACAAAAGAGGAGGCAGGAGCTGACGTTAGGGTTTCGTTCAAGACTATCATGTTGGTTGGGGCTGTGTTTCTGGGACGTGACTTTAGGGATGGCCTGCTCTCAGGGCCAGTTCCTATGTAGCTTCTGAGTAAAGTGGCCATCAACAGCCCTCATGGCTACCAGGCAGTTGCATGTCCCTCAAGGGAAATCCAGAACTCTCTCAGACATAAAGTCTTTCCCCTTGTAATAATGGGAGTTTCTCCCATGCCTCTTCTCCCTCCTTTTCTTCCCCCATCTCCTTTTCCCCCTCCTCACTCTCTCTCTTCTTCCTACTTTTGCTATCATATAATAGTGATGATGTTGAGGAGCAAAAGAAATGTAACGGGAAGAGGAAGCAAGGGAGGAAGGAGAGAGGAAAGAGGAAGGAGAGAGAGGGAGGAGGAGGAAAAACGGGAGAGGGAGAAGAGATGGGAGAAAAAAGAGGGAGAGAAGGAAGATGGAGAGGTAGGAGAAAAAGGAAGGAGAGAGGGAAAGGGGGAGAGAGGGAGAGAGGGAGTATGTCTGCTTGACTCTCCATCCTGTAGTCGAGGCTGGTGGAGTACTGGACACTCTCCAGGTGCGAATCTGAGAGGGGTATGTCTTTCTTAGGATAGTGGAAACAAGCGTTTCAATCAATCGTATTTATTGAGTGCTTACTTAGCACTTAGCACTGTACTAAGCGCTTGGGAAGTACAAGTTGGCAACATACAGAGACAGTCCCTACCCAACAGTGGGCTCACAGTCTAGAAGGTGGGCGGGGGGGGGGGGAGGGGGGGAGTCTTGAAGGGGGTTTGTATGAAAACAGAACAAGAAGCCTATATCCACATGACCTTAAGAAACTGACAGTTTAATGACAGTACTGGAGATCAAGTGAACTGAATGGAGTTTGCACATTACATGCATGACTCATCTCCCTGTCCACTCCTAACATACACATTTGTGATGTGAAGGGGGGAAAAATGCTAAAATTAACCTACCTTAGTGTAAAGAACCAGCTGCTAAAGTATGAACAAAATCCCTTAGTCCAAAGGCTGATTTTTTTCCTTTCTGCTTTGCCTTCTCCACTTTTCTCCTTTTCTAAAGTAGACCTGGATTTCAGATGGTTTAGGACTTTTGATAACCTAAGATACTTTAACCCAAAAGCAGAAATTATATTGGGAAAGCTCTTATTTAAGGGCAGATAGGTAGCACTCTACCACCAAGTATTTTTAGCCTATTAGACATTAAAGATATAACTGCCAGTTAAAAAAAAAACCAAAAAATCACATATCTTGGGAAGAAAATAGTTATAGGGGAGGGGCTTCAGGAGGCAAAAGGGACTACTGGGGAGATAATGAAATTTGATCTCAAAATGTATGGAGAGGAAAGTGGGAAAAGTTCAATGATACATCCCCTCCTGTCTCCTACATTCATATAAATATAAACATACATACATAAACACACATTTACCCCCAACCATCACTAGCACAGGGCGGTTTTGAGTCACTTAGCATCTGACTCCTTTTGGTGAACTGAGGGCAGCTTGGCCTAGAGAAAAGAGCAAGGGACAGGGAGGCACAAGACTTGGGTTCTAACCCCAGTTAAGCCAACGGTCTGCTGAGTGTGATCTTGGACAAGTAAGTCACTTAGTGTCTCTGGGCCTCCATTTCCTCATCTGTAAAATGGAGATAAGATACCTTCTCTCTCTACATCTTTAATCGTGAGCTCAATGCTGGACAGAAACTGCTTCTCATCTGATAATCTTGTATTTATCCCAGAGCTTGCTCCATAGAAAGCACTTAAATACCATAACTGATGCCAGGATGTACTTCTGGAAAAAATGAGGCTTATTGATCTCAATTCAACCAATCCCTTGCATCAGCGCTTAGTACAGTGCTCTGCACACAGTAAGTGCTCAATAGACTGATCATAGACTCCTAATGGAAGAACAGAGTACAGCAGGTGCTGTAAACATTACCAATTAGGCAAAATGATGAAGTCCTCGGAATACCAATTCTCTTTCCAAATAAACAAACACCCTGAAATCCCAACACCAACCCAACTGACTCAACAGAAGACTTTCCCCAGATATACCTCTCTTAGCCATCCACTGTAACAGTATCTTTCATGGCCTTGTAGTCTAAGGCTCTCCTAAAGATGCATGTGTGATGTCCTAAGGCCTGGAATGGTTCTCAACAGGTTAGGAACCAGTGGCTCATGCAGGTGGGTAATTAATGAGGGGCTTTTCAAAAGTCTCAGCATGGGCTCTGGGAAAGAAGGTGTCCTGTGAATAGAGAATCCTTTACAGCTCATTACAGCCAAGAAATCGATTCTTCCATCATTATAAGAAGGCATTCCTGCCATGTGAAATCCTGCCTCTTGATGTGTATTCACTAGGGAATTTCTCCCCCCTGTTTCCACCATTGCACGGAGCTGCTAACAACCTTCAACAGGCCTTTTGAAACCTCCAAAGTTTTCAGAGAGGTAAAAATGTATAGCACCTGCTCCATTTTATTCAGTGAAAGAGCAACCCTACACATACAAAAAAAAAAAAAAACCCTAAAAGGGTAGAGAAATAAACCAGAATTGTGTTAAATGTGGAACACACATCAAAGCTTTTTTTAAGACTCAGATATTTTCTGTAAGACTCAACTTTCTCTAAACCCTTCCCCTCCTCCCCCCACAAACACCTTAAAAATGTTGGGTCACTTGGTTTTGTTTTCTATTGTGTTCTCTCCTCCTGTGGCTGGATGGAGCTCGAAAGGGCAAGGCTTACTGTGGGGTTTCAAGGCAGTGTGCCCATAGCCCACTGCAGGTTTTGTTCTCCTCTTGCCATCTAAGCCAACCACTTACTTCAGGCCTGTGGTAGTGCTTCCCCGCACCCTGCCCCTCACTTAGCTTTCTGCACCAGGGCCTTACTTATCCCTGCTCGATTTACAATGCCTTGCTGCCTTCACACTTTCCCTCACCCCTCTTATCTAAACTCTTCATCCCTCCCTACAGCCCAATCTGTCCTGAGCCCCTCTCTACCACTGCCCCGAGAGCATTATCCCAAAGCTTTCTCTTTCCCTCATTCATTCATTCAATCGTATTTATTGAGTGCTTACTGTGTGCAGAGCACTGTACTAAATGCTTGGGAAGTACAAGTCATATAGAAACCCCTCGACAATTCCCCTCATGATCATCCTCTCCTTCCCACACATCAGGCCTCAATATATCCTCTTCACGTTCTCCCCCTCAGGCCTGTGGTCCCTGGAGTACAAGAGGGAGCTCACGAATCCCCTGTGCATCGCTGCGAGCCACGGTCATACGGATTGCGTGAGGCACCTGCTCCATGAGCATGCCGACGCTGACGCCACCCCAGGCGGTACGAGCGCCCTGCACGAGGCCTGCCAGGCAGGTCACACAGACTGCACTCAGCTGCTGCTGGACCACCAGGCCAATCCCAGCCTGCTGAGCTACGAGGGCTTCGCGCCCCTGCATCTATGCCGCTCCCACAACACCCTTGGGTAAGGAGGAGGCTGCTGCCAACTGACAGCCCCACTAGGCCAGAGGCCACTGAGAGAATCCAGGAGCCCCTTGTGTTGAGTTTAAGATGAGCTTTCTGTTGGCCTACCTCGTCATCCCTGCCAATTATAACAACAATAGGAGTGGTATTTGTTAAAATGCTCACTATGTGCCAAGCACTGCACTAAGCCCTGTGGTAAATTCAAGATAATCAGGTCCAAAAGTCCCTATCTCACAAGGTGCTCACAGTCGAAGTAGGAGGGAAGCAGCTCTGAAACTCCATTTCACAGATAAGGAAACTCACTTATAAAGGGAGTTCATTGTGGGCAGGGAATGTGTCTGATGTTATACTGTACTGTCACGAGCGCTTAGTACAGTGGTTTACACACAGTAAGTATTCAATAAATATGATTATTAATAATAATAATAATAATAGTATATGGGCCATTTTACTCACCTTAGAGGAGGACCTGTCCTGGGGGAGATTTTTCTCTCCCTGACAAATTAGCAAAATATGTCACAATAAACCTTCCACTGTTTCATAAAATCAACCTGCCTGTGAACAGCACGCACCTACCCCTGCCCAAGCCACCTCATCCATCCTCTGCTTCTGGCTGAGTTTAATTAGAGCTTGATTGCGAGAGAAGGGGGGAAAGAAAGAAGCCAAACTGAGGTAATGAGCTGAATGATCACAGGCCTAAATAAAACAATGTTTGAATAATGCTAAAAGGCCACTGACAAGGGTTGAGGCTTAAAAATTAGGATTTTTAATGGTAATTTTATGCAAAATAATTGTCACAGTGGGATATAAATGGTTAGCTCCTTGGGGCAGGGGCAGGAGTTTCTATCTCTCTTCAGGCTTTCCCTACTTCTTTCCAGTCCCCACAAGCAATATGCAAAGAGTGTCAGTGCAAGTGTAACAATGGCCCAAAGGCTTTCTCAGTGCCAGGGTTAAGCCTAGAGATTTCTTCAGGTAAAGATCTGTTGGCCAGATCCAAAAATTGCAGCAAATAAAAGGGCAGAACGCGTTCATTCACTCACTAGTATTTGAACCCTGTAGTAAGGGCTTAAGAGTCTGCAGAGTGATAAATATGGACCCTGTCAATCAGTGGCATTTATTGAGCACTTACTCTATGCAGAGCACTGTACTAAGCACAGCCCAGTAGAGTTGGTAGACTTGATTCCTGATTAAAAGGAGCTTACAGTCTACAAGGGGAGACAGATATTAAATTACATTCCAGACAGGGAATGTAGTAGAGTATAAAGACGTGTACAATGAGTGCTGTGAAGCTGAGGAACCAAAACTGTTAAGGAGTACCCAACCAAGTGCATAGTCGATGCAGAGGGGAGGACAGATGGGTGAAAATGATAGTGATAGTGAAAATGATAAATAGTGAAAATCCAAAATATCCCAGCTCTCTGAAATGCAGTTATTAATAGGCTCAGCCAAATAAAATTACCAAAGAATTAATAAAATGAACGATGTTATTTTTCCTGTTTCCACTTGCCCTCACTTGAATTAAATGGAGTTCTTCAGGGAGCTGTGATCAGTAAAATGAGTGGATTTTTATCCCAAAATAAAAGCAGCATGGCCTAGCAGAAAGAGCCCAGGCCTGAGAGTCAGAGGAACTGGGTTCTAATCCCAGCACCACCACTTGTCTGCTCTGTGACCTTCGGCAAGTCACTTCACTTATTTATGCTTCAATTACCTTATCTGCAAATGGGGATTAAATCCTACTCCCTCAGTCTGTTACTTCTATATGGGACAGTGATTGTGTCCAACTTGATTAACTTGTATCTATGCCAGAGCTTAGTATAGTGCTTGCATGTAAATGCTTAACAAGTACCATTAAAAATAAAGCTCTAAGCTCAATGTGGGCAGGAAACATGTCTACCTACTCAATTATATTGTACTCTTCCAAGC
This sequence comes from Tachyglossus aculeatus, assembly GCF_015852505.1. Lineage (NCBI taxonomy): Eukaryota > Metazoa > Chordata > Mammalia > Monotremata > Tachyglossidae > Tachyglossus > Tachyglossus aculeatus. The sequence continues at coordinate 56,184,719 of NC_052072.1, forward strand.
GCTTAGTTCAGTACTGAGTGTAGAAGCAGCATGGCTTAGTGGAAAGAGCACGGGCTTGGGAGTCAGAGGTTGTGGGTTCTAATCCCAGCTCTGCCACTTGTCAGCTGTGTGACTTTGGGCAAGTCACGTAACTTCTCTGGGCCTCAGTTTACCCCATATGTAAAATGGGGAATAAGACTGTGAGCCCCATGTGGGACAACCTGATGACCTTGTATCTACCCTAGGGCTTAGAACAGTGCTTGGCACATAGTAAGTGCTTAGTACCAACATTATTATTATTATCGCTCTGTGCACAGTAAGCACTTGATAAGCAATTGATAGATAAAACTCCTTTCATCCTCTTGTCATTACAATTCTCCATCCCCCTCCCCACCTGCATACACACGTTCAATGTATTGCAATAATAGCAAACATATGCAAAAAATTCATATGCCTTTTCTTCCTCTGGTCCCAGCCTTGGCCCATCTCCTCAGTCTAGCTTATCCGACCTTCCCAGCATTCCCTGCCCACCATGTGTTTCTAGAGGACCCTGCCAACTTTATCTTCCCTGATGGCATTGGCTCAACCTCAATCAGCCCAGCCTACACCTTCTCCTCAGCAGCCCCGGCCTGCTTCTATTTCCACACCCACTAACAATAACAACCTTAGTTTATGTGGAGGGCTTTTATTCCTAAAGCATTCTCATGTTACTTATCTGATTTTTGCGCTCATAGCAACCTGTGAAGTAATGTGAATGGAGCACTGGACTGAGTGCCTGTTGACTAAAAGCAGTGTCCTGGGCACTTGGGGAATACACAATAGACGAGCCACAGATCCTACCCACAAGGAGGTTTGATGGCATCCGGCCCCAGCACTGCCTCAACCCACCCAACCAACTTTGAGCCATCCCCATTCTGCTGCCTTCCTGCTCACACCCAGAGTAATATGTTTTATATCTTTTTAACTAATCAGGACCCACATCACTTCAATAGAGGGGCTGATTGAGTACATAATAATAATAATAATAATGATGGCATTTATTAAGAGCTTACACTGTTCTAAGCGCTGGGGAGGTTACAAGGTGATCAGGTTGTCCCACCTGGGGCACAGAGAAATTAAATGACTTGCCCAAAGTTACACAGCTGACAATTGGCAGAGCTAGCATTTGAACCCATGACCTCTGACTCCAAAGCCCATGTTCTTTCCACTAAGCCATGCTGCTTCTCTGACATGAGACATGAGTTTTGAGAATAATAATAATAATACTAATAATAATGGTATCTGTTAAGCATTACTAAGTGCCAAGCACTGAACTAAGTGCTGGGGAGGATACAAGCAAATCAGGTTGGACACAGTCCCTGTCCCATGTGGGGCTCACAGTCTCAACCCCCATTTTACAGATGAGGTAACAGGCACAAAGAAGTGAAGTGACTTGCCCAAAGTCACAGAGCAGACAAGTGGTGAAGCTGGAATTAGAACCCATAACCTTCTGACTCCCAGGCTCATGCTCTCTCCACTACACCAGGTTGCTTCCCAGCCCTGCCAATTGCCTATATGTGATCTTAGGCAAGTTCCTTAACTTTTGTGCCTCAGTTTCCTCATCTGCAAAATGGGGATTAAATACCTGTTCTCCCTCCCCTGTAGAACATGTACCCCATGTGAGAAAAAGGACTGTAACATAATTATCTCATCTCTACCTCAGCTCTTAGTACAGTGTTTAGCACATTGTAAACACTTATAATTATTAATCAGTGAGATGAAAGTAGCTGTCTCCAACAACCTCCTGAGATAAATTTTGAACTCATTCATTTACTCAAGCATAAAATTTAGTTTAGAAATATTCATTTTCCTTATTTCTCATACTGGTCCTGAGGACATACAACAGGAATTGAAAATGAAGAGAAAAATGGTTCTGGACCTTCTATTCCAACCCAACTGCCTCCCTCCTCCCACATCTAGCTAGGCGACGATTCACACGTTTTCTTCATTTATTCAATCGTATTTGAGCGCTTACTGTGTGCACAGCACTGTACTAAGCGCTTGGGAAGTACAAGTTGGCAACATATAGAGACGGTCCCTACCCAACAGTGGGCTCACAGTCTAGAAGCGGGAGACAGGGAATAAAACCAAACATATTAACAAAATAAAATAAATAGAATAAACATGTACAAATAAAATAGAGTAATAAATGCATACAAACATATATACATACATACAGGTGCTGTGGGGAGGGGAAGGAGGTAAGGCAGGTGGATGGAGAGGGGAAGGAGGGGGAGAGGAAGGAGGGGGCTCAGTCTGGGAAGGCCTCCTGGAGGAGGTGACCTCTCAGTAGGGCTTTGAAGGGAGGAAGAGAACTAGCTTGGCGGATGTGCGTAGGGAGGGAATTCCAGGCCAGGGGGATGACGTGGGCCAGGGGTCGACGGCGGGACAGGCGAGAACGAGGCACAGTGAGGAGATTAGCGGCAGAGGAGCGGAGGGTGCAGGCTGGGCTGTAGAAGGAGAGAAGGGAGGTGAGGTAGGAGGGGGCGAGATGATGGAGAGCCTTGAAGCCGAGGGTGAGGAGTTTTTGCCTGATAATTTAAGACACTAAGAAGAAGCTGTAGGGAGCAATTCACCACCATACCAAATTTGAACTTTGTATTAGTCACCACTAAATTTCCCTCATCTGATTAATTCAAAGCATCTTTCCAACCACTCACCTTGAATTGATATCTATAATGCTCCTGTAAGGAGGCCTTAGCATGCTCATTTTGCAAATAGAAGAAATGAAGCCAAATCAAACTAAGAGGCTCTGGGAAAGCATCTTTTGCCCTGCTCATCAGACCATATCCATCCTTAAGGACAGTATTTACAAATCTGTATTAAGATAAAAACCACTTGCCTTTAACATCACAAAATAAGATGAGCAAGTTTGTCATTGATAGATGGTCACCACACATAGAAAATAAAATCAAAGACAAAAACTATTACTCAGCACAGATAACCACGTTTTTCCTGCACACTAAAGAACAAATGGGCTTCAGCTGAAGGGTGCACAAACAGCAAAGGATTTATTGAGAGAATCCATATTTCTTTCACAGTTGGTGTCACCATATTGAGCTGACCCTAAAACACTCTCCACAGAGATGACCGGATACATTAGTAGGGCTAATTCTAGATCCATGAACATGTTACTTCCAAGTGTTCAGACCCATTAAGTCTATTTCCTCCTTGACGCAGAGGGCAGGACTTGTGGACCAGTTCCACACAGCCAGCCTACAATTACCACAGGAGTCCAGAAAATGGGCTGAAACTGCCCTGTGCTGCCACCTCCTGGTCACTTCCCAGAGTGACCAAAACAGAAATGACCCTTACAATTCACTGGCTCAAGAAGACCACTTACATTTTTGGTAATCTCTCAGTGTGTCTACATTTAGTCATAGGGAAGGCCTGTGCTCATGCGAAAACATGTCAAATCATTAATTATTAGCACCCCAAATTAGGTAAATAAACCAAATAGTTGAAGCAGAGGCTGCAAGTCCCATTCAGTGACCAATAATAATGATATGCATCAAGCATTGTGCTAAGTGTTGGGTGAATACAAAATAATCTAAAACAGTTCTTGTCCTACATGGAGTTCTGAATCTAAGACTTGGGAAGAGCAGGTACCTTATCCTATATTTTACAGATGGGTAAACAAGGGCAGAGAGAGGTTGTCACTTGTCCAAAGTTGCACCCATCCAGTAGGCCAGTGGCAGAACTGAGATTAGAATCCAGGTCTCAAATTCCCACTGTTATATTCCTTCCTCCCCATACTGCGTCCCCATTAACCCCAAAGTCAACCAAAAGGAAGCAGAGAGCCTTCAAAAGGGGCAGATTGGCATATATTGGTGATGGGTTCTAACCCTGGCTCCACCATTTGTCTGCTGTGTGACCTTGGGCAAGTAGCTTCACTTCTCTGGGCCTCAGTTACCTAATCTGTAAAATGTGGGTTGAGACTGAGTCCCACATGGGACAGGGACTGAGTCCAACATGATTTGCTTGTATCCACCCAGAGCTTAGTACAGTGTCTGGCATATAGTAAGCGCTTAACAAATGCCATAATTATTATTATTGTATACATGAAGCACTGCAAATAGATATTAAAAGAGTTGTGATGGACAACCTAATTTTAAAGACATAGTTTCATTTGGGTTCTGCAGTAATACAGGAATGACTCCAAAGAAAGAAGACTTAGGGTCATGTGAGGCTGAATCTAATAATGACCTTTTGCCATCATCAAGGCCAGAACCAAGAAATCTATTAGTCTGGGTTTATGATAGTAGCAGAGAAACAGCATGGCCTAGTGGCTAGATCATGGGCCTGGGAGTCAATAGGACCTGGGTTTTAATCCCAGCTCTGCCACTTGTCTGCTGTGTGACCTTGGGCAAGTCACTTCACTTCTCTGTGCCTCAGTTCCCTCATCTGTAAAATTGGGGATTAAGACTTGAGCACTATGCTGGACAGGGACTGTGTCCAACCTGATTAGCTTGTATCTACAGTGTCTGGCACATAGTAAATGCTTCAAAATTACCACAAATTAATATTAGCCAGTCAACAGGGAGCTCCGCTGAAATGAGCACCATGGCAAGAAGCAAACTATCTGAAAAACAAGGGGAGGAGTGGTTGGCGGAGAAAAAAAAAAAAAATCAAGCAGCTTGTGTCATCAGATCAGTTTGCCAAGACTTATACATAGAATCACTAAACTTCAATCTCCATGTCTGACTGAAGTCACAGAACACAAACTTGAGCAAAGCTTACTGCAATGAAACTAGCTCTACCTACTCAAGGAATTGCAAAGCACACGTTTCAGAAACTTGGAAAGGCCTTCCACCTCCAGTTAATCATTCTTTTGACAGGAACAGCCCTGGACTTTCTCTAGTAAGAAGAGGGGAAGTGCTAACTGACATCTCCCTATGCAATTTTTCTTCCCATTTGAAGTTTCATGATCATCGAGATTTACAATAATTTTCATTAGAGTTGGTAGTGACTTGGGAGGAAGGTGAATATGCTTAAGCTTATTTTACTGATCCAAAAACTGACACCCAGCGACCACAAATTATTTCTTTCTGGATTGGTAATGGGACCAAAAATCAGGGAAGCAGCATGGCCTAATGGAAAGAGCCCTGGCTTGGAAATTAGAGGACCTGGGTTCTAATCCTGACTCTACCACTTGCCTGCTGTAACAACTTGGGCCAGTCACTTTACTTCTCTGTGCCTCAATTCCCTCATCTGTAGAATGGGATTAAGACTGTGAGCCCCATGTGGGAAATGGACTGTGTCTGACCTGTGTTCAAACTTTAGGATGAAAGAACTGGCATGAGCCCAGTGCACTCCTTATCCATGAGCAGAGAGCTTGGAGCCAACTGCCACTGCTGCTAAACTAAAGCTTCTCATCATCATCATCATCATCATCAATCGTATTTATTGAGCGCTTACTATGTGCAGAGCACTGTACTAAGCGCTTGGGAAGTACAAATTGGCAACATATAGACAGTCCCTACCCAACAGTGGGTTCACAGTCTAAAAGGGGGAGACAGAGAACAAAACCAAACATACTAACAAAATAAAATAGGATAGATATGTACAAGTAAAATAAATAGAGTAATATGTACAAACATATATACATATATACAGGTGCTGTGGGGAAGGGAAGGAGGTAAAATGGGGGGGATGGAGAGGGGGTTGAGGGGGAGAGGAAGGAAGGGGCTCAGTCTGGGAAGGCCTCCTGGAGGAGGTGAGCTCTCAGCAGGGCCTTGAAGGGAGGAAGAGAGCTAGCTTGGCAGATGGGCAGAGGGAGGGCATTCCAGGCCAGGGGGATGACGTGGGCCGGGGGTCAATGGCGGGACAGGCGAGAACGAGGTACGGTGAGGAGATTAGCGGCGGAGGAGCGGAGGGTGCGGGCTGGGCTGTAGAAGGAGAGAAGGGTGGTGAGGTAGGAGGGGGCGAGGTGATGGAGAGCCTTGAAGCCCAGGGTGAGGAGTTTCTGATGCGCAGATTGATTGGTAGCCACTGGAGATTTTTGAGAAGGGGAGTAATATGCCCAGAGCGTTTCTGGACAAAGATAATCCGGGCAGCAGCATGAAGTATGGATTGAAGTGGAGAGAGACACGAGGATGAGAGATCAGAGAGAAGGCTGGTGCAGTAGTCCAGACGGGATAGGATGAGAGCTTGAATGAGCAGGGTAGCAGTTTGGATGGAGAGGAAAGGGCGGATCTTGGCAATGTTGCGGAGCTGAGACCGGCAGGTTTTGGTGACGGCTTGGATGTGAGGGGTGAATGAGAGAGCGGAGTCGAGGATGACACCAAGGTTGCGGGCTTGTGAGACGGGAAGGATGGTAGTGCCATCAACAGAGATGGGAAAGTCAGGGAGAGGACAAGGTTTGGGAGGGAAGACAAGGAGTTCAGTCTTCGACATGTTGAGCTTTAGGTGGCGGGCAGACATCCAGATGGAGATGTCCTGAAGGCAGGAGGAGATGCGAGCCCGGAGGGAGGGGGAGAGAGCAGGGGCAGAGATGTAGATCTGGGTGTCATCAGCGTAGAGATGATAGTTGAAGCCGTTCATCAAGTTCATCAAGTCTGAACTTCGCTCAGTTACCTCATCTGCAAAATGTAAAATGGGGATGAAGACTGTGTGCCCCCTGTGGGATAGGGACTATGTCCAGGCTCAGTAGAAAGAGCACTGGCTTTGGAGTCAGAGGTCATGGGTTCAAATCCCAGCTCAGCCAATTTTCAGCTGTGTGACTTTGGGCAAGTCTCTTAATTTCTCTGTACCTCAGTTACGTCATCTGTAAAATGGGGATTAAGACTGTGAGCCCCCCATGGGACAACCTGATCACCTTGTAACCTCCCCAGTGCTTAGAACAGTGCTTTGCACATAGTAAGTGCTTAATGAATGCCATCATTATTATTATTATTGTATTCCCTCACCACTGCTTAGTACAGTGCCTGGCACATAGTAAGCACTTAAATACCACAATTATCCCTCTAGATTGTATGCTCGTTGTGTCAGGGAGCATGTTTACCAACTCTGTTCTATTACATTCACCCAAGTGTTTAGTACACTGTTCTGCACAGTAAGCACTCAAATATCATTCATGATGACCCAATAACTAGCTTTACATCCCATTCAAGTGTTCCCAAAACCCACCCCAAAGGTACACAAATACCAGCTACTGGTGCTCCCCTCACCAATTCCAGTACCCTCCACTACATGTAACTTTTCCATCCTTAGTTAATTCCTTCATTTATTTTGGCACCTCCTCTCATTGTGAGGGGCTAGCTACCAAGAAGCCTAAATTGAAATGAATGCAAAAATAGGATTGAAACGTATCTCCCTCAAAAGCAGATTGATACGATTATCAGACCTTTGGGGAAAAGGGGCATCCAGTCTCCCCCTCACTGCAGTAGTGGGGAGGTACTTAAATGTCTGTCAATTGATTTTAAAATTATCATACTAAAAGGGCAAACACAAACAGGCCCAGTAAGGCTTTGAAAGGCACTTTTTAAAATGTCCTGTCTACTCTGTTTTTGAGCCCAGGTAGGAATAGTTTGTGTGTGGCCCCTGCCTTCGTACCTTCTTCTGACAGATCTCGCTGCTCTAACACCAATCTACCATCCCAGCTAGCTCTTCTGGACTTCCTCTCCAGACCCCCAGAGGCCCACTGAATTGCCCCTGCCCTCAAGATGCTCTCATTAGCTAGAGACGTGGTCTGGGATAAGATTAGAAAGCTGACTGGACCCGAGTTATCTTGAGGACCATATTGCTTTCTTATTACCAACCTAGGGCAAAGGTGAGGGGGATGGCAACTATATATGTCAAATAGATTCTCATTAGTCCAGGAGAATAAGGTCATGGGTTCTAATCCCAGCTCCACCATTTGTCTGCTGTGTGGCCTTGGGCAAGTCACTTCACTTCTCTATGCTTCAGTTACCTCACCTGCAAAATGGGAATCGAGACTGTGAACCTCACATGGGACAGGGACTGTATTCACCCCAATTTACGTGTATACAACCCAGCACTTAATACAGTTCCTGGCAGATAGTAAGTGCTTAACAAATACTACAATTAATACTGTTATATGTATGCCCTCATTCAATTTCTCTACCTTGCAGCCTGCCATTTGTTTCTCATTAGCACCTTCACCAGATTGGGGAGTAGGGAGGAGAGGAAAAGGCAAAAGAGAAAACACCCCAGTCACGTAAATCATCTTAAATATATAGCTATATGGCATGTAGGCATAGGTATGAGATCTCACTGAAGCTTGCCTTAACTTATTTGCATCCCTGACAAGTTAAAACAGAAAAAGATTTCCAGCCTGTGGTTCCAAATTTCAGTCAGAAGCTAACTGTTCAGCGGCTAAGTTCCAAGCCCTTGAATATCAGCATCTATAATGGAAAATGCTGACAGACGCTTAACTCCAGCAACACCACTGGGCACCGCTACAATAACTTAGCCAACTACCTTGAAGGATCAAAAATTAATAGACATGTCAGGCAGGGTGTAAGGCTTCGACCACTGCTTTTCAACTGTAAAGACTTTAGAAAAGTTAGACACTGAGGAGGTCAAGCTTTTGGTAACATAAACATAACCCTTTGATTAGGAAAGACTACTTTCCTCCTGCATTTTTTTTAAGTACAAGTAGTAGATTTTAGGTCATCCTTAATTTTTCCCTGACAATAGAGAGTGGGTCATTGACCTACATACAGCTCTATTTTATTTTTCTAACTCTTGATAACAATGGCCTGAACACCTATCTGCCACGTTCTTCTATATCCCCATATAGTCGGCAATTCACCATGGGGGCAGGACTTAAAACCTTTGAGCCTCTGAGTGACTAGGATAAAAAAAATTATCTGGGCTTCCTTCCAACCATTGAGCTTCAGAATTCAGGAGAATTCAACACACACAAAAAAAGGGATATCAGAGCTTTAATCTAGAAGCTTTTTGAAGAGATTTAAAAAAAAAAAAGTTCCAGTAAAGTTCAGTCTTACCTTCTTCACTTTAGGAGCCACGCATGCCAACTTCGTCCTATTTAGTGGAGAGTTCCTCTCCTTGACCTCTTTTTTTTACAGCAGAGATAATTAACATGGTGAGGTGAGAGGAGTCTAAATTCACTACACTTTTTCTTTTCCACTAAGGCTCGTGTGATTAGAATAAAGATGGGGTGATGTCACTTTTCCAGTTATTCTAATAAACATTATCTTTGTGTCTCTTCTTAACAGTGTCAACAGTACTAGCAGCCATAGCTCAGGTTATGAAAGTACTACAGTTATCTTTTCAAAATTATAAGCAATTCCTTCCTAGTCCAGATCCAGTTGGAAAAAATTTGGGGTAGCATTTAACCATGAATTGATTCTATGGGACTAAGGAGGTGAATTATAGTTTATGAAAGTACAGATGTAGCCTAGTCTTAACCTGGGCAGAGACAAGATAAATCAGTATTTCCCAGCCCTAACTCTTTAGGTCTGAGCTTCCACATTAGTGAAATAAAGTAACTACTTATCAAACTGACTTGGGGCAGGGAGAAATATTTGCTAAATGGAGGGTGTGTCAAATATAAATCAATGCTAAGGAGATTCCTGAAAAAGTAAATGACTTTGCATTTAAACAGTAAATGAACATGTCCCCATTAGATTCCATCCTGCTCTATTTCCAAAGGATATTTTGGGGTAAAAGGGATGTTAAAAAAAAAAAACAGGATCGGGGTGGTAAGAAGAGGGAAGGAGTGACTTTGTGAAGCTCTAAGTGCATTTTTTTCTTTCTTCATCTTCTAAGAAAAAATAAAGCAGTCAGGAAATTTTAGAATGAGGTGACTGCCACTACAGAAGAGGAATAAAGGTCAAAGGGAGAGGAGCTCTTAAAAATGGGTTCCTGCTTTCATTTAAATGCCATCTGCAAATTTTTAGGGGAGTTACCAAGCCCAGTGGCTAGCAACAACATGAGAACACAAGCAAGGCCATTACTGGGCCAGGTTAATGGTCTGTGCAGCCTGAGGTCCTATCTGACAGGGGCTTTGAAAGATATTTGGAGGAACAGGGATGAAGAATGTTGTCAGACACCCACCTTCATGTTTTGGAATGGATTATCTCATGTTTGTCATTTTTCCCCCCACCTTCAATAAACTAGCAACTGATATAAAAATATTTCCCCATCTTGGAACCACAAACTAGCTTAAACTTTAACTATGCTGGGCTTGATGCATATCCTGCTAGGATTTTTCCTAAAACAGTAAAAATGCTGAACCACAGCATAATATTTAATTTAAAGGTCAATGTATTTGTAGTTTCTTATACCTTTCCAAATCTATTCCTGCCCTCACCACCCTATCATGCCAATCATAGGTTATCTGTTCTTTCACATCAACAATTTCAGATAACTTTTTTCATGTTTTAATTCAAATCCTTTCCAAGTGAAAGAAAAATTACACACATTTGTGTAATTAAAAGGTAGGGAGGGGTAACAAGAAAAAAAGAAAAAAAAAATGTGAGGGAATCCAACCTGAAGAGCAAACCGAAAGTGTAATTTATCCTACCAAATATCCATGGGGTTATCATAAACCATTCCTCTCCACCTTCAAACCCAACTCCGGGAACAAAGGGCTAAGGGAGGACTACATAGCTTAAAAAATAAATAAATAAATACTCCCCCATAGGGAGACATAGAAAGACATCTAGAATTACGCCCAGGCAAGGTCCCATTATCCAAAACCCTGCAGTTAACCCAAAACTTTCCACATTTCACTTGAAACTCTCCCAATCTTTATCGCACACACTCTAAAATCTTTCAGCAAGTCACTGGAAGCCAGACAGTTGTACTCCCCTTTTCATGAACTACAAAATATGACATTGTTTTGTCACCATATCACTTCTGCAACTGTAACAACTTCAAGGATAAAAAGTAGCAGTAATATTGATTCAATTAGACTGGCTTATCACATTCATTTACTTACACTGAAAAATACTGATGAGACCTGTTTATCTTTAATGCCCTTCTGTTTGTCAAAAGAGATTTGGAGCTGCAAACATCATACTGGGAAGACAGAAGACATCATCCTTGCTGTCCAAGGATTTGACACAGTGTTTTGTTCGGCACTTCTTGCTTAAAATATTTCCAGGATATTCCAACAGTGGGACTGGTAAACTGAATTGCTTTCTGGAAGGACTTATTACAATGTGCCTCCTGACATATGAGAAGCATTAGAGAAGCAGCGTGGCTTAGTGGAAAGAACATGAGCTTGGGAGTTGGAGGTCATGGGTTCTAATCCCAGCTCTGCCACTTGTCAGCTGTGTGACCTTGGGCAAGTCACTTAACTTCTCTGTGCCTTAGTTAACTCATCTGTAAAATGGGGATGAAGACTGTGAGCCCCACGTGGGACAACCTGATGACCTTCTATCTACACCAGCACTTAGAACAGTGCTTGGCACATAGTAAACACTTAAATACTAACATTATTATTATGAGTTTTTGCCACCTCCAGGAATAGAGTCAAGTTGGTAAAGATGGTCATCTAGAAGGGCCCCATAATGGCAGCTATCCACCCCTCAAGTCTCTGTTCTGAATCCCCTTCTTATCTAAATTTAAGCTCACTCCCTGGAGAGATCATCCACATGATTGATTCAGCTACCACCTGTATGTGGATGACTCCCAAATCTACCTTGCTAGCTCTGACCTCTCTCCTCCTCTACAATCTCACATCTTCTCCTGACTCTTAACATCTCCAAAGGATTGTCTCACCAATACCTCAATATGTCTAAAAAGAAACTCATCTACACTCTCGAGTCATCTCCTCCACTTCACTTTCCCACCACTTAACGTCATCTTCCCTGCCGCTGAAACCCTTAGCTTTGGCATTATCCTTGTCTCCCTCCTTTCTTTTAACTCTCATATTCGTTCTATCACCAAATCCCCTCAAGTTATTCTACATTGCCAGAATCCATCCAAATGGCCACCATGCTGGTCCAACCACTTATATGCCAGTTTGACTGGTGCCTAAGCCTCTTCACTGAACTCCCTACTTCTGATCTCTCCTCTCTCCAGTCCATTCTCCATGCTGTTTCCCATATCATTTTTCCTCTCTGTATACACCTCCACATGTCTCAAAAACTGCCAGTGATTACTCATTCCTCTCTGAATTAAAGTAGAAACTCCTGACCACTGGCTCCAAGTACTCCATCAGTTTTTTCCCCTCCTGCTTATCCATTCTTCTCCCACTACACTTCAGTTCACTCTTCTGTTCCTCTCAAGCTAACCTACTCATTGCAGTTCATTCTTGTCTCTCCCACCACTTGCTGCTTGCTCATGCCCACCCCTTGCCTGGAACTCCCTCTCCCTTCATATTTGATAAACCACATCTCTGACCAACTCTGGCACTCCATTTCCTGCTAATAATAGGACTACCAAAACTATAATACTGTACTCTGCTAAGCTTTTAGTGCAGTGCTCAATAAATACCACTGATGATAAAATCACATCTACTCCACGAGGTCTTCCATGCCTAATATCTCACCTGCCACCCTATATCTCCTCTTCAAATATCAACTGCCATTTTTATGGTATTTGTTAATTACTTACTATGTGTCAAGAACTGTTCTAAGCACTGGCGCAGATACAAGTTAATCAGGTTGAATACAGTCCCTGTCACTCATGAGATTCACAGTCTAAGTAGAAGGAACATCAGATTTTGAATCTCTGTTTTAAAAGTTGAGGAAACTAAGGCACAAAGAAGTTAAGTGACTTTCCCAAGGACACACAGCAGATAGTTGGCAGAGCTGGGACTAGAACCTAGGACCTCTGACTCCCAGGGCCATGGTCTTTCCAAAAGGCCAAGCTTCACCTCTGAGTGTAATGTCCTTGAGGGAAGGGATCATATCTATTAATGCTGTTGTACTTTGCCAAATGCTTAGAACAGTACTCTGCACACAGGCAAGCACTGATTCCTCCAAGCATTCAATTGCCCCATGGGAGACTGAACACTGGAATGAATGGCAACTTGTCTAATGATGCTTCTTACACTCAACCCCAGTTCTTTCCTTAAAGGTCTTATTTATGCAATTTATTTTCACCTTTGAAACCATTACATATCCAGCTCCAGCAGTTCGTGTACTTCAGAGGAGGACATAGTCTTAAGGCTATATCAAGTCTATGGCAATTTCCAGCAACCTCTGTAAGTGGCAATCATAGGTGTTACTGTCATTCTCTCACACTATGGCTGCCTCAGTCACATTACACTATCTTGACCATAGTCTTGCAGGAAGGAAGTGGAAAAGAATGGGCATGTAGACTGGAAAAAGAGTAGGGTACATGGGGATGCACGTGGGCTCTGCCCACAAAGAAGCATGTGACTTTTGCTGAGCCTCTAGGAAGGGCCATATGGTCCTACATTTCAATCACCTCTCTATACGAAAAGCAGCATGGCTCAGTGGAAAGAACATGGGCTTTGGAGTCAGAGTTTATGGGTTCAAATCCCAGCTCCACCAATTGTCAGCTGTGTGACTTTGGGCAAGTCACTTAACTTCTCTGTGCCTCAGTTACCTCATCTGTAAAATGAGGATTAAGACTGTGAGTCCCCCGTGGGACACCCTGATTACCTTGTAACCTCCCCAGCGCTTAGAACAGTGCTTTGCACATAGCAAGCACTTAATAAATGCGATTATTATTATATATCAAAGTGGCCTCCTTATTTTTGTAAACATAGGACCACACTGCTGACATTCAGACCCAATAAACTCTTTCAAGCATCTTTGCCTTTAGTTCCCCAGATTGTATCTGTGTAATTTAGTATTTTCTTCACCAGATAAATCTTCCTGCACAGTATGAAAAACTAGATCCTTTTGACCCTCCCAAATCCCATCATCTTGGCCCAGACAAGTGGTCCATAAATCCTAAAAAAGCCTAAAATTAGTCAGAGAGTTGAGCAGCTATAGTACCTTGCCCAATTTGGCAAGTTACGTTAACTGTCCCTCACCACCTTTCTAGGTCTTTTTCACCCATGAGGTTTAAACAAACAAACAAACAAAAAAAAAAAAACACACCCAACAATCCCTTTCTCCCTGTAGAAAACCCCTAAGACCACCAGAGGGTAAGGGAAGCAGCATAGCTTAGTGGATAAAGCAAAGGCATGGGAGTCAGAGGGACCTGGGTTCTAATCCTGACTCTGCCACATGTCTGTGTGACCTTGGGCAAAGCACTTCACTTCTCTGGGCCTAATTTGCCTCATCTGTGAAATTGGGATTAAGAGTGAAAGCCCCATGTGGGACAGGGACTGTATCCAGCCTAATTAGCTTGAATCTCCCCCAGTGCTTGGCACATAGTAAATGCTTAATAAGTACCATAATAATTACTATTGTTAGGTAGCCTGAAACCAGAACAGAGATTAAGTACTGCTGGTATTATGAATGTCGGTTAACCTCATAATTTTTCCATGCCTAGTAGTGAATCCAAAATTGCTATAAGAGGTCTTCTTCCAAGGTGGTATAATTGCCTTTACTTGGCCTGAATAAGGAAAAAAGGAATGGCAGGCAGAGAGGTTGAAAAGCAATGAAGTAATTTGTCATGTTGTTTCCAAACAAAGCCAGCTAAACCAATATGGTATCTACTTAATCCTAGATTTTACGGGCTGGACAAATAGTCACTTTGACATTTTCAGATGGGAGAGATAGCCTCAGTTCCCAACAGCTTCAGCTTATACGTAGGCTGGACTTCACTGCCTTCTGCCTGTCTCATAGGATAGCATGAAGCCTGCTCACAGGCCCTTGCCCCAAGGCAGAGGTGCCAAGAAGAAGCTGGGTCACCCAGACGGTAGGCCACAGACATCAGGTGACATCTTCCCCAAAGGAAGTCCTCCACCATGTCAACTCTGCCACATATACTCCCCGACACTTGTTCTTATTGCTAACATGCTAATCAGGTTAATGGAAGGCAACAGAGAGGCTTCAGACTTCAGTGGGGGAGGGGAAACCTTGAAGCTTAACTACCACTCTTCTATTTTATATTTTTTTAATTCAGGGGAAACACCCTGATTGGACAAACTTCGATGTTTTGGATTATCGTGTCTTGATGAGAAATAGAAGGCACTTCCAGGCAGTGAAATCAGTAGTTTAGTCTGATCACACTCCAGCAAGATATCAGCATTCTTTATGCCTGTGCACTTTCCAAAGAGGTTGAGGTGTAGTTTTTTAAAATAATAATAATAATAAATGTTGAGGACTGGTAACTTTCTCTTGTTGCAAGGCAGCTGCAAAAGCACCATTCTTCCCTACTGAAAGGAACACTGGGGTTTATTGATAGTACAAAACACAGTGACAGATCTCCAGCAGATAAGGAAAAAAAAAATCTAAATCCAGATCTTTAATTCCCTCTCTTCTTTAAAAGAAGCAAACCAAAAACTCTATGGCTAAGATTTGCATTCTCTTCCTGGCTAATGATTGCCCTGAGAACCAGTACCATAGACTTCAAACAACATCAATATTTGCAAGGATCTTTTAGCTACTATGACTGACTTTCCCAGTCAGAATAACATTGAAAAATAAATGTATGGTCCCACTTTGAAAAACAAAATTAAAGCATTTTAAAGTAAATATATTGTAAGCTCACTGTGGGTAGAAAATGTATCTACCAACTCAGTTGTGTTGTACTCCCCCAAGTGCTTAATATAGTGCTCTGTCCACAGTAAGTACAATTGATTTTTTTTGGCCTCAATCATTGAGACCCAGTTGAGCTAAGAATAAAAAGGAACAGAGGAAAAACTGAAACAAGCATCAGCATCCAGGTTAAAACATCCTCTAGGCTGTAAGCTCATTGTGGGCAGGGAATGTGTCTGTTTATTGTTATGTTGACTCTCTCAAGCACTTAGTACAGTGTTTTGCACACAGTAAGTGCTCAATGGATTAAATGAATTTTAGGTAGCACAGACATACTTAAATTGTGAAAAATGGTATTTTATAAACAACCTAAAACCCAGTCTGTGAAAAGTTTTTTTTAAAACCAATTTTTCCAATAAAATTAAATAGTTAAAACTTCATTTCAAAGTATCTCCAAGTCAGTGTCACCATGCTTATAGCTACAACCTCGCTTCAAATGCTATGCCCCTTCCCCCACCCAAAAAACACATTATGTAGTAAACTTAAAAGTAGCAGTCAGTGGAAAACTTGTGATTACAACCAAATTTTTCAGGTCTCTCCTACAAGTAGAGAACTAAAGCTTTCTTTCAAAAGTGTCAGACTATGTGGGTACAGCTTCACCTCAAAATGACAGATAACCCTGAGGCTAAGAGGCCTATATATAGGTCACCAGCATTAAATGGCCATATAGTAGTCTTGTTAGGAGCCTAGTGTGGCCTTACCTAATCAAGGACTCTGTGCCTTTATCCCTAAAGCAAATTGGCAGCCACCATGATGCCGGATGGCCTTTGAGGACATCTCCCAGTGAGTCCATGTCAGTTCAAATGAGCAATGAACAAAGTCCATCTAAAATAACCCAAAATTGTGACTGAACAAGGACAGTGGTTGTTCGTCCCCTCCCCGGGTAGCAACTTGTTAAATTCGATGTTATCCCAAGAATATCAGAAGCGTCTGCAAATGAGAAGCTTGGAAGTCAGGATAATCCATGCCAAAACCCTCAAGAAATCCCAAGGAGACTTCTGGTTAGCACTGGAGGTTTTGAAACATAATCCAAATCATAGCATTTTGGTCATTCAACTCCTGTAGCTATTTAAAAAAAAAAATGTTCAAATGTCAATTCTTAACTTCATTGCCACCTTATTTCTTATTCCAGTTCTTATTTCCAGTCCTCTCTAAATACCATAGTATATATTTCTGGTATAAATTTTAAATCCAGAAGTATTAGTAATGTCTTCCCATATATTGACTTTTGAGCTTAGAAAATGATTTAATAGTAAGTCATAGTCCTAATCTCATTTATTTTTTAAATCAACTTAAAATAGTGATATTTGTTAAGTGCTTACTATTAATAGTATTTATTAAATGCTTACTGTGTGCAGAACACTGTTCTGTTTGGATGAGTACAATATAACAGACATAATATGCACCAACCACTATACTGAGCAGTGCAATAAGGGTACAGGTTCCATCCCAAATGGGGCCCAGATTCTAAGTGGGAAAGGGAGTAAATATTTAATTCTCTGTATCAACAGATGTAGAAACTGAGGTAGAGAGAAGTTGTGACTTTTTAATGGTATTTATTAAGTGCTTACTATGTGCCAAGATAATCAGGTTAGATAGCCCCTGTCCCCAGTAGAAAGTGCTCAGTCTGAGAAATTTGCTCAATGTCACACAACAGGGAAGTGGTGGAGACAGGATTAGAATCCAGGTGCCCTGACTCCCAGGCCTGTGCTCTTTCCACTAGGCCACACTGCTTGTATTATACAGGTGACATGTTAGTCTTCACCATTGTTTTTAAGTGTGTGTGCTCTTCCAGGATGAGGGCTACAGGTAAGAAGTGAAGGCAGGGAGTTGTGAAGAATAAGTAGTGGGCCAACCTCTACAAGGAAAATCTCACACACACACACACACACACACACTCACTCACTCTAGATGATGTCCCTATTTTTCCTTCACAGATGTGCCAGGATCCTGGTGAAATATGGTGCTTTAGTAGACCAACCAAGCGAGGAGTCTCAGGAAACACCACTCCACACAGCAGCTGAGCATGGCCTCCCTGATCATGTGCACCTGTACCTGAAGAATGGGGCAAGTGTGGACCCCAAGAATAGTCATAAAGAGACACCACTCAGTGTGGCCTGTGGGCAAGCCAAAAAGCTGGAGGACCAAGCTCGCTATTTACAGGTGTGCAAGTTACTGCTGCTCTATGGGGCAGATGTAAATAGCAGGGATGAAGAGGAGAAGAGCCCACTCCACAAGGCCAGCAAAAATGCCAACCATGGCTTGGTACAACTCCTGCTTAGGAACAAAGCTGACATCAATGCCATAGACTACAACGGAGCCTCCCCCATGGCTTGTGTCTTACAGAGCGCCTCCTTCAAGAGAGAGCTCAAGCCCCATCAGACAGTACAAATGCTCCTCAACTATGGTTCCCAGAAGATCTGGCCTGCAGCTTTTGAGAAGGTACAACAGGGGAAGTCTTTGAGGTGGATTAACTTTTATTTTAGCTGTGCTTGGTAGCTAGAAAATGAACAGAGCACCCGAGGAGAATTTAAGGGAGTACTGAGCCATGTTAGATTCATTTCATTTGATCAAACTGTTTCAACTGCAGAACTAGGGGACCAGGTCTTTGCTAACAAAAATTGGACTAGTAAGCTCCTTGTGAGCAGGGAATGTGTCTACCAACTCTGTTGTACCCTCCCGCATGCTTAATACAGTGTGCTCTATAAACAGGATTAACTGATGACTTATGATAGCCCAAGAAACATAAAACACATTCTCTTTTCAGATCCAGTCGAATTGGGCTGGTACCCTATTGTGAGGTTATTAAATTTCTCAGATGTAAAAACTTCACTTTCCTTGTAGACAATTACAATCTTCAGGCAAGTCTTGCACTTGGGTTCTTTGGATAGTATACGTTGGTTAAGTGGCTTTAACTAAGGAGGGAATTATTGGCCCAGGACAAATCCTGAACCAAGTTAGAAATCTCAAGTCTCTTGCGTAGCTCTGCCATTTTATACCCCTCATCACTTCATCTTCTGAGACTGGAAAATGGACCCATGGCTCACTTGATCTTCCTCATGGGGATTTGAGATCCCCATGAATTGAGCCAAATCCCTTCATGCAATGTTCTCTGAAGGTCCTAGAGGTAGACATATCTATAGCAAGAAGAGACACAGGTAGATGATAGCTGATCTATGACAAGGATGCAATTTCTAAAAATGAAAAAAGTGGGGAAGTTTCCCAGTTATGATAGCTTTGATTTCCACTTTTACCTGTGTATATAACCGTCATGAATGCAAGGGAATTGGCATTCTCTCTAGTAACGTTGTGAAGCAATATGATCTCCAAATTTTAGGAGGCATGTGACCATTACCCGGGCCCTTCTGTAAATTAAGACTGGTGGGACACCAGCATTTCACTCGGTATAGTCTGAGTCTGCAGCCAGACAAGAATATAAAAGCTCAATTGGGGCATCAGCACAAAGCATCGCTCACCAAGACATACCACGCTTCACTTAGCCTCCACAGGTCTCCTTTGCTTTAGCCCAGCCTCAAAGTCAGTCAGTCGTATTCACTGAGCACTTAGTGTGCAGAGCACTGTACTTGGGAGAGTACAATAGAACAACATAAGACATTCCCTGCCCACAATAAGCGTACACTCTAGCGAGGAGAGAGACAATAAAAAGTTACAGGTTATGTACGGAAGTGCTGTGGGGCTGGAGGGGGGGGATGAGTAAAGGCAGCAAGTCAGAGTGACACATAAGGGAGTGGGAAAAGAGGAAAAGAGGACTTAGGGAAGGCCCCTTGGAGGAGGTGTGCCTTCAATAAGGCTTTGAAGGGGGACAGAAGAGGGAGTCAATTACTGTCTCAGGGGGGTGGATTTCTGACCCTTGGCCTCGACTCTTCATCTCAAGCATGGGTTGTGTGATAATCCAGTTCAGGCAGAGATGCAGGTGTCATTGCAACAGGGCCTCCCAACTCTCTGACTCAGATTTGAACACTGTCCCAGTGGCAGTGAGGGTGTGAATATCACTTCAGTCCCATGGGGGCTGAGAAGCAGCTCGACCTAATGGAAAAAGCACAGGCCTGGGAGTCAGTGCACCTGGGTCTGTTCTTGAAAGAACCAGAGACAGAGGCCATGGGGACCACAATCCCCTGGTTTGCCCTGACCAAACGCAAAGACCTGAGTTTAGTGGCCAGTGTAATAGCAACTGGCAATTTTGAATACTCTAAACCACCGTGCACAGCCCCAGATGATGCAATATGCTTGAGCTGCATTCCACCCCTCCCAGGATCCCTGACAGGATTCCAAGAAGTCAGGACTCACCAGGTCAAAAAATAAATAAAAGGCATAGTAGCAGCCAGTTTCCATAGCCCTTCCAGACATGACACCACAGCACACTAAAGAATCCCCATGTCGCTCATGCCACAAAGGATACACCGTGAACAGGATTCAGGCTCCGTAGCAGGGCATGCACAGAGGAACAATAGAACATGCTGTCCGTGGGCAACAACCATACTTTAAATAGATTTAAAGAGACACCCACAGCGCTCAGAATTACCGAGGCAAAGGTTTCACAGCCAGCTTTTGACATAAATCACAGCCTCCCCATCCCCAGACAAAGGCGAGATCACTGTGGCATGAGGACATTAAACAACCATTGGAGCAACTCGTAGTGTTCTACTGGCAAAAATCAAAGTGGTGTCACCAATTCTGCAGACGAGCACGTCAATGGTGCCAGGTCTCTCTGCCTGGGTGACCACTTACTAGTTAATTCTAGATGCCAGGGTGGAGCTGCAGAAGGTGCAGGTGGCACACCACTGCAGCAGGGCTGGTGCAGGCCCCTCAGAGGCATGGGATATTGCACTAGTCACAGAAAATTCGCCAGGTCCCAAAGTGTGTGGGGGGAGAATAAAAACAGGGTTACCACTGAAAAGGGGCTACCCCTGTTTATACCAAGAGGAGTATTGAACTTAGGAGACAGTTACAAAGTTTCCTTATATATTTTGAGTCTCGGCTTTCATTCCTCTTAGCTGGAGTGGTAGGACAGAACTGGACCCACAGACAGACACACACTTGCATCTTTGAGCCTTTTCCATCGGGAGCTACTTGGAATCAAATGCATAGGTCTCCTGGATTTTTTTATGGTATTTGTTAAGCACTTATTATGGGTCAAGAACTGGGTTGCATTGCTCCCCATGATCTAACATCACCCACTTTGACTCCAAAATCACTTCCCAGTTGCAGTCAACTTCTCATTCAGGATGCAACTGCCATTTCCCTTTGGTTCTTTTTCCCCCTCCCACTTTAAGTCATCACAGAGAGGGAACAGGTGTGAGGTTATTTCTGTAGATCAGTTTACCAGGAAAAAATAAAAACTTTGGGGAATTCCAACCACCTGGAGCATGGAAGCAGTGGAGACTCTTAAGGTCTATCCAAATCCTTGACCTAAACTCACATTTTATATCCTGGGTGGGGTCTGAAAAAAAATGTGAATTAAAAAAAAAGTGATCTTCAAAGTAGAATCGGATGCCTAAAAGGGAGGGTGAGACTAGGAAAAGGTTAAGTGGGCTATAGCAAAGATGAAGTTGTGGTTATCAGGATGCCCTGATTCTCTCGGATGTGTGAGGAAGAGGAGAAGTGTGCAAACCACAAACATCAAGCTCCTGTTTTTCTTGTTTTATTCCTCCATCCACATACAAAGCAATGTGCCTGTGTGATTTTTTCCCCTTAATTTTCTTTCCACCGCCTCATTAGCCGATGAGAGTGTGTGTGGACGCTAATGACATCAGCGTGTCAGAATAATGTGGCAGCAGCTTCTCAGCAGCTAGCAACGAGGCAGTGAAAATTTTAAAACTATGTCGGCATAAAAATAATGAAGGCAGCCAGCTGCCTGGAAAATATAAGGGGTTCAGTGCTGCAGGATCGGGAGTGGGGGAAAGTGTGTGTGTGAGATATGGATAGAGGTAGGGTGTGTTTGTGCTGTGTAGAGGTAGGGTGCCCCAGGCGGGTGGGGGGGGGGGAGGGGGGGAGAGAGAGGGCGAGGGAGAGGGATAGAGGTAGGGTGCCCCAGAGAGGTGAAACAGTGGAGACAGAAAATGAATTCCTGAAGACAGGCAATAAGACGTCATAGTCAGCAGAACCAGAAAAAAGAAAAGCCAAAGTATGTTTTGCTTCATATGGATTTATTGTCATCGGGGAACACAACTGTTCAATAGGAATTCTGAACAGCATGAGGTCATTTAGAAATATTTAGGGTTTTTTTTTGAGAGAGAGCAAGAGGATCAGTATGGGAGATGGAGAGGTCCTTTGGGCAAGGGACAGAACACAGCTCATGGGGTCTGAGAAGGCTCAGTGCCTCCTACAAAGCATTGACTGTTTCAGCGCTAGTTTCCACAGATGTTCCAATATAAAAGAAAAAAAACTCATGTTGCCTGGTATATTACCTGAAGATGAAGATATTGTTTCTTACAATGTTGACCTCTCCTCTTTAGAGAAAAAGACAGCTTTGCCAGGTTCCCTTTGCTAATGTATGGATGAAATTTTAAGTTGTCAACGATATGAATGCTGTTGGTGGGGTGGTGAGTTCTGAAAACTCGGCCATGACCCTGCTCTATAGCTGTGGACCCGGAATTCCATAAACATCTGGTAATGAGAGGGCCAAAATGTGTTCTTTTTTGTCCTCAAAAGCAAAGGCCATGTACCTTGCAATTCTGAGAAGAATGGGGCAATTTGATTAGGGAAGTTATGATCCTTTCTTTCAAATGATCTCCAAATAACTTGGCTGAGAAGGTTGATGACGAAAGAAAAAAAGCTGCAGAAATGGGAGTTTGAACTCAGTCCCTCTAGTGATGTGTCAATTGTTTAATTCACCAAATTAGATAGAAAGCTCAAATGCTTAGCACCCATTAGACCTCAGAGTATAGAGGTTTCAGCAATGTTTAGTTGCTGGATGTAAGTCACACACATTTATTTATCCAGAGAAGTAACATGGCCTAGCAAAAGGAGCATGAGCTTGGGAGTCAAGAGACCTGGGTTCTGAACTCAGCTCTGCCACTTGCCTGCTGTGTGACCTCAGGCAAGTCACTCAGATGAAAGAACAGGCACAGAGAAATTAAATGGGGATTAAATACAGTTCTCCTTCCTCCTTAGACTGTCAGCCCTATACAGGACAAGGATTGTGTTTGACCTAATTTTCTTATATCTACCCAAGGATTTGGCACATAGTAAGGGATTAACAAATACCAAAGTTGTTATTATAAACAGAAAGTGCCTTCCAGTGCTTACTGTGGGCAATGTAAACCAAATGTAAAGGTTAAATTACATTTATTTACCAAATGCCTAGAAAATTGAAACAAACAAATCACCCAATAAGTTGTCCCTTTCATTGCTTTGTTAAAAATTCACTGGACAAGGATGGGTCTTCCCAATCTTTTAAAAGGCACCAAACCTACCATAGGCGTTCCGATACATTAAGTGATGTAAACGATTCCAGAGAGATCTTTTTAAGGCACCAATCAATAATATTAACTGAATGTCTATGTGCACATAACAATAAGTACAACTATTAATAATATTTGTGTGTCAAGAACTATACTAAACATTGGGGCAGGTGTAATATAAGGTCAGACAGTACCTATCCTATATGGGGCAAGAGGGAACAGATATTCAAACCCCATTTTAGAGATGAGGAAACAGACACAGAGAAGTCAAGGGACTTGCCTAAGGTTACACAGCATCTAAGTGTCATTCATTCAGTCATATTTATTGAGCACTTACTGTATGCAGAGCAATGTATTAAGCGCTTGGGAAGTACAAGTTGGCAACATATAGAGACAGTCCCTACGCAACAACGGGCTCACAGTCTAGAAGGGGGAGACAGAAAACAAAACATGTGGACAGGCGTCATCAGAATAAATAGAAATAAAGCTAGATGCACATCATTAACAAAATAAATAGAATAGTAAATATGTACAAGTAAAATAGAGTAATAAATCTGTACAAACATATATACAGGTGCTGTGGGAATGGGGAGGAGGAGAGGAGTGGCAGAGCAGGGTTTAGAAACCAAGTCCTCTGACTCCCAAGCCTGTGCTCTGGATCTTACTCCCTAGTGGAGAACATTACAATACATTATAGATAGAAGTAATAGAGAGTATAAAGATATGTACATAAGTGTTAAAGGACAGGGAATGAGGTGGCAAGTACCCAAGTTCTTAGGTGATATTGAAGTGTCAGTTGGCAGGGACAAAGTGTGGAAGGGTAAGTTTAATCAGGGAAGGTCTTTTGGAGGAAATGTGATTTCAGAAGGGTCTTGAAAAATGGAGACCAAGAGTGGTGTGCCAGATGTGAAGGGGGAAGAGAGTTACAGGCAGAGGGAGAGAGGATTAAGAAATAAGTTGGTGCCCATCCACCCCTGTAGAAAAAAAAAAAAACAAAACTCTTTACCATCAGCTTCAAAGCAGTCGGTTTGCCCCCTCCTACTGTACCTCACTGATCTACTACAACCCAGGCTGCATACTTTGATCCTCTAATGCCAACCCACTCACTGTAGCTCAATCTCATCTATCTTGCCACTGACCTCTCACCCATGTCCTGCCTCTGTCCTGGAAAGCCCTCCTTCTTCACAGCCAATTACTCTCCCCACTTTCAAAGCCTTATTGAAGGCACATCTCCCCCAAGAGGCCTTTCCTAATTAAGCCCTTATTTCCTCTTCTCCCATTCCCTTCTGTGCCACCCGGATTTGCTCCCTTTATTCACCCTTCCCTTAGGCCCAAAGCACTTGTGTACATATCCATAATTTAAATTGTCTGTCTCCCTCTCTAGACTGTAAGCTTGTTTTGGGAAGAAAATGTGTGTGTTATATTGTTGCATTGTACCCCCAAGCACTTAGTACAATGCTCTACAAAGTAAGTGCTCAATAAAAGAGATTGATTGGCATGACATGAAACAGTGAGTAGATTAGTTTGAGGGGGACTGACCATGCAAGCTGGAGTATAGTGCAAGAGGCACAAGGATAAGTGGGGGGGGGGGGGGGGGGGGGGAAGAGAGAGAGAGAGAGAGAGAGAGAGAGAATGAGAATTAAAAAGTCTAGAGTTTCTGCTCCAGAGAGGAATGAGCAACCATGGAAAGCTTTTAAAGAATGGGCAGATATGAACAAAGTGACTTAGAAAAAGTGTTCCAGAAAACAGAAGTGAAGAGGTTGGAGATTAGCAAGGAGGCAGATGTAATAAATATTCAAACCAGGAGATAAGTGCCCTGACAACAGTGGCAACTGTTTGGATGGAGAGCAAAGGGTGGACTCCAGAAATACCATGGAGAAAGAACCAACAGGATTTGTCAACAAGCTGAATACAAAGGGAGTAAATGTTACAAGCTCGAAGGATACTGGTGGTATTAACCATGATGGGAAATGTTGGATGGAGGAGAGGATTCAAAAGGACTGGTCCCCCAATACAGTCCAGTTAAACCAGACTCTTGAATTCTTTCACAACTAGGTGCTGAAGTTGTGTGCCTCTACACCAGAGGTCATTGAAATCCTATTCAATTCCTACTCTCAAAACTGTGTGTCAGAGAAATGGAGAGAGGCCATTCCTAAAGAAATATTTCAGGTAAGCTGAGCCAGGACCCTCCACAATCTATTTAACAGTCTCCTCTGTCCCCTGCCATCCAGCCCAGTTTTTACCTCTGCGCATAACTGTTCTGGGGTAAAATTATCCCAGCAATGAAGGTATTTCAGAAAAATGGGGCACACATGATTCAGAGCCCATTGACTGCCATTGTCCAAAGCCCACTGAGTTGCCAGCTGGACTTGAATCTTCATGAAACATTTTACAGGATATAAATTCCAAAAAATGAAATAAGATATGAATAATCCTATGAGAATGGAAGGGGAGGAGGGATGTGTGTTATATGCTTTTCCTTTCTCACCTTCTTCAACCAGTTTACCAGAAATTCTTCTTCAGGCTCGTAACATTGTCAAAGTAAATGAAGGTCAGATAATCTTATTTCATCAATGAAGAAATAAAGTCACAGAGAAGTAGTGACTTTACTCCGTGTCCTACAGTAAATTATGCAGAGAGCCTGTTCATTACTCTGGGGCAGAAAATGCTACCTGGCAGCATTTAATAAAACAGTGCACAGCTTATAAATGGGGTGATTTCACTCCTTCAATGTGTAACCCTTCGAAAGCTTAAAATTTACATGACATTGGTGGGAAAAGATTCACTCTTTCCCTCCTGCTAGTTCACCATCTTATCCATCTCCACTTGTAAGCTTGTTGTGGGCAGGGAATGTGTTTGCTTATTGTTATATCATACTCTCCCAAGTGCTTAGTACAGTGCTCTGCACCCAGTAAGCACTTCATAAATACGACTGAATAAATGAAATGCATGTTGTAGTGACAGGGAGTAGCCTCTTGCAAGCTGAGATGGAATACAGTGCCTGGCACATAGTAAAAACTTAACTTGTACCATTAAAAAAAAAAAAACCCAAGTCCCTTAAACAGACTCAGAAGACCATCATTGCAACAGGCTCCAGGGTAGAGGTTATCATGAGGTGAAGAGAACTGTTCACTTTGGCTTACCTCTCTATTTCAGCAGTCTCCTCAGAAACTTCCTCTGCACTACACCACAGAGAAGGAAACCAATATTCTTCCATGAGCTTTATTTGTATAAAGAATTCCATGGTCAAAATGCAATTAGATCTGGTCATTAAAATGTGAACTTGTCCTCTACAGATAAGACTGTCCCCCCAACCTCCCCATTCCTCACCCCTAATAATCAGACTACCTACTTTAAGAAAAGTGAAGCTATCAGACATGATTGCCCTAAAATCTCCCCTGCTCCACTTCAGTCCCTCCCTCCTTCTACCTCTTCAAGTCTCCCACTCTTCCCAGCAGTATCTCAAAGAGACCTCCTGCCTTCTCTCAAAAATCACCCCTCTCCACCTATGCATCTGATCCCATCCCTTCACACATTATTAAAATACTTACCCTCTCCTTTCTTCCATCACTGACCACCATCTTCAACTGTTCACTTTCCAATGGCTTCTTCCCACCCAAGCCCTGACCTCCTCCTGACTTTCCCATCACCGTAGACAGCACTACAGTTCTTCCAGTCTCACAAGCCTGTGACCTTGGCATTATCCTTGACTCTTCTTTCTCATTCAACCCACATATTCATCACTAAATTCTGTCAGTTCAACCTTCAAAACCTTACTAAAATCCTCCCTTTCCTCTGTATCCAAACTACTGCCATATTAATCCAAACACTTATCCTATCCCACCTTGATTTTTGCATCAGCCTCCTTCCTGACCTCCCTGCTTCTCCCCACTCTGGCCCATACTTCACTCTGTTTCCCAGATGATTTTTCTATATAAACATTAAGGACATGTTTCTCCACTCCTCAAGAACCTCCAGTTATTGCCCATTCACATCTGCTTTTAAGCACAATCACTTTGCCCCCTTATATTTCATCTCATTACTCTCCTACTACAATCCAGTCTGCACACTTCACTCCTCCAATGCTAACTTATTCACTGTACCTCGACCTCATGTCTCTTGCCTACATCCTGCCTCTAGCCTGGAATGCCCTCCTTTTCACATCCAATAGACAATTACTTTCCCTACCTTATTGAAGGCACATCTCCTCCAAGAGGCCTTCCCTGACTAAACCGTCACTCCCTCTTTTCACCACCCCTTTATGTCACCCTGACTTGCTCCCTTTATTCACCACCCACACCCCACAGCACTTATGTACATTACCATAATTTATTTATATCAATGTCTGCCTCCCCCCTCTAGACAGTAAGTTCATTTTGAGCAAGAACTGTGTCTATCATATTGTTGTACTCTTCCAGGCACTTAGTACAATGCCCTGTGCACTGTAAATGCTTAATAAATACAATTGAATGCTTAGAATTTATACCATCACTTTGATACAGCTGCACCCCCAGTACCAATTTGTCAGTGTCAGGGAAGAAAGTTGTCATTATTGAAGTCATTCTGCTCTCATGAATACTGTTTGCTAAGTGTGCTTAGATAAATTTACTCTTCTTTTCAGATGCACCTGTCTTTTTACCAGTCATTGTTTATGCTGTCCTGTACCACGCGAGGTCTACAACATTTATGCCGATGTGCCATTCGGAAACAGCTTGGTAGTAAATGCTACGATCTGATCCCTCTGTTACCAGTGCCTAAGTCTCTCCAAAGCTTCCTGCTATTGGAGCCAAAGGGGATAGTGTTTTGAAGAGTCACCAGAAATGAGTATATTTAACACTTTCCAAATAGAGCTAAAAAGCATGCCTTAGTCTTCATGGCTAAGACTTTATTCCCCCTATTCCTTAGATTTTGTATATTGTGGTGTCTCCCAAACCAAAGTTAGCAGATGAAGCAGTAAGGAAACACTACACCAGTTGTCATTCAGAAAAAACCTAATCTAAAAACCCTAAAGACAGTGTGATTCCTGGATGGATCAGACTTCAACAGTAAAGGAACTTCCAAGAACAAAACAAACACAATCCCTTAAAGTGATCCCAATATTAAAGCTAGGTTCTAAAACACTCAACTCACCCAATTATCACTGAAGCCGATCCAAGACTCAGTTCCAAGAACATGAAGACACACTGCTGGGTCCTACAGTGGCTGATCTCAGCCCACTACTGAGACCTCCACCTTATTGACTGTTTCTCCTTTTCTAGCCAAGCATTTACACCCACCTCATTCTACCACACTACTCTTAACAAAAAAATCTTGAATGTCTGCTGACTCCTTAGTGCCCCCAGCTGCTCATTAAATTCTCAATAGAATCAAGACTTTCATTAAGAACACCTGATTACTCTGCCTGCAGCAAGATTAGAACCACATGCTTCAAATTTCCCCTGAACAAGCCAGGTCTAGAAGACCTGAGACCTGTTTTAACTTCCCACCACCCAATTTCTGAGAGACTTCGGATTCTTCCAAATGTGTTTCAGCTTCTTCACTCTGGGTTGGTTGTCAGTGTTAAAGACAAGTGGACCTTCTCCAATGTCAGTATGGCATCAGACCAATGTCTCATCCAACACAGGATTCAATCTCCAACAAGGGCACTGTTTGGTGCCAGCGCATGGCTTATTCCTAGGGAGTCACAGATCAAAGAGGCCCTCCCAGGGTTACATTGTTTCCACCAATTGGTGTTTCCAGGCTGAGGCTTGTCCCTGGCTTATATTCCTGAATTCCAGGGGTGTTCAAGAGACAAAAACTGCCCTAAAGTAAAGCAGGGCTGGAGCAAGTCAGTCAGGGTAAGGCTCAGTCTAGAGGAATGAGCCATCATTCAAGCAATCAATCAATCAATCAGTGGTAATCACTGTACTTCATGCCCCTGTAGGAAGGGAAGAAAGAATATGAGTAGTGCTGCACAAGCCATTAGCACTCCAATCAATTCCTTTGCAGAGATTCTCACTGAAGCTCATCAGTCAATCAATCAATAGCCCTTATTGAGGTCTTACTATATGCAGAGTACTGTACTAAGTGCTTGGGAAAATAAAATAGAGTTGGTAGATGTGATCCCTGCCCATAAGGAGTTTACAGTCTACAGAACTCCGCACTACTGTCCCCTCTTCACTCTTCCCCATCTGAAACAGAGGAGCTGTTTGGTCCCTCTCTGTTGGGTTTCCCCAGATAGGCAATTCCACCCCTGGTGCAAGGAGGCAGTGTGGCCTAAAGGAAAGAGTACAGGTCTTAGAGTCAGAGGACCTTGATTCTAATCTCTGCTCTGCCAATTGCTTGCTGTGTGACCTTGGGCAGTTCAGTTGACCTCCCTGTGCCTCAGTTTCCTCACTAAAAAATGGGGATTCAATAGCTGTTCTCCTTCCTACTTAAACTGCAAGCCTCATGCAGGATAGGGACTATGTCTGACCTAATTGACCTGTACCTACCCCAGCACTTAGAACAGTGTTTTCTAACACATAACACATAATTAGTACTTAACAAATACCACTGAAAAGAAAAAGGAGGAGGAGAGAGGCCCTAAAGTGAGGACCTAGGCCAGGGGCTCTCAGTCCCCCTGTGGAAGGGACAGCCCTATTTTTTTATTATTATTATTAGTATTATTACTAATCATATTTATTGAGCTCTTACTGTGTGTAAAGCACTGTACTAAGTGCTTGGGAGAGTACAATATAACATCAAACTGAGCCCGTTGTTGGGTAGGGACCGTCTCTATATGTTGCCAACTTGTACTTCCCAAGTGCTTAGTACAGTGCTCTGCACACAGTAAGCGCTCAATAAATAAGATTGAATGAATTCCCTGCCCACAACAAGCTCACAGTCTAGAGGGGGAGACAGACACTAATATAAATAAATAAATACATAAATACATAAATAAATAAATACATAAATACATAAATAAATAAATAAATAAATAACAGATATACACATATATGCCCTGGGGAAGGGAGAGAGAATGACTGAAGGAGCAAGTATGAGTGGCACAGAAGGGAATGGGAGAAGAGAAGAGGGCTCACTTAGCGCTTCCTGGAGGAAATGTGGCTTCAATAAGGCTTTGAAGTGGCCCAGGATCAGGACACTGCTGTGTTCTCCTTGGCCAAAAATGAGTCCTTTACGTAAAAAATGTCCCTCCTTGTCGATCACATCAGCCTCCTCACTGACCTTCCTGCCTTCTATGTCTCCCCACTCCATTCCGAACTTCACACCACTGACCAGTTCAGTTTTCTAAAAAATGTGCTGTCCTTGTCTCTCCACGCTTCAATATGCTACTTCTCTACCCATCTAGAGAAGCAGTGTGGCTCAGTGGAAAGAGCACGGGCTTGGGAGACAGAGGTCATGGGTTCTAATCCCAGCTCCGCCACTTGTCAGCTGTGTGACTTTGGGCAAGTCACTTAACTTCTCTGTGCCTCAATTCCCTCATCTGTAAAATGGGGATTAAGATTGTGAGCCCCATGTGGGACAACCTGATCACCTTGTATCCACCCAACGCTTAGAACAGTGCTTTGCACACAGTACGCGCTTAACAAATACCATCATCATTATTATTATTACTCATTTGATGCACATGATTGGCATGGATGAGGGAGTGTATGTGACTATGCAAACCACTTCCTCTTTCAAAACAAGAAAATATCATTCATTCATTCATTCAATCGTATTTATTGAGCACTTATTGTGTGCAGAGCACTGTACTAAGTGCTTGGGAAGTACAAGTCGGCAACATATAGAGACAGTTCCTACCCAACAACGGGCTCACAGTCTAGAAGGGGGAGACAGACAACAAAACAAAAGATGTAGACAGGTGTCAAAATCATCAGAATAAATAGAATTATAGCTAAATGCACATCATTAACAAAATAAATAGAATAATAAATATGTACAAGTAAAATAGAGTAATAAATCTGTACAAATATATACAAGTTCTGTAGGTAGGGGGAGGAGGTAGGACGGGGGGATGGGGAGGAGGGGAAAAAGGGGGCTCAGTCTGGGAAGGCCCCCTGGAGGAGGTGAGCTCTCAGTAGGGCTTTGAAGGGAGGAAGAGAACTAGTTCGGCAGATGTGTGGAAGGAGGGCATTCCAGGCCAGGGGAAGGGCATGGGCTGGGGGTCGACGGCGGGACAGGCAACAACAAGGTACATTGAGGAGGTTAGCGGCAGAGGAGCGGAGGGTGCGGGCTGGGCTGTAGAAGGAGAGAAGGGAGGTGAGGTAGGAGGGAGTGAGGTGATGGAGAGCCTTGAAGCCGAGAGTGAGGAGTTTTTGCTTGATTCATAGGTTGACAGGCAACCACTGGAGATTTTTGAGGAGGGGAGTGACGTGCCCAGAGCATTTCTGTACAAAGATAATCTGGGCAGCAGAGTGAAATATAGACTGAAGCGGGGAGAGACAAGAGGATGGGAGATCAGAGAGGAGACTGATGCAGTAATCCAGTCGGGATACGATGAGAGATTGAACCAGCAAGGTAGCGGTTTGGATGGAGAGGAAAGGGTGGATCTTGGTGATGCTGTGGAGGTGAGACTGGCAGGTTTTGGTGATAGATTGGATGTGTGGGGTGAATGAGAGAGCGGAGTCGAGGATGACACCAAAGTTGCAGGCTTGTGAGACGGGAAGGATGTTAGTGCCGTCTACAATGACAGGAAAGTCAGAGAGGGGACAAGGTTTGGGAGGGAAGATAAGGAGTTCAGTCTTGGACATACTGAGTTTTAAATGGAGCTGTCCTTAAGGCAGGAGGAGATACAAGCTTGGAGGGAGGGAGGGAGAGAGCAGGGGAGGAGATGTAGATTTGGGTGTCATCAGCGTAGAGATGATAGTTGAAGCTGTGGGAGCGAATGAGTTCACCAAGGGAGTGCATGTAGATAGAGAGCAGAAAGGGACCACGAACTGACCCTTGAGGAACCCCTAAAGTAAGGGGATGGGAAGGGGAGGAGGAGCCCGCAAAGGAGACTGAGAATGAATGGCCGAAGAGATAAGAAGAGAACCAGGAGAGGATGGAGTCTATGAAGCCAAGTTTGGATAGCATGTTGAGGAGAAGGGGGTGATCCACAGTGTCAAAGGCAGCTGAGAGGTCGAGGAGGATTAGGATAAACTTCCTTTCTTTTTATGAGGTAGCCTTTAGCAGTCTTTAGATTGGAAGGGCCCAGAAACCCAATTTATTCAGAGTATTTTGAGTCAGAATTGTAGACCATCTGTGTTGGCCTTTATGGACAATTCGCATGTTGGCATCTAACACTGAAGCAGAAGCATACTAAAGTATCAATGTGAACTGGAGATGGGAATTGGGAAATTTTGCTATCTGCAACCAGCTGAGCTTCAAGGAAGATGTAGACTCCATTCTCCCACATTCTAGTCCCAACTTCCCCCAGTTCTCTCCACAGTCATTTCAGTCTATTCACCTTGTTCCATCGGAGCCATTTTCCCTTCACCATTTTTGGTTTCTTCAGTGAGACTGGGGGAGGGGGGTAGAGAGCTGACGGACCCCTCCAGCCTCTGGCAGGGTGTCTCCACTGACCACTCTGGAAACAGCAGTGTGGCTTCTTCTGAAAGCTCACATATCTAGAAACCACCACAAAAATCAAATGTATATTCTCACATGATGCAAAAGCTGGAGATACAGAAGAAAGTTGTCACTTCTATTCTAAGATCCAGCTACTTGTAAGTATACCCACCCTCTTTCTAGGTCTTAAGAATCAGGACACATAGAATAAAGCACCTGTACAGCTTTCTGGTGGCCTTAATTTCTGCTGAATGCCTAGGCTACCACATTTTTGGCATTCATGATATGGTGAACAGCAATCTTCCTGATTAAATAACAAATTTTACAAAAATAGCTTGAGAAGACTTACCTCCCCATCAACTGACCACCTGGAGCAATAGGCAAAAAAAAAAGGAACAAATCAGGAGAAATAATTAGGTCTTAATCTTATAACTGTTGATTGTTGAAATATGCTAGATGATGGTTTGAGGGAGTGACTACTATTTGAAATGGGAAATTCTGCAGTTAAGGTATCATATACTCCTTCCTTTTGTCATTAATTCATATGCACCTGAGAGTCTTTCTTTGGCTAAGACTGCCCTTGCTTAAAGGTCCCTTTTGTTTTTTGGTTTAATTCATACTGGAATATCTAAATAAATTATGTCCTATTGCTTCTGAATTTGAATTGAAAGACTGAAGGTATCCACTCAAATGTAATTTGTTGATCATGAAACTAATTCATGGATGCCTAAAAATGTAAACAAGGAAACTTTCTATTTTGTGTGTCTTTATCAATGATGGAATGTCTTGGGAAAAACAGCTGCACTTGACTGGAAAAGGGTCTATATGAGATGGCAATTGTAAAATTCCCATTATGTTAACATTTCACTATTTTACCTTTTCTGGTAAAGTTTGCCAAATTGTTTTGCTAAAACTGTATATTGTCATCTCTCATTTCCCCACATTTTCCTACCCTCTTTCTGATTAAAGGAATATTGTCCAAAAACAAATAATTAAAGGTTTGGAAAATGGATCGATGATTTAAAGATGGAAAAGTCAAGAAGCACCACAATTCTCGACTTGCTTTCAAAAGGATTCATTCTCAGCATGCAACTGCTCAATTGAAAGCCTTTAAAAACATTCTCAGCCCAGGGGAGGGGTCATGTACCAGCAACAGGGGACTAAATACAGGGGGTTCAGAAAAGATCTGCCACAGGCCCTAGAATACAGTACAGCCCAGCTCCTCCCTGTGAACGTTTGATCCTTCTGAAATGCAAGATCAAAGGTGATTTGATGTGGCAAGGAGAATTCAGACTTTTTTGTGTTTAAAATTATAACCTCAACGTTGCTTGTGTGGTTTCTTTTTGTAAGGGAAGCTTGCTTTGAGATACATTGTAAACCCTATGCCACTTGGTTGAATATGGTATTGAGGTGCTCACTGTCTGCTGAGTAATGTGCTAAGCTCTAGAATAGATAAAAAATAAACAATTCAGATACAGCCCCTGTCTCCCAAGAGACTCAAAATCTAAATTTAGGTCTACTTCAGTATATATCATTGATTGACTGATTGACGGCAGGCATAAATAGGAATGGTCATCAGAGGGAGCTACTGAAAGCACAAAATTCAGAAATATGGAAAATTGCTTGGGAAAAGTGTTCTTGGAGGTGGGAAGCCTTAGTAGCCTGGCTGCTTCAGGCCATGATCCTGCAAAAAGAAACTTCATTCAAGGTTGCACATTTTTAAGATTGTCACAGGTACGTGAATCTAAGCAGCCTGGCTCAGTGGAAAAATCACGGGCTTTGGAGTCAGAGGTCATGGGTTCAAGTCCTGACTCCGCCAACTGTCAACTGTGTGACTTTGGGCAAGTCACTTAACTTCTCTGTGCCTCAATTCCCTCATCTGTAAAATGGGGATTAAGACTGTGAGCTCCACGTGGGACAACCTGATCACCTTGGATCCCCCCAGGGCTTAGAACAGTGCTTTGCACATAGTAAGCACTTAACAAATACCATCATCATTATTATTAAACGTCCCACATTCACAGAATAAGTAAATCCATAAATGGGGACAATCCCAAGATGAATGCCCTACTGTTAAAGTTTTTACAAGAAACATATGCTTACAATTAGACTAGGTACCATATATTGGCCTTCTACAATTTTTAAAAAATGAAAATTGGGCCACCACAACGTGTGTGTTATGAGAAGAAATAATAACAACAATTAATAATACTCAACATGTTCTTCATCTTTTAAGTGCTTTCCAAGGATTAACTGATAAAAGTCATGTACAGTTTATGTTTACTCACACTGGTTTCAAGGACATATTATTCCACAGACAAATTTAAGCAAAACTATAACGATATCGTGGACCGAAGAAGCCGATTCCACTCAATATACTTCATTGTCTGTTCTGGGTTCATCTGGTTGTCTTTATCATTAGATTTAAGTGTATTTTGTGGATTCCTAGAGACATTGACAAAAAAATCTAGGATTTGTCTTGTGTGAAAATATATATATTTTTAATCTTCCTATAAATTGATTCAGATGAATTTTTTTCTTCCGGATGGCAGGAGGAGTTAATTTCATTTTCCCTGTGTCCTGAAGGTGGCGCCATATACACAACAGTCTTTCCCTTGCCGACTGTATCACCTGCTTCTACCCAGAGTTAAAGGAGTGCGGGAGGAAAGAGATTTTTTTTCTCTGTAAATACGGAATATATGTATGTATATATATAACCCGAGGAATCATATCTTGCTAAATTGGGATATAATTGTTGTGCCGCCAATAAGGAACGATTCAGTATGTAAAATATTGATTTTCGGATTGTGTTTTCCTTTCTTTGTATCAATCATACACTTTTATAGGTTATGGGTTTATAAATAAATGTAATTTTAAGTTACCACTTTTTGTTATGATGCCATAATGATAGCAGAGTTGGCAGTCAGTTGTTAAAAGTGCTCTTTAACAAAATTATCCATTTCACACTGGAGTGTAACTACATAGGTTCCCAGTAGCATCTTATCTACAAGAGTAGCATTGCAATGTTTCTGCAGTCTTAACAGGCTTTCCTTAATCACTCCAATAAAAAGGAGACTTCTTTGTAATGTAATTTGTAAGCAATAAACATGATTGAAAACGCAGTATTTGCTGTCGCCTATGTTTAATGCGGGGCTTTAATTCGGTGTGTAATTATTCACTTGGTCGGCTGTTTTCCTTCTAGATTTTGTTTCCCCTGTTCTGAACAAACTAAGTTTCCAGAATCCTGGGGAATGAACAATTCGATATCTCTATCCAAGCTGCGGGTTCTATTGCAGATATGGGGGGGGGGGGGGTTATCAGCTAAAGACAGGAGGTCACATTAACTCATAATACAGAGACACATAAAAAAGCGATTATGACTACTAAACAGAACACAGTAGGCTCCTAGTTAACACAATGAGATTTCTAGGAAGTGATGCATAAATTCTTCCAAAATGACACATTTTTCACGTTTCATTCCAATTAAATTACTGAGGCAGCTAACACAGACACGAACACAAAATATATTGGGCAAAATGAGGATTTTCTCGCTTTAACTATATCGTGGTGCAAGTGGGATTTTTTTATGGGAGGCTGTTAATATTAAGCTATTATTTTTTGGCCCTTCTGGAGAAAACGTCTTAAACCTTTGGAAGCTCTAGCACATCCCCGGGAAGGCTAATCCCTTCATTTTATTTGTGTTTGTTCATAACACACATTATCCTCCCGGTTTCCTTGGCTTTAGATGTTTGGGGGAAACAGCTCCAAAGGGCGGGACGAGAGGGACCCAAAACGCCTCGTTCACAAAGACTCCGATAATATTTATACTTTTTTTGTGGCCATGAATTCAAAGGGAAACCCCGCGTTATTTTTTACCCCCCGCCCCCCGTAACTGAAGCAAGTCGATGAACTGGGAAGCTGCGACAGCTGCAGGGCAACCCCGGGCATAAAAGGCGAGAAGAGGGCACCTCGGTCCCTGGGGTTCAGGCCGCTGGCCACTCCAAACGAAGGCCCTTTGGGTCTGTAAGCAGTGCTGGGGTAGCAGCATGGGGATCGCAGAGAATTGGTGCAGGAGAGGGTGGGAGGGAGATGGATTCGCACAATAGCCTCCCCCCTTCCCCATCCCACCCCCATCTGACATCCTTCCTCCCCCGGGGGCCTTTGCTTGGGGCCTGGACAGAGACACATAACGAGGCGGTGCAAGTCCTGGATTTCCACTTGGCTGCCCTCTCTAGTCCGGATCTGGGTGGTTTAGGAAACCTCTTGGTTTTGGAAATGGCCCCTGGGGTGATACGGTCAGGGTGAGGACCCCCCTCCCCCCCCAAAAAAAATCAGCCTGGACGATAGAGAGAACGGGGGTAGTCATGGCTCGTTCATCAGCAGCCCCTGCAGCGGTGACCCTCCCGTTAGCCCAGATCGGATTTCCAGAACGACACCGGGTCCGGGGGGTGGAATTAGCTCTCCGTCAAGATTTGGGGGAGTAGGGGGAGAAGAGTGTCTTAAAAATCAAATTATTTGAGGAGTTTCCTTTCAACAAAAAAGCAGCCACCTCACGTAGTCGGTTCAAAAAGCACTGGGTTTGTCGCAAACAGGACGGAGGCAACTGCTCTCAAAAGCAATACAAATCAGAAATGAGATTTTGAAGCCCTAATGAACCTGATTGCAGGAACATTTATAATCCCCCATGGCTTTCAAAGAAATCAGATCGAATCAGAAGATACGGGGAAAGGGAGTGTTTACAGGCTGGAGATTGGGGAGTGCTGCAGTATTAGTAAAGATGCTGTTCTTGTATTGATGTCTAAAATGATGGATAATGGGAGAATGGCAAATATACTATTTGTCTAATGGCTCTGCAATTAAATTCCCCTGTAAATGACCCATGCCTCATTTCATCCTAATCTATGGAATTTTGATTGAATTCGTCAGCTCTAATTGAAAAATACTGCACTTTAATGTCTGCATTGCAGATTCAGGACTATAGTGGTTTTAATGAGACACTGCCCCTCTGACCTGGGAGAATTTTAGACTTTTATTCGGGATTTAAAGCCGGTAGATTTCTCATCTGAACTCGGTGATTCTCTATCGAATATGCATGTATGTGCATACGCCCTCCCAGGAATATTCACACAGACGTAGATCTGAGCGCTTACTCTCCATGCACATAAATGCAGGCCCCCCAAAATGCACATTTTTTGATGGGGTGGGGGCTCGAGGTACAGGCCCGAATGGGTCCCTGAATGCGCTGAATTCTGCTTTACTTTACTTCCTCTGGGAAAGGAATCGTCACGGGCAATCAGAAATGCGAATTCTTGGATATTTCCGGGTGTGATCTCAGTTGAGTACGCACACCAGGGTTTTGAGATCGCCTCTCATTTCTCCACCACCTTCGTCCCGATTCCAACTGCTTTTTGTTTTTTGTTTTTTTTTTCTCCTTGACATAAGCAAAACCCTAGACTTACAAGGGAGCAGGCTGAATAAAGCCAAGCCCAAAACCTCGGACACAATAGGTGGGGGTTGTGGGAAAGGAAGACCAACCCACTGAAAATAGGTGCACTAAACACAACGTATTCTATATGCAAATACGCCGGCGAAGCAATCTCTGAGAAATTAGCTACTTGCTGAAGCATATTTACTAGATTGAAATGAGTTAAAGAGAAACATTCTAAGTACGTGCAAACGAGTTAATTGGGCCACATGAACTGAGGATGTTTGCTCCTTTACACACACACACACACACACACACACACGCACGCCCACCCCTCCCCTCCCCGTTCCAACAGAGCAAACATTCCATTCTAAGGGGTCCAAACCAACGTTTAGGAAAAGAGGAGTTCCCAGATTCATCTGAATGTGGAATTGGCGACTGCAGGCGGGAGTCTCGGGTGTGACAGGAAGGTGCCTTTGGCCCAATATGTTAGTTTTTTGGAAGCCCGAAAGCAGCTGGGGATAAAGCTCCGGGCGGGCACGGCTAGGAGGAGGAGAAGCTCGTCCCTCCCACATCCCCATCCTTCCCTCCTCTTCCGGGCTCCCGCTGTAGCTCGCCCTTTACGGGCACTGCAATCAGATGCCCCTTCTTTACAACCAGACCACCACCACCCTCCAAGTGGGCTAGGAAAATAACGGCAGGCCCAACTACAAGGAAGTGCACCGCGATTTGGGGAGACAGAAGGCCGCAAACGTTTGCTTTCAACCCAACTTTTTTTTTTAAAAGGAGGGGAATGGGGGAATGTGGTTTCCAGCCCTAGCAGACATTTCTTGTCCCCATTCTCTCTCAGATCCAAGAACTCTGCACTGGCTTGTCATGGCCTAAGTAGGAAATATGCTGAAATGCAGTGCAAATATTTCACGGTAAGAGTGTTGTTCCCAACTGGATTTTGCAGCAGAAGCTTCACCTTCAGAGATTATTCTACATGGGGTAAATCTGACACCAGCACCAACATCCAGTCTTTGGGAGGCTATCCACAAACTGTCGGTGGACCCACAACTCTGGCTTGCCAGCAACCTCCAAATCCACAAATCCCCCTGACTGGCCATGGGCCCTGGTGCTCTTCCACCTACCTGTTCTGTGCTTTTGGCCCACTGATGTGGGACCTCAAAATCATTCTCAGGGTCCAGGCTACCTGTGGATGACCAACAGATTGGGAGGAAAGAGGGAGAGGAAGGAGGAAGGGACATGGTCACCAACACTAGAGGGGCAGTGTGGCCTTGCTGAGAGAGCACAGGCCTGGGAGTCAGAAGGACCTGGGTTCTAATCCCACCGCTACCATTTGTCTGCTGCTGTGTCCCTGGAAAAGTCACTTAACTTCTCTGAACCTCAGTGACCTCATCTGTAAAATGAGGATTAAGACTGTGGGCCCCATGTGGGACAGGGACTGTGTCCAACTGATTACTTTGCATCTACCCCAGACTTTAGAACAGTGCCTAGCACATAATAGGTGCTTAACAAATACCATAAAAAATTGTGACAATGTCATTATAAAGACTTTCTGCCAATCAAAGTATACACACACACACAATATATATATATATATATATATATATATATATATATATATATATATATATATATATTTACCATGGAGTGACTGCTTTGTGAATTTGACTGGAAGATCCTCACAGGTCCTTCACCTCCTCCATTGCACTCTCCCAAATTATTTACCTGGACAGTGAATGAAAAGACCAAAGTTTGAGTGACATATCTTGCAGATCCTGCAATATAAAAACTGCCCCTTGCTGCATTGGTTGCCCACAGTCCCCAGGACCATATCTTATTTTCCTTCATTAATTCCTGATTTGTCTTCTGCTGCCATCTCCCAACTGTGCACTGCTTTCCTATGGTATTTGAGGTGTAACTCTGGTGTATATTTAAAGCATTTCTTCTACCCACCTTGTTGGTAATTTCTCCTTTTCAGTTCACTGTAGAGCACCTGTACAAAGCCTTCATCCAGTCTCCTCCAGTGTTTCATCTAGGAAAGGTATGATACCAAAATCATGTGAGCAAAGGGAATATTTAGTTTTAGAATCAATTTTTAAATTACTAGGACCAGCAAGCTGCCAAGTGAAGGCAGAGCTTTATGTGCTTTTTAATTAGCCTTTTGTCTTAAGACCAATAAGAGTTTAGTATGAGGAAGTATTAGAGAAGCAGGACTTAATGCTGCTAAAATGCTCTATAATTCATTCATTTATTCAACACCATTTAATTTTAAAAATCTCAGAATTCCCAGTAGTCTAATACAAATCCTAACAATAAAATATTTACTCTCATTATATATTTTACTCGGGGATCCAAAATACTTTAAAAGCATTGCAGTTCATTCCCCCATCGCTCCCTTCTTTTGAGGTAGAAATCCAACCTCTCTCTCCCTTCTCGCCACCCCACCCCTCCCTATCTTGCTGATGGGGAAACTGAGGTTTACCAAAATCAATCATATTTATTGAGCACTTACTGTGTGCAGAGCACTATACTAAGCACTTGGTAGAGTTCAATATAACGGAGTTCATAGCCACATTCCCTGCCCACAATGGTGATGTGACTTGAGAAAGGTGACCACATTATTCTGCAGGCCCAAGAATTAATGTCAGGCCTTCTGAAAGCCTACACAGTGCTCTAGGCAATTAAAAATGAAATGAAATGAAAACTGGTGAAAAAAATCCTCAAAGGAATGTGAGGCAAGTTGTTATACATAATGAGTGCACTCCTCCCATTACTGGGTTTAAGGCCTGATTGGAATTGAAATGGGAATCCCAGCTCCAATATCTTCTTTAAAAAAAAAAGAAATAGAAGGAAGGCAGAGATCTGGGTACCAGCGACTGTACGCAAGGGGAGGAGAATGCTTCCTAAATGGATCTCCCAACAGTGAGGTTGGAGGTGAGGAGAGGGAAAGGGAATCATTGCTGAGGATGAAGAAACTGGAGGTGTTAAACCTCTCAGGGTGGGAAGTGCGAACACAAACAAAAGTATTAAAAAAGGTTAACACTTCTGAAGGCATAATTAATCTTAATGTTAGCGGCTCATTAAGGTAAATGGGAAATTTTCACACCTTCATATATTCTTATTTGGGTTCAGGACTAAACTGCTTGCTTCAGATTCTGCTAGAGAAATATTGCCCTTTGGATCAACAGTACATATTATGCGCAGAACATGCATTAAGGAACACACAAAACAGTAAAAGTCTTAAAGGGGTTTACAATCTAATGGAAAAGGTAGTAGACACAAACTAGCATAATAAACATGTTAAATGGGACAGAATAGAGATAAATTATAGGCCGAAAGAAAAAACTAACTAGTTAACATATAAAATAACATGCTGAAATGGAGGGGAAAGGGAAGGTGAACCAGGGACTGCTTTCTGGAGGAATTTGTCTTTTTGGGACATTAAAAGCAGAGAAGGACATAGTTTGGTGACGGTGAGGGGTGAGGATGAATATATTATAATCTGAAAACTGAAAGAGCTGGAAAAAAGGTGCCAGGTTTTTCCAGTGGAGACTGGAAAATCCACATGTGACATGTCATCAAGAGGCAAAGAGAATAGTCAAGTGGACAAAAACCTTATTTGCATGGATGCCTGCCACTGATTTCAGACTGTTGATTAAATATAACAACTTTGGGCATTTTGCAAATAACCAAAGGCTGTGCAAAATCCTGGGATACTAGAGTCCTAGATTACACTTTCAGGGACTGGGTTTCTGGATTAATCATCTCTCATTGGTGATGGTCTTTGTGTTATCACTAGAGGGTAGAGTTGGGGCAGGATCAGAGGTGATGCTTGTCCCCAATCTCCTCTGGCTATGGAAAAGTGGAGAAAGTAGAGCTTCCAAGTCTCCCAGCCTAGGGGTA
This sequence comes from Tachyglossus aculeatus, assembly GCF_015852505.1. Lineage (NCBI taxonomy): Eukaryota > Metazoa > Chordata > Mammalia > Monotremata > Tachyglossidae > Tachyglossus > Tachyglossus aculeatus. Next base: position 56,226,652 of record NC_052072.1, read on the forward strand.
GTTCTGCCATGCCTGTGACTTCCGGGATGAAGCAGTTTGGGAATAAATCAAAAGAATCAGGTCCTCATCCCAACTCTTCCACTGAATTGTTATATGGCCTTGGGCAAAGCACTTAACCTCTTGGTTCCTCAATCCACTGATTAGTAAACTCCTAGAGGACAGGGATTGTTTCCCAACTCTATTGTATAGTATACTCCCAAGCATTTAGTACAGTGCTCTACATAGAATAAGCAAGCACTCGATAAATACCACTGATTGATTGATTGATTCCTCCAACTGTAAAGTAGCAATAAGATACCTGTTCTCCCTACCCCTAAGACTAAGAGCCTCGTGTGAGACAGGAATTGTTTGATCTGTTAATTTTATTTATATCCCAGTGATTTAGCACCTGACAAGTACCTAATAAATATCATCAATAATTATGAGAAGGGAGCAAGACTTATTTTGACTCATGCAATGTAAAACTGATCATGACAATAATTAGGTCTAAAACATATCATACTCCATCTGTAGGAATAGGTGGCTGGTATCCCTCGTTAATTTACACCAAATTCTGCACAGATTAGACTCACCTCCTTGTATTCAGGGGTGTTTTTTTGTTTCGTTATTGTTATTTTTTACAATTGGGCAAGTTGAGCAATCACCCCATGCCTGCCTCCTCAAGAGGGGCTCTTTCCGGTCAGGGGACTCCTTCCTGAAAGGGCCCCCCTAATCTCACTCTGTCCCTAATTTAACGGTCAATAAATAACAAGCCCAACAATGAAAAGATCTTGTCTCTGAAGAGCTATGGATTAGCATATTTTGACCTGGGTGGGACCTCCTGAGTTTCATCTGAACCTTTAACGATCTGAGTGCACATCTATTCTACTAGACTATGCTTAACCCGTACTGCCTTCAATACTTGGATGTTTAGCATTTGCTGCATCGGGAAGACATGGTTTCCAATTACCATCAATAGGAATGCTTCTATTTTGTCCTATACTAGGACAAAATAATTTTGATAAGGGTAGGGAGGTGAGGGAAGTGGAGGAAAGTGATATAAAACCCAAATGGAATCCAGTTTCCCTAAAAGTCATAAAGGTCACAAGGATTCTGTTTTATGGTATTTCTAAAAACAGTGAAGACATGCAACACATGCAAGCACTCCTACTTCTAGATTAGGCAGTATCTTAATTTTACACATTTCTCCACACAGGCATATAACTATCATGGAGCCAACTATGGTATAGCTAAAACAGGACCTTGAGGTATGAGAGGCCTCATTTTTTAAGATAGGGATTCAACTACAGTAGCAGTCTTCGATCCTTAAAAGGCTCTGGGTGGACATTTTTATGGCATTTGTTAAGTACTTACTATGTGCCAGGCACTGTACTATGCGCAGGGGTAAATACAAGCTAGTCATGTTGCACATGTCCCACCTGGGGTTCCCAGTCTTAATCCACATTCTATGGATGAGGTGACAGACAAGTGGCAGTGTTGGGATTAGAACCCATGTCCTTCTGACTCACAGGCCTGTGCTTTATCCACTAGGCTTTGATGCTTCTTCTTTTTCAGAAGGAAATTCTCCAGCATGGTTCTAAAAGCTCCCAGACTCCCAGGCTTGCAGGTTGGAGCATCACTTTGGGAGGTCTTAACTTTCCCTGCCCATGCTTGTACCCCAAGATTTAAAGTCTCTCTGTAGCTGTAGGTTTGCCTCCCTTCCTACCCCCTCACTCTTTTGTGCAGGGTGCTGGCGGGGAGAGTGTCTCAATGCAGAACTTTGCCCTGGGGCCCATGCAGAAGAGAGAGCTCATTAAGTTTAAAACATAAATCATAAGGGTGTTCACCTTTCATGCAGATGGCAGGATTTTCATCATCATTTTTCTAATTACAAAAGGTTAGAGAAAATTAAGACTTCTTTCTGTCCCAGGGTTTGATCCTCTAAGGAAGTCATAAGGCTACATTTGTGGTACCCAATCATTTCTGGGGCCGCTCACTACAAACACGAGGTGCAATGGGAGCAAACAGAAAGGCAAAGGAGCTTTTAGCCTACGCTGTGATTTTCAGCCATTGCAGGGAATACCAGAAAATGAATGGGGCTTAGTTTCTTCTATTCAGCAAGGAGCAAACTTTAGTTTTAGCAAATGTGTCTACCGGAAAATCTCCCAGCAGGCCAGTCAGCCATCTATCTCATCAAGAAGGAGTAAAATGAGAAAAAGAAAAAAAAGTTAGGTTACCTTACCATGCACTGGGGATTAAACTATGCTACTTTCTGAGGGAAGGAGAAGTGATCACTTTGCCAGCATGTAAACTGCTAAGTTCCTCCTGGAGACTTCAAACAGGGAGTTGGGTGGTGGTGAGTGCTCTCTCCAGTCAGACCTCACCATCTGTCTCTTTGGATAGATTTCACTCGGTTGAGTCCCAGATTCCCACTGTCCATCTAAAATCAGGAGTCTTTCTCTGCATTTTTATCTAAGTGGAAACGGAGACGATTTGCAGTCCTTCCTATTTCCTTCTGGTTTCCGCCTAAGACTTATCTTTTCCCCGACTTTGAGGGTTGTTTGTTATTTTTGCTGCTCCTGAGATCGGGTTTTTTGTTTTGTTTTTTGAGGGGAGTCGGAGGGAGGCGGCTAAGGCTAAGAGGTTTTCTAAATTTACCTTTTAATTAGTGGGTTTGGGGAATGGGGCGGTGTTTAACCCCTTCAGGAGCATCTGCTTCCCCTATCTGGGTTACGAGAAAGACGATTAACTCGAAGGCCTTCTAAATGTCTCCGATAGTCAAAAATGCAAGATGGTCCCTGGAGAAATCATCCCTTGATGTGCGGACCAAAGTGGTTGACGTTCTCATTGGATATGGCAGAAATAGCGCCACTTCTGTCTTACAGATGAAGTCTCCAGTGAGCCGGATTTTAAAAAGCCCGAGCCATTCTTTCCCAAAATACCCGGGAGTTTTCGTTCACAGGATGGGCCCTCCTGGTTCTGCTCAGCTCCGGGGCATCCTTTGCTGGGGGGCCTCGTCCTCCTGAGAAGCTGCATGGCACAGTGGATAGAGCTCGGACCTGGGAGGCAGAAGGTCATGGGTTCTAATCCAGACTCCACCACTTACTTGCTGTGCGACCTTGGACACGTCACTTCACTTGGTTTCAGTTCCCTCCTGTGGAAAATGGGGATTGAGACTGTGAGCCCCACGTGGGACAGGAACTATGTCCAACCTGATTGGCTTAGATCTACCCCAGCGCTTAGAACAGTGCTTGGCACATAATAAGCGCTTAACAACTACCATTGTGGAAAGAGCACGGGCTTGAGAGGCAGAGGTCATGGGTTCTAATCTCAGTTCTGCCACTTGTCTGCTATGTGAGCTCGGGCAAGTCACTTAACTTCTCCGGGCCTCAGTTACCTCTACTGTAAAATGGGGTTTAAGACTGTGAGCCCCATGTGGGACAACCTGATCACCTTGTAACCTCCCCACCGCTTAGAGCAGTTCTTTGCACATATAGTAAGCACTTAATAAATGCCATCATCATTATTATTATGTGGGACAACCTGATTACCTTGAATCTACCCCAGTGCTTAGAATAGTGCTTGGCACATAGTAAGCGCTTAACAAATGCCATTATTATTATTAGTATCATTATTATTATTCCTGTGTCCATTCCCTCTCTGCTGCCTCCCTCGGTGTTTCTCTGTAGATTATCCCGGCCGTTCGGTCCCGGTTTGGGGCTTCTGCTGGTCCTTGGGCGTCCCGGCCTCTGCTCCCTTGCCCCTGGCTCTTGCAGCCTGGTCCCTTCCTCCTGGCTCCCGGGCCTGGCCCTGGGCGAGGAGAGCCTGGGGTTGGCACGGCCGGGCTGGGAGCCAAAATTGGAGTCGGTCCGGAGCCCGTGAGGTGGCAGCGGGTCACCAGGGCCAAGTGGTTTCGTGGGGTGGGGAGGCGCAGGTCTTCTGTGCCGGGAAAATCCTCCCGTGGGAAAAGCGTGCTTTCTAATAATAATGATAGCACTTGTTAAGCGCTTACTATGTGCGAAGCACTGTTCTAAACGCTGATGGGAAACAAGGTGATAAGGTCCCACGTGGGCTCACAGTCTTAATCCCCATTTTACAGATGAGGTAACTGAGGCCCAAAGAAGTGAAGTGACTTGCCCAAAGTCACACAGCTGACAGGTGGTGGAGCCGGGATTAGAACCCATGACCTCTGCCTCCCAAACCCGTGCTCTTTCCACTGAGCCACGCTGCTTCTAAACGGGTGGAGCCGGGGGCGCTGGTTTGAGAGGCGGAGACCCTTCCACCACGCCCCCTCCCGCAGCCTCGGGCGGCCCGGCTAATCTGGCCGGAGGCCACGGGGGAAGGAACATCTTCCCGCCCTGAAGAGCCCTCGCAAAGGCGCTTCTCCTCGCCCGGGCGCGCTGCGGGGCCGGACTGTGCGCGCACGATGCGCGCCCGGCTTGGGTTCAGGAACCCGAACTCCAATGTGAGCTGGCTCTGCAAAGGAAGCGGCTGCCCGAGGCCCGAAATGCCCTCCCCGCAAGGCCCTCCCCACAATACCCTCCCTCCCTGCAATCCCCTCCCTCCTTGCAATGCCCTCCCTGTAGTGCCTTCCTCCTTAGTCCGTGCCCCTGCACCTCCACCGCCCCTCCCCGCTGCCTGTGCCCGCACCTCCACCTTCCCCTACCGCTCAGTTCATGCCGGGCACCTTCTCCCACCCCCCGCAGCCCATGCCACAGTAGCTCTAACACCTCCCCCCACGCCCGACCAGCTCGCAGCAAGCAGCCCCTGGCCCCACTGACGCCCGCCGCGCCCCCCCAGCTCCTCCCCCTTCCCCAGATCTCACCCTTTCAGCCCCGCTGACGGCCCAGGACCTGATTTCAGGGCCCTGGAAGTGATTAGCATCTCTATGATCTCCACACACAATGCGCTGGGAGAGGCAGATAAAAGTGAAGCTACTGTTTTTTAGGCTCTTTTAAATTCCGCGTTAGATCGGGGGCTGGGAGGGGTGGCAGCCTCGGAGAACGGATTTGGGTGACCCTTCGGGGCCGGGAGATAAGGCCCTGCCCGGAGAAGCCATCTCGGGCCTGCCCACCTCCCAATCCTCGGGGCTCTCAGTTTCCTCATCGGTAAAATGGAGATCAACACTGTGAGCCCCTTGCGGGACAGGGACTTTATCCAATCCAATTATCTTGTAGTAAAACCTTAACAAATACCATAATTATTATTATTAGTCCCCAAAGCACTTAATGTACATATCTATAATTGTATGTATCCCTTTGCTCTCCCCCACCTCACCCCAAAGCAATTATGTACATATCTGTAATTTTATTTATTTGTATCGATGTTTGTCTCCCCCCCTCTAGACTATGAGCTCGTTATGGGCAGGGAATGTCACTGTTTATTGCTATATTGTACTTTCCCAAGCGGTTAGTACAGTGCTCTGCACACAGTAAGTGCTCAATAAACACGATTGAATGACTACCTGGACACTAGGACAAGGGCAGGTGAGTTTAGTTTGCAGGTCATTCTCTGCAAAGTCCCCCCTCACCCCACCCAGGCTGTATCTGCCCAACCCAGCTGGGACAGTTTCCCTCCTCAGTGGTTGGAGTTTGATAGTATCCTTGTTCCTCAACTCTGGAGTGGAACAATGTACCTGAAGGCTGGACCTCTGACCTACTCCTGATGGGCCTCGAGGAGATGGAGATCAGCTCTAGCCCCTGAGCCTCGGTGCCCGATGGGCCAGCCAATATGATTTGCATATGGCCCACACAGGCTGTTTGGCCGGGATAGTAGGCACAGGATTCTGGGGGCAGGATGCTAGGAACAGATTGCTTTCAAACACACCCATGTATCCCCTATTCGAAATTTTTTTTTAAAATCCCTTGACCCACACAGGACTCTTAAGTTATTGTCACGTCAATCTTGGACCTTCACTTTAAACTGCTTAAACTAGTTATTTACACCTACTGTCTCCACTTTCTCTCCTCTGATTCTCTCCTTGACTCCCTGAAACCCACTTCCACCCACTCCACTCCATGAAAACTGGCTGACCTCTCTTGACGAATCAAATGGCTCAAATAGCCTCTACTCAATCCTTATCCTTCTTCACCTCTCAGCTGCCTTTGACACTGAGCACTATACCCTCTTCCCCTGGAAACACCTTCTAACCTAGGCTTCGCTGACCCTGTCCTCTCCTGGTTCCCCTCCTATCTGACTGGAGGCTCCTTCTTAGGTTATTTGCAGGTTCCTCCCCTTCCTCCCATCACCTAACTATGAGAATCTCTCAAGTCTCAGTTCTGGGACCCCTTCTATTCTCCTTCTACACCCACTCCCTTGGAGAACTCATTTATTCCCATGACTTCAACTACCATCTCTAAGCAGTTGATTTCTAAATCGATCTCCCCAGCCATTACTTTCTTTCTTTTCTGCAGTTTCACATATCTTTCTATTTTAAGGTATTTCCACCTGGATGTCCTGCCATGACCTCAAAATTAACATGTCCAAAACAGAACTCTTCATCTTCCCATCCAAATTCCGTCATCCCCAAAACTTTCCCATCACATCATCTTACAAGCCTCTAATATTGTCATTATCCTCAACTCATCTTTCATGCAACCCACACGTTCAGTCTCTCACCAAATCCTTTAAGTTCTATCTTCACAACATCTCTAGAATCCACCCCTTCCTCTCCACCCAAACTACTACCATGCTGATCCGAGCAATTGTCCTGTCCTGTCTTGACTAAATACATCAGCCTCTCATTCGCCTCCCTGCTTCCTGTCACTCCCCTCTCTATTTCCACACTTTGTTCTGCTGTCTGAATCATTTTTCTAAAATCAGTCATCTACCCACTTCTCAAATACCACCAATAGTTGCCCATTCATCAGTTTTAAGGCCACTCAATTGTCAACCAATCAATAAATGGTATTTATTGAGCACTTACTGTGTACAGAGCACTGTACTTACCATTTAGGAAAGTACAATGCAACAGAGTTAGTAGACACTACCCCTGCCCACAAGGAGTTTACAGTCTATAGGAGGAAACAGACAATGAAGTAGATTAGGGATAGAGGGGAATAGTGGAGTATAAAAACATCATCAGGCAGGGGTGAGTATCCAAGTGCTTTAGGGATACATAGCTGAATTCCTATCACAGAGGTGAGGGCAAATAGGGGAAATAAAGGGCTTAGTCTGGAAAGGTCTTTTGGAGGAGATGTGATTTTAGGAGGATCTTAAAGGTGATGATAGTGGAGGCTGTAGAATATGAAGGAGGGGGAAGTTCAAGGCTCAAGGGAGAATGTGAGCAAGGATGGCAAGATAGATGAGATTTAGAAATGGAGAGTAGGTTGGTGTTAGAGTAGAGGAGTGTGTAGATTGGATTATAGTAGATCAATGAGGTTAGGTAGGAGGGATTAAGTTGATTGAATGCACTGAAGCCAATGATAAGGAGTTTCTGTTTGATGCAGAGATGGATGGGCAAACAATGGAGGTATTTGAGAAATGGGATGATATGGACTGAATGGTTTTTCAGAAAAATGATCCGGGCTGTGTAGTGAAGAATAAACTGGAGAGGGGAGAGAAAGGATGCAGGGAGATAAGTTCAGGTTAGGAAATGTGTGACTGTAGAGGTTAGGGCTGGAGGGGAATATTTGGGAATCACATATGTAGAGATGGTATTTAAAGCCACAGGAGCAGATGAATTCTCCAAAAGAGTGGGTGTAGATCAAGAATAAAAGGGAACCCAGAACTGAACCCTGAGGGACTCCCACAGTTAGGGCAGGGTGACAGGAGGAGAGGCAGAGGGGGAACCTGTGAAAGATTCTGAGAAGGAGAGGTCAGGGAGATAGAAGAAGAACAAGGAGAGGATAGTGTCGGTGAAGCCAACGTGGGATGATGTTTCCAGGAGAAGGAGGTGGTCCACAGTGTCAAAGGCAGCAGAAAGGTCGAGAAGGATTAGGATGGAATAGAGGTCATTGGATTTGGCAAGAAGGTCATTGGTGACCTTAAGGAAGAATGATTCTATGGAGTGGAGGAGTCAGAAGCTAGTTTGCAGGTGGAGAAGGAGAGAGTTGGAGGAAAGGAAATGAAGGCAATGAGTGTAGAGAACTCTCAAGGAGTTTAGAGAGGTTTGGTAGGTGAGAGATGGGGCAATAACTTGAAGGTCAATTGAGGATCTTTTTTTGGAATGGGGGATACATGAGCCTGGTAATAATAATAATAATGATAATAATAATAATGGCATTTATTAAGCACTTACTATGTGCAAAGCACTGTTCTAAGCACTGGGGAGGTTACAAGGTGATCAGATTGCCCCACAGGAGGCTCACAGTCTTAATCCCCATTTTACAGATGAGGTAACTGAGGCACAGAGAAATTAAGTGACTTGCCCAAAGTCACACAGCTGACAGTTGGCGGAGCAGGGATTTGAACCCGTGACCTCTGACTCCAAAGCCCGGGCTCTTTCCACTGAGCCACGCTGTGGGGAAGAAGCCATTGGAGAGTAAGAGGTTGAAGATGGAGGTTAAGGAGGGAAAATGAGAGTAGACAGTTGCTTTGATGAGATGGAAAGGGATAGAATCAGATGCAGAGGAGGAGGGTATAGAATTTGAGAGAGGCAGGACATCTCTTGAAATACTATTTGGAAAGATGGGAGAGTCAAAGAGGGGGAAGGGGGAGAAAGGGCCTGGAGAGGAGCAGGAGAGATTTTAGGGAGACTAAGCCTAATGGTTTCAATTTTATTGATGAAGTGTGTGGCCAGGTTATTAGGAGCAAGAGATTCATTCATTCAATCATATTTATTGAGTGCTTACTGTGTGCAGAGCACTGTACTAAGCGCTTGGGAAGTACAAATAGGCAACATGTAGAGATGATCCCTACCCAATAATGGGCTCACAGTCCAGAAGGGGAAAACAGACAACAAAACAAAACAAGTTGACAGGTGTCAATGCCATCATAATAAATATCATTATAGCTATATACACATCATTAATAAAATAGAGTAATAAATCTGTACAAATATATACAAGTGCTGTGGGGAAGGGAAGGGGGTAGGGCAGAGGAAGGGGCGGATGATGGGGAGGAGGAGGAGAGGAAAAAGGGGGGGGCTCATTCTGGGAAGGCTTCCTGGAGGAGGTGGCTTTGAAGGGAGAAAGAGAGCTAGCTTGGCGGATGTATGGAGGGAGGGCATTCCAGGCCAGAGTTAGGATGTGGGCCAGGGGTTGACAGTGGGACAGGCGGGAACAAGGCACAGTGAGGTTAGCGGCAGAGGAGCAGAGTGTGTGTGCTGGGCTGTAGGAGAGAAGGGAGGTGAGGTGGCAGGGGGCGAGGTGATGGAGAGCCTTGAAGCTGAGAGTGAGGAGTTTTTGCTTGATTCGAAGGTTGACAGGCAACCACTGGAGATTTTTGAGGAAAGGAGTGACATGTCCAGAGCATTTCTGTACAAAGATAATCTGGGCAGCAGAGTGAAGTATAGATTGAAGCGGGGAGAAACAGGAGGATGGGAGACCAGAGAGGAAGCTGATCAATCAATCAATGAATCGTATTTATTGAGCGCTTACTGTGTGCAGAGCACTGTACTAAGCACTTGGGAAGTACAAGTTGGCAACATGTAGAGACAGTCCCTACCCAACAGTGGGCTCACAGTCTAGAAGGGGTAGACAGAGAACAAAACCAAACATATTAACAAAATAAAATAAATAGAACAGATATGTACAAGTAAAATAAATAGAGTAATGAATATGTACAAACATATATACATATATACAGGTGCTGTGGGGAAGGGAAGGAGGTAAAGCAGAGGATTGGAGAGGGGGACAAGGGGGAGAGAAAGGAGGGGTCTCAGTCTGGGAAGGCCTCCTGGAGGAGGTGAGCTCTCAATAGGGCCTTGAAGGGAGGAAGAGAGATAGCTTGGTGGATGGGCAGAGGGAGGGCATTCCAGGCCAGGGGGATGACGTGGGCCGGGGGTCGACGCAGGACAGGCGAGAACGAGGCACGGTGAGGAGATTAGCGGCAGAGGAGTGGAGGGTGCGGGCTGGGCTGTAGAAGGAGAGAAGGGAGGTGAGGTAGGAGGGGGCGAGGTGATGGAGAGCCTTGAAGCCGAGGGTGAGGAGTTTCTGCCTGATGCACAGATTGATTGGTAGCCACTGGAGATTTTTGAGGAGGGGAGTAATATGCCCAGAGTGTTTCTGGACAAAGACAATCCGGGCAGCAGCATGAAGTATGGATTGAAGTGGGGAGAGACACGAGTTTGGGAGATCAGAGAGAAGGCTGATGCAGTAGTCCAGACGGGATAGGATGAGAGCTTGAACGAACAGGGTAGCGGTTTGGATGGAGAGGAAAGGGCGGATCTTGGCAATGTTGCAGAGCTGAGACCGGCAGGTTTTGGTGACGGCTTGGATGTGAAGGGTGAATGAGAGAGCGGAGTCGAGGCTGACACCAAGGTTGCGGGCTTGTGAGACGGTAAAGATGGTAGTGCCGTCAACAGTGATGGGAAAGTCAGGGAGAGGACAGGGTTTGGGAGGGAAGACAAGGAGTTCAGTCTTGGACATGTTGAGTTTTAGGTGGCGGGCAGACATCCAGATGGAGATGTCCTGAAGGCAGGAGGAGATGTGAGCCTGGAGAGACGGGGAGAGAGCCGGGGCAGAGATGTAGATTTGGGTGTCATCAGCGTAGAGATGATAATTGAAGCCCTGGGAGCGAATGAGGTCACCAAGGGAGTGAGTGTAGATCGAGAACAGAGGGGGACCAAGAACCAAACCTTGATGAACCCCTACAGTAAGGGGATGAGAGGGGGAGGAGGAGCCTGCAAAAGGGACTGAGAATGAACGACCAGAGAGATAAGAGGAGAACCAGGATAGGACGGAGTCGATGAAGCCAAGGTTGGATAACATGTTGAGGAGAAGGGGGTGGTCCACAGTGTCGAAGGCAGCTGAGAGGTCGAGGAGGATTAGGATAGAGTATGAGCCATTGGATTTGGCAAGCAGGAGGTCATTGGTGACCTTTGAGAGGGCAGTTTCCGTGGAATGTAGGGGACGGAAGCCAGACTGGAGGGGGTCAAGGAGAGAGTAGGTGTTGAGGAATTCGAGGCAGCGCGTGTAGACGACTCATTCAAGGAGTTTGGAAAGGAATGGTAGGAGGGATATGGTGCGATAACTAGAAGGTGAGGTGGGGTCAAGAGAGGTTTTTTTAGGATGGGAGAGACATGGACATGTTTAAAGGCAGAGGGGAAGGAACCAGTGGAGAGTGAGTGGTTGAAGATGGAAGTTCAGGAGGGGAGAAGGGATGGAATAATCCTGATGCAGTAATCCAATTGGGATAGGATGAGAGATTGAACCAGCAAGGTAGCGGTTTGGAGGGATAGGAAAGGGCGGATCTTGGTGATGTTGTGGAGGTGAGACCAGCAGGTTTTGGTGATGGATTGGATGTGTGGGGTGAATGAAAGAGCTGAGTCAAGGATAACATCAAGGTTGCGGGCTTGTGAGATAGGAAGGATGGTAGTGCCATCCACAGTGACGGGAAACTCAGTGATAGGACAGGGTTTGGGAGGGAAGATAAGGAGTTCTGTTTTGGACATGTTAAGCTTGAGGTGACTGGAGGACATCCAGATGGAGATGTCCTGAAGGCAGGAGGAGATACTAGCCTGGACAAAGGGAGAGAAAACAGGGGTGGAGATGTAGATTTGGATGTCATCAGTGTAGAGATGATAGTTGAAACTGTGGGAGCGAAGGAGTTCACCAGGGGAGTGAGTATAGATGGAGAATAGAAGAGGACCAAGAACTGACCCTTGAGGAACCCCTACAGTAAGGGGATGGGAGGGGGAGGAGGAGCCCGTGAAGGAGACTGAGAATGAACGGCCAGAGAGATAAGAGGAGAACCAGGAGAGGATTGAGTCTGTGAAGCCAAGGTTGGATAGCGTGTTGAGGAGAAGGGGGTGGACCACAGTGTCGAAGGCAGCTGAGAGGTCGAGGAAGATTAGGATAGATCGAGGAGGATTAGGACAGGAAGAGATGGAGGGTTTGAAGAGGGAGTTGAAAGTCTGAAACAGCTGTCCTGACCAATGAACATTGGAGTCAATCAAGAAGCAGCATAGCCTAATGGAAAGATCACAGGCCTAGGAGTCAGAAGGACCTATGTCCTAATCCCGACTCCACTTTCTATGTGACTTTGGGCAAGTCACTTAACTTCTCTGTGCCTCAGTTTCCCCAACTATCAAATGAGGATTCAATATCTATTGTCCTTCCTACTTCAACTGTGAGCCCCATGTGGACAGGAGCTGTGTCCAACCTTATTATCTTGTATCCATCCCAGCACTTTTTACAATGCTGGGCACACAGTAAATGCGAACCAAATACCATCATTGTTATTGTGTATTACCTTACCTAGCTAATCTGCTACTATAACCCAACCCACATACTTTGCTCCTCTAATGACAACCTAATCTCTGTATCTTGCTCTCATCTGTCCAACAGCTGAGCATTTGCCTATGTCCTCCATCTTTCTTGGAACTCCCTTTCCCATAATTTCCTTTCATTGACAGACCAATCAATCAATCAACAAAATTTATTGAGAACTTACTATGTGCCAAGCACTGAACTAAGGGCTTGGGAGAACACAATACAAGAGAATTAGCAGACACGTTCCCTTCCCACAATAAGCTTACAGTCTAGAGGGACAGTCCATCTTCAAATTCCTATGAAAATCATAACTCCACCAAGAGACTTTCCCTGACCAATCCCTTATTTTCCCACTGTATTTTCTGCACCCTCTGCATCACTTTGACACTCACAACAGCCTCAGCACCACAGCACATGATAATAATAACAGTAATAATAATAACAATAATGGTATTTGTTAAGCACTTACATTGTGTCAACCTAATGTAAGGGTAGATACAAGTGTAGAAACAAGCTAATCGGGTTGGACACAGTCCCTGCCCCGTATAGGGTTCACAGTCTTAATCCCCATTTTACAGATGAGGTAACTGAGGCATAAAGAAGTTAAATGACTAACCCAAGGTCATTCAGCAGGCCAATGGCAGAGCTGGGATTTGACCCCAGGTCCTTCTGAATCCCAGCCCATTCTCTATCCATTAGGCCATGCTGCTTTCTTATATTCATTCATTCATTCAATCATATTTATTGAGTGCTTACTGTGTGCAGAGCACTGTCCTAAGGGCTTGGAAAGTACAAGTTGGCAACATATAGAGACGGTCCCTACCCAACAGCGGGTTTACCGTCTAGAAGGGGGAGACAGACAACAAAACAAAACATATTAACAAAATAAAATAAATAGAATAAATATGTACAAGTAAAAGTAATAGAGTAATAAATATATACAAACATATATACATATATATAGGTGCTGTGGGGACAGGAAGAAGGTAAGGTGGGGGGATGGGGAGGGGGAAAAGGGGGAGAGAAAGGAGGGGGCTCAGTCTGGGAAGGCCTCCTGGAGGAGGTGAGCTCTCAGTAGGGCTTTGAAGGGAGTAAGAGAGCTAGCCTGGCGGATGTGCTGGGGGAGGGCATTCCAGGCCGGGGGAGGACGTGGGCCGGGGGTTGACGGTGGGACAGGCAAAAACAAGGCACAGTGAGGAGGTTAGCGGCCAAGGAGCAGAGGGTGCAGGCTGGGCTGTAGAAGGACAGAAGGGAGGTGAGGTTGGGGGGGCAAGGTGATGGAGAGCCTTGAAGCCGAGAGTGAGGAGTTTTTGCCTGATGCGTAGGTTGATTGGTAGTCACTGGAGATTTTTCAGAAAATCACCTCCGTATTTTTACCAAGAAAACTCTAGGGATACACTATCAGAATGATTGTAGATGGAGGTGGGGTGTTGTGGGAGAGATGTATCCATGGTGTCGCTGTGGGTGGGAGATGAATCGACAACTTAAGACAAGATGAGTAGAAAGAACATGGGACTGCAAGTTAGGTGATGTCTCCAGGTTGTACTCCCAGTTCCATCTCTGGCCTACTGTGTGACCTCGGGCAAGTCACTTTAGCTCTCTGGGCTTCAGTTCCTCATCTTGGAACAAGTGGAAAACCCTCTTCCAGGGGACCATTTGGCTGATGGCTGCCTCTCAACCATTCTGCCACTGTGGTCTGATGTTGAGTTTGAGGAAGGAAAGTTGAAGACAGGAGCTAGGATGCTATTGGGTCCCAGTAGCAGCTCAGCATCTCTTCCTCCTCCTCTACCCATCACTGTGGGGTTTTCCAACTGAGAGCTTTTTTCCATATTTTTAAGGTTGATGATTTTTGTGTTGACAGAACTGCATCATGAAGGTCTTATATGTACACAAATCCTTCTAGTACTCCATTTCCCCTATCTGCAATTTATTTCAGTATGTCTTTCCAACTAGACTGTAGCTCCTTGTGGGTAGGGATTGTGTCTACCTACCCTATTGTATTGTACTCTTCTGAGTGTTTAGTATAGTGCTCTGCACACAATAAATGTTCAATACATACCATTGACTGATTGATGCATTGATGAAGGTTGGAATGGTAGACGCAGGCTGCTGTGGCTGGAATGGTAGTCACAGACTGCTGAGGTCAGGATGGTAGACACAGGCTGCTGGGTAAGGGTGGTAGTAGACATAGGCTACTGGGCCCTGATGCTGCTGAGATCAAGATAGTAGAGATGGGCTGCTGGTCTGGGATGGAAGATACAGGCTGCTTGATCCAGATGGAAGCCACAGGCTGCTGGGCTGGGATGGTAGGCACAGGGAGCTGGGCCAGGATGGTGTACAAAGGACACTGGGCCGGATTTGGTAGACATAGGCTTCAGGTGCTGGAATGGTAAGTAAAGGCTGAGAAGGCTGGGATGGGTAGACATAAGCTGTTGAGGCTGGGATTGGTAGACTCAGGTTGCTGGACCAAGATGGAAGACACAGGTTGCAGAGATAAGCATGGTAGACAGAGGCTGCTGGGCCTGGGGGGTCGCTCTGGGTTGGCTTCAGGGTTCACAGCCTGAACTCTCCCCAAGTCCTCTCCCTGCATCCTCTTTGCCTGCTCAAAATAGCACCACTGCACAGAGAAGTTTCTGCCTCATGTTCCAATGAACCCGAAGATCTGGGAGGGATCGAAGGCCTGTACTGATCAATCAATCGATTGATTGATTGATTTTCCCCTTCAAGTATCACAGCAATATAGTTCTTTTCATGCTTCCCTCTGGAGCAGCATGGAGACAGCACAGCAGAAGGGCAAAAGAGAAGCAGCATGACGTAGTGGCCAGAGCACGGTCCTGGGAGTCAGAAGGTTGTGGGTTCTAATCTCAATTCTGCCGCTTGTCTGCTGTGTGGCCTTTGGCAAGTCACTTCACTTCTCTGGGCCTGTTAACTCATCTGTAAAATGGGGATTGAGACTGTGAGCCCCACGTAGGACAGGGACTGTGACCAACCCAATTTGCTTGTAGCCACCCCAGCGCTTAATACAGTGCCTGGCACAAGATAGGCCATGATTATTATTATTACCCCTCCGCCCCCTGACCTCCCTTTCCGTCATCAGCCCCGTAGGCTGCAGCTCACAACTCCACCCCAACCATTAGGGACAAAGCAAGGCAGAGCAATCCGGGCTGCAAAGTGAGGGATGACGGTGGTCCTCTCCCCTCCTCACACCAGGAAAGGCGGGTCGGTCACGGCCTAAACGGGAGCTGAGAACCCGCCCCGGGAAAAGCAATCTCTCCGGAAAGCGGAGCTGGGAGAAAGAGTGGGCCTAGCTGCTGGGGACGTCCGGCAACCCCCAGAGCCCCCAGCCTTGGGCAAGCCATCCAAGTCTTGGGACCTTCTGGGGAGGGGCAGCCCAGCCGGGACAGGCTTCCACCGGCGGGCAGAGGATGGGCTGGGGTGGGCTTGAGCTTGGGCTGGGAGCCTGGGAAGCCAGCCTCGTTTTGAAGGATCATATCACATGGACCTGGCGGGGGGTTTAAACTCCCTAAAGGAAACGCCCCTGGAACCTCTCTTGCTCCTCCCCCCTCCCTCCCCCTTCAAAAAACCAGCAAAGCAAAACTTTCTGCACAGAGGTTTCATTCCCCCCTCCCCACCTCCCCCCAAGAGTATTTATTTTCCAGGCTCTTAAGAAGAATTGCTGCCTGCTTTTTCCCTGCCCTAGTAGCAGCATAAAGGAAGGAAGACTTTTATTTTATCAACCACTTGATCTTTGCTTGGGAAACTCTATTAATTGAATGGGTTTGCCTTTTTTTTTTGGCCAGTCCCCTTTATCATTATTTATGGACTTTAAATTGTTTAAAGTTCCCTTGACGTTCAATTTACAAGTTTGGGGACTTTTTTTTGTTCTGCCTTTTGTCCTGGAGAAAGACATCGTGTTGGAAGTGCTTTGAAAAGCCAAACATGAGAGGCTGGCAGTGAAAGGGGAGCAGTCGAGAACCCTTTTAATTCGGCCCTGTTAGTGAATGGCTCTTTTACATAATTGCAGGAGCTATTTCAAAGCCAAGCCAGGGGCTGACTTCACTTAGAACCACATGGAGTCTATTTTGGGCTTTCAGATAAAAAAAAAGAGGCCTGAATATAATAGTTTAAAAAGCGAAGGCTTCAATGCTTTTGCTACTTGCAAATTGGTGTGTCTGATGGGGAATTTTACACAAGCACCCCTTTGTGGGTCCATTTTGGACTCGGGAGGGACTGTTCTAGGTTAGCTGGATGTGAATGGCAATTACCCTTCCATAAATAAAACCCATCCCAAGCTATTTCCCAAACTATTGCCAGTAGCAAGAGCTGCGGTAATGACCGAGTGATCGGACCACTAAAAAGCACTATAAGTAAAAAAAGGGAGGCGTTTTCCGAAAAACCAACCTGTCCCAGGACCGACCTGCAGCGCCAGAGGGACAGCCGAGATTCAGGCCGGGGCAATCCAGGGAGCAAGAGGCCCAGAAAGTTTTCCAAGCACCGATTCGAGGTAGCAGCAGCAACCTGGAGGGGCGTTCAATCCGGGAGCTCCCTGAATCCCGGTGAAATACAGAAGCACATTAGACAAGGGACGAATCCGTACATCTTACTGTTTTGCGTGCACTCGGTCTTAACGGCAATAGATGACGTTAAAGGCAACTTTAACGTGAATATGTTTTCTGCCTGTAAGGGCTAACTTACCTCATAGTCCTTACACCGGAATGCAAATACAGGCTGTAACCTCTAAGCAGTCAAACGGCGTGGAGACAACTTAATTACCATTAGTTTTCCAGGCGCTTGAGCTGCTGAATGGGACTGGATACGATGTGGAGGTCAGAAACGTCACCAAGACCTTATTCCCGATAAACTTGGGCCAGTTAGTTCGCTGACCAGATTAACCTCTTTAGAATGTGAATCCGAGAGTATTTTTTGAAGTGGTCGCCAGTTTTCCTGCGCTGATTTTTCTCCCTCCTCTTCTTCCAGACTTTCTGAGTATGACGGAGAAGGGGTGTGAACTGAGGAATTAAATTACTAGAGGAATTATCAAAGACCTCTTGATTTGAATTAATACAACTAGGTAGGTAGGTAAGTGCAGACAGGTAGGTAGGTGTGTTAAAAGAAATGAGAGAGAGAGGAGGGAGGGCGAGAGATAGATGATAGATTGATAAAAAGATAAGCAATGCACCTGTCGCACACTCTCCATAAATCTCTTCAAGGAGCAGAATAAAAATTGTAAAGGTTTTTATTGCAGACCCCACGCTTTAAACACATTGCAGCTGGATTAAGGTGTCTAGAATCTATCTTGTTAATCACCGCAAAAACACAAGGATACTTTTATGGCATGTACAGTCGTTTTCTAAGCAGTTAAACATTAGATGAAAAATATTACTCTTGCACTCAAGAAAAAGCACACTAGTAAATAAAATTCATATTGATGAGACCACTCTGAACTCACTAATAAAAGAAGATTAGTGCTATAACCCCTGCAGTCAATACTTTCAATGGCAATTTATAGATGTAAATAATGTACCATCAAATTATTTCAAGGGTAGACATAATTCAATAGACCCAGATCTTCCTCGTGGAGTCGAAATGTAGAATTTATACCAAAATTATCATGGACATTCCGATCTCTTCAAGAGCTATCTCGTTTTGCAAATTCCAAGAACAATCTTTTTTTTTGCCGGGAATCAGCAAATTGCAAAAGGCTCTCTCTCTCTCTCTCTCTCTCTCTCTCTCTCTCTCTCTCTCTCTGTGTGTGTGTGTACGCGTGCGTGTGTGTCTATGTGTGTGTGCGCGCACGTTTGTGTGTGAGTGTATGTATGTATGCACACAATAGCTATGTGCAATCTCAGGAAAATTAGTAGGAAACGGAATGATCGCAAGTGGTAAAAGGAAAAAGAGGCCAAGATTCAGAAACAGAAATCAAATAAGGTGAGCAGAAAGTCCACGACTCCAAAAAAATTCTATACAACAACAAGACTTTGAATGAATGGATTTCGGTCACAATCTCCTGATGGGCTGGGATGATTGAGTTGTTTCTGATTCAGTTAGTGTTTTTTCTTGTGTATCGAACACATTTATATTTTGGAGAGAGCGGGTGGAAGTCAGAGATGACATCCATCTGCCTCTTTTTTCCCCCTTCTGGCACCTAGGGGAGCACCTCCCTCTGATTCTGTCCCCACAAAGACTGAAGCTGCAGTCAGCAACCTTAATGGCTTCCCTCCAGATATCCTGGTCCGTACGCTGAGGAAACGTTTTTATTCCTAGGGGATGCTGGTGATGAGGGGAGGGGAAGGGGCTGAGAATGGTGACATCAAGTTTTCTAAACGCTCTAAGGCACTAAAGACAGATCAGACCTTCGACTTTGTCCACATGATCTCGTTTGATGTGAAGTGTTTCTCCTGGACGGCTTCTCCATATGGACGACTAAAATATTCCCCATTGTGCCTTAGGGTTTCGACAGAACGAGCAGGAAGAAGGGTTTCCAAAGTATTGTGTTCATGAATTCATAAATATCGATTTGTCTTTATTTTCCAATTAAACGTGCTTTGAAGGAGAGCCATCCACCATTTCCTGATCTCGTTTGTGAGCCTCTTTTATTTTAAAAGAGATTGCCCTGCGCTTTGTAACTAACTTCCCGGGGATTTTGTTCACACGAAACAGTTGAAATAAGTTAAAGTCGGTCCCCAGGAGATGTTTGAATGGCTATGTATGGACTCGCGTCTCTTCCCCGCTTCACAATCTAATGGAATTGTTCTAGTCTTTACAATGACTTTTTAAAAAAATAAATAAATCGGGTGGGGGAGAGATATTTCGGATGTCTTCGCGCTTTCAGACCAAAAACGCAAGGCGAACTCGCTCAACTTTATTCTTTTCAGGCAGCCAACCTGGTCTGCTGAAACCTCAAAATAGTTCTTGGTGTCTTCACCAAGTGGCTTCGCTGTAGCCAGAGCTTCGTCTACGTTAGGAGCGTGCAGAATTAGCGCCT
Organism: Tachyglossus aculeatus; assembly: GCF_015852505.1. NCBI lineage: Eukaryota > Metazoa > Chordata > Mammalia > Monotremata > Tachyglossidae > Tachyglossus > Tachyglossus aculeatus. Next base: position 56,245,990 of record NC_052072.1, read on the forward strand.
GTTTACAAAACGGAATTTTCCTCTAAACCTCTCCAAGGCGCGCTCCAACACCACAGCAATGTAGCGCCGGATAATCCGGAGGCACTGCACCTCGCGGCTTGGTGCCGAGGATGAAGCAAAGGTAAAGACCCACTTTATTTATTATTCAGAACGATCGTGGAGGCCTCTCTTCGGGGTGCGGGGGCGAAGAGGGCACGGAAGGGTTAGGGTGAACAACGTCAGAAGGGAAAATGAAAATCACTCCCATAAGTGTGTGACTCGGGAAGAAAGACCCACAGTTCCTCTCCCCATCGACAGAAAAGGAACCCATCAGCCAACAGCGCCTTTGCCCATGCCGAAACACGCTGCTTCCCCTCATAGGGTTGACCAACGCACGGGGGGGGGGGGCGGGGAGTGGGGGGGAGAAACACCTAGAGAAAAATACCTCCGAATCCGATTCCGAGCACGTGAATCCTCCAATCTGTCACAGCGGGGACAGGCTAATTAAGAAATCATCCCGATACTGGATCTGCCTATCTGTGGAGACCGCGGGAAGTCTTTGAGGGCCGGGGGGAGGGGAGAGAAGAAAGCTCGCCCCGGGATTGCATGCTAAGGGAGCTGCTTTTTGATGTGCTTTTCCTCCCGAATGGAATGAAGTGCATCTGTGTGTCCCCCACCCCCTTTTCCCTTTCAGCCCCACCCCCCGCCTAAAGCTGGCGGGGAAGAGCCGGCCCTTGGAAGTGCTAATGGGGGTTTCACAAGTTCTCGGCGGCCCGGGCTGCGGGAGCTGTTTTGTCTCCCCCCCCCCCCTCCCCGCCTTCGGGATTCCTCCCGGGCGCTCTCTGGGCTCCCGGGTCGGTGCGGGCGGCCCGCTCGGCGAAGGGGCCGGGGGGGGGGCGGGGCGGGGCCCCGAGCGGCCGGCCGGCCGGCCGGCCGGCCTCCCTCCCTCCCGCCGGCCAATGGGGAGAGGCGCGGGCTGCCACGTGACCCGGGCGAGGTTCGGGAGCTGGCAAAATGTGAATGAGAACGAAGAGCGCGATTTAAAGGGGCTGGCGGCACCCGGGAGAGCGAGCCTCGGCCAGCCCAGCGCGGGAGCCCCGACCGCTCCGGGACCTTACAGCGGCGGGGGGCTCCGGGACCCCGGCTCTGGCCGCCGTGCTGCTGCAGGACGAGGAGGAGGAGGAGGAGGAGAAACGGGGGAAGCCGGCCGGAGGAGCGGATCCCTGCTGACCCTTGGCGCTTCTGACCCCCTTCCTCTCCCCCGGCCCCTCCCCGCAGACGAAGGCCCGGCCGGAATCGGGAGACCTTGAGGGGCGGCCGGGGGACTCTTTTCGATGCCTCTTCGCAGCCCCACCAAATCCCCGTGGCTTTAACCCTCGCCTCACCTCTGGCCTCCCGGACCCCCGCCTCCCCCCCATCAATGGACAAGCCGCAGGATTGAAGGGTGGTGGTGATTTGGGGTCGACACCCCCACCCCTCCCGCCCCGGACTTCATTCTCTCTTTCTCTCTGTCTCTCTCCTTTTCTTCTCCTCCTCCCCAGCAGGAAGGGCTTTCGCCGCCTTGGGCCAGAATTTAATTTTGTTTTGTGGGTTTCTTTCCTTTTTTTTTTTTTTCCTGGCATTTACACCACCAAGAGCTTATATGAGTGCAGCCTTTCAGTCATCCCTAATGATGATGCAGCGCCCCTTGGGAAGCAGCACCGCCTTCAGCATAGACTCTCTGATAGGCAGCCCTCCCCAGCCCAGCCCGGGCCACTTCGTCTACACCGGCTACCCCATGTTCATGCCTTACCGGCCGGTGGTCTTACCCCCTCCTCCCCCTCCCCCGCCCACGCTCCCGCAGGCCTCCCTGCAACCGGCCCTGCCCCCGTCCCACCCCCACCACCAGATCCCCAGCCTGCCCACCGGCTTCTGCTCCAGCCTGGCTCAAGGCATGGCCCTCACCTCCACCCTAATGGCCACCCTGCCCAGCAGCTTCTCAGCTTCCCCCCAGCACCAGGAGACGGCACGGAAGTTTGCGCCTCAAGCCCTGCAGGGAAACTTCGACAAGGCGGAGGGGATCCAGCCGGAGACCGAGGACGGGAAGTCCTTCCTGGGCAAGGAGAGCTCCCTGCTGTCCTTCTCGGCCTCCGAGGCCATGCAAGCCTCCCTCGGTGAGTCCGGCCAGGGGGGCCGCCGCCCTCGCCCCCTTCCGAAATGCGGGCCCGGGCCCGGGCCCGGGAAGGGGAGGGCTGCGGAAGCAAGGGGACAGCAGGGCAGGGAGACAAGGGGACGGCAGGGCAGGGGGGGGCAAGGAGACAGCAGGGCAGGGGGCCAAGGAGACAGGAGGGCAGGGGGGCAAGGGGAGGAGGAAGTGATGTGTACGCCTTGACCCTACAGGGATGGCCCCAGTAAGCTTTCTCTGATGCTAACTGCCCTGCGGATGTCGCTGCCCCGGGGGGGCAAGAGTCGCTGGAACTGAGGTCAAAGAGGCTCCAGCCTCCCCAGCGCTGACAGTCCTCCCCAGCTCATCCTGTGATGTCTGTCCTCCTCAGTTCTGCCAGTCCTCCTCGGCTCCCCCACTCCTCCCTGGCTCTGCCACTCCTCTCCGGGCCTCCCGCGGCTCTGCCACTCCTCTCCGGGCCTCCCCCGACTCTGTCACTTCTCCCCTGGCTCTGCCAGTCCTCCTCGGGCCTCCCCCGGCTCTGCCACTCCTCCCCCAGCTCTGCCAGCCCTCCTCAGCTCTGCAACTTCTCTCCGGGCCTCCCTCAGCTCTGTCCGTCCTCCCCCTCGCCCAGCAACCCTGCCCACCCACCCTCCCGGCCCCGTCTGGCGCTCCCCCTGAGGTGGAACCGGCGGGCAGACGAGCCCGGGCCGGAAAGGGCAGCCGGGCTCCCAGCGGGGCATTTAAACCGGTGCAGCGCGCCGAGGGAGGTCATTGCGCGCCCGGCTGCGGACAGCTGAATTGGGCCATATATCTGTCACCGCCGGCTGGGGCTGGGGCTGGGGGCCGCTGGCCGCGGGAAACTGGGCTTCCCATTTCGTTCCGGAGGGGCCGAGGGTAGATTAACCCAAAGGAGGAGGGGGAGGGAGAGAGAGCCCGCGGGCAGGCTCCCAGCTTGGCCCAACATCCTTACCAGCGCCCAAGAGCAATTACCCCCTTGAACATCTGGAGACTGGGCAGGCCTTGATCGAAGGAGGGAGAGTTTCCTACGTTTTCCCAAGAAAACGGAAATGCCCTCCTTTGGACCGTTAGACCAAATAACCTTAGTGGGCAGGAAAAGCCCATCACTCGCGCTTTCGGGCTCCCCCTTCCTCCCCCCCCCCCCCCGGCCCTCTCACCCCGACCCCTTTCATCTGGAAAGGAATAACGTCAGGCTGCCCTCGGAGAGGCCGGTCCGGGGGCAGATGGTCAGCCAGAGAGAGCAGGGAGTTCTTCCTCCATCCCAACCTCTTCACCTCCCGCCCCGTGCCATCCCTCCGGTCCCTTCTGTCGCCGGAGGCTCCTGGAGCCGGGATCGGGAGATGGGAGAAGGGGCCGGAGCGTTTGGGAGGAGGAGAGAACCTCACCGAGGAAGCCGGTCCTTCCAGGGTCCCCTTCCCGTCATATAGTGCTACCTATCTGCTGGTGGGCGCTCCTGGGGCAGGTCGATACCAGAGGGTTCGTCCGATCAATCGATCGATCAATCAATCACCTAAACGAAAAATCAACGTGGGAAAGTCGAATGGGGAAAGGGCACTGGTCCCTCGTGGGCGGACCGTAATCCAATAACGCCCGTTTGGTTTGGCTTTTCCAGTCGGGGCTGTCAGGGTCCCCGGGAAAGACGATGCCAAAGGGGAAGACGACTCGAAGGGCAAAGAGGAAAGCTTCTCCATGGACAGCGACCTCGACTACAGCTCGGACGACAACATCCCGGGCCCAGCCGGCCACAAGGAGGAAGACCCGGGCGCCGCGCTGGAGGAGAGCGCCCAGAGCGTGCCCAGCGCCGGGGCCACCACGTCCACCGGCAAGAACCGGCGGCGGCGGACGGCCTTCACCAGCGAGCAGCTGCTCGAGCTGGAAAAGGAGTTTCACTGCAAAAAGTACCTGTCCTTGACGGAGCGGTCCCAGATCGCCCACGCCCTCAAACTCAGCGAAGTGCAGGTTAAAATCTGGTTCCAGAACCGCAGGGCCAAGTGGAAACGCGTGAAGGCCGGCAACGCCAACTCCAAGACAGGGGAGCCCTCCAGGAACCCCAAGATCGTCGTGCCCATCCCAGTCCACGTCAGCAGATTTGCCATCAGAAGTCAACACCAGCAGCTGGAGCAAGCGAGACCCTGAGTGGCCTCCGGGCGCTCAAGACCCAGACACCTTCACCGACACAAAGATTAAGTAGAGAGACAAGGAAAAAGAAGGTCTACGGCCTTTCTCCGAATCAAGTGTGAAAAATTAAAGAAACTGAAACCTGAACTTTGACATTTCAAGTAAACCGAGAATACAGTCCTTGAAAAAAAAAACTACTTTTGAAGGGGGAAAAAAATCAAACCTGAAGAGAGACACTAAAATATTTATTATACTATCTTACTTTGTATATATATAGCTATATATACTGGATCTCAGCTGCAGTATTTTGACTGTTGGGGGACCAAATACCCAATGACATGAACGTCTGACATTCCAGAAGGGAAAAAAGAACCACACACACACACACACACACACACACACACACACACGAACACAGCAAAAACCTGAAATGCATAATAACCACCTTCCAATTTTTGTTTCTTACTCTTTCCAAAGGTAAAATGAAACAAAAAAGTGAACGTTTGACTTTTTTTGTGGTTTTGTTTTGTTTGTTTTCTTTTGCCTTCTTTGGGTTGGCTGAGAGGCAAGACATCTGAGAGCCCTCCTTGGTAACTGGGTTCGTGCTTGGCTTTCTCTCCGTTGGGTGGCTTCTTCTGAACAAGCCGTGTCTAAAGCTCCGTCTCTGTCTATGGTGTTTTAATTTATTTCAATGTAGCTTTTCGCCTCTATAAGTTATGAAGTTGAAAACGAACTCAGTCTTGTGAATAATAAAAAGAAAAGAAAAGAAAAAGGACAACAGACCTGCTAAATCTGTACAGAATCTGAATCTTCTTGTGGGATGGCGGGTTTGTAGCTGTGGGTTCCTCCTTGAAATGGTTAGAAAAATATATTCTAGGTATGTGACCTGTAGCTCTTTAAGGCAGGTTGTTGGTGGAAGTGGGACACTTCAGAGTCTTTCAAAGTTGATCTGGAGGGAAAGAGTTTCTCTCCGCCAGAAGGGTGATTTTCGGAAATAGATTCTAATCACAAAACCTTCCAGCCACCACCCGATCCTTGATGAAGGGGGAGGGAAGGAGGACATGGTGGGGGATGGTGGGAGGGTGAAGAGAGAAGAGTAAAAGGTTCAGCGAGGCAATGGTTGTCCGAGAAAATTGGGGGTTTAATGGAGCTACATCCAATTGAGAAATTTCAAGGCGAAACACCCTCATAAAACACATCCTACCACACGCGTCCGCGCACCCCCAACCCTCAACCCGAGTAGGCCTTTCAAAGCAGCCAGGGCTGAAAAGTCCATAAATTATCGGCTCGGATTTAACTTCCGACAGAAGCATAAATGAAACAGCCTGAGTCTGTCTGTACTAAGGGCTGCAAATAGTTTCTAACCGAAGGCAATTCGGCCCCTGGGCCCCCCGGATGGAGCGTTATAAAGGAGATTCCAGCCAAACTACCCTACCTTCTCTCCCCTACCTCCTGGAGCGCTCCCCCACCCCCCGCCCCACAATTCGTTTGCTGTGGCCTCCTTTTTACCTTTGGGAAAAATCAGGGTTATGGATCCAGAAAAGTTATACCAAAAAACCCTGACTGTTTACGTGTTTGTTTGTTTTGGAGGGTTTTGTTGTTGCTGTTGTTTTGTTTTTAAGGGGAGCCCTTCAGTTGTTTTCTAAACTTCCAATTCATGCCTCCCTTCCCACCTTCCCCTTTCCCCCGTATTCTCTTTTGGAGAAGTCGGGGTTTGCCAGTTGAGAGTTTGCGGCAAAAGATAAAGGGCTGAGTTCCTCCCGCAACTGGTTAGAGACATTCGGTCTCGTGAAATGGGAGGGCCGGTTTTTATCCCCAGATCTTGGTCTACATCTCTGCTTCTGCCTTGCTCCACGCCCATCTGAACGACTTCTTGGGATGATGTGGCTTCTTCCCCATCCTCGCCCCCTCCCCGCGCCCTGCCACGCCGGCCAGCTTGTTAGCTAAGAATCAGTACCGGACAAGCAACATTATTCAGTTAGTGCAAGGCGCAGGGATCTCTCAACTTGAGAACATTAAACAGTTCAACGCAAGCCAAAGTCCGGCCCTTTGCCCAGTGCACCGGGGATGGGGAACGGGAGAGAGACGACGATTTTAAAATGTATGTTTGCACCTGAACAGAGCTAGGAGATGAGATATATCTATCTCTGTAGATATATCTACTATATATAGCTATATGTATATAATACAGTTGATGTGTTCATATCTATCTATATGTATATCAAATCAGCAATTTTTAAGGAAAAAATCTAGATAATAATAGAAATCTGATTTTTTAAAGAGAAAAAATATGCATAAGGGATTAGGAATCGAAACAATTAAGAAGAGGTGTAAGTAGTAGTTTCGAAGGCAGCTAAAGTGTTTCCAAGTTTAAGCTCTAGACCGTGAATGAAGTGTTGCAGGTCAATACCAATATGGACATAATTTATATCAGTTATACTTCATCTTTTTATTTAATATTGGAGCTGACTTGCATGAGAATCAGGTGAAAAAGAGGTTTTGTGGTGAGACTAGTTACCAGGTTTTCACTTCTAGACTACTCTAAAAGCTAAATGTCACAAGTAAGTAGCCTGATCAAAATTGATCTTTTTTAGACCACGGGCTTTATAATTTATAATGATTGATAAGCGACCTAGGCATATTAAAAAGGATTTATAAAATGCAACAGGACATTTTCACATGCACCGTTAATCTAATCAGGGTAATGAGGAGAAATCTTTTTTTTTTGTTGTTTATTTTTTTTATTTTTTATTTTTGCAGAACTACCGAGCCTATGGCATTATCATCAACTTGCAGTGCCCATATATCTACATAGATGTTTAGTTTATGAGGCTATAGATACAATTTCGTTCCCTCTTTATGTTTTCAGAATTGTGTTGTTACTGATTTGATAAACGTTCTAATCACTGTCTCTATCCGCATAAAGATATTGAGAGAATAAACTGCTTATGATTTTGGCTTATTACATAGGTTCGTGCATTTATTTAGCAGTTTAGGCTAAATCGTGGTGGATTTTAATTATAAATTCACTGAGTTAGTACACTTATCTGTGCATGATAGTGTCAATCTAGGTAGGTGGATAGATGTAAATGGTTCAGGAAGAAACATGTTCATTTGTGGGGAAATGGTAGGGAAATTTAGCACATGGATTATATATTCATTTTAGCTTTAGACAGGTTCTTGCCACCCAAACATGGCTACGTTTATGTAATACTCACTCTTCGATTTTGTAACGTGCCTAGAGCTCTTCGGAGGGAAAGGGCCATAAACATGCAAAATGCATAATAGTAATGCATACTAAATACTGAACCAAGAGCTGGCTTTGCTTGACTTCAGAGGACCCCTCCTCCCCTCCCCTTTTCCCCATCTCCCCCTCCCCCAAACTCTCTCTCTCTCTCTCTCTCTCACACACACACACACACACTTCATTGTAACAAGTGTAAAAACACTAACGAGGATAAGCACCTCGGACTGACCCGTGATTCAGAAAGTTTAAGAATGAGAATATATTTAGAGCGTTTTGAGAATTTTCACAACAGAAACTTGGTTTTCATATTTTTTGTTTTTTAGTGGATGACCTTTAATACTCAGATGAAGTTTTCGATCCTTTTTTTTTTTTTTTTTTTTTTTTTGCTTTCTCTTAGGTTTCCGAGGAACCCGACTGACAGGTACATCCGTAAGTGTCTGAGGAAAAGGCCAAATCACTTAGAGCTTTGCTCTGATCAGATTTCTTAGAGGCGGCCTTGAGTTGGAGGACTCTCTACCTTGACCTCCCCAGGATCACAAACCCAGCTCTCTCTTTAAGCTCCAGGAAAGTCCATAGACGAGAGCCCCCCCCCCCCACACTTTTTTTTTAAATTTTAAGCAAAGAATAGCTTCTGCTCGACCTATACCTTTCCCGACAGGAGTGAAGTGAGGAAAGCATAGCATAGAAAGGGGATGAATGGGAAGAATATGAGATGCACAGTAGAACAGAATAGCTAGCAGAATGGTATTTATTAGATAGAGAAGGGGAGAGAGGGAGAGTGGAAGAGAGAGACAGACAGAGAAAGAAAGACTTGAAGTGCCCTGAAGTGGAGGCCACAGAGACAGGGAGAGGAGAAAGATAGAAGATAAACAAGTGAGGGAGTTTGATGGCTGTCATCATCACCATCATCATGGCTTTCATTTGGCTGCCTAATGAGTCAGATCACAGGCAGAGAGAAAAATTGTCAATCGCCTAGGCTCTAATGAATTTTTTTGCAAATTGTAATCAAGCCAGGCCGTCTCAGCTGGCTGATTAATGAGACCCACGAGGCCTGGCCAGCACCTCAGCTTTTTATTCCATCCCGTCCTCCCTGCACTAAATTAACAGCAACTTGTCTGAGCTTCAAATTAACTCCCAATGATTAATTCTGATGGGGGACTGAAGAATAGCTCGTTCTAATAGGCACTGGCCTGTGATGCTGTTGGAAATTAATACACTTCCCCTTTGGCTGCCGGCTTTAATCCAAGGTTGGGTTTTGACATCACTATATTTGTTGTTACAATAAATTCCACTTACATCTGCAGATCAAATAATTACAATGACTCGGTAACAACACAAATCTGGACCCAAGCTTCCAACTTGGGCTGTGAATCCGCAGACCTGGGCTCTCACCATCTTCTTAGTATCTGTCTGGCCCACAACAAGAAGACAGAAAGGGACAAGGAAAGCTATCAAAGCTATTACCTGGACTACTGCCCTTTCTAACAAGGGCTTCGGAACGGAAGCCGTTTTTCTCCCAGGTACAAGTGTGCTAGGAGAAACACAAGGGATGGGAGAGACCGTGCAAACTAAAGCTAGTAAATAGGGGATCCGATTTTCTTTGCAAAACATTAACCCCTCAGGGACCCAAACCCCTAAGGATCGTGAATACATCCACTACGACCTCGATCTCCTTTCTGACCATGATTTTCCTTTTTCCTGCTTGCGTACTTCTAAAAAAGGTAGCTACTTCCATAAAGGAAAATAATATTCGACTTGAGGGTCGAGGGAATGGCGAGCAGTATTTCCTCGTGGGAAATGGAGTTGAATGGATCCACCCTACTGCAAAGATTGTGGTTTGTTTCGAAATAGCTTGGATCTGAACCGTACAAACATCCTCATTCCCCGTTCTCACTTTCTGCTTCCATCGCTTTCTGCCGCTGGTGGTGCTGAAACTCGTGTTTCACAGACACTATGTGTTATGTGTTTACCGGGAGAGACACATAACCATTTTCTTGCCCCTCCAAACACATTTTTCAATGACCGCTTCTCCTCCAGAATCGGGGGGGGGGGGGGCCGCAGTAGGGGGTGGAGTGTGTGTGTGTCTATAGGGGGTGGGGGTCACCTATAGATTTCCCACTGGCATGTGTTACCCCGTTGTTTTTATGGCAGGGACGATCATTATTACGTTTGTATTATTGTAAACTCATCACGCTATTCCTGCCTTGCACGTAATTTACCAGCACACATATGTCTCTGGGGTAAACACATCTGTTCCAAGGAGCTCGGCTGCTTTCCTTGTCAGAGGGTCAGACCTCTCTCCCACCTTGTTTCTGTTTGTATTGACTTAATTGGTTTAATTATTTCAGCTGTGACTGGCAATCCTCGGCGTCGTGTCTCCTTAACCGCCACCCCACACACTCACCCTCCCGTCCCAGGGGTCTCTGCCGGGATCTCTTGCGGGGAGGGGGGCGGCCGAGCAGCCAGAAAGATACAAGGGGCTCTTTGTGCTCCAGGATGGAGGAGATGAAAGGCGGCTCGGTTCGTTTTCCACCACGATGGGACCCTCCCCTCTCCTCCTTCTCTTTCGCTTCCTCCAAGAGGGTTTTTTTTTTTCTTACTCCGGAGGGATTGTCCTCGCAGGCCCGAGGAGAAGGACGAGCCCGGCACTATGGAGAGGAGAAGCCAGGGCCGGGTGCGCATCTCTCTGAGATGGGATCTGGATAATAATAATAATAATCATGTTGGTATTTGTTAAGCGCTTACTATGAGCCAAGCACTGTTCTAAGCGCTGAGGTAGATACAAGGTAAACAGGTTGTCCCACGTAGGACTCATAGTCTTCATCCCCATTTTACAGAGGAGGTAACTGAGGCACAGAGAAGTTAAGTGACTTGCCCAAGGTCAGTGGGCTCGGGCCAGTCAGGGTGACACCTGTCTACATGTTTTGTTCTGTTGTCTGTCTCCCCCTTCTAGACTGTGAGCCCGTTGTTGGGTAGGGACCGTCTCTAATATTGCCGACTTGTATTTCCCAAGCGCTTAGTACAGTGCTCTGCACACAGAAAGCGCTCAATAAATACTATTGAATGAATGAATGAATGAATGGACCAGAAGGACCACACTCTCCATCGCCTACAACCGGGATGAGAGCAGGGACTTTGCTTCTCATTTCCGTGCCCGGCCAGCTCAATCTTCCAGCCCCTTCGCTGGACCGGGCATCTTGCCCTGCCAGCACCCTGGAGAGAAGGGGAAAATTCCCTGGCCCCGCCCTCCCCACAGCCCCCAACCCCGAAACCCGATCCAGCAGGAATAATTAATTACAGCCATCTCGACTATTACAACGCTGTCATTTGTTGAAAACCCTTTCAACACATTCCTGTGAAGTGGGCAGGGAGGGCAGGGGTTATTATGCCCCTTTCATAAATGAGGAAACTGAAGCAACAGAGAGGTTAAGTGACTGGGTTGAAGTGGCACAGCTAGTCAAAGCCAGAATCTGGGTCTCCTGGCTCTCGGACCCATGCTCTTCCCATTAGCTGGGGGGCGGGAAGGATGTTGGAACGGATGGATTGGGTTCAGTACAAGCAGCATTTTGCAAATCTTTTGGCAAAGAAGAAACCCCAAATAGTATCTTTTTGTACACTGGAAAGACACCTACTTAATCTGAAGCAATGCAGCACACAGCACTCTTCCTTCCGTCTTCCCCTTGCCACCACACCCCCCCGCCCCGCCACCTTATATTTTCTATATGACAAGACGTGTAGGAAGCAGAAACAAGAAGTATTAATCTTCATATTAAGCCCTTATGGTGTAAACAAGAGAAATCGAGCGGGGTAACTGAACATGAATGCAAATCACACTGTCACAGTAATAAAGCACCTGAAACCCTGACACACAAAAGCAACACCATATGTATGAAGACAACCTGTATGAATTATAAATTACATCATAAAAATTGATGGCCTTATTTTAACCGTTCAGAAATAAGGAATCTACCTCGATAGTCACCTTCATTGGCTTGGTTAAAGGTCACCCTGTTTTCAAGGTTTGCTACAGATTATACCAAAAAAAGCCTTCTAAAACTTTCAATTTGGGGTTCTGCCCGCTTCAAGAAAAAAGACCTGCCGCCTCTGTCCAGCACGAGATACTCGAATGGGGCGTTCATCACAGTGTGATGATGAAGGATCTAGACCTCTATCGCAATGAGACCTGACTTTGGCCTATTAACTGTTGAAGCCTCATAGGCCCAGTCGGGTTTTCGGGCCCCCTAGTGGTTTTAGCAGGAGGTGGTGTTCGTCCACGAATGAATTCAGGTTTCCCGGGCTTCGGGATGCACCAACAGGTTTCAACTCCCACGGATGCAGGGGAAGGGCCATCTCTGACGGGACGGCGGCCAGCGACAATCTCCTGGCCCTGCTGTCCGCCAACGAAGGTCTGCCATCGACTAGGATGGGGGCGGAGGGAAGAGAGGGAAGCTTATCCATGGCCAGGTAGTCTAAAGACCGACAAGCTGAGCAACCGAACCCGAGTGTAGGGTTAAAAAGGGACAGGGAGTGAGCAAAGCAGCGTTGCCTGGTGGAACTAGCACCAGCCTGGGCATCAGAGGACCTGGGTTCTACTCTCAACTCTGTCACTTACTGGCTGTGTGACCTTGGGCGAGTCATTTCATTTCTCTGGGCCTCAGTTTTCCTTTCCGGTAAAATGGAGGTTAAGTACCTGTTCCTCCCCTCCTTAATCAATTGTATTTATTGAGAACTTGCTGTATGCTGAGCACTGTCCTTAGAGCGTGAGTCCCTTATGGGACTGCGATTGCGCTCAGCCACATTATCTTGAATCTATACCCATGCTTAATACAGAGCTTGATACATACTAAGAAGTTCAATCAATACCTCAATTATTATTACCCCTAATTCTGGCTTGACCAAGCCGGTATGTTCAAGACCAGAAAGCAAGCATGTAAGTCCCCGCTTGGCCATCACAGACACCCTGTCCCCACTTGGGCCAAAGGAGACTATTAATGAGAAGCAGCATGGCCTAGTGGATAAAGCATGGACCTAGGAGTCAGAAGGACCTGGGCTCTAATCCTAACTCTGTCACTTGCCTGCTGTGTGACCTTGGGCAAGTCACTTCACTTCTCTGGTCCTCAGTGGTCTCAGCTGTATAATGGGGATTAATTCCATAAGCCCCATGTGGGATAGGGACTGTGTCCAATCTGATTAGTTTGTATCTACCCCAGTGCTAGTATGATGCCTGATAATAAGTCCTTAACAAATGTCATTAAGGAAAAAAGACAAAGAATTGCTCTATGATTTGCCTTTCCTGTTCCACAGAAAGGGCCTGCAAGGAGATAGTGGCCAGGGGAATCCTGCTGCTACTTTAGTCCCCCTGCCCCCCACAAACCAAGTCTCCCTTCCATGCCCGACCCACTGGGGTGGGTGATGGAGGGGGGGGCAGTGAGGAATAGGAGAAGCAGTGTGGCCTAGTGGAAAGGGCACGGATCTGGGAGTCAGAGGCCCTGGGTTCCACTTCCAACTCCACCACCTGTCTGCTGTGTGACCTAGAGCAAGTCACTTAACTTCTCTGTACCTCAGTTACCTCATCTGTAAAATGGAGATTAAATCCTACTCCCTCCTACTTTGACTGTGAGCCCCACATGGGTCAGGGATCATGTCCAACCTGAATACCTTCTATCTAGCCCAGAGATTAGTACAAGTGCTTGGCAAATGGTAAGAACTTATCAAAGACCATAATTTTATAGGGGATGAGCGGGGGAGGGCCCACTTGGGTTTTCCAAGGGGATGGTACCCCGACTCTTCCTGGACTTTGGGCTGCCGAGGCCCGTTATCACTGCGCACATGTGCATCCTACTGCACGACTTTTTGTTTTTTAAACGACCTCTGGCTGTTGAGTTGTGATTGGATGGCTCATGGTGTCTTGAGTGGGAACCTCGGCCTGGCCAAGGATAAAATGTTCCCACACGCATTGCACAGGGTCTGAACGCCCCCGAAAAGGCCGCCTGGCCGGAGCGAAGAGTCGAGGAAGAGGAGAGGGGGGAGGAGGAGAAAGTGTAGAGGGGGAGAGACGAGGGAGCCTTCTAAATCTCCAAACATTGCCTACTTGGGATTTTCATATGGCCACTGAGGGAGACTCTCTCTTATGTTAAACAGCTCTCTTCGAGTTAAAATGTATTTGCTTTGCAAATCCGGACTATGACGATACCGGGCTCAGGAAGGAGGAAGAAGGGGCGGGGGCAAATTCCTCCTCTTCCCCGCCCCAGTGCTGCGCTTTGAAAAAGTGCAATTCGGCCCTGGAAGCTGGGAAGCCTCACGCAAAGGCAAACGGGGCATCAGAAAAAGCCTCCAGGTCCGCGGTTTCTCTTTTTCCCCGCTGTGTCTCGGCCATAGAGAACTCTAATCTATTTATTTCAAGCCACTTTATCTCCTTTCCCGCCTTTGTCATGCCCCTAGCCCCGGCTTTGTGGTATGGCCGCTCAGCTCTTTAAAAGCCCCTTCCCCTCTAGTTTGGGGTCTCCTTGGCTGCCTGAATGACAATGGATAAAACAGGATTACACTGACCTGATCCTATTAAACTCTTCTAATCGATCTGCTGTTGACCTCCCTCCAGCTCGTTCTGCAAATTTACTTAACACACTCCCCCTCGGCCTATCCTCCTCCTCCTCTTCTTCATCCTTCTTCTCTTCCTCCTCCTCCTTCTCCTTTTCCTTCTCTTCCTCCTCCTCCTCATTCTCCTCCTTTTCCTCCTTTTCTTCTTCTTCCTTCTCCTTCTTTCTCTCTTCCCCTCCCTTTCCTTTCTTCTCCACTCTCGCTGGACTGCCCCCATGGGGCCAGTGTGAAGGACTCGGAATGTCCACAGAACCATCAATCCAAGAAGACCTTCTTAATTCAGAAGGGGAGCATCAAACTTTCTGATGGACGTAGAGTGATTAGGCCTCAGGAGGCTATCTCTCTCTTTCTCTCTTTCTTGCTCTCTATTGCCTTCAGTAATGGATGCGTTCCAAAGTCAATTTCAGAGACAGCAGATGGACAAGTCCATCTAGAGCAGGTTGAAGGAATCTGATAGTCTTAGTCTTTTAAAGTCAGCAACAGTCTTCACTTAAGAAATCACCTCAACCTACTGTTCTCACTGAAGTGATTAGGCCAGTACCAGGGTACAACAATAATTGCAAAGCGCATTGCAGTATTCCCCCTTTCAATATGCCTTTTAAAATCCACCTGAATTGCCACCAATGAGATTGGTTCAATTGAATATAAGGCAATGGATTATGGTAATGGATTTACCCCTTTTTGATATGACCAGGCATTCTTGCATCATATGATGGAATTTAGTTATCTCCTTAGTTATTCCCAGAAGCCTCCACAGTCATAAATCAATCCATCAATCAGTGGAATTTCTTGAGTACTTACAGTGTGCAGAGCACTGTACTTGGCACTTGGGAGAGTACAATACAGCAGAGTTGATAGAAATGTTCCCTGTCCACAAGGCGCCCACTGTCTAGAGGGGGAGACAGACATTAAAATTAATTACAGATATGAATGATCAATGAATGGTATTTATTTAACCCTTACTGTGATAAGGGCTTGGGAAAGTACAGTACAACAAAGTTAGAAGTAATCCCTGCCCACAAGAAGCTTACAGTCAAAGGAATATGTACATTAGTAATGTGGGGCTGAGGGTGGGGTGAATATCAAGAGTAGAGGTTTGAGTGCCTAGGTGACACAGAAAGGAGAGGAAGTCGGGGAAATAAGGGTTTAGTTCATTCATTCGTTCATTCAATCCTATTTATTGAGTGCTTACTATGTGCAGAGCATTGTACTAAGTGCTTGGGAGAGTACAATATAACAATAGACAGACACATTCCCTGTCCACAATAAGCTTACAGTCTAGAGGGGGAGACAGACATTAATATAAATAAATAAATTACAGCTATATACATAAATACTGTGGGGCTGGGAGGGGGGATGAATAAAAGGAGCAAGTCAGGGCGATGTAGAAGGGAGTGGGAGAAGAGGAAAGGAGGACCTCTCAGAGGAGCTGTGCCTTCAATAAGGTTTTGAAGGGGAGGAGAGTAATTGTAGGATTTGAGGAGGGAGGGTGTTCCAGGTCAAAGGCAGGATGTAGGCTAGGGGTCGGTAGTGATTGAAAGAATGAATTAATGAATTAGGCGAGATTGAGGTACAGTGAGAAGGTTGGCATTAGAAGAATGAAGTGTGCAGTCTGGCTTGTAGAAGGAGAACAGCAAGGTGAGGTCGGAGGGAGAAAGGTGATTGAGTGCTTTAAAGCCAACCATGAGGAGTTTTTGTTTGATGTGGATGTGGATGGGCAATCACTGGAGTTTCTTGTGGTGGTGGGGAAACATGTCCTGAACATTTTTGTAGAATAATGATCTGGGCAGCAGTTTAGTTGAGGAAGTTCTCTTGGAGGAGACATGAAGTCTTTCATTTGTTCCACCAAATGATCATTTATGCTCAGGGAGATATGGCATTGTTACAACACAGGTCCATACTAATTACTAAATGTTTCTTCTGTTTGTTCATTTCTTGCAGTGTGTGCTCATCCATGTCTGGATTGCAGATAAGTTTCAAGCCATTTGGCTGGGTTTTGCAGTGTACTCTCTGGGTCACATGAAATTGCAACCTCATACAGGGATGCTGCCAGCCACTGCAGCCTTCAAGTTGGATTCCAGTTAGGAGTACCCAATCAGTAATCAATCAATCAGATTTATAGAGTGCTTACTGTGTGCAGGGCACTGTACTAAGCACTTGGGAGTACAATCAAACAGTATAACAGACACATTCCATGCCTAAAATGAGCTTACAGTATGGGTGGTAACACATCTGGAAGCCTCAGAATATTATTCAAGTTTGCAAAGTACTGGCTGCTTTGGGGCTTAGGTGGGGTAACTTTCCCAAATCTCACCTCCAGGACTGAGTTTTGGAGCCGTTGTTTCCAGATGTTCTGCACCAGACTCGATGACTTGGGGTTTCTGCTCACTTCATCTGCCTCTAAAACCAGCTCTTCCTTACATTCTGCAGAGGAAGAAAAATATGGCCTTAGTCTGTCAATAACATTTATTGAGCGCTTATTGTGTGCAGAGCACTGTACTAAGTACTTGGGAGAGTACAATAGAGCAATATAACAGGCACATTCCCTGCCCACAATGAGCTTACAGATTAGAGGGGGAGAAAAACAAATACAAATAAATGAATTATAGATATGTACATAGGTGCTGTGGGGCTGGAAGGGGAATGAATAAAGGGAGCAAGTCAGGGTGACTCAAAGGGACTGGGAGAAAAAGAGTGGAGGACTTCATCAGGGAAGTCTTAGCTCTCTCCAATCAGCCCAGCCTATTTCTCTCAACACTTTCTCTATTTCATTCATTCATTCATTTCATTCAATCATTTACTGAGCGCTTACTGTGTGTGCAGAGCACTGTACTAAGCACTTGGGACGTAAAAGTTGGCAACGTATAGAGACGGTCCCTACCCAACAGCGGGCTCACAGTCTAGAAGGGGGAGACAGACAACAAAACAAAGCATATTAAGAAAATAAAATAAATAGAATAAATATGTACAAGTAAAATAGAGTAATAAATATGTACAAACATATATACATATATACAGGTGCTGTGGGGAGGGGAAGAAGGTAAGGTGGAGGGATGGGGAGGGGGAGGAGGGGGAGAGGAAGGAGGGGTCTCAGTCTGGGAAGGCCTCCTGGAGGAGGTGAGCTCTCAGTAAGGCTTTGAAGGGAGGAAGAGAGCTAGCTTGGCGGATGTGCAGAGGGAGGGCATTCCAGGCCAAGGGGAGGACCTGGGCTGGGGGTCGACGGTGGGACAGGCGAGAACGAGGCACAGTGAGGAGATTAGTGGCAGAAGAGCAGAGGGTGTGGGCTGGGCTGTAGAAGGAAAGAAGGGAGGTGAGGTAGGAGGGGGCGAAGTGATGGAGAGCCTTGAAGCCGAGAGTGAGGAGTTTTTGCCTGATGCGTAGGTTTATTGGTAGCCACTGGCGATTTTTGTGGCTAACAGTACATAAAGCTTCTGCGAAGAGGCTTCACCAGTAGCGTGTAAGCTTCTTGTGTACAGGAAATGTGTTTCAGGCTACTGAGGTTCCCTCTGCAGATACCATTACTACTACTACTACTACTACTACTACTGTGGAGAATGTCCCAATGGCCCCTGTAGACCCTGATCTAGAACATCAAAATGTGGGGGAAGCAATTTTTCAGAAGAAGCCAAAGAAGTAGTCAAGTCAGCTAAGTAATTCTAAAGCCTAGGAAACCTCATAGGCTAGAGAAGCAGAATGGCTTAGTGGCAAGAGCCTGGGCTTGGGAGTCAGAGGACTTGGGTTCTAATCCCAGCTCTGCCACTTGTCTACTGTGTGACCTTGGGCAAGCCACTTAACTTCTCTGTGCCTCAGTTAACATCTGTAAAATGGGGATAAAGACTGTGAGCCCTACATGGGACAACCCGATTACCTTATATCTACCCCAGTGCTTAGAACAGTGCTTGGCACATAGTAAACGCTTAACAAATACCATAATAATAATTATTATTATTACTAGACCGTGAGCTGAAAGGAATTTCTTGTGACTTGAATACCCCTTCACCCCTCCTTTCTCCTAATGGTGTCTTCAAGAGGGTGTGCTTCCAGGAGGTGGGAGGCACCATACGGTCAGAGAAAGGGATCCTGGGGAGATGGCTTGCCAGCCAAGGTTTCTGGGCAGAATAGTAAGGTCTGGAAGGAGCATTAAAGGGGCTGGAGTTGTTTACCCAGGAGAAGTAAAGTTTTTCTTTATTTGATGTTAAGGCTGAACAGAAACTTTCCCTTGCTACATCTCCCTGGAAATGAGATGAAGCCTCAGTGTGAGGGATGGGAGTCAGACTTAGAGGGTGGGGTGTGTACTGCCTGACCCTGAAGTGTGGGGGAAATTCTGGGGCAGGTATGGAGGCTCCTTTTGAGAAAAACCAACCCCTGGAGAGAGAGTTGCTTGGCTGGGACCCGCCAGGAGGCAGGGTGGATGAAATGACCTTTGGAGCTACTTGAGGGGTCAGAAATAGTGATCTCCTGACTCCAGTTCTCAATCGACCCCCTTCCTGCCCCTTCTCCCCATCAGCCCTGTATACTGAGGAGTGAAGAGAAGAGGTAATAGAAGGGAAGAGGTAGCCTTCACTTCTGGGGACTGCAGAAATTCATGGGGGAAGGTTTATGCTAAGCCATTACATAGGAATACTGTCCTTTCCTCTTCTGGTGGCAAGACCTGCCATCATAGGGGACTTGGGGGAGAGCCAGTTGGACACTGTCCTTGCCACATCCTTGATTGAAAGGTTGCAAAACTTACTCTCTTGATGCACAAATGCTCCCTCTCCATCAAACTCAAGATCATAACTTTGGCATTATCCTTGACTTTTTCCTCTCTTCCAACCCCCATAGTCAGTGTGCTAATTCTTCATCCACATCTCCACAATTCACCCCTTCCTCCTCATCTAAACTGCCATCATGCTGGTCCAGGCACTTGTCATGTTCCTACTTGATTACAGCATCAGCCTCCTCACAGGTCATCCTGCCTCTAGCCTCTCCCCTCTCCAATCCTTACTTTATTGTTCAGATCATTTCTGGATGATTGTATTCTCTCCTGCCCTATATCCTGAAGTTTTGGAGGACTTTTTCTCCCCAGGATTCTGTGATTCTGTCCTTGTTTTGTTGAACTGTTGATGTTTAATATTTAATTTATCTTAATATTCTTTCCCTGAGACCCTGTCTTCCATTCCCTCTCCCCTTAGACTGTGAGCCCCCTGGATCTTTTTTCTGTACTTAATATAGAGTACCCTGAACACTGTAAGTGCTTAACAACTGTCACAGCACACAAGCAAGAAACAATACAAAGTAGTTATATATATTTTTTACCTTGCAATTTGTTCCCTACAAACTATACTGGCATATACAGTAGCAATAGGACAGGATTCCCTGTATGACCGCAGGGGCCTGGAAACGATCTTGCCTCTGGAGTGTGCAGTAGTGTATGTGAGAAAAAGCAACACTTAAAAAAAAAAAAAAAGATTGATGGGCGAAAGATGTTGAGTGAACCTCAGTATAAAAAACTAGCTAAAGAAAAAAGGGATAAAGATGCTATAATTTAAAAACTAAGAGGCAACAATAGGCTTAAGGCGTATATTTGACAAACTGCTAAATTCACTCCAGTTTAGAGTGGAATGGGAGGGTGGAAAGCTGAAAGAGGTTTAGGTAACATCCCTCTCAATTCCCAGTGCTGAAAATGCAGACAGTATTTCTTGAATATTAGGAAGAGTGTGGAGACAAATGAATAGAAAAAGAAAAATGTTGCACTGTGGAGTAGATGTAGCTCTTTAACCTCAACTATAGGCTACTCTCTCTCTCTCTCTCTCTCTCTCTCTCTTCCCCTCCGCCCCCCCCACTCCTTTCAGATTTTCAGTGGGAGCTACCTCCACACTCAGGGCTGGCTTCAGGCATTAAGCAAGGGAGGTACCACCTTAGGATGAGCCATCAGAGAAGGTTGAGGGAAGATAAGTGCTCATTCATTCGTTTGTATTTATTGAGTGCTTACAATGTGCACAGCACTGTACTAAGCACTTGGAAAGTACAATTACTCAGCTTCTCTTCACCTACTGCAAGCAACTCCTGTATTAGTAAGGACCTGGGAAGGCAACCCAGGTCCTCCTCGCTGGCAGGGATTGTCTACTAACTGTTGCATTGTACTTTCCCAAGTGCTTAGTACTGTGTTCTGCCCACAGTAAGCACGCATCTCCTCCTGCCTTCAGGACATCTCCATCTGGATGTCCGCCCGCCACCTAAAGCTCAACATGTCGAAGACTGAGCTCCTTGTCTTCCCTCCCAAACCTTGTCCTCTCCCTGACTTTCCCATCTCTGTTGATGGCACTACCATCCTTCCCGTCTCACAAGCCCGCAACCTTGATGTCATCCTCGACTCCGCTCTCTCATTCACCCCTCACATCCAAGCCGTCACCAAAACCTGCCGGTCTCAGCTCCGCAACATTGCCAAGATCCGCCCTTTCCTCTCCATCCAAACTGCTACCCTGCTCATTCAAGCTCTCATCCTATCCCGTCTGGACTACTGCACCAGCCTTCTCTCTGATCTCCCATCCTCGTGTCTCTCTCCACTTCAATCCATACTTCATGCTGCTGCCCGGATTATCTTTGTCCAGAAACGCTCTGGGCATATTACTCCCCTCCTCAAAAATCTCCAGTGGCTACCAATCAATCTGCGCATCAGGCAGAAACTCCTCACCCTGGGCTTCAAGGCTCTCCATCACCTCGCCCCCTCCTACCTCACCTCCCTTCTCTCCTTCTACTGCCCAGCCCGCAACCTCCGCTCCTCCACCGCTAATCTCCTCACTGTACCTCGTTCTTGCCTGTCCCGCCGTCGACCCCTGGCCCACGTCATCCCCCGGGCCTGGAATGCCCTCCCTCTGCCCCTCCGCCAAGCTAGCTCTCTTCCTCCCTTCAAGGCCCTATTGAGAGCTCACCTCCTCCAGGAGGCCTTCCCAGACTGAGCCCCTTCCTTCCTCTCCCCCTCGTCCCCCTCTCCATCCCCCCATCTTACCTCCTTCCCTTCCCCACAGCACCTGGATATATGTATATATGGTTGTACATATTTATTACTCTATTTTTATTTATTTATTTTACTTGTACATTTCTATCCTATTTATTTTATTTTGTTGGTATGTTTGGTTCTGTTCTCTGTCTCCCCCTTTTAGACTGTGAGCCCACTGTTGGGTAGGGACTGTCTCTATGTGTTGCCAATTTGTACTTCCCAAGCGCTTAGTACAGTGCTCTGCACATAGTAAGTGCTCAATAAATACGATTGATTGATTGATTGATTGATTGATTGGTTGCTTGATCTAGAACAAGGGGGAACTCCCCTTTAAGGATGCCTCGGAAAATCAAATTATTAATCGTATTTACTGAGCACTTACTAGGTGCACAGCACTGTACTAAGCACTTAGAACTATACTGAGTGCTTGCACTATACTTGCACTGAAAATCACTCTAGTGGACTCAGATGTGTTTTCCCAGAATGGTGCATAGTGACATCATACGGATGTGGAAAGGGAATTGGATTTGCTGCTTCTTATTGTGCTGTTTAGGCTAATCTAATTCATCTCGAGTGTGACTGAACTAGATAACACCACCCAGTTATTTATCAGGGAATCAGCAGTGCTCCTGGAAGACAGAGACTGAACATAGAACCCCAAACCCAGGAGACTTGGGTGCTAGTCTTAGCTCTGCCTCTGAACTGCTTTGTGGACCTGAGCAAGTCAACCTTTCTGCATCTCATTTTACTCACTTGTGCCTTTCTCTACCTCACAGGGATGTGGTAAGGATGAAAGGAGATAATGGATATGGAACCTGGGTGAAGTAGTTTAACAGCCATCTGCATACAGCACAGTGTTCACAGGGACTTGGTAGCTCTAGAGCAGGATTGGGTGCAGGGGCCCTCCAGAGAATCACCCTAGGTTTAGGAGGGCTCAGATGAAGTTCCACAAAATGGTGCATATGACATGATAGGGAATGGGAGGGAGTAGTGAATTCCTCGGGGAAGCTAAATGTTTGAAACCAACCTTGGTGTGGAATGAGTTTGATTATGTCTCTCAGTCCAATGCTTGTGTTGAAGGGCCCCAAGCAAACGAGCATTTCACAGCCCTGGGCCAAGAGAGGTAAAGGTGAAGGTAGAACTCCCTGCCTCTCCGTAAACCACCCCCTACCAAAACTGGATGTGGGACTCAGCATCTTACATCGCCCTGGTCTGGAGCTGGGGATGACGTTCTTTAGAGTAGAACTAGTGGGATGGAAAACACTTTTGTATTTTAGGGTTTTGAAATATTTCACACACATTCACCACCAGTGCCCCCTCCATACCACAAGGCCCAGGAAATTACATCTGGTCCATTTTACAGTGGGGAAAGAGAAGCAAGAGCTTGTCCACATTCACAGTGGAAGGCAGGGGGCAGGGTAGGATTAGAATTTAAGCCTCTGCTCACCCCCCACCCCACCCAACCTCCCCCACTAAACTCACATTTACCTTGGAAGTTTAACATCTCAGCTGGCCAATGGCAAAATTTCTCCTTCAACAGCAGCTTCCTTTGTGTTAGCAAAAAGATGAATGACAGCAGAGGAATCTGGGCAAGGAGATTTTAGTCCCTTCAGTAATAATAATAATAATAATATTGGTATTTGTTAAGCGCTTACTATGTGCCAAGCACTGTTCTAAGCACTGGGGTAGATACAAGGTCATCAGTTTGTCCCATGAGGGGCTCACAGTCTTCATCCCCATTTTACAGATGAGGTAACTGAGGCCCAGAGAAGTGAAGTGACTTGCCCAAGGTCTCACAACTGACAAGTGGTGGAGCCAGGATTAGAACCCACGACCTCTGATTCCTAAACCCGGGCTCTTTCCTCTAAGCCACGTTGCTTCTCAAATATAACAACGATGGCATTCATTGAGCATTTACTACGTGCCCAGCACTGTTCTTAAGCACTAGGGTAGATACAGGGTCATCAGGTTGTTCCCCATGGGGCTCACAGTCTTCATCCCCATTTTACTGACAATGTCACTGAGGCCCAGAGAAGCGACATGACTTGCACAAGGTCACATAGCAGATAAGTGGCAAAGCCAGGATTAGAACCCACAACCTTTGACTCCTTAGCCCGGGCTATTTCCACTGATCCATGCTGCTTCAGTAGTGATCAAGCCGTAGGATCAATAAATTGATCAATGATACTGCTTAAGTGCTTTGCACAGAGCACTCTACTAAGCACTTGGGAGAGTACAGCATAGTTGATAGGATCCCCATCCTATTTTTGAGAGTATAATAAGACCATCTATTTGTTTTTTTTATAGCACCTTATCAGGTTTAAGTATCTTAAGCTACAAGAGGCCCGATATCCCCCTAAGATCCTTTTCTTGGTTTCTATCTACTTTCCAGCTGTGACAGTTTGTCTCCCTTCTAGACTGTAAGTGCATTGTGGGCAGGGAATGTGTCTGTTTATTGTTATATTTTACTCTCCCAAGCATTTAGTACAATGCTCTGCACACAGTAAACACTCAATAAATATGATTGAATATGATCAAATGAATGTATTACTTGGATTTCCATAAGCCAAGAGCAGGATAGATTCTTGTGACTACTTTTCTGGGATGGTATCCTTAGCCTCTGGATGACAGAATCCTATATGCTTTCCCTTCTTCATTTGAGTTCAAACCTTGGAAGCATTTAAGTATTCACTTCTCTTTCCCCTTCCATCATACTTATGGTGCCTATCTTTAGTCTCAATTGCTTCCCCTTCCTGTAATTTATTTTAATGACTGTCTCCTTTGCTAGACTGTAAACTCTTGGAGGGCAGGAATCCTGTCCACTTTACTGTACTCTCCTAAGCACTTAGTTCAGTGCTTTGCACACAGTATGTGTTCAATAAATATGATTGATTGATTGAAAGGCATGTAAAAAGAGACCATTTAGCCCTTTCCCTCCTGCTGACCAAGAAAGATGGTCATTTACCCTATTCCTAAAGATTGCAGTTGCTTATTTGGGTTTAATCACCTATATTGTCAGGAAGTTGTTTCTTATGCCTATACTATCTCTTGCTGCACTTTAATACTCTGATTCTGATTCTGCTCTTGCGGACACAGAGAATAGAGGGGCTTTGTTCTTGCCAAATTAGCCTTTCAAATATACAATGGAAGTGATCAATACACCCACCCCTCAACCTCAACCTCCTTTATTCTAAGCAGTTTTAACTCCTGATATGATTGCATTGTAGCAGTTTTGCTGCATATTTTCTTTTATTTCATGATTCCCTGATCATTACACGGTTTCTTCTCCATATAATAATAATGATGGTATTTGTTAAGCGCTTACTATGTGCCAAGCACTGTTCTAAGCGCCAGTAGATATAAGGTTATCAGGTTGTCCCACATGGGGCTCACAGTCTTAAATCCCCATTTTACAGATGAGGTAACTGAGGCACAGAAAAGTTAAATGACTTGTTCAAAGTCACACAGCTGGTAAGTGGCAGAGCTGGGATTAGAACCCACGACCTCTGACTCCCAAGCTTGTGCTCTTTCCACTAAGCCACGCCGCTTCTCCAATTAAGTAAGCAATGCAAAGATGCTTTGGGGGTAATTGTAATATATATATATATATATATATACATGTAATATATATGAATAATGAATATAACACTATTCAACAACCTAGCTTCAGAGATAAGTGGTAAAGTTATTTATAGATCAATGTGAACCTTTTGCATATTATAAGAAAAAATGGATATTCAAAATATTGTCTTTTCTCCTAAAAATATTTGGTACCTGATAAGATCCAGCTGGAAAAATCATTAGTGATTTTACTTTAATGCAGTAAAGTACTCATTTACAAATGATGCGTAAATTCTTAATGCCACCATTCATGTCATTAATATTATCAAAGTCATAATTTTAAAAAAATATATGTAATCATTGACTTTTTTAGCCCCATCTTATTGATCATTTTTAACAGGCATTTCAATAGTTCCATGACGACCGCTAGTATTTTTTTCCAATAATTTTCATATTTCAACATTTCCAAAGCTATGATAAGTTACTGTGAAAGAATGATAATAGCCCATCTTTAAAAGGGAAATTGTTAATTTGGGATTTATAAAGGACTTTCCTTAATGAATAATAGTTGAGACCAATCTGTCTTCCCGCCTCATTTTGCAAAGTAACATTTGTAAAGTAAGGCGATTCCAATTACTCCCTCTAATTACTCTCTCCATTCAAAAGACAGTTTCATGGCTAATCGGGATAGAAATGGGTATACTTTCTCTCCAAAATCCAAATTTTTGCTTTTTAGCATTTGGTAGAAAAATAGAAAACAGAAATAGAACCCACTTCCTGGTCCCTCCCCTCTCCTCCCAAATTTCAGGCCTAAATGGAAAGGTGAGTTAAGAGTTCTAGCTATAAACTCTAGCAAAGCATTCATCACCTGGGATTAATGATATATTATATCAATTAATGTTAGGCGGCAAGTATTATAATCATCAATTTTATAGGTAAGGAATACCATAAGGCTGAGAAAACAGAAATATCTTATACCAAGGCTTGAAGACCATCAAATTTGGGTACTGTTGGTGCACTGTGGATACTTCCCACAGGACACCTTACCCAGGCCTCTTCTGAGGACCAGGTCCCCTCAATTTATCTAATTTATTATATCTTTTCTTTGAGCAGGGCTTGGAGGAGAGGATAGAAAAAGGGAAAAGTGCAGCTTGATTGTAAGCTCTTCAGTGGCAGAGATCATGTCTACCAACTCTATTGTACTGTACTCTCCCAAATGCTTAGTACAGTGCATGGCAGTCACTAAGTACTTAATAAATACCATGGATTGATTAATCCAAGCAAATCATTTCAATTGGAGCAATTCGGCAGTAGGCACTGAATGACCTAAGTGGGAGTAGGGTTGTGTCAGGCCTCTCTGTACTGTAAACAAGTGGGATTAGAACTGCTTAATACTACTAAAAAATTGCTTAATACTACTAAAAAATCCTTGCCAAGAGGTACATTGCCACTACTGCATCCCTTGGAGAACTCCAGAGTCTCTTGCAAGTAAAATAAGAGTTAGAGTTGGACTGGCTTCAAAATTCTTCCTGGAAATTTCTGGGAAGAGTGTTTGACGAGTGGCAGTTCCTTTACTTTTGTCTGCAATACCATTAACTTAATCAATCAATGGTATTTATTGAGAACTTACTGTGTGCAGACCACTGTACTAAGTGCTTGGGAGAATATGATACAAGAGAGTAGCAGCATGACTTGTTGGATAGACCATGGGCCTGGGAGTCAGAAGGTCATGGGTTCTAATCCTGGCTCTGCCATATTCATTCATTCATTCAATTGTATTTATTAAGCACTTACTATGTGCAAAGCATTGTACTAAGTGCTTGGAAAAGTATAATACAACAATAAACAGTGACATTCCCTGACCACAGTCTAGATTAGGGGAGACAGACATCAATACACATAAATAAAATTACAGCTATATACAAAAGTACTGTGGGGCTGGCAAGAGGGGGGAAGAGCAAAAGAAGCAAGTCAGGGTGATGCAGAAAGGAGTGGGAGATGAGGAAAAGTGGGGCTTAATCTGGACAGGCCCTTTGGAGGAGATGTGTCTTCAATACTGCTTTGTAGTCGGGGAGAGTAATTGTCTGTTGGATTTGAAGAGGGAGGGCATTCCAGGCCAGAGGCAGGACATGGGCAGGGGTCGGCGGCAAGACAGGCAAGATCAAGGCACAGTGAGAAGGTTAGCACCAGAGGAGCGAAGTATGCGGACTGGGTTGTAGAATGAGAGAAGTGAGGTGAGGTAGGAGGGGGCAAGGTGAAGGACTGCTTTAAAACCAATGGTGAGAACTTTTTATTTGATATGGAGGTAGATCAGCAACCACTGGAGGTTTTTGAGGAGTGGGGTGACATGTTCCGAACGTTTTTGTAGAAAGATGATTCAGGCAGTGGAGTGAAGTATGGACTGTAGTGGGGAGAGACAGGAGGTTGGGAAGTCAGAAAGGAGGCTGATGCAGTAATCTAGGTGGGATAGGTTGAGTTATTATATTAACATGGTAGCAGTTTGGATGGAGAGGAAAGGGTGCACTTGTCTGTTGTGTGATCTTTGGCAAATCACTTCACTTCTCTGTGCCTCAGTTACCTCATCTGTAAAATGGGGATTGAGATTGTGAGCTGCACATGGGACAGGGACTGTGTCCAACCCAATTTGCTTGTATCCACCGCAGCGTCTAGTACAGTGCCTGGCACATAGTAAGTGCTTAACCAATACAAAAATTATCATTATTATTATTGTTATTATGAGCTTACAGTTTAGTGGGGGAGACAGACATTAAAATAAATCACAGGTAGAAGAAGCAGCATACTATAAGGATAGAGAGATGTGTTGTGGATCTAGGGTGGGGTGCATATCGAAGTCCTTAAGGGGTACAGAGCCAAGTACATAGGTAACATAGAACCAAGGGTGAATAAGGTGGGGAAATAAGGGTTAGTCAGGGAAGTAATCTTGGATGAGATGTGATTTTAGCAAGGCTTTGAGGATGGGGCAGGTGGTCTGTCGGATATGAAGGGGGAGTCAGAATATTAGGAATTCTAGATATTTCCATGAGGCTCTAGGAACCAAAAGCTGCCCACCCAAGCCCAGTCTGGAGCTGGCCTACCAGGATTTTCTCAGCAACTCCGTAGGTCAGTTCAGTCCTAGCTGGAGTTTCTAAGGGCTCAATTCTTCAGACCTTTGTCTCTGCTATGCAATGGGTGAGGCCAAGAGCCCAGCAATCATCTTGCCTCAGTAACAGAAAGCTGGACTTGGAATTCTTATCTCAAAATCCCATCTGACATAGGAATTTATGCTGCACTCTCCCACACTTTCCCTCTTGTGTCTTTACTAAACTGGAAACCAGGATTGAAACAGCAGGATCAGGAAGCCAATTGCCAAATCTCCTGGATGGCCTGTTGAAGGCCCTTAAGGACTCCAGTATTCTCAGGTTACCTGACCAGAGGGTGGGACAGAGAGAGAGGAGAGAGAGAGGAGAGAGAGAGAGAGAATGAGAAAATAGAGGGACAGGAGAGAAAGGGAAAAAGAAAAAAGACAGTGCTAGTGGTGAGTAGTGGTTATTGCTGGCTGTTGGTGATTTCTCTCTGAGGAATTCCTCCAGACAAGTCCCACACTGAGCCTTTTCTTTAAACTGAGTTCTCTACTGCATTTTTCAAGAGAAGCACTGAAGCTCCTGGAAAATAAGCAAGAGAAATTTCACTTACTGAATGAGCTTCAGCAGGAGCACAGGTTTCAGGTTTCTACGCTGGGATCCAAAGAGGGAACTCTTCATTATACTGTAAACACCTGATCATCTGTAGTCTCCTTAGCACTCAGTACTGTGGCAGCCACATAGTGGATTCTCAAATCTGTTTGTGGGATGTTGGCGTAGTGTCTTCTAGTTTCACCCACAAGAAACATCTCCCCCTTGCTGTCCTGGCAACGGGCCTGCTTCTCTTCAGCTTTCCTGGATTCTGTATCTTGTCTTTTCCAGGTCAAATTCTGAAATCTGAGACATTTGCCAAGTCAGTGGCTATTGCAATGCACCACTCAAGCAGCTAGTGAGCAAAACTATGAAGGTCGCTCCTTCAAACTCTTTGTGGGCAGGGATTGTGTCTAGCAACTCTACTCTCATTCATTCATTCAATTGTATTTATTGAGTGCTTACTATGTGCAAAGCACTGTTCTTAGCACTGGGGAGAGTGTAATATAACAACAGACATATTCCTGCCTACAATGAGCTCACAGTCTGGACGGGGAGAGGGACATTAATATAAATAAATAAATAAATTACAGATATATACATATGTGCTGGGGGGATGGGAGGGAGGATGAATGAAGGAACAAATAAGAGTGGTGCAGAAGGGAGTGGGAGAAGAGGAGAGGAGGGCTTAGTCAGGGAAGGTTTCTTGGAGGAGATGTGCCTTCAATGAGGCTTTGAAGTGGGGGAGAGAAATTATCTGTCTGATATGAGAAGGGGGCATGTTCCAGGCCAGAGGTAGAATGTGGGTGAGGGGGTCAGCAGCACACTTAGTGCACTACTCTGTACACAGAAAATGCTCAATAAATACCACTGATTGATTGAATGATTAGATTCCTGATCAAACCCATCCTCCATCCCTCTTTGGCAAGAGACTTCCGTCCATCAATCATATTTATTGAGCACTTACTGTGTGCAGAGCACTGTACTAAGCATTTGAAGAGTATAATATAACAATAAAACAGATACATTCCCTGTTCACAACTAGCTTACAGTCTAGAGGGGGTCTTGTTTTGTCTTATGCCGTCGAGTCGTCTCTGACCCATAGAGACATCATGGACACATCTCTCCCAGAACACCCCACCTTTATCTGCAATCTTTCTGGTTGTGGATCCATAGAGTTTTCTGGGTAAAAATACAGAAGTGGTTTACCTTTCTCTCCTTCTGCGCAGTCAACTTGAGTTTCCACACTTGACTCTCTCCCATGCTGCTGCTGCTCAGCACAGTTGAGTTTTAACTTGTAGCAGAATGCCTTCCACTCGCTAGCCATGGCCCAAGCTAGGAATGGAATAGGTAGGCCTCTGCTTGATTGTCCCTCCCATAGTCGATACTGGTAGAGTACTGGAAACTCTCCAGGTGCAACCCTGAGAGGGGATCTAGATGAGGAGACAGACAGTCATATAAATAAATTAAATTACAGATATGTACATAAGTGCTTTGGGGTTGGGAGGGAGGATGAATAAAGAGAGCAAGTCAGGGTGGATAAGAAGGCAGTTGAAAAGAAAAAGAGGGCTTAATCAGGGAAGGTCTCTTGGAGGAGATGTGCCTTCAATAAGGCTTTGAACGGTGGGGAGAGGAGTCGGGGAGAGTAATTGCCTGTTGAATATGAGGAGGAAGGGCATTCCAGGCCAGAGGCAGGATGTGGGAACTCCAGGGCCAATAGCCAGGACAATGGCCAATACAGTCCATCGTGGGGCCTGGTCATAAAGGAAATAAGGTTAGAGTC
Source organism: Tachyglossus aculeatus (assembly GCF_015852505.1). Lineage (NCBI taxonomy): Eukaryota > Metazoa > Chordata > Mammalia > Monotremata > Tachyglossidae > Tachyglossus > Tachyglossus aculeatus. The sequence continues at coordinate 56,276,092 of NC_052072.1, forward strand.
ATCATGGAGCTGAGACAATTGGGTGCATTAAGATCAGTGACAAGGAATCAGTAGCATGTCCACACCTGCAAGAAATGGAGATTTGAAGGAGCAGTAGAGTTTTTCCTTCCTGGCTGCTTGAGAGCTAGGAGAAGTTTATGTTCTCTAATTTCTATTTTCCTGAACAAAATTAGCATGTCACAACTGCTCCCATTCTACTTCCAGTTGATACCTACAACACTCTCATATGGCAATGAAAATCCTATCTGTGTTTTAGGCTCTTGGATCCAATAATAATAATAATAATTATGATGGCATTTGTTAAGTGCTTACTATGTGCAAAACACTGTTCTAAGCGCTGGGGGGGATACAAGGTGATCAGGTTGTCCAACGTTGGGCTCACACTCTTAATCCCCATTTTACAGATGAGGTAACTGAGGCACAGAGAAGTTAAGTGACTTGCCCAAGGTTACACAGCTGACATTTGGTGGAGCCGGGATTTGAACCCACGACCTCTGACTCCCAAGCCCGTGCTCTTTCCACTGAGCCATGCTGCTTCTCCAAGAACTGGTATCACCAAGGATTTAGCAAGCCCAGCAGAATGGAGACTTCATTTTTCTCTATATGGTTTGGCACTTTCTTACTGGGCTACAACATCAATATATTCTGCCAAATTTTCTCTCTCTGCCCCTAATTTAAAGCTTTTTTGGCACTTTGTGCACTGTGTGGCAGCTGCTGGTAAAGGCAAAAGCTATACGTTTGTCTGGACAGCACCATATTTTGTCTGGACTCATCATGGCTTGATCGAGCCTCTCTTCAGAGAGACTTGGAAGGACAAAACCTCCAGTTATGGAAAAACCCAAGACAGAGATGAAATGGCTGCAAATGTAGGCACAATCTTGTGGAAATCCTGTTGTTGGAAACCTGTAGATTGTTTTGTTTATTCCCCCTGCTTTCGACTTTCTCATTTATTCATTCAATCATATTTATTGAGTGCCTACTGTGTGCTGAGCACTGTACTAAATGCTTGGAAGAGTACAACAATAAACAAATTCCCAGCCCACAACAAGCTTAAAGTCTAGGGGCTTGGGGGTTTCTCCTCTCCCACATCCTGCCTCTAGCCTGGAATGCCCTACCTCTTCATATCCAATGGACAATTTTACTCTCCCCTTATTTTACTCTTACTGAAGGAACAGCTCCTTGGAGAGGCCTTCTCTGACTAAACCCTTCTTTCCTCTTCTCCCACTCCCTTCTGCATCGCCCTGACTCGCTCTTATTCATCCCCCTCCCAGTCCTGTAGCAACTATGTACGTATCTGTAATATTATTTATCTATATTAATGTCTGTCTCCTCCTCTAGACTGTAAGCTTATTGTGGGCACAGAATGTGTCTTGTTATATTGTTCTATTGTACTCTCCCAAGTGCTTAGTATAGCGCTCTGCAAACAGTAAGTGCTTAATAAATACAATTGACTGACTGACTGACAAACTGACTCTCCATAGGTGCCTCCCACCCCTGGGGTTGCTTCAGGGTTTTTAGAGGATCTCTGTCTGCTGAGTCCATATTGAGGACCCTTGACATTACCTCTCTGTGTCCTCTATGGGGTCTGCCATCGCCAGGTGAGATGTCATCTGGGGAATGGGAAAGGTCTGGAGGTGGAGACGGCGTGCCCTCCCTCCACCCTCAATCCCACTGTCTATTTTGCAGAGGAGTAGTAGTTGTACTAATAGTATTTACTAAGCACTTAACATGAGCAAAACACTGTACTAAGCCCTCAGAAAGAGGTACCCAGATGAGATATGGAGACAGTCCCTGACCTCGATGGAGCTCACAGTCTAAGAATAACTTTGGGAGGAAGCTCGTGACAGATATGTAAGGAAAGACGAACAAAAATATAAACGGCAAGGATGATGATAAACACGAAAGGAGCAGCAGGATTTCAGGCTCTTTACGGCTATTAAGGCAGTGACCTCAATGTTCTAAAGGTTGAGAAGGGCTCAGGCTGTCGGTGTCAGAGTCCTTCCTGGGCTGGAGCAGGGGTCCTGGTGGAACTGAGGCACAGAGAAGTAAAGTGACTTGCCCAAGGTCATACATAAGACATATGGCGGAGCTGGAATTAGAACCCAGGTCCTTCTGACTCTCAGGCCCATGCTTTATACACTAGGCCACATGGCTTATTTCTTAATGATGTTCATCCTGTTCTTAGCTGAGCCAGGGACTAATTTTCCAGATATCCTGGAAGTCCAGATCCCAGAAAGAGGCACCAGTCCTTCCATTCTATCTGAATGCAAGGTCTTACTCTCCGGAATTATTAAAAAAACCCAACTTTACAAAATTTAGATCGATCAATAAATCAATGGTATTTATTGAGTGCTTACTATGTGCAGAGCACTTTACTAAAGTGCTTGGGAGAGTACAACACAAAAGAATTAGCTATGTTCCCTGCCCACAATGAGTTTAAAGTCCAGATGGTCACATCCCCTTCTCACACATATACTATTTTAGGTAGCAATACCAAGAAATATTTCAAAAACAGAATTTTAAAACCTGGGAGAGTTGACATGAGTTTCATCCAGACCAGCTCATGGCTCAGGTACCTGAGCAATGCAGAAAGCTCTCCAGACAGTTGGTTGAATTGCAAATTTAGCCTTCACATCTGGCAGACTACTCTCCCCATTCATTCATTCATTCATTCATATTTATTGAGCGCTTACTGTGTGCAGAGCACTGTACTAAGCACTTGGGAAGTCCAAGTCGGCAACATCTAGAGACGGTCCCTACCCAACAATGGGCTCACAGTCTAGAAGGGGGAGACAGACAATAAAACATGTGGACAACGTGTCACATGTCAACAGGTGCAAGTTGTCCGAATAAATAGAACGGACATGTGGCAGAGGCGGGATTAGAACCCAGCTCCTTCCGACTCCCAGTCCTGAGCTCTATCCACTAAGCTGCCCTGCTCCTCTGCAAAGGGGCCCTCTCTTGTGACCCTGCCCTCCAACTCATCCGGAATCTGGCTCCCACGATCCCCTCCACCTCCGCCCACCCCTCGCAGTCTTTTGCAGCTGTTCCTCTCCTCCGTCTTGCCCTCCTCGCGGGGAGTCCGGCTTCAGTGGTACATGGAATTGAGGTGAGGGGGAGCTTCTCTGGGGCCGGGAAGGGGCATGGCCGGGCATCTACAGGACTCCGTCCGCCGACTGCAGCAGTCCTGAACTCGGGAATGTCCTTGGATTTATGGCGTGGAGCGTCAGCCAACCCCAGAGAGGAACCAGAAATGACGGACACACCGCCTCTGATAGCGGGGCTCTGACCGCCAGCCTCCTGGGCGCTGGGGTCTAAATAATAACAATAATGATTGTGCTACTTGTTAAGCTCTCACTGCGTGCCAGGCACTGTAATAACAATAATAATAATAATGATGGCATTTATTAAGCGCTTACTTTGTGCAAAGCACCAAGTGCTGGGGAGGTTACAAGGTGATCAGGTTGTCCCACGGGGGGCTCACAGTCTTCATCCCCATTCTGTTCTAAGCACTGGGGTAGACACAAGATGGGGATCACGGTTTTAATCCCCACTTTAACGATAACTGCAGTATTTGCTAAGTGCTTATAATATGTCAGGCACTGTAATGAGTGCTGGGGTGGATACAAGCAACTCAGGTTGGACACAGTCCCTGTCCCACAATAATAATAATAATAATAATAATAATAATAATAATAATAATAATAATAATAATAATAACGGCATTTGTTAAGTGCTTACTATGTGCAAAGCACTGTTTTAAGCACTGGGGAGGATACAAGGTGATCAGGTCGTCCCACGTAGGGCTCACAGTCTTGATCCCCATTTTACAGATGAGGAAACTGAGGCCCAGAGGTGTGAAGTGACTTACCCAAGGCCGCACAGCAGACAAGCGGCAGAGATTAGAACCCCGGTCCTCGGACTCCCGGGCCTGTGCTCTTTCATTTATTCAATCAATCGTATTTATTGAGCGCTTACTGTGTGCAGAGCACTGTACTAAGTGCTTGGGAAGTACAAGTTGGCAACATGAAGAGATGGTCCCTACCCAACAACAGGCTCACAGTCTAGAAGGGGGAGACGGACAACAAAACAAAACATGTGGACAGGTGTCAAATCGTCAGAACAACTTTCCACCAGACTACGTCTGTCCCGAAGCTACTGTGGGAGAATGGGGTGTGCGCTCCAGTAGGAGCGGAGTGGGGGCTTTCAGCAAAGCGCGCCGAGACCCCCTCCCCAGCCTCTAGCTGCCTGATGCCCCTGTAGCTGGTCCCGGGCCTGCTCAAGGAAAAGATGGCGGGGCGGGCAAACCTCTCGTCACACGAGCAAGAGGCTCGGGGGGAAAACCACAGCCCCTCTCCGGCCCAAATGCCCCCTCGCCAGCCCCCAGCGAGCTCCTCACAATATTCAAAAACCTTCTGAAATCACATCTCCTCCAGGAGGCCTTCCATGATTAATCTCTCATCATCTCACCTTATTTCCCTCTCTACTCCCAGCCCAGCACTTTCATGTGTGACCCCCATACTTCCTCCAGTGGCACTTACATATGTATCTTTAAACTCTGTTGCTTCCCCCCTCCTTGTAATTTATTTTTGTGTGTCTCTTTCCCCACTAGATTCCTTGAAGGCAGGAAGTGTGTTTATTAGCTCGATCATACTCTCCCAACTGTTTAGTACAGTGCTCTGCACAAAGAAAGCACTCTATAAATATCAACAATTGATTGACTGGACCAGAAGTGCAAAAATCTCAGTGGCTGTTCAGTTCTAGAGGAGTACCAGGCCATGAGCTTGGAGAGGTCACACTAAATAGACAATGTGGGTGGTACTGAAACAAAACTTACCAAAGGCACATCTCCTCCAAGCAGCCTTCCCCGACTAAGCCCCACCTTTCCTTTTCTCCAACTCCCTTCTGCGTCACCCTGACTTGCTCCCCTTGCTTTTCTCCCCTCCCAGCCCCACACCACTTATGTACATATCCGTAATTTATTTGTTTTGTTGTCTGTCTCTCCCACTTAGTACAGTGCTCTACACACAGTAAGCACTCAATGAATATGATCAAATGAATGATTGTAAGCTCGTTGTGGGAAGGGAATGTGTTTGTTTACTGTTGTATTCTACTCTCCCAAGAGTTTACCACAGTGCTCTACACACAGCAAGCGCTAAATAAATACGATTGAATGAATGAATCAATGAACTTTCCTCCTTGACCAACCTGTCCTGAAATAGGGTCAATCATTCTTCAGGGGGTGTGAACCTGTGAAGGTTCTTAGGTGAGATTTTAGAAATCTAAGATACTGTGGTCAGCTAGGACATTTCCTCCAATCTACTTGTACTAGACCTACCTTCCCTTGTTATCAGATATTTATGCTACATTATCCACATACCTGCAAATACTTGTGATGGTTATTGGTGGGTTTAAATCTAAACACAGGGTTAATTGGGTCATGGGGATAGTTTGATGGCCAGCCGGTCTAGGTAATGGAGTAGGTGTCTCTCTTTTTTTTTTTTTACCAGAAAAGCCGTGGTTAGCTAATTCAATCCCATTTTTAGAGCATTTACTGTGTGTAAAGCACTGTACTAAGCACTTTGAAAGTACAATGCAGCAATAAAGAGAGACAACCCCTGCCCACAATGTGATAAGGCTTATGTTGTGGCTTTCCACTTATCCAATTCCCTTCTATGTAGCCTTTGCACCCTTTGCACCTTTTACTCACCCCTCCCTTAGTTCCATAGCACTCACATACATATCCACAATTATTTTGTTATTTATTTATATTAATGTCCGTAGCCCGCTCTAAACTGTAAGCTTGGAAATGTGTCTACCAACTCTGTTATGCTGTACTCTCCCAAGCACGTAGTGCAGTGCACCGTACAGAGTAAATGCTCAATAAATACAATTGATTGATAAGATGCAACAGTTCCTTTACCCAAAAGATCTTTCTTGAAATCTGCCATAGAGACTGTTTTTGGGTCTTCCTGAAGGGGCTCATTGGATCCTGAATAAATTTGTGGCATCTAAAGCCTTATGAAATGATTTTTTAAGGCAAGAAGTCACTTCTGTACCATCTGTGAAGTGAAGCAATTAAACATACATCAGTGGGATGAATAAAGAAGCAGCATAGCCTAGTGGATAAAGCATAGGCCTGGGAGTCAGAAAGACCTGGGTTCTAATTCCGGCTCCACCACGTGTATGTTGTGTGACCTTGGGCAAGTCGCTCAACTTCTTTGTGCCTCAGCTACCACACGGGTAAACCGGGGATTAAGACTGTGAGTCCCATGTGGGACAGGGACTGTGTCCAACCGGATTTGCTTCTACCTCCTCCGGCACTTAGTACAGTGCCTGGCACATAGTAAGTACTTAACAAGCACTACAATTATTATTATTATTGGGCTATTTCATTCCATTACTTTTTTCTTTTCCTGGAGATGCTTGGAGATAAATCCACTGCTGCTGAAGAATGATACAATGGCTGCCTCTGCACTCCGAACTTCTTCAGGTGGCAGAGCTCTTTGTTGACAGGGAAAGTGTCTGTTTATCATTATAGTGCACTCCTCCAAGCGCTAGTACTGTGCTTTGCACACAATGAACACTTAATAAATACGATTGAATGAATGAATGATGAATGAATGAAAGCAACTGAGCATGAGGTGATGATTTGGTGCATGTTTTGCAAACTGGTGCCACATGAAGAATCTCCAGGACGCACAGCCAGTAGCTCTGCAAGCAACTGTTCCCTTGTTGTTACTGCCAGGGCTTCCGTCTTGTGTTCTTTCCGTTCTTCCGCTCCTGGGTGTTTCCTTCCTGCTGTGGTTCACGGGACCAATTCTGGTTTAAAATATAAACACATCTTGAAAACCCAGAGGGCTGGAGATTGGTCAATATCACACACAAATAAATACGCAGTAATTGTCAGCCGGGTCTTTGTGTGTCAGGTGCAGTTATTGTGGCCACATTTATTGGCCAGTTAACAGCATTACTTGACTTTAGTAGTGGTAAATTGCCGCTGAATAGGTAATCACAATGTGTCACTGTGAAAATGTGATTTGAACTTTTATTACTTTACATTTAGTGAATTCCTCAGAAGGAAATGCACTAGCCAAATCAATCCCACACTACTCGAAAGGTTTAGGGCCCGTCTCTGGTTGAATAGCATTGCTTTTCTTGATCCCACTAGGATTTTAAAGTTCCCACTTCCTGATAAATCAAAACAGCCAAAGAAAAATGTGCCAGAAATGGAAGGGTCAAACTCAAATCCTCCCTGGGGGGCACTCACTATTTCCTGGGTCTGAGTTTCCTTGACAGCCTGGAGGCATGTGTTAAACTCGGAATTTTAGTTTTAATTCCTAGAGCCTGAGGGAAGGGAATTATTCCCTTTCCATACCCTTAGCCTCGCTTAGCTTTCACTTGTCATCTTTGTTTTTTCCCTCCTTCACATCAGGAATGTGGTTTATTTTAGCAGAAGGGGTTCACTACAAAGGCAGAGGGGCAAGCAGACAGAAAGACAAGGAAGCTGGACACAAAACCCCATTTTCCCATTGAGACACTATTTTGGAAAACTAGGTTTTTCAATCAGTTGGAACTAAGTCAATAGGCTCTTAAACTACAGGTTATTCAGCCAACAACAAATTGTCCCAGTACACAAATCCCAGGGTTCCACTGGAAACAAGACAGTTGAAGTCCAAATAACAATTCCATATTTACATCTGTATGTCAGCTGTTGGATGCCAGTCCTCTAGACTGTAAGCTCATCCTCTAGACTGTACACTCATCATCTAGATTCTATGATGGTCCTCTAGACTGTAAACTCATTTTGGGCAGGGAACATGTCCACCAAATCTGTTTTATTGTACTCTCCCAAAGTGTTTAGTACAGTGCCTTGCACCAGTAAAAGCTAATAAATATGACTGATTGATCCTTCCATATTGCCACCTCATTGTGTGTAGGGAACTTGTCTACCAACTCTGTTTTATGTATGCTCTCAAGAACGTAGTACAGTGCTCTGCATATAGTAAATGCTCAATAAATATGATTGATTGATTGATTGAATGGTGGTTCCATGGATGACCACGAAATCCTAAGTAACTTTACCAAAAGGAACAATATTAATCACACCTGGTACATAATAATAATGATAATTATAATAAATATGGTATTTGTTAAGCACTTACTATGTGCCAGGCACTGTACTACGTGCTGGAGTGGATACAGCAAATTGGGTTGGAGGGCTCATAGTCTTAATCCCCATTTTACAGTTGAGGTAACTGAGGCACAGAGAAGTCAAGTGACATACCCAAGGCCACACAGCAGGCCAGTGGAGGAGCCGGGATTAGGACTCATGACCTTCTGACTGCCAGGCCCATTCTCCATCTACTACACCATTCCTCAGGAAGTGCAAAGCAATTTAAAGAGAACTGATTTGATTATTTTAACCTGTTTGCCAGAAAGGTGGCAGTGATGGAGTCTCCCATTGGGAACAGTGGATGAGCGGGATGCACCCACCTACCCAACAGTATCTCAAGGAATCTCTTGCCTTCTCAATATCTATCCCCTCCACCTGTACCTCCAACCCCATCATTCCCACCTTGATAAAACTTCCCCTTCCCCTCCTCCCTCCCCGATGGCCATCTTTAACCATTCACTTTCCAATGTCTCCTTCCACACTGCTTTCAAATCTGCCTGTGTATCGCTTATTACAATATCCCCCACTTGACCCCAAGGTGCCCTGCAGTTATCGTTCCATCTCCCCCTACCATTTCTCTTCAAATTCCCTGAGTAAATTGTCTACACTTGCTTCTTCCACTTCCTTTCCTCAAACTCTCTTCTTGAACCCCTGCAATCCAGCTCCCCCCCCTTCCATGGAAATGGCCCTAAGATCACCCATGACCTCCTTCTTGCCGAATCCAATGGGCTCTACTCCATCCTAATCTCCCTTGACCTCTAAACTGCCTTTGACACTGTGGACCACTCCCTTCTCCTGGAAACACCATCTAACATTGGCTTCACTGACACTGTCCTCTCCTGGTTCTCCTCCTACCACTCTGGTCACTTCTCGGTTTCATTCATTGGTTCCTCCTTTGCCACCCACCCTCTAACTATGGAGGTCTCTCAAGGCTTAGGTCTGGGTCTCCTCTTGTTCTCCATCAGCATACTCTTCCTTGAAGAACTCATTCACACCCACAGCTTCCACTACCTTCTATACACAAATGATTCCCGAATCTACACTGATCCAAGCACTTATATCAAGCCTTGATTACTGCATCGGCCTCCTTGCTGATCTCCCTATCCAGTTCACTATTCTGCCCAGATCATTTTCTAAAAAATAATTCAGTCCACATCTCCCCACTCCTCAAGAATCTCTGGTGGTTGCCCATCTATCTACACATTAAATAGAACCTCCTTACCATTGGCTATAAAGCACATTTACTGTGTGCAGAGAACTACACTAAGTGCTTGGGAGAGTATATTAGGAGCTAAAGATATGATCATTGCCCTCAAGGGTCTTGCAGTATCATGGGAGGAGACCTGTTGATTTCCTACCAAATGATGGTAAAATCCATTCTCTAAAAAGAAAAAAAAATTCTCGAGGACAAAAATAATGGTCAGAGAAGGTAATCCTTTTGTAAGAAACAGTGTCACTAATGGGCAACTATTGCCCCAACAAACACTGGATGTAGAATAATCCAGTTTGTTGGGAGTCCTAAGTAATTATATAAAAAATGGATACTATCAGAGTATTACAGATTCCCTATGACTTAGGACATCAGACCAACAATTTGAGACCTATGATCCTTGATGATGTCACAATACCTTCAAGTTATTTTAAGGACTTTTATCTTTCACTTGAGAATTTGCAAATATTTCAAATATGCACAATTGTGAAAGGAATATAAAAAAAGGAAATCATGTCTGCAGCCTTCAAAGAGGGAGAACTTCCACTGAACTTCAGCAGCATTCTTAAATTCAGCAAGAGGATTTAGAGCAGAGGCCAAGAAAAGGGTAAGATTTTTCTGAGGAAAGGAAGTGGAAGAAGACTGGGGGTCATGGTGGACTAGAAGCCGAATCTGAGTTGGCAGTATAGTTTTAGTATTAAAGAACCGACTTGGTACAGGAATTCAGCAACTAGGAAAGAGCTGAGAGCAATCTATCTGCTAGACTCTTCCCTTATCACACTTTCAGCTTAGTTCTGGTTCCAAACTTAAAAATAATGTAGAGGAACAAGCGGCCTCTGGTAAAATGGATAAAAATGAATAAATGAGACCAATATGTTTTTGTTCAACCAGGAGAAAAAAAGGCTGAGGTGAATTCATAAATTCTTCAAGTCTCCAAAAGGGTTTGTTTGTGGGGAAGATGGATACCAGTTCTTCCAAAAGGAAGTGTTTGCTTCTTGTTTTCTTTGTGACTTTCGGCAAGTCACTTAGCTTCTTTATGCCTCAGCTTCCTCATCTGAAAAATTGGGATTCAATACCAACTTTCCTCTGCCCTTAGACTATTAGCCCAATGTAGGACAGAGACTGTGTCCAATCATCAGTACTTAGTACAGTGTTTGACAAATAGTAAACACTTAAATGCCACAGTTACTAACAAAGATTTCGGCTGACATGAGGGAGGACTTTATGACCACCTGGGTGGTAAAACCAGGCCAGATATTTGGGTCTCCACCCTTGGAAGGCTTTCAGACATCCTCGTGTCCTGGATGGTTATCATTCACCAAGGCAGGGGCAGGATCAGATTGTTCCCTAGCGCACTCTTTTTTTGTCTGGTTGTTTTTATTATATTTGTTAAGCACTTACTATGTGCCAGGCATTGTACTAAATGCTGGGGTAGATACAAGCTAATCAGGTTGGGCAGTCTTAATCCCAACTTTACAGGTGAGGTAACTGAAGCACAGAGAGGTTTGGTGACTTGCCCAAGGTCACACAGTAGACAAGTGGCAGAGGCCAGATTAGAATCCAGGTCCTTCTGACTCTTAGGCCTGTGCACTTTCCACTGGACCACACTGCTTCTCTTCTAGCTCCTTGATCCTGTGATCCCAGCTCTATATGTCTGCGAACAATAAAACTCCTCTCCCTTCCCCAGAATTAGTCTCCCATTCTAAGGCTGAGGTATATGGATCCAGGTGTATCTCATCTTATCCTGTGATGCTTTGTACTGTTGGTCTGGGCCACAGTTTACAGGTACAGAAATTGAGCTGGAAGTGCAAGATCTGGAATCTGATGCTTAAGAGGGCTTTGGCAGAGCATGGCCTCCAATGACTGAATTTAGTAAGCCAAACCCATGCCTACCCAACCCGGAGAGTGATATTCAAAGATCATTGGCCTTTTCTTGCCTCTTCCAGCCACATCGGGGAACATGTAAAGACCGGTATAATATTAGCACAAAGTTTAAAAGACTGCAAGTAATTTTATTAAGAAAATTTTTATGCTCATAAAATGTTTTAGAAAATATTTCTCTTCCAACAATCTGAAGCTCTAAAGCTGGAATACTGGATTGCAGTGGATGTGGAAGATTTGTTTTTTCCTATGACAGCAGTAACTTCCTGAAGCTGGAAATGTTTTCCAGATAAGGCAGTGTCTCTCTGCCATAGCTGTGGAAGTGGTTACTGATCAAAATAATTCATTTCCAGGAGTGTACTAAGGTGGCAAGTTCCAAAATTAGAACCCTCTCTCTGTCCCTTATGAATATAACTTCTCTGGTGAAAAGGAAACAAAGGATCCTATATTAAAACATTTTAGAGTGTGTCTGTGTGTGAGAAAGAAAGATAAGGAAACCCATCTACCACCTCTGTTGTACTGCACTCTCCCAAGCACTTAGTACAGTTCTCTGCACCCAGTAAAGGTTCAATAAATACCACTGATGACAGGAAAAGAGAGTGGGAGAGAGAAGGAGATAAAAGACAGATGTGGGTCCATCATTTGCCCTGTGTTGCTTTCTTTTCCCAGGACCCAAATGATTCTGCACACAAGACTCCTGGCTGTCACACCCAGAAAGTGTGAAATCATCCTGAAATTTACTTTCCAGCCTAATGCAAACTGCCCAATGCTCATGAGGTGAAATGTTAGGGCTCCAAATCATTTGGGCATGGGAGTCCAAGACCTTTCAGAGATACATCCAACTCCCTCCAGTGTGGGAACATAAGGGAAAGCAGCTCTCACCTATGTCCTTTCAATTGATCATATTTTTCAATCCATCAGTTGTATTATTGAGTCCTTTCTGGTCTGTTCCCTGCTGGAAAATATTATTATTATTATTATAATCATTAATATTACCACGAAATATCAACACCAGCAATTATTACCACCAATATTATTATTAATAACACCAATATTATTATTAATAACAACAGCAGTAACAATTTTTAGCACTATGTGCCAAGCACTGTGCTAAGCACTGGGGTAGATACAAAATGATCAAATTGGGCACAGTCCCTGTCCCACACTGGGTTTCCAGTCTAAGGGGGAGGGAGAACAGACATTCAATCCTCACTTCAGAGATGAGGCACAGAGAAGTTAAGTGATTTGCCCAAGGTCACACAGCAGGCCAACAGTGAAATCAGGATTAGACTCTGGTTCTCCTCCCTCTCAGTCCCACACTCTTTCCACTAGGCTATGAATACCATCAAGCGCTTCTCCATTTCTGTCCCCGGTAAGAAACTCCCCAATCTGCCATCCCCCAAAAACCCCACAGAGGCAGGACAGATATATTTTCTTTTCTTTATTAGAAAGAGACTTATACAATATAGCAGTCTCTCTCTCTGCATTACTTTACAACTTTTTCTTTCTTTTCTTGCTCAGAATACTGTACAGCTGACACACACACACAAAAAAAAACCCAAGGGAAGAAAAACATAATACAAACTGGCATACTGAATCAAAACAAGATCATAGGAAATAACAAGCAGAGTGAAATGTCTGTCAATGGTTTTAATTACATACAAACAATATAAATAAAGCATCATTAAGTCATTGTAAAACATAAACTTGCTGAATGAGGTAACAGAAAAACAACCAAAAAACAATTTTTTTTAATAATTTCCACATTGCTTTTTCATCATTTATACATTACTATTTACAGAAACTGAAAATCTTGCTATAAAGTCTGTTGTGTGCTAGGCAATTCCTGCCACAGCCCAAGAATACATCTCAGGCATCATCATTCACCCACTCCCTTTCCTCCCTTAAGAAATGTCCCATTGCTACAACATACAAATGAATGAGATCAGCAGAATGGGAACAAACAAATGAAAAAGTGGAGTTGGATGGTGGATGGGTATGAAACTACAAATTCAGAATGGATGTTCTAGAGACCGATGGTCTTTACAACGGAAAGGCTCTTCTTCCCCAGGCTGGTTGCGCTCAGTGATACCATCCCTCTGAAATGCCCCTGGAATGGGTGCTAGGGTGAAAGCAGTAAGTGGTTCAGATCCCATTTGGTTTTTCGGGCTCGTGGGCTCCACACCAAACTGGGGAACAGGGGAGACTGGACCGGTTCAACCCTGGTGCAATGGAACAACTGCCCTGGGCTCTGTGGGTACTGGTGTTGGGCTGAGCAGCTCCTGGAAGTTCCTCTATTTCCATCTCTTTATTCTAATTGGTTAATAGCCAAAAAGCCACTTGGAGACAGAGAAGAGAGCGACTCTTTAGCATGGATCCAATTAGAGTGAGGAGATGGAAAGCAACTTCTGCTCCCTCAAACCTCCTTGCCACTTCCCCTCTCAAGTTAGCTCCTGAGGGGCCTTAGGGTGGGCCCTGCCTGGTCCTCCGACACTTCTCAATCCGGAATTTGGGAAGGGAGGTGATCATGACTCTCTGCAAGTGAGTATGTAAAACAGAGGGCACTTCCTGGGATTATAACAAGGGAACTGCTCTCTTACAACTTACCAGAAAGCTGCAGTCCACCCTGTTCCCTCCTGAGTTGCCACCCTCCATAATCAGTGGAGAACCAGCCGCCTCTCCAGTAAGGATGGACCCTCAGAGCCCCAGTGGCTTTTCTCACCTTCATACAATAACACAAGTCTCTCTAAGCCTCTCCAGGTGTCAGACAAAATCATGGGGAAACAAAAATCCCTGCACATTCATGCTAACATCCCAGTACATTCAATCTATGTTAACACTCAAAAAATAACAATTTACCAGTTTTTATCCACTATTCAATTAATCAGAGGTCCTTCCACTTCCACAAAAGAGATGGCTGTGCTTTAAGAGGACTTTAATTGCTTCTCCCTGTGGGTTAGTATCGGACACACTGATGGCTGTTTTCTGAAGGCCTGAAATCATTCAGATCACCAAACATATAGGGCGAGAGGGAACACTAGTGATGCTTTTCATATCTTTGAGGAAGTATGTCTTTTCAGCTCAAGGTGCAGATTCAAAAAACCCCAAACCTCAAGCAGTTTCTCTCTGTGCCTTTCATATCCAATGAGTAGCTAGTGCCCTTCACCTCATCAGCTTGGTTTTCATGCCCCTCCACCAGTTTTGATAAAAACTGATGCCAATAAACATGGATTAGGGTAAGCAAGGCAGGAGAGTTAATTTTCCTAGACTAACCGCTATTACTCAGGGTCTTTTTGCACCCTTAGTCTACACCTCAGTCCCCTCCTCTTCCCTCCCCCGCACCCCAAATAACCCCCAACACACACACACACACACACACACACACACACACACAAAAAAAAAAAAAAAAAAAAACCAAAAACAAACAAACAAAAAAAACACTCTCTCTTCCACAATTCACTGACCGGAATGTAAGAAGGAAGACAGGGAAGGACCGACTGAATGCACTACTAGCCTGGCCACCACTTGAGAATTTTTATACACCTTCCACTAAGGGTATTTCTGAACATTTCTATGTACAAACATTAAACAAGAGGCAGTAGGACCTAACATTTTCTTCATTATCCAGAAAACATGACCACTAAACCTTATCAAGGCAATCAGGTTCTCTCAGAATCAGCTTCTAATTGTGCCATTTCTTTTCCTTTCCCATGGATTTCCTATTTGTTCTTGAACTGCTAAGCTTCCCATCCTTCCAAGTTCTTGACAATATATGATTCGGCTCTGTATAACCCTAAAACCGGTTTATGCTGGGCTCTGCCCAACCAATGGCCTAATATTGAAACCTGGGTGGTTTGCTTACGGGATTTTAAATAAAGGGACCCTAAAGATTTTTTATACTTTCGCCTCCTACTCCAATATCTTGCTCATCTGCATCTCCCAGACCACATATAATTATGGGATTGTTCTAAGTAGAATATGAATATTTTTAGTTCATGTCTCATTTGATTCAGCCCTCAAATTATTGGCTACCACCAGGTTAGGCCAAGATTGAGAAAACTAATTGTGGACAGTATTACGAATGCTCTTATCAATGGACCTTGATCGATACCTTGCAAGTTTGATTCCAATTCTGGTACAATATAGTCTTTAGTCCCAGAGAAGCCCTGATCAGTGTTTAGAGTTTTTCTAAACAAGCTGCAAAACTGCCCCAAAAGTACCTTAAAATACTGAACCTTCAATCTTCATTGCTTGCCTGTCTGTTCACACAACTGCACCTGCTGGGTTTATTCATTTAAGCTCATTTTCCATGAATGGGACCGACAGAAAATAAAAGAGAATGGGCCCTCACAAACTCAGGTCAATGTTATCACCTGAGAGAAAAGTTTCTATTATTTCAATGACTTTTTTGGTTTTTAATGAATTCTGCTGTAGAAATGTTTAAAATTTAAACAATTTTACTTTCTTTCTCCTGGGGAGGTAGGGTATAAAAGGAGCCTACAAAACACACTTTCAAAGTCAAAATTGGTCATGGAAATTAAGAGCTAGGGTTCCTATGGTTTTTGGGCAAAAAGAACTGTAACCTGAAAGTCTTTCCAGAAGAGCCTACAGAAACAAATTCTCACTAACCTAAGGATCTGAACTTTGGTTACAAACAAAAGAATAAAGCGATGGCCTAGGGAAATTTAGAGGCCTGACAAAAATTAAGGCATCCAAAGGCTCACAAGTCAATCAATCAATCAATCAATCGTATTTATTGAGTGCTTACTGTGTGCAGAGCACTGTACTAAGTGCTTGGGAAGTACAAGTTGGCAACATATAGAGACACTCCCTACCCAACAGTGGGCTCACAGTCTAAAAGTCCCCATATTTCAAGGACAAACTTTACTCTATTGTGAGGTGAAAATGTTTTGTTCCAAAGATGATCTAGATGATCATCAGAAATTTTATTCTTTTTATTTTTCCCCTGGAGACAGAGATGCAACTAAGTTTGGTAGGAGGTTTTCAAGTTGTTTCTTTCTCTCATCTCTCAGAAGATAAAAGTGGCAGATGATACTTTTCTGGCCCTGATGAAAATGATCTCAGTACACTGCATTCTTTCTTTGGGGACCACATTGATTATATCTGTCTAAAACCTGGTCTCACATTTCCACCAAGTCTCCTGCAACTGAAACTCTGCCTTCCTAGAAAGCAGCATCATTTGGGTAATAGGCAGCAAGGGAGGAAAACCACATCCAACTGGGAAAAAACAAATCATGGGTCAATTACCGGAGCTGCAGAGCTCACCTTTCTCTACCTCGACTCTTTCTGTTCAGTAGTTAACCTGCTCCCTCCTGAAAAAAAAACTAGCTACTGAATTGATGGCTCTGGGTTTGAAACTTACTAAGGGATCCTGTAATGGCTTCCCAAAGAAAGAAAAGTGCCAAATTCCAATTTGAAAAGTAAATACTGGCCTAGATCACTCAATGAGGAAAAAGCAAATGCACAAGATCTTTTACCTTTTCAACCTTAATTTGTGGGAAAGGTAAGAAATCAGAGAGGGTAGAGACCAGTTACATTAGAGTTGGCTAGAAGAAACAGATATAGAAATCATATATATATACATACATATATACTATATACTATATGTATATAGTATTTGGGGATAGGAGGAAAGCTGGAGATTTATGTCTTCTCTACATTTCTCCTGGTATTTCTTATTAACTTCTTTTCAATTTTTTAATTTGCTCATAACATGCTTGATAGGTGTAAACACAAAGGCAGGTGGGCTCTGGAGAAACTCACTTCAAGAGGAGCTAACAGCAACAGCGAGGAATCGAGAGAGGCACAAAGCTGAATTAGTTGTAAGCTATTGCGCATATCAACCATACCCACAAAGTCTGGGTTTCAAATGCATTCTTACTCCTTTGGAGACCCTGCAGTCAGAATGACAAAGTTTTCTCTTACACAATTACCGCCAGCTTCTTTCACTTAGCAAGATCTCCTCTTCCCTACCAGAGAGGTGGTGGGTTTGTCCTTTCCTTTTTAGATATAACTAAGATGGTTCTCAGGACGTGGACTCCTGCAACAAATCCAACACTCACATCTCTGAGGTGAAATGAAAACTTGTCAGCTCCTCCTCTACTTCCACATCCAGCAATCTCCCTATCCTCTCAAATAACTACCGACTCTGGTGAATTTACTGGAATCAAATGACTAAACTAGCAACGGGTCAAGATTGTTCAGTACATTTCCTCCCATGGCTCAATTCTTTCAGGACATCATTTTAAACGGATATGACCTCTGCATTGTCTTTCTACAGCATGTGAATGTTGAAATGGGTGTTTTACTGGGAGATGGAATACTAGATCTATTCACAAGAGAGTCATTAGAAACAAAACTCAACTCCTGGCACCAAAAGAGAGGGACAGAGAAAGGCAGAGTATTGTTAGGTCTCTCTAAACCTATTGGAGTTTCCTACTCATTAGTTTTGTAATCTATCCATTCCAAGATTCCACTTTTTTCTCTGTTTACCCTCCTTCAGAGGGTAATAAAGACACAACAATTTCTGGGTCAAGGAGGCTAGGAACTAGCGGCAAGGCCAGACCACCGGTTTTCTCTCTACTTGCAGATAAAACCTGCTGTCTGCAAAAATCCATTCAATTAACCATTAACATGACCAAGGTCAAATAACACTTGCCTAAGCATAACTACCACTGTTCTGCAGATTTCAAGATCAAATTCAGGAAGCGGGTCTTTTTTTTTGGCGGGGGGGGGGGGGATTCTTTTTCAGAAAATTCTGTTTCATGTTTTTCTGTTTGCTCCTTGTTGAATCTTTCCTAGAGTAGGCTGTGCTAGATCATGACACCCCAAGTTGTAGCTGGTTGCCCCATCTCCTTACTCTTAAACAACACAGATCAGCCATGAAATTACCATTTAAAATCCGTCTCATCCACCGCCAAACACTGAATATTTCCATGCCTGAGCCAGATACGCATGTCTCTTGCTGCTTTTGTGCTACACAACATTAAAATAGGAATGGTCAGCTCTGGGAATAAAGACACTCCGATTTTGTAAGTGCCAACATACAGCTGCTTAGAATTGACATAGCCTTTTAAAGAGAGACTCTTTGAAACAGACTCATGGACTGAAGTTATTTGAGAGATGTGAGCTCAGGAATCCAGGCTTCCTCTCTGTGTACATCAGCAAATTTAATGCAGCATAAAGTGTACATCTCCTGGCCTTAGTCAAAGGGAGTATGGTGGCTTATGGTTTTGGTAGAAGAAATGTGGAACTCAGTCTGTGGTCTTGGCAGGCTAAATGAAAAAAGAAACCCTTTTGGAAAATTATGCAACACACATTAATATATTCATACTCCCAGAAATGCTCAACGCAACCCTAATAAGGAATGACTCTTTCTTCACAGGGACGATTTTGCGTTAAGTAGACTAATGGGACAAAAAATAATTTAGGATTTTTCATTTTACCATTTCAGAGTACACTTTACAAAGGCTACTTTAGGAGTGTGTGGAAGCATAAATGACAGTTACTGGATTGGATCTTAAAATAATTTAAAAAAATACAATGAAAGTCTTTTCCATTCATATTTAAAGTAAGTGTCCCACAACAAATCCTGGACCTAGGCTACTAGTGGAAGAAGAATGCAAAGCCTCATCAGGGTGCTCAAAATTGCATACTTCACACATTTTCCCTGGATTGCTTGGAATTTTGATAATTTCTCTGGACCACCCACCCACCTCCCTTTATTATTTAAAGGTGAAGATTTTATTTGAAATGGTGGTCCACTTAAAATTCCATTCCATCTTCTCTTTATTCCTTTTATATTTTATTTAATTAAAAAAAGGAAAGGGAGAAAAAATAGCCGCAGTTCTGCAACACCGAAATCCTGTGAAATATAGGAATGTGAGCAAACAATTTTTTAAAATTACATGCCAAATGCACCTAATTTTGCATAATTGTTTTTGTTCTCTAATAAAGACAAGGAGCCCATGACCCCAACTTGTTCTATGCTTCATACAAACAATCTCCTCTTATGGTTGAAGCCCTGATGATATGTTTTGCTGAGCTGGATTTCCCACTTTATGAAAGATGACAGAAGACATCATCAGCTGAATAGTTTTGAATGTCAAACCACATATTGAAATGGGCAACATATTGGCCACCATCCTCATTCTTTCCACCAGGCAGTTGGATCTGCAGAATAGCCAGTGAGGCAGTGCAATCATGGCCTATCTTTGCAAAGCACATAGGGTTAGTTTTAGGTTCATTTTTTGTTCACCTTGTGGCCCTTTGTGTGTAGCATCTAAAATATGCTTGCACTGCCTAAAGAAACACATCTTCCCCTTTCCTTTTCTAACATGCCTCAGTACCCTTTTTTTGGAATCGAAGTGTGTCACCATCTTATTCTGATATGTTTTTTCAAGATGTACCTCAAATAATGTGGAAAGTGTTTGCCGCTGGGAAGCTTTTCCATGTACAAAGATCTGTAACCTTCTGATCCCAACTTCTTTGACATTATTAGTCCACAACCAATGCAGTTTATAAATTAACAAAGGTGTCATTTGTCTGTACAAAAGTCAATGCATATTTATGAACTTTTAAAAATTCAAACAGATTTTACACATATCTCATCTAAAGACACAATACAAAATCTGTATAACTTAGGCAATGCAGCACAAAAATGACCAAAAATTCAACACATTCACCTTGGCAAAATGACAGAACATATCTCTTGTGGCTGAAAAAAGGAGCCTTTTATTCATTTATTTACTTTACTAAATGTACTTGAAATGTTATTGTTAGCAGTATTCATTATTCCTTTTCTGTAGTTCATAGTTACTCTTATTTATTTTTTCCATTTTGTTGTTACACCAAGGAGACTGCAGTCAAATAACACTCAGCAACTGGTTTTCCCTCTTTGGACTGAAAAATTAAACAGATACTAAATTATGACAGTGAATTTAGAAAGGAGGCTCCAAGGGCTCGAAAGAACATGTCTGAGATAATATGATGCTTCTAAGAATATTGCAATCACATCCAAGCAATCACCGAAGCGTGCCGCGTAACTACCTCCTCAGCTAATATGCTTTTTTCTCCGTGATGACTAATCATGTTCTATTAAACAGCGGTAATGCTGGAAGAACTCAACTATACAAGTGTAATGAAGCCAGTATTCTCCCTGGACAGATTAGCTACAACTGATTTGACACATACCATCATAGGAGCTTCAAACCTGACAAACTCTGTGCTTGCTTCTGATTTATGCCGTCAAGCTCTTCGGAGAAGAGAATGAAGCCAAAGTGTTCTGTTTGGTAGAGGTGAAATGTACTGATGTGCTTAACTGCCAGTTAAGGAAAGTTACCATTTCTCTTTCTTCTCCTCTACCCGCATCCCCCCGTCCCTCCCCCGACACTTGTAGAGCTCCCAGCTCCAGGTGACCAGGCAAATGGTCCCATATGTGCGAAAATCAGAATGTGGGACCTCTCCATTCCCCCCACCTCCCCACCCCCTTTCAGTGTTAATCATACGGGATCTTTAGAAAGATGAAGGGATTCTGCAACTCTATCTCCTCCGCTTCCTCATCTCTTCACAATTGTCCATAGTGGCGACTCTATTCTGCTTGGTGGGGAGGGCTGAGGGGAGAGAGAGGTGGGGAGGGAGGCCAGGGAGGTGACATGAGACTCACAAGTTGCAACAGCAAAGAGAAATGGAGCAATGCGGCCGCCGATTTTATTTGCGTCAGCCAGTCGGTGATCCCACTGCTCAGATGATGGTGGGCATCCGTCCACTGCTGTTGTTTCTGTTATTGTTCTTCCTGGACAGGTTGGGAGTTGCCATGAGGGCAAAACGCTCATCAGGACAGCCATATTGCAGGAGAATGTCAATGCACTCTTGACTTGTGGCTTGCCTGGCGTAGGCCAGAGCTGTGTTTCCGTGGGCATCGCGGGCCATGACGTCGACACCATACTGTGGAGACAACACACTCCTTTTACAAAGAATGGAATCAAAAACGCTAGAGACCTGGCAGAGCTGGAGTGAGGGTAAGGAACTAAACTTTAAAATAATAATAATAGTGATAATAATGATATTTGTTAAGTGCTTACTATGTGCCAAGCACTGTTTTAAGCACCAGGGCAGATACAAGGTAATCAGGTTGGACACAGTCCCTGTCCCACATGGGGCTCACAGTCTTAATCCCCAATTTACAGATGAGGTAACTGAGGCACAGAGAAGTGAAGTGACTTGCCCAAGGTCACACAACAGACAGGTGGCAAAGCTGAGACTAGAACTCATGCCCTCTGATTCCCAGGCCTGTGCTCTTCCTATTAGGCAAGTGGGCAGGGAACCTGTCTATCAACTCTGCTATATTTACTCCAAGCGCTTAGTACAGTGCTCTGCACATAGTAAACACTCAATAAATATGATTGATGGCAGTTAGCTCCATGACCACACCTAGGTCAAGAATGTAAAACTCTCTCCCAATGACCCTAGTCAATGGCCACTAGATTGTTAGCTTCTTGAGGACTGGGATCATGCCTACCAACTCTTTTGCACTGAACTCTCCCAAGTGCTCTGCATATAATAAGTGCTGGTATTTGTTAACTGATTACTATGTGCCAGACACTGTACTAAGTGCTGGGGTAGATACAAGCTAATCAGGTTGGACACAGTCCATTTCCCAAGTGGGGTCCACAGTCTTAATTCCCATTTTCCAGATGAGGTTACTGAGGTACAGAGAAGTTAAATGACTTGCCTGAAGTCACACAGCAGACAAGTGGTAGATCTGAAATTAGAACCCAGGTCCTTCTGACTCTGGTGCTCTATCCATGATGCTTCTCAGTACCACTGATTGGAATTGGGAGATGTCAGGAATCCAGGTTCTTGAATAAAGGAAGCTTGAACACACCGTACAGTTTTTCCATATCAGCAAAGAGCATTTCACATAGTAATTCTAGAATTAGGTTCCTAATTTTTAAAATGGAAAAAAAAATCTTTCCATTCCTCAGGCTCTGCCTAAACAGATCTCCTGGGGAGGTGAGCTCCTTGAGGGCAGGGATCTTGTCTTTAATTTCCAGAGTACTCACCCAAGCACCTTATATGGTGCATCCAATAGGTACATAGTCAGTTTGATTTAATCAAATTGAGTATCTGCTGGATGGAAAAATGGTGGCTGATGCGAGACCCCAAGGGGCAGTGTTTGGGCACTGTTACACTGGGAACCACAGCTGATCTTTCTGGTGAAATCATGCCATGGATCCCGCAGCTGGAGAACTGATTTGCTGCACTCAGGCCAATTAGTTTGGAGTGATTTTCTCCAGGCCCCAGTTTTTAGGGCCCAAAATGGGCTGGGGTGAGCTGCCTTGAGTCAGGTAGGAGACTGTGAGATGCATGAAATGGCACTGCTGCATCTTCTCCTTCCCTCCAGCTCTCTCAATCTGAATCCCCAGAGCGCACCCAATCCAGTCCTGCTCTGGGACACTGGCATTCTTGTTCTGGTGATGATAGTGGGCCAACCTCAACTGCTGCTGTTGGAGATTAGTGGCAACCACTCGGGACTGAAACCTTCTAGCTAAACAGGAATGCTATTCCTTTTTTTTTTTAATGGTATATGTTAAGTGCTTATTATGTGCTAGGTACTGTTACTAAGCACTGGGGTAGACAAAAGCTAATCAGGTTGGACAAAATAATGGTATATGTTAAGTGCTTATTATGTGCTAGGCACTGTTACTAAGCACTGGGGTAGACAAAAGCTAATCAGGTTGGACAAAATCCATGTCCCACATGGGGCTCACACTCTTAATCCCCATTTTACAGATGAGGTAACTGAAGCACAGAGAAGTCAAGTGACTTGCCCAAGGTTACAAAACAGATAAGTGGCAGATCTGGGATTAGAACCCAGGTCCTTCTGACTCCCAGGCTTGTGCTCTATCCCCTAAGCCACACTGCTTCTCAGTTATTCAGTCAGTAGGGCAATGAGTCTTGTCAAAGCTGCTCTCAGGCATCACACCGGGAACTCTTTTTTATGGTATTTATTAAGCATGTACTATGTGCCAGGAACTCTACTAAGCGCTGAGGCACTGTACTAAGCACTATTCCTTCTGGACCACTGGATTTGGGTAGCATGGTCTGATTCCTGGCATATTCTCCTGATGCTTGTCCTGGAACGTGTCAATATGGACTTGAAAATAATAACAATTGGCTAAATCACAAACTCTTGACTAAACCAAGCCAAGCCAGAAAGATCATTTCTGAAATTTCAGAGATGGATTAATGATTATACTTAGTACAGTGCTCTGCACACAGTAAGCGCTCAATAAATACAATTGAATGAATGAATGAATGAGTAATAATTATGGCATTTGTTAAGTATTTACTATGTGCTACTCACTGGATTATTTCTGACTTCTCTGAATGACAAAAAAGGCCTAGATATTTTGATTATGGGAAGCTTGGCCTACATTTTTGTCATTATTCTCATGAGTCAAAAAAAAATTAATGATGGAATTTTTTAAAAAAACAAAATAAGAGAAATTGGATTGGGACCTGAAATGCATCTTTGTCAGACAGCCCGGGAGAGAAAAGGTTTGGCTCCAGAGATGAAGTTTTAGGAAGCTGATAGCAGTAAAAACTGGCATTAACGAAAACTGCTTTTCAACTTTTAACTTGAGCACGCCTCATTAGCTGCCTCTTCCCCTTTAACATTCCTCTTTTAGTGTCCGGCACTTTCGAGCCAGAGGCTCCAGGATTCATTAGGAAGGCAGGGCTAGCATTTAAAGTAGACTACGAATTTCAGATTTCATATTGGTTAGAAGAGGGGAGGGCAATGGGTGTTTAGCTACCCACAAAAATGTGGCTGATGGATTTTTACCATTTTATAGGAAAGAAACAATAATTTTTGGGGAGCTGAAGATTTTAGGTATCTCCTCGTCTCTCTAGCCCCCCCATTACATATCTCTCTGTCATCTGTCTATCTTCAGCTTTCTTCCCCCTTCTAGCTGTATGAAAGTTTAGGCAGATGGAAAGGGGCAGGGAAAAGGTTGAGGAGCAGGAGAGGGGAAGGGCAGAAAAGGAAGAATAATAATAACTGTGTTATTTGTTAAGTGTTTACTATGTACCAAGCACTGTTCTTAGCGCTGGAGTAGATACAAGGTAATCAGTTTGGACATAGTCTCTTGTCCCACATGGGGCTCACAATCTTGATCCCCATTTTACAGATGCTCAGGCATCAGAGTGGCTCAGAGAAATTAAGTGACTTGCCCAAAGTCACAAGCAGAAATGTGGCAGATTCTGGATTAGAACCCATGTCCTGTGACTCCCAGGCCTGTGCTCTTTCCACTAGGCCATGGTGCTTCTCAAGGTCAGGGGGCAGAGAGGTGTAAGGTGGGAAAAGGTGAAAGGGGCGGGGGGAAAGGCAAAGTGGGGAAAGGGGAGTAAGGAGAGAGAAGTGTGGCAAAAGAGCAAAAGGCACAAGTCACTTTTCTTTGCTTCTGCATTGGCCCGGTTGTGACCCAGCTCAGGATGGTATTTGTTAATGATGGTATTTGTTAAGTGCTTACTATGTGCCAGGCAGTGTACTAAGCACTGGGGTGGATACAAGCAAATCAAATTGGACACAGTTTCGGTCCCATGTGGGGTTCACAGTCTCAATCCCCACTTAACAGATGAGGTAACTGAGGCCCAGAGAAGTGAAGTGACTTTTCCAAGGTCACAGAGCAGCCAAGTGGCAGAGTTAGGATTAGAACCCATTACCTTCTGAATCCCAGGCCCGTGCTCTATTCACTATGCCATGTTGCTTCTCAGGGCTGCTTGTATCTTTATTACCTCCAGTGGAATCCTTGGGTGAACTGCCACATCCAGGGCTGAATTGTTGTCAGAGACACCAGGCGGTAACAGTGGCAACCTGGCCCCAAAAGGGCCACTTCACCCAGGTATATGGTGGCAATCTGGTCACTGCCCAACCAGCATCGGTTATCGCTGGGACTGTGAATTCTAGACACTGTTTTTCAGAACCTTCTAGGCTTCTCTGAGCCTTCAGCAGGTCACACCCTCTCTCCCCATGAGCTCTGTTCACTTTGTTCTCAGCTCTGGGTTCAGGCCACCTCTGCTGCTCAGTTCAGGTTTCTTGCTTCGCTTCTCTCCCTCTTCCTGCCACCAGTCAGGAGTGTGGTGGAGGGTTGTCAATTACACGTGTGGTGCTTCCCAAAGTCACCTCCAAGGGGCACTTACCCAAATTAAGAGTTGAACTAAGACAACGTTCCCCTTTCGGCAGGCCAAATGGAGAGCGGTACGCCCGTCCGCCTCTCCGCAGGTCTCGTTCACTTCTTCCCGGGAGCCGTGGGCGAGGAGCAGGATGACCGTCCGTAAATCTTCATCGGCAGTGGCTCTCAGCAGGTGCTGGCCCAGGGACAGGTCCATGCAGGGCAGTGGGGCGAGGAAGAGCTTCTGTTCATACTTTGCCCGGATCCAACGTTCTTTTTCTTCCCTGAAAAAAAAATCAGAAATGGCTCATTCAAAATGGTCTCAGTATCTCAGAGGAAGTGCCATAAAAGTTAATGTTGATAAATCTCAACTCATGGGTGACAGGGGGTCCTTTGCTGATGAGGAGATCAGGGTTCAAATGGCATCCATGTTCTACACCAGGATTAAAGGGCATTAAATGGAGGTAATTCATTTGGATTCATCATCTGGGTGGGCTCACCCAATGCAATGCTTCATGCTACTTCCGAGGATTCACCATGGGACTGGGAGGCAGAGGACCTGGATTCTAATCCTGGCTCTGCCACTTGTTTGCTGTGTTGGCTTTTCTGTACCTTAGTTTCCTCATCTGCAAAATGCTGTTCTCCCTCCCAATTAATCTGTAAGCTCCATGTGGGACCTGATTAGCTTGTATCTACCCTAGCACTCAGTACAGTGCTTGGCACGTAGTAGGTGCTGAATATATACCACAATTATTATTATTATTATTGTTATTGCTGCATTAGTGACACCAAAATATACCTTGTAAGAGAAGCAATAGAGGATTTTGGGCCAACTCAGAAATGCCCAATGTGGTGGCTGGGCATAGTTTTCTCTGAGTGCTCAGAGTTCCCTAGGATTATAGCCTTTATGAGACCAAGAGCAATACACAGTCCTCGAACTGCTCTCATTAGGTCCAATAGAGGAGTATCTTATACTGCCCAAAGGGTTGTGGAATCCTTACTGAGTGCTCCAGGCTGCGAAACAGCTCAGATGTTGGGCATGCTACTCCCCTCCTCAAAAATCTCCAGTGGCTACCAGTCAACCTATGCATCAAGCAAAAACTCCTCACTCTTGGCTTCAAGGCTGTCCATCACCTCGCCCCCTCCTACCTCACCTCCCTTCTCTCCTTCTTCAGCCCAGCCTGCACCCTCTGCTCCTCTGCCTCTAACCTCCTCACTGTGCCTCGTTCTTGCCTGTCCTGCCATCGACCCCTGGCCCACGTCCTCCCCCTAGCCTGGAATGCCCTCCCTCCGCACATCCGCAAAGCTGGCTCTCTTCCTCCCTTCAAAGCCCTACTGAGAGCTCACCTCCTCCAGGAGGCCTTCCCAGACTGAGCCCCCTCCTTCCTCTCCTCCTCCCCATCCCCCCAGTCCTACCTCCTTTCCCTCCCCACAGCACCTGTATATATGTTTGTACAGATTTATTAATTTATTTTACTTGTATATATTTACTATTTTATTTATTTTGTTAATGATGTGCATCTAGCTTTACTTCTATTTATTCTGATGACTTGACACCTGTCCACATGTTTTGTTTTGTTGTCTGTCTCCCCCTTCTAGACTGTGAGCCCGTTGTTGAGTAGGGACCGTCTCCATATGTTGCCAACTTGTACTTCCCAAGCGCTTAGTACAGTGCTCTGCACACAGTAAGCATTCAATAAATACGACTGAATGAATGAATGGGAAATCCAAGCACTGCAGGACCACATTCATGCCTGTGATCTCAGACCACTACAGGGTTTCAGGACGGGCCACGCAGAGATGCATGGTTCCCACTAATACTAGTGAGGCAGTCATGACCTGTCTAGGCCCCTCTAGGCTTAGTTTACTGCATCAACTACACTTGGGGACTACAATTCTTTGAACCCACCATAATAATTCATTCATTCATTCATCCGTATTTATTGAGCGATTAACAAATCATTCATTCATTCAATCGTATTTATTTGAGCGCTGTGTGCAGAGCACTGTACTAAGTGTTTGGGAAGTACAAGTTGGCAACACATAGAGATGGTCCCTACCCAACAGCAGGCTCACAATCTAGAAGGGGGAGACAGCCAACAAAACAAAACATATTATCAAAGTAAATAGAATAGTAAATATGTACAAGTAAAGTAGAGTAATAAATCTGTACAAACATATATACAGGTGCTGTGGAGAGGGGAAGGAGGTAGGGCGGAGGGGTGGGGGGAGAGGAAGGAGGGGGCTCAGTCTGGGAAGGCGTCCTGGAGGAGGTGAACTCTCAGTAGGGCCTTGAAGGGAGGAAGAGAGCTAGCTTGGCAGATGTGCAGAGGGAGGGTGCTCCAGGCCAAGGGGAGGACGTGGGCCAGGGGTCGATCGCGGGACAGGTGAGAACGAGGCACAGTGAGGAGCTTAGCGGCCTAGGAGCACAGGGCGTGGGCTGGGCTGTAGAAGGAAAGAAGGGAGGTGAGGTAGGAGGGGGCGAGGTGATGGAGAGCCTTGAGTGAGGAGTTTTTGCCTGATGTGTAGGTTGACTGGTAGCCACTGGAGATTTTTGAGGAGGGGAGTAACGTGCCCAGAACGTTTCTGCACAAAGATGATCTGGGCAGCAGCGTGAAGTATAGATTGAAGTGGGGAGAGACAGGAGGATGGGAGATCAGAGAGGAGGCTGATGCAGTAATCCAGTCGGGATAGGATGAGAGATTGAACCAGCAAGGTAGCGGTTTGGATGGAGAGGAAAGGGCGAACCTTGATGATGTTGCGGAGGTGAGACCTGCAGTTTTTGGTGATGGATTGGATGTGAGGGGTGAACAAGAGAGCAGAGTCGAGAATGAAAATACACTGCATTATATGCCTTTGTGTGGGCAGTTGCATATTGTCACTGTGGGTATACTTTAGTTAAATGCCCTTCAAAAGCTTACAATCTAAAAGATATAAAGCTGTTGGTAAAAATCCTGGTTCTGTTCACCAGAATTATACCCCAAATCTGTGGAGTGCTTTCATTTTTCCAAAGTACTTTCACCCAAGTCATTTGATTTTAGCCTCACCAGAGCCCAGTGAGGAAGGGAGAGACAGGTGGTATTCACCCCATTTTACAGATGAAGAAATCGAGGCATAAGGAGGTTAAATGACTTGCCTTGAGATCACTCAACAGGCCAAGGGCAGATGTGGGACTAGAACCCACATCTTCTAACTCCCAGATCCAGGCCTTCCTGTCTCTTATGGGAGTGAGAGTGGCCATTTCTTTGCTACATCTCTAGCTGGGCGGTGACATCGTTGTTTCACCTCCCACAACATTTTGGGCCACTCCCAGCCTGCCGATCCCAGGTCTCTGACAAGACCTGGAGCTTCTGAGCCCTGTTAGCCTTCAAAGCCCTCTCGAACTCCATTCCACTTGCTCCCCCTGACCAAATGAATCATTCCTATTTGCCCCCGGGCTTGCATTGAAAATGGTGCCCTCTGTGTTTGCGACCAATGAGATCCCAGAAAATTCCTGTTGGGGCCCCCGGGGTGAAGAGGTGGCAGGGGCTGAACAGCAGGGGATAAAAATGTTTTTAGTTGTGGCATTAGAGAAGGCCAGGTGTCCGTTGAGGAAGTCTGCCCTTTCTGAGATCCATCAAAGGAGAAAGGTGCTTTGGGTGACTGAATGAAACCTGTTTCCTCCTTGCCAAAATGCATTGTACAAGCACCACTCAATTTCTCCAGGCTCAACTTCCCCACCGAGTGGCCCCAGAGACCCTGACTTCCTTCCCCTGAAGAATAAAACAGAATGAGGTCCACATTTTCTGAAGAACAATGGCAGATCTTACAAGAAGTCCTTCCTCTTGAGGATGTCCACCAACTACAAAGTGGCACTGGAGGTATGGATCACTCAAATTCATAACTTCCCTTTAGGTCAGGAGTGTTTCTTGGGAGATCAGAGTATTGGATGCAAATCATATCCAGGATTTGGGAAGAAAACTCATTAGTGATGACATTTTTTTTTCCTCTGGAGTACAAAAAGAAGGACTCTGTTTACACCTTTTAGCCATGTTTACACTACCCCTAGTAATCTAGTGTCAGGTTAGCCCTAATCTGTTTTCAAATACTTAGGTAAACAACTTCTTCCAAGAGTAAATCTGGATTAGTTTTGCATCACTTCCTGGTACATGCAGTGTGACCCTATGGTAACCTCTCTGACCCCTTTCGCACAAAGATTTCCAGGTCAAATGTTTCACTACACTGAGGAATGACATTTTAGAAGAGGCAGTAGACAATGTGCAAATGCAAGTAATTTTTCACACTAAACACAAACCAGAAGTAGCAAGCATCAAGAAAATCCCTCTGGCCACTTGAGCCAGAAACTGCCTTTAAAAACAATGAACATGGTGCAATTAAAACATTTGATTTATATGATCGTAAAGCTTCAATTAAAATGAAGCACATCACAAGAAAATTCAAAGTTCAAATTATGAAAATTACAAGTTTAAATTACTGTTGCATCTTTTAAGGACAGGAAAACAAAAACCCAAACAGAACAAATGGGAAATTAATCAATGGACTGTAAACCCTTGAGTCTTATTTCTCTATGTCCTAGTTGATGGTTACTTGTTACTGCAAAAAAAAAAAATGAGCAAGTCAAAATTTACAAACAGGGACTACGTTTCCTATCAAGGCTGAATTTACTTACAACATTTCTAGATCCCTGAGCAAGATTACAATGATAAGAACAGACCCATTCAGAGCTCTTTTATGTATCCATACAAGTGCATCCACAGGGATGGTGAACCTTTAGAGTTCAGTATCTGGAGGTCAGTCAGTGTCTCCCCGCCCCCGCCATCATTTACTCAAATATAAGACAAAAATGACTCTCAGACTGGAAGCCCAAACACACTCCAACTGCTGACATGTTTGGACATTTGATAAACACTGTGTGGGGTTTTCTATGTTTTTTTTTTTTCCAAAAAGGGAGTATTCTTTGTATTTTTTTACAGCAGGAGTTCTGGCAGTAAATACTCATTATTCAATACTCACTATTAAAAGGACTTGGTAAGTGCCCAGATTATTTGAAAAGGGGTCCACCACATTGTACTTTTGTAGAACAAAAACTGTGCTAAATGCCCTTGGGATGCACACTAAGCTGAAAGATAAAAAAACAAAACTTCTCTACAAATATCTTGTCCAAAGCTTTGGCAAAAAGGCAGCAGTGGAAGCATGAAATACCATTTCTTTCCTTCTTCCTCTCCAAACACCAACTTGGTTCCTTCCCTGCAGACTCCATCGACTCAAAGTTGCTCTGGCAGTTCTATTCAAGCAGGGACATCTATTATCTTAGGTAACCATGGTTCTGACTGAAGTTGTTTGTGGTTCAGAGAAACCAGAAGCTTTAAATAAACATTTCTATTTTATTCACAACCCAGCAATGGGTAGAGTTTTTTTCAGTTGGGTTTCTAGGAGATGAGATCAGCTTCTGTCAGCTGTAGCTCCTTCAAACAATTGATGCCCAGTTGAAAATTTTTCACAATAGCTCTAAGCTTTTAATGAATTCCCTCACTGCTGATCCAGCAACTATGTTCATTGATTATATTGAAGTGCAAACAAATTTCTCAAACTTCTGGTTGAAATAAATTAAAAATAGAGTATTTTCTATGGAAAATTAAAATGTATTAGTAAATCATGTACTTTTTCCACAAATAGGAAGTATATTTTCACCATCATTCAATGTAGAAATATTAAAGGATAATTGACTGCTTGCATTTAATTCAAAATACCAATCTCAGGGGAGATAAGGAAAAAAGGCTTGTTTGCCATTACAACTATAGTGGGAGGTAAGATTCTCCCTCCTCCTCTTTCTGGTAATCATGTACCACCAACCCCCATCCTTGGATCACCTCCACAGTCTGCTTTTCTAGATTACTGCCACAGAATGTTGTTGGACGAAATCCAGACTGACTTCGGCCACTTTAAATTCATCCTAGCTTGCTACAATTCAGACTTCTCTTCTGCTCAGCAACACTCACTTTCCTCTCTCACTGACTCCCAAGCCCACAGCATGAAGTACCTTTTCACACCTTCCTGAAGTTCTCAGTTCCCTCACCTCCCCATCTGTAACCCCTGATGACCTTACCAACCACTTTGTATGCAAAATAAGACCCCATTAATGTGAACTCCTCCAAGCCCTACCCTTGCCTGTCTCTATTTTTTCCATGCCAACCTACGAACTGAACCTTATTCTTGACTTCTTCCTCTATCCCACTGCTCACACTGTTTCCCTGATTTGGAACTCTTCCCCTCCCTACATAAGAGAGACCATAGCTCTCCCCATTTCCAAATCCCTCTAAAAATTCCATCTTCCCCAATAAGCTCTCCCAGTTTCAGTTTCCAGCTGCCGTAGCTGCATCATCCCTCTGGCACTTATGAACTTTTTTAGACCCTCCTTATCATACACATATATGAGTAGGTGTGTGTGCTCTCTTTATTTTGACTACATTAGTAGTAAATAGTTTTATGTTTGGCTCCTCTAGTAGATTACAAGCTCCTATTTTGGCAGGGAATGTGTCACTTCATTATTCTGTACTTCCCAAATGCCTGGCACAGTGCACCTCACCTACTTCCACATTCTCTTTTTCCTCCTTCCCTGCTGCTTCTCCAGAAGTTTCCTGAATGTTCTTAAAATCTACCCCATCCACCTCCGACCAGGATCCCATCACCTTTAATGTCTAAAAACTCTCGCTGTCACCTTCCTTTCCTCCCCTACTACCACCTTCTTCCTCTCACTCTCCATTGGCTATTCCCCTAAGCTTTCATATATGCTCAAGTTCTTCCTATACATGCACGCTCTATGATCCAACATGGTTACATTACTTGTAAATATGGCTGCATTGAGGGGTAAATTTGTCCAAAGACTTGTATGCAATTTGTTCTATTCTGGTGCAGAATCAGTCCTTATGTGATGGGAGAAGACTACACAAATATAAACTGTGATCCCATTGTACCCCTTCCTCCCTTCATCTCACTCCACCTTATTATTTTATCTGTTGTTTGACTTACTAGATTGTACACTCCTAAAGGGCAGGAAATGCATCTTCTATTATATACTATCCTTTGATTCTCCTGAATGAAATATTCTTGCCACCATCACTGAATCAAAGGGTTCTTCTGCTTGGATCTTCCACAGGCACCCAATATGTCCCATATATAGTTCCCAAATTCTGCCATTTTCCCCTTCACAGCATCTTCAAAGTCTGCCTATTCCTCTCCAAAATACCACCATACGGGTCCAAGTACTACAAATACTAATCATATAGTAATAATAATAATGATGGCATTTATTAAGTGCTTACTATTTACAAAGCACTGTTCTAAACGCTGGGGAGGTTACAAGGTGATCAGGTTGTCCCACGGGGAGCTCACTGTCTTAATCCCCATTTTACAGATGAGGTAACCGAGGCACAGAGAAGTTAAGTGACTTGCCCGAAGTCACACAGCTCACAATTGGACATATCCTGTCTTGACACCTGCATCTGCCTCCTTATATCAGGCTGCTTCCAATCTCTTAAATCCAAACTCTGCTGCCCAGATCATTTTTCTAAACTATTGTTTTGTGGATGTCTTCTCCACTCCTCAAAATCATCCATTGGTTGCTCATTCCTCTTTTGTACTGAGCAGAAACTCCTGATCATTAGCTTTATGGCACTGAAAAAGCATATGTATTTTTCCTGGCATAAGCATTTAATAAATTTAATAAATATTCTTCTTCTTCCTCCTCCTCCTATTAATTTAAATATTAAGGTTCCATGGCTTGAAGTATAGAAACTTCGCTGGAGTGACTTCTTGATACTACATTTGGAAAGATGGCTGTTCCCAAAGGAGTATTGGTCTCTAAGACACTTTTGGACAGCCATCTCTGATTTGGCAAAGGATGCTGGAGCTGATATGACTTGTGTGAGCAGAAGTCCCTTGGTACACTCTGATCATATTTACTGAGTGCTCACTGGGTGCAGAGGACTGTATTAAATTCTTGGGAGAGTACAATATAATAGATTTGGTAGATGGGCTCCCTGCTTAATGGGATTGTGTTGGCAGCATGTTCTGTTTGCTCAGTTCCCAAGCACTTAGTACAGTGTTCTGCACATCGTTGATGCTCAACAAATACTACTGATTCTCATGAAAGAAAAATAAAATATCAAGTGTAGTTTTCAGACCTTACACTGCTCTGTAAACAACAACAGTAATAATAATAATGGCCTTTTTAAGCACTTACTATATGCAAAACACTGTACTAAGCACTGGGGTATATATAATACATGCAGATAAGACACAATGCCTATGTTCTGGCCACTCAAGTCTTTGTCACTTTGCCAAGATGTTGCCAATGCAAATCCAGCCTCCTGACCCAATCTCTTTTCTGGGTGAATAATTCAAAAGGAAATTATTAAAATTAAACTATTAAAACTCTCAAAACTCTATAAAGGGGCACTTTTTTCTTTCTGTCTGAGAGACTGTTTGGCTAAATCTGCTTCATTCTGGAAGTCATGAGACTGTGACATAAATATGATCATTGTTACTTTGATGCCCCAATTTGACTTCTGGGAGCCACAGCTTGTCTTCTTTGGGCCTTTCATTTTCCCCAAGGAAAGCCTGCCCAAGAGCAGAGTTGTCAGCAGTAGATCACTTAACCTCATTCCAATCCCCTGGAGGACCACTGTTCACATCCCCTGTTAGCTAATGAGCTAAAAAATGAATTATTGGAGCGGTCAGCAATAAGCAGAAAGAGGAGGCACAGCGCTTCATTTCAGCCCTGTGCTGACATACCTTTAAATAAATCAAGTGAATAAGAGTCAGAGGAAATGAGAGAGTGAGCAACTAATCAGGAGAAAGACACTGAACCAATCCCTAAAAATAAAAGAAAATGGAACAATTGTAGAACTGCTAGTAAATATTGCTTTTCTCTTCTTGTTGAGCAGCATTAAACCTTTCCAGGGACAACCTCTTTCTAGATTTGAAAAAGGACAAAGGAATTTTCATAATATGCCCCTGCAAATGCTGCTTGCAAGTGTAGTCAATGTGTTTACTCTGTCAGCCAGATATATTAGCATACTTTTTTCTGGTTCAGAAAACAGGCTAAAACCAGCCTCCTGGAGATGTTACACACGATACGGTTGGAGCTTAGGTAATTCACCAGACCTGGGAAAACTAACTTTCTTCCAAAGCACAATTGATTGAGAAGGACAAAACCATCCTGCTTCACCTGACCTTGATGGCTAGTAATATGGTACTCCAAAATCGACTCCCAGGGTGACATTTTATTTAAAACTCATGGACTCAGTGAATGCCCAATTGTGCCCTAACAGACCTACAGAAAATTGGATCAGATAAGCACCAATTTGTTTTGGTTTATGATGATGAAAATAATTCTAATGCCAATTAATAATACGAATCCCATGGTGCTTAAACTACTTCCTTTCCCTCAGGTTACTTCCACATATATTACTGCATGATTCCTTGCATATTTTTAATTTTAAAATTTAGGAACACAATATTCAAATAAGATAGGTAGATTCAGATACTGTCATCTCCATTTTAGCCTGAGAAGCAGTGTGGCCCAGTGGAAAGAGCACAAGCCTGGGAGTCAGGGGACCTGGGTTCTTATCCAGGCTCTGCCACTTGCCTGCTGTGTGACCTTAGGCAAGTCACATAACTTCTCTATGCCTCAATTTCCTCATCTGTAAACCGGGGATTAAATACCTGTTCTCCCGCTGACTTAGACTGTGAAACCCCTGTGGGTTTTGCCCAACTTGTTTATCTTTAACCTACCCCAGTACTTAGTACAGTGCTTAGCATATACCACAATTATTATTATTACCTGTGACAAAACTAAAACCTAGAAAAGCTCAGGGTCAAATCAATAAAGTATTTATTGAGGGCCTACTGTGTGCACAGCAATGTACTTGGGAGACTACAAAAGAATTAGCAAACAAGGAGCTTAAAATCTAGTTGGATAGGCAGACTAAAATAAACTACAGGATAGTGTTTAAGTTGTAGGTTAAATGGTTATAACTTTGGTACGATAAACATTTACTATGTGACATATTCTGTGCTAAGTACTGGGGTAGATACAGGATAATCAGTTTGGATACTGTGACTGGGCTCACTTAGACTGTGATAGGGCTCACAGTCTAAGGGGGAGGGAGCACAGGTACCTACCCCCATTTTACAGATGAGGAAACTGAGGCACAGAAAAATTAAGTGATTTACTCAAGGTTACACAGCAGGCAAGTGGCAGGACTGGGATGACAACCCAGGTCTCCTGACCCTCAGTCGTGTTCTTTTTCACCTACATCATGATATGTAAGACCTGCACATACGGACTGTGGGCACTGTGAGTTCATAAATGCTTAGATGGCACAGAAGAGTTGAAGTAGCAGTTGTGGGAGGATACAAATCTGAGAAGATTAGATATTAATTAGGAAAGGTCTTCTGGAGAAAACACGATTTCAGGACAGTTCTGAAGATGGGGAGAGTTGTGGGGTGTTATACTGAAGGGAAAGGGAGTCCCAGGCAGGAAGAAAGGCATGGGAAAGAGGCCAGAGGTGAGAGAGACAAGAATAAGGCACACTGCATAGACAAGCTTGAGAGGGTTGAAGAGCATGAGCTAGAGTGAAGTGGGAGATGACAGTGGATTATTTAGCCTTCAATTTACTTTTTCTTGGAATTAGTACTTTGAATTGTGAAAAAGTTAGATATTTTAGATCTTTTGTTTCCATCCTTTCCCAGAAAGGAAGCCTAGACTTTGAACACTGTTGACTTACAAGAAAGGTATTACTGGTGTTTAGAATAAGGAAGGTAAGCAGAACCCTCAACAAGTATTAGGTAAAGCGTTTCACTTCATTTTGAGTGTCTTTTTCCAGTGCTGAAACTCCCAAACTTTTCAGTTTGAGGAAACATGCAGGGGGCGAAGACCCCACTGGGCTGCCTATTTTTGACCACCCCTCTCTTCTTGTCTCACTTTCGTCTTGCTTAGGGGAAGCAGCATGGTGTAGTGGATAGAGCATGGGCCTGGGAATCAGAGGTCATGGGTTCTAATCCTGGCTCCACCAATTGTCCGCTGTGTGGCCCAGGGCAAGTCACTTGACTTCTCTGTTCCTCAGTTACTTCATCTGTAAAATGGGGATTGAGACTGTGAGCCCCATGCAGGACAGGGACTGTGTTCCATCCAATTTGCTTGTATCCTTTCCAGTGTTTAGTACACTGCCTGGCACATAGTAAGTGCTTATCAAATACCAAAATTATTAAACATGCCACTTTTAGCATGGAACATGTGAGAGCTACCCCCTTCTCTCCCACCCCAAATAATGTCGAACTAGCCTCAGGGTTTGTATTCTTGGCTGAGGTTGAATTGTATGTGCCATCCTTTTCTATGTTCCTGGAGGCTAGCCTTAATGATAAAATGTCAGTCAAATAAAGTGGCTATTGCATTTTAGAATTCTCCCAGTCCTCTGCTGTAAATTTAGGGCACATTTTACGGGGACATCTGATTGGGTGAACAAAATCATTTTTTGTAAGAAAATAATCAGCCCCACTGTCCGCCTCCTTTGCTCTTAAGCTCGAGCTGCCGAATGCTGCTGGCGAAAGTCTAAACACCATGCCAACCTCGTTCACTTCAAGTTTATCCTTTCCTGCCTTAACTCAGCCCTCTCCTCTGCCAGACAAAACTATTTCTCCTCCCTTATTGACACCCATGCCCATCATCCCCATCAGCTCATCCGTACATTCAACTCCCTTCTCAGGCCACCGGTTTCTCCCCCTCCTCCTTCCCTCACCCCCAACGATCTGGCCTCCTACTTCATTAATAAAATTAAATCCATCAGGTCTGACCTCCCCAAAGTCACTCCCCCGCCTTCTCCAACCCCCCAGCTCTCAACACTCTCAGCTACTCTCCCATCCTTCCCAGCAGTATCCTCAGAGGAGCTCTCCTCCATCCTCTCAAGTGCTACTCTGGCCACCTGTTCTTCTGACCCCATTCACTCTCATCTCATGAAATCTCTCGCTCCATCCCTTCTCCCTTCCTTAACTTCCATCTTCAACCTCTCACTCTCCACTGGTTCCTTCCCCTCTGCCTTCAAACATGCCCATGTCTCTCCCATCCTAAAGAAACCCTCTCTTGACCCCACCTCACCTTCTAGTTATTGCCCATCTCCCTCCTACCATTCCTTTCCAAACTCCTTGAACAAGTCGTCTACACGCGCTGCCTCGAATTCCTCAACACCAACTCTCTCCTCAACCCCCTCCAGTCTGGCTTCCGTCCCCTACATTCCACGGAAACTGCCCTCTCAAAGGTCACCAATGACCTCCTGCTAGCCAAATGCAAGGGCTCATACTCTATCCTAATCCTCCTCGACCTCTCAGCTGCCTTCGACACTGTGGACCACCCCCTTCTCCTCAACACGCTATCCAACCTTGGCTTCACAGACTCCGTCCTCTCCTGGTTCTCCTCTTATCTCTCCGGTCGTTCATTCTCAGTCTCTTTTGCAGGCTCCTCCTCCTCCTCCCATCCCCTTACTGTAGGAGTTTATCAAGGTTCGGTTCTTGGTCCCCTTCAGTTCTCGATCTACACTCACTCCCTTGGTGACCTCATTTGCTCTCACAGCTTCAACTATCATCTCTACGCTGATGACACCCAAATCTACATCTCTGCCCCTGCTCTCTCCCCCTCCCTCCAGGCTCGCATCTCCTCCTGCCTTCAGGACATCTCCATCTGGATGTCTGCCCGCCACCTAAAACTCAACATGTCCAAGACTGAACTCCTTGTCTTCCCTCCCAAACCCTGCCCTCTCCCTGACTTTCCCATCACTGTTGACGGCACTACCATCCTTCCCGTCTCACAAGCCCGCAACCTTGGTGTCATCTTCGACTCCGCTCTCTCCTTCACCTCTCACATCCAAGCCATCACCAAAACCTGCCGGTCTCAGCTCCGCAACATTGCCAAGATCCGCCCTTTCCTCTCCATCCAAACACTACCCTGCTAGTTCAAGCTCTCATCCTATCCTGTCTGGACTACTGCATCAGCCTTCTCTCTGATCTCACATCCTCGTGTCTTTCCCCACTTCAATCCATACTTCATGCTGCTGCCTGGATTGTCTTTGTCCAGAAACGCTCTGGGCATGTTACTCCCCTCCTCAAAAATCTCCAGTGGCTACCAGTTAATCTGCACATCAGGCAGAAACTCCTCACCCTCGGCTTCAAGGCTGTCCATCACCTCGCTCTCTCCTACCTCACCTCCCTTCTCTCCTTCTACAGCCCAGCCCACACCCTCCACTCCTCTGCTGCTAATCTCCTCACCGTGCCTCGTTTTCGCCTGTGTCCCGCCGTCGACCCCTGGCCCACATCATCCCCCTGGCCTGGAATGCCCTCCCTCTGCCCATCCGCCAAGCTAGCTCTCTTCCTCCCTTCAAGGCCCTACTGAGAGCTCATCTCCTCCAGGAGGCCTTCCCAGACTGAGCCCCCTCCTTCCTCTCCCCCTCTTCACCCTCTCCATCCCCCCCGTGTTACCTCCTTCCTTTCCCCACAGCACTTGTATATATGTATATATGTTTGTACATATTTATTACTCTATTTATTTATTTATTTTACTTGTACATATCTATTCTATTTATTTTACTTTGTTAATATGTTTGGTTTTGTTCTCTGTCTCCCCCTTCTAGACTGTGAGCCCACTGTTGGGTAGGGACTGTCTCTATATGTTGCCAACTTGTACTTCCCAAGTGCTTAGTACAGTGCTCTGCACACAGTAAGCGCTCAATAAATATGATTGATTGATTGATTGATTGAGGTTAAAGGAGGGGAGGGCAATCTGGCTGTCAACCAGAACAGTGTGGGGGAATCCCTGTCCGAGGGGGTCCCCAGCTGAGACCAGCACTAACTGCTGCTGAGATTTCGATGAAGGGGGAGACAGCCCCTCATTGCCGCTACATCTGTGTAGTGGAAGGTGGGCCATGATCAACAAAGCACCAGACGTGAGAGAGCAGCTGGCTTTTTGTGTAGGAATCGATCACTACTAATCGGGAGAGGAAAAATGGGATTCACCATCAAAGCTGATCTGAGTTTTGTTCTCTTATAACTGGTGTGATCGAGTGAAGTTTACAGAATCCCACAGAGTCACTTTTGCACATAACTGCCTCTTTCCCCATTTACAGCAATATGGCCTAGTGGAAAGCACATGAGACTGGGAGTCAGAGAACACAGGTTCTAATTCTGGCTCTGCCAGTGGCTGCTCTGTGACCTCGGGGGAGTTGCTTTGCTTCTCTATACCTCAGTTTCCTCATCTGTAAAACCGGAATTTAATGCCCGTTCTCCCTCCCTTACTCCCTTACATGTGGGACAGGGATTGTATTTGACCTGATTAACTTGTACCTATCCCAGTACTTAGAATGGTACTTGATACTTAGGAAGCACTTAAATATGATAACAGTAATAATAATAATATTAGCAATAATAAGAAGGAGGGAGAGAGAACAAATTGAGTGTCTTAAAGCCAATGGTCTGGAGTTTCTGCTTGATGAGGAGGGAAACGGGTAACCATTTCAGGTCAAAGTCTTCACAAAGAAAGGACAGACACACTAGGGTATTTGTTCATTCACACATTCATTTGTTCATTCAGTAATATTTGAGTACCTACTGTTTGCTGAGCATTGTACTCAGTTCTAAGGGAATACAATATTCAATATCAAGGCTCCCACATGAGGTTAAGGAAATTAACAAATAATTTACTTGACAAAACACCATCATTTTCTTGACTTCTGGACCAAGAGGATCACCTTCCTATGTGTAAATTGTGAAAATTGGGCACTTTGGGACCAAAAAAAAAAAAAACCCACAGAAAAAAGTATAGCTCTTCATTTTCACCTAATTATGTTTGCTTTATATGGCAGCCTAATTACTTTATTCAAATTACTTCATCCTACATAAATACATTGCATAATCAACCTAAGTCAATCATTATGTTGATCTGGAAATTTAAATATTGAAAGAGAATGGTGATAAAGAGGGATTATAGTTATTTTAAAAATAGCCAACTTTGCTTTAGACAATTACTCTGTGTCAAAATTGCAACCACGATTGGCTTGTTTTCAATTCTGAAATATGGAAGGCAGTCAAATTCTCTGCTCTGTGGCACCCTGTTAATTCCCATAGACTAATCACTGGATTGGGCTCTACTTTTCCTTTTCTTTATGGTATTTCTTAAGTGCCGACAATGTGCTAGGCACGGTTCTCAGCGCTGGTATAGACACAAGCTAATCTAGCTAACACAGGCTTTCCATCCTAATCTTCTTTTTTACAAGGTAACCAGGGTACATAAAAGCTCAGGTGAAAAAAGTAAAATTAAATGGTATGACTGAGATGCATGAATTTGATTTGAAAAATCAATCAGTAAATAACATTTATTGAGTACTTATGCACTTACTTCGCGCAGAGCACTGTACAAACCAGGCACCAGGGCCATGGCAGTCAGCCTCCTAAATTGAACCAGTGTGGCCTAATGGAAAGAGCACTGGCCTGGCAGTCAGAGGACCTGGGTTCATTCATTCATTCATTCAATAGTATTTATTGAGCGCTTACTGTGTGCAAAGCACAGTACCAAACGCTTGGGAAAGTGCAATACAACATTAAACACTGACATTCCCTGCCCACAGCAAGCTCACAGCCTAGAGTGGGGGAGACAGACATCAATATAAATAAATAAAATTACAGTTA
This sequence comes from Tachyglossus aculeatus, assembly GCF_015852505.1. NCBI lineage: Eukaryota > Metazoa > Chordata > Mammalia > Monotremata > Tachyglossidae > Tachyglossus > Tachyglossus aculeatus. Next base: position 56,317,289 of record NC_052072.1, read on the forward strand.
TGTACATAATAGTAATAACAATAATGATGGCATTTGTTAAGCACTTACTATGTGCAAAGCACTGTTCTAAGCACTGGGGAGGATAAAAGGTGATCAGTTGTCCCACCTGGGGCTCACTGTCTTCATCCCCATTTTACAGATGAGGTAACTGAGCCACAGAGAAGTTAAGTGACTTGCCCAAAGTTACACAGCTGACAAATGGCGGAGCAGGGATTTGAACTCATGACCTCTGACTCCCAAGCCTGTGCTCTTTCCACTGAGCCATACATAAGTGCTTTGGAGCTGGGAGGGAGAAAGGGCAAAGAGATAAATAAAATTACAGATATGTACATAAGTGGTTTGGAGTTCTAATCCTGGTTCTGTCACGTCTGCTGTGTGACCTTGGGCAAGGCACTTAACTTCACTATGCCTCAGTTACCTCATTTGTAAAATAGGGATTAAACTGTGAGCCCCAAATGGGAGATGGATTGTGTCCAATCTGATTAGCTTGTAACACCCCAATGCTTAGTACAGTGTCTAGTATATAGTAAATGCTAACAAATACCATAAAAAGAAGAGAACCAGAGATAAAGTGAATTGGTCTAGGTGGGGTGAGGGTGGTAGGTGAGGGTCTCCTCTGCTACCGGTGGACAGAAAGTAAGTAGTGTCCATTTAAGATTCATGGCTATTTGTTGGAATTTCATATAGTCCTCTAGACTGCAAATTCAATATAGGCAGGGATAGTGTGTGTTAATTCTACTGTACTCTCCCAAGCATTTAGTACAGTGCTCTGCAAATAGTAAGTGCTTAATAAATACCACTGATTGATTGAATGTCTAAGGTTTACTAGATGAATGGGCAACTTCCTTTATTGCCAAGGCATTTCATAGAGAGGAGAGTAGATATCCTGTTCTCCAGTAGTTGCCACCATTCTGTCACTGCCAGGACTTGTCCAGGGCCACTTGTCTGCCCATCCTGCAGTCTTGCGTTGGTCCTTTTGAGCCACATGCCATCCCCTCCCCACCATCCCCTACCAGTGTGCCTCTAACTTAAGCAGGGTATAGTTGTAGTGGCAGGGAGTGGGGAGAACAGACCTACAACAAAGGTGGGGGCCAAGAAGTAGTGCAGTAATAAGGTAGAAGAGGCATGGATAGTGATGGAGTACCTGAATTGCTACCCAGAGGTGAGTGTGTTAGTCATAATCACTGGGAAGAGCATGCTTTGGCACATGGAGTGCTGTAACTCCACATGCCTGCTAAGGGTCACGTCTTGGAAAAGACAGGGCAGAGTTGAAACAGAGGTGGGCAGCCATGATCAGGTGGTTGGAGCAACTTCTGAATAAGGGAAGGCCCAAAAGATTAGGAATCATGCTAAATCTCTTTCTTGCCAAATCCAACGCCCTCTATTCCACCACCTTTGAAACAGTTGACCAATTCCTACTGGAAAAATAATCCATCCCTGGCTTCACTGACACTGTCCTCCCCTGGTTCTCCTCTCTCTTTCTGGCAGCTCATTCTCAGTCCCTTTCACAGGCTCCTCCTCTCTCTCCCCCCTCTGCCCCCCAAACTACGGGAGTTCCGCAAGTCTCAAGTTAGGGTCCCCTTCTATTCTCTGTCTACACCCACTCCCTAGGAGAACTCATTCACTGGCTTCAATGCAGATGATTCCCAAATCTACATTACCAGCCCTGATCTTTCTCCTCTGCAGTACCACATTTCCTCCTGCCTCCAGGAAATCTTTACTTGGATGTCCCACTGACATCTCAAACTTAATATATCCAAAAACAGGACTCTTCACCTTTCCACCAAAATCCTGTCCTCTTCCTGACATCCCCATCACTGTAGAGAGCACCACTATCCTACCTGTCTCACAAGCTCGTAACCATAGCATTATTCTTAACTCATCTCTGTCATTCAATACACAAATTCAATGTCACCAAATTCTGTCGGTTCAACCTTCACAACATCACTAAAATATGCCCTTTCCTCTCCATCTAATTGCTACCATGTCAATACAAGTACCTACCCTATCCTTGATTTGACTTCTGCATCAGCCTCCTTGCTGACCTCTCTGCCTCCTGTCTCCCTACTTCAGTTCATACTTCACTCTGCTGCTTGGACTGTTTTTCTACAAAACCATTCAGTCCATGTTTCCCCACTCCTTAAAAAGCTCCATTGGTTGCCCATCTATCTCCCCATCAAAACATAAATTCCTTACCATTGGCATTAAAGCTCTCAATCACTTTGCCCCCTCATACTTTACCTCTCTGACACTACTAAAACACAGCCCATATACATCACTCCTCTAATGCCTATCTACTCACTGTACCTCGAGCTTATCTATCTTGCCATCAACCCCTTGTCCACACCCTCCCTCTGGCCTGTAACACCCTCCCCCATCATATCCAACATATCATATCCAACATCTGATCACTCTCCCCACCTTCGAAACCTTATTTACAGCACATCTCCTCCAGGAGGCCTCCCCCAACTAAGCTCTCATTTGGTCTTCTCCCACTCTCTTCAGTGTCACCTTTGCACTTGCACTTTATTCACCCCAATCTTAATCCCAAAGTGTTTATGTAAATATCCATAATTTATCTATGTTAATGTCTGTCTCCCCCCTCAAGACTGTAAGCTAGTTTTGGGCAGGGAACGTATCTACCAACTCTGTTATATTAGAGTACTTAGTACTCTAAGCACTTGGTAGAGTGTTCTACACACAGTTAAGTACTCAATAAATATGTTTGAATGATTGATCTTCAATCTGGAAAGATGCAGACAGAATGGACATGATTGAAATCTACAGAATCTTGAAAGGTGTGGGCACGATGACGTGTGGACACAAGATTATTGCTCACCAGATCCTACACCACCAGGATACGAGGCAGTCAATGAACCCAGGAAGTGATAGGTTCAGAACAAACACATGCAAATGCTACTCACAGTGGCTGGGGTGCATTTGGAAATTGCTAATCCAGGAAGTAGTACGATTCAAAAATACCAGCAAGTTATCATTCTTTCATTTATTCAATCGTATTCATTGAGCACTTACTATGTGCAGAGCACTGTACTAAGTGCTTGGGAGAGTACGATACAACAATAAACAGACACATTCCCTGCCCACAACGAGCTTACAGTCTAGAGGTGGGGAGATAGAAGTTAATATAAATAAGTATAGTACAAATATGTAAATAAGTGCTATGGGGCTGGGAGGGAGGAAGAACAAAGGGAGCAAGTCAGGGCAATACAGAAGGAAGTGGGAAAAGAAGAAAGGGGGGCTTAGTCAGGGAAGGCCTCCTGAAGGAGATATGCCTTCAATAAGGCTTGGCGTTGGGGGGGGTTGAGAGGTCCATTTCATATGACAAACAGGAAAATTAGGGATGTAGAGAGAAAAGTGATAGGAATTTTAGACAGTTTGGATGCCAAAGGTGGCAACCATCACATGGGTAGTGCCACCACTGAGGGTGATGGAGCACTGGGCTGGATGGTCCACTGGTTTGACCTAGGAATGGTGATGCTTATTGATACCTGGCATACTATGTTAATTTTGGGGACAAATGTGTCATGCCACTGCAAAGGAGCTTTGGGCTGGGGGAACAGCAGATTTAAGCACAGCAGAGCAATCAGTGCTAACCTTCACATGCACAGTCTGTTTTGGCTGTGTGCCTCACACCATGGCCTGAAGCGCCTCTCAAAGAAACTGAAAGGAAACAACCCAAGGCTCATTTGGCATTTTCAAATGACTCTGTCATTGCAATTTCAATTAACCATTTGCAAACCTTTTTCAGTTGACGGGCAATAAGATGTTGAGTGAATTGCCAACTTGTACTTCCTAATCAATCAATCAATCGTATTTATTGAGCGCTTACTGTGTGCAGAGCACTGTACTAAGCGCTTGGGAAGTACAAGTTGGCAACATTTAGAGACGGTCCCTACCCAACAGTGGGCTCACAGTCTAGAAGGGGGAGACAGAGAACAAAACAGAACATATTAACAAAATAAAATAAATAGAATAGATATGTACAAGTAAAATAAATAAATAAATAGAGTAATAAATACGTACAAACATATGTGCTGTGGGGAAGGGAAGGAGGTAAGGCAGGGCGGATGGAGAGGGTGAGGAGGGGGAGAGGAAGGAGGGGGCTCCATCTGGGAAGGCCTCCTGGAGGAGGTGAGCTCTCAGTAGGGCCTTGAAGGGAGGAAGAGAGCTAGCTTGGCGGATGTGGGGAGGGAGGGCATTCCAGGACAGGGGGATGATGTGGGCCGGGGGTCGACGGCGGGACAGGCGAGAATGAGGCACGGTGAGGAGATCAGCGGCAGAGGAGTGGAGGGTGCGGGCTGGGCTGTAGAAGGAGAGAAGGGAGGTGAGGTAGGAGGGGGCGAGGTGATGGAAAGCCTTGAAGCCGAGGGTGAGGAATTTCTGCCTGATGCATAGGTTGATTGGTAGCCACTGGAGATTTTTGAGGAGGGGAGTAACATGCCCAGAGCCTTTCTGGACAAAGACAATCCGGGCAGCGGTGTGAAGTATGGATTGAAGTGGGGAGAGACAAGAGGATGGGAGATCAGAGAGGAGGCTGATACAGTAGTCCAGACGGGATAGGATGAGAGCTTGAACGAGCAGGGTAGCGGTTTGGATGGAGAGGAAAGGGCGGATCTTGGCAATGTTGGCAATTCCAAGCACTTAGTACAGTGCTCTGCACACAGTAAGCCCTCAATAAATACAATTGAATGAATGAATGAATTTGATAATCTATTTCCTCAAAACCAGATCTCTGCAAGAAGAGAACAAGTGATCTTAGAGTGATTTAAGCGCTTAGTACAGTGCTCTGCACATAGTAAGCGCTCAATAAATACAATTGAATGAATGAATGATTTTTGTCTTTGCATCTCTGTGATTTGACAGAATACTATTTACCCTGATAGCATCAGAGGCAAATTTCTGATTTTGTTGGGTTCAGGAAGAAATTTTTTAGGAAAAGGCTGAGGATATTAATAATTTGGTTCCCCAAAAGGAAGTTATTTACAAGTATCAAAAGCTACTAAAACCTGACTTTCTAATGTATCTCCCTAGGAGTTCCAGGATTCAAGTCACCAGTTCTATTTAGCTTAGCCTCAACAAGACTGCAACTGAATTTCAACTAAAAGCCAACCACTCATCCTTACTGCCCTTCCTGATTTGCTGAAGGCCAGAGACTCATGTCTTTATGCTTACCCATGTATTTCTTTTCCAGGGCTTAGTATGGTGTTTTGCACATAGTAAGCCCTTACTAAATACTATTAGTACTACTAACACTACTATTGCTATACTTACGCTGATGAGAATGGAAGTTTGTATCCCTTTCCCTCTCCCATGCATGCATCATCTGCTATTCTGTGGACCATCCCATTCCTTTCTGCTGCCACGTCAACTCAGAGGTGAGGCAGTAGTAATAATAGTTTTTAATTGTTTATTACCATGTGCACCATCATACCCTTCAGATCTTCTTTGCCTGGTCTGTGTCATGTAAGTGCCACCTGGTAAGATTATCACCCCATTTAAGTTTGACCACACTAGGCTTTCATTTAAAGGCTTGGCCAAAAGACCTTGAAGAAGTATTGCTACCATATAAACTAGACTAGACTGTAAGCTTCTTGTGGAGGGGGAAATGTATCCACCAACTCTGTTGTGCTTAGTGCTGTGCAATGCACATAGTAAGCATGCATACCACTGATTGATTGATATAAACACATAATCACTTATGATGTTCAAAGAGATCACTCTGCCAAACAATATTTTAAAGGAAAAACAAACTTTTCTTTCATCCCATTTTGAAATACCTTGTTTCCACAGAGTAATACAGACTTAATTTTTTCCCTTATATTTTGAATTTCCTGGCAGAGAGGGAAGATGAGAGAAAAAGAGGCAGAGAGAGAGAGTGACCGAGAGAGGGAGAGGGAGATATAAAATGAGGCAGAATGAGAGAGAGAGAGAGTGAGAGTGATATTAGTCGAGGAGGAAGTTGGGGAAGATGCACCCGGTTTTAATTGTAATTGGAGAGGACGGAGAAAGACAGAAAGAGAGGGAGAAGGAGAGAGAAGAAAAGGCTAGCAGCAAGGAATTTCCAAAGTGTCTTCCTGAGGCAAGCAAAGCAGGAACTGGGAGGGGAGGCATGGAAGAGGAGCCTGGAACAATGTGCTGAGAAAACAGAAGAGGCTTCCTCTCTCTGCAGGAGAAGACCAACTCTATTGCAAAGTAAGTGCTTAGCAGTTGACTGCTTTCTCACATGCATGCCTTCTCTCTAAGGCTGCGTTGCTAAGGGGGCAGGAGTGTAGTTCTACTGGGGTGCGGGCTCCTGGCAAACAAGGGGACCACGGACAGCAAACAAAGACTGATGGGTATTTATTCCTTAATTACTGAAAGCTTTCAGGAAATGGCCACTGTTAGTCCCGCATGCCGAGCAAAGGAGTTGAGGCACAAGGATTTATGCTCACCGGGGCAAAGAAGAAATAAATATCCCAGTGGCTTCTGATCAATATTATTTGTGTTTTGCCAACCTGCAGGGTGTTTTATGAGCCTTAAAGAACAGAAAAGAATCATTATCAATTAAATAAAGTCAACTTATTAGGCTGATTATCACTCCCATGTTATAGTTGAACACCCCAGGCAGACAGAGTGGGGAAATTCAGCAAATCTGTGGGCAGGACAGCAACTAAGTGAACAGCTTTAACTGCCGCTGCAACAAGAGCCATGAGCTCAGGTACTCCTTGTTGCAAGAAACATTGCTAAGAAGAGCTTTTAGTCATATTTGCACTGCTCAGTGCAAACACGCTAAGGGTTTGGCTCTAGGGAAGAGATTTGAATAAGGATGGAGCTCAATTATGTGGTGATCTGCAGCTTGGTTCAATTCTAATGCTTCTATTATAGATGGGTCCTCAGGTTTGAGACCTCCGCTGCCCTTTGCAGTTTTTCTACTCTTTGCTCTAATAGCCGCTAGCATATGCATTAGAGAGCATATGATACCTGCCAGTTCAAAATGTTCTTCTACAGATAGTTCTTGTCTATTCAGAGTGCTCTGATTAATGCGTGACAATAAAAGTCAAAATGTGCTTTAAACTTTCAGGACCTTTCCTTTAAATACTACTCCAGTAGTAGTAGTAGTAGCCATCATCGAGATAGTGACAGTAATACTCTCCACAATATCACTGTGAGTTTGATAAGGGCAGCATTTCTATGGGAAACTGAGGTAAAGAGGTCAAACATCAAAGCTGTAGTTTGAGTCAGGGGTCAACCCAGGCATGGAATACAAGAAGTTCAATTTCCAGTTCGATACCGCTTGACAAACACATTACAGTCTTTTTCGCCTTTCACCTTGAAAGTTTTCAAATCTGTTTCTGATTTTGATGAATGGCTCTCGAACAACAAAACCATTTTGGAAGGACTGCTGACTCAGTATCCTTTTGGATTTGGGAAAGCTCCTCCAATCAGCCTAGCTGGACGTCACTTAGGCTTACAATCTCTGCACTGCTCACACTCATCATGATTCAGTCTGTAACTGAGCCTCCACGCCCATGGCAACCTGAAGGCTCAATGCAGAGGTCAGTCAGTCAATCAATCAGTCGTATTTATTGAGCACTTACTGTGTTCAGAGCACTGTACTATGTGCTTGGTTGAGTATCCTATAACAATATAACAGATACATTCCCCGCCTACAATGGGCTTACAGTCTAGAGAACTACAGTCTTCAGTCTAGAGGGCAAGTCCCTTCAGCCTCTTGGAGGAATCATGCCTGTGGTATCCCCCTCAAGACGGTAAGCTCGTCAAGGGCCGAGAATGTGTCCACCAACTCTGTTATATTGTACTCTTCTAAGTGCTAAGTACAGTGCTCTGCACACGATAAGCACTCAATAAATACCATTGACTGATTGATCCTGTCCCCCCAACTGTAAAGTGAGAGCACAGTGCAGCTGCCTATCCAATTATCAATTTCATATGTCCTTTAACTAGGATGAAAAAGCTACCATTACTAACAGGGGCTGTTTTTCCAGGCACAGAAATGTTATTCATCTTGCCAAGAGACAAACAGTTAAGGAAACACAACTGTTTAAACCTGGTACCTGACTGGTTAACTATTGCTGTAGCAGTATGATGTCATCCTGGTATTCTAGCACCTAGTACAGTGCTTGGCACACAGTAAGTGCTTAATGAATACCATTATTATTCCCAGGGGTCGTTGTGTCCCTTGTTTCCTTTGGCTTGGGCCTTGGTGATTGGTGAACTTAGCTAGAAAGTCTACAGTCTCCTACACCCAGCTTTTTATTTAGCTAACCTTCTTTTCTATCTTAAATCATAGGTTTCTTGAGAGGGCCTTTATCAGTTGATTCTGTGGGTTCCCCAAGGGCTTAGGGCAGAAGTCCGCAAACTCTAGATACTCAATAAATACCAAGGTCCTACTTCCAGAGGCCTATTCAGTAGTGGCCCAGTCTCCTCACTGCCTCTCTTCCCCTGGGGATGGAGGAGGAAGGGTAATAATAATAATTTGGTAATTACTTATTATTATTATTATTATTATGGCACTTGTTAAGTGCTTATTATGTGCCAAGCACTGCTCTAAGCATTGGGGCAGATACAAGTTAATTAGGTTCAGACACAATCCCTGTCCCACATGGGGCTCACACTCTTTATCCCCATTTTACAGATGAGGTAACTGAGGCCCAGAGAAGTGAAGTGACTTGATCAAGGTCACACGGCAGACAAGTGGTAGAGCCAGGATTAGAACCCATGTCCTTCTGGCTCCCAGGCCTGTGTTCTATCCCTTAAGCCACACTACTGCTTGGGCCCAGTCCTGTCCTGATATAGAGCTGGAAAAGAGCATCTCTGAGAGTGGGGGGTGGTGATAGGGCTTGAGTCCACTCTCCAGCAGTCCTGAGGGGCCCCCGAGGTCAAAATGAATCAAACTGAACCTTCAAGCCCACACCAGAGCAGACTCAAACCACACCTGATCAGGAACCTCTGGGTTGGGGATGGTCTGGGACCAGATCAATACCTTCAGGGCTGGGCAGACGATGAAGGAAAGGATAGGGAAAGGATGGCTGTGACTCTGTCTGACCTATCTTGTATCTGCCCCAGTGCTTGTAAAATGCTCGGCACCTAGCAAGTGCTTAACAAATACCATAATTATTATGATTTGAACTTTTCATAGGTGCCATTGCAATAGGAGCAATTCTCCCCTGGGACACCAGCCCTACCTTTCTTGCCCTGGTTTATTTGCATCTTGCTGGGGGTGCTGCCCTTGTTGGGCCTCTGAAATATGGTCGGAAGGAGAGTCACTGACTACCGACAATCCCATGGAGGCTAGAAGGACCAAATGCTTTTTGCTTCTCAGAGTCACTTGCTACCTTGAAATGACTTGAATTTTCCAGTTAATCTTTTGAAAACATCATGATAAGATCAGAAGCAGTGTGGCTTAGTGGATAGGGCATGGGCCTGCAAGTCAGAAGGATAAAATGCTTTTTGCTTCTCAGAGTCATTTGCTACCTTGAAATGACTTGAATTTTCCAGTTAATCTTTTGAAAACATCATGATAAGATCAGAAGCAGTGTGGCTTAGTGGATAGGGCATGGGCCTGCAAGTCAGAAGGACCTGGGTTCCGGCTCCACCACCTGTCTGCTGTGTGACCTTGGGCACGTCACAACTTCTCTGGGGCTCAGTTACCTCATCTATAGAATGGGGATTAAGACTGTGAGCCACATGTGGACCAGGGTCTGTGTCCAACCTGATTAACTTGTATCTACCCCATTGCTTAGAACAGTACTTGCCACATAGTAAGCACTTAACAAGTACCATAATTATTATTGCTATTATTATTATGATATTTTGTAATAGTGAGGTATCACTGTTCACCACCTCATCAGGTCAGAACTGCTATTGGATCCATGATGGTGGGATTTCAAACCATCAATCAATCAATGATATTCATGGAGTGCTTACTGTGCACCGAGCAACTGTAGTACTAAGAGTTTGGCAAAGTACAATACAATAGAGTTGGAATCTCCAGAGTTGAGTCATATTAATAAGGTGTCTGGTGACTTATATGTCTACATACTGGGGATCAGCAGCATGGCCTTGTGGTAAGAGCACAGGATTGGCAGTCAGAGAATGCGGGTTCTAATCCCAGCTCCGCCACTTGCCTGCTATGTGACCTTGGGCAAGTCACTTAACGTCTCTGTGCCTCAGTTACCTCATCTGTAAAATGGGGATTAAGAGTGTGAGCCCCACGTGGGATAACCTGATACTCTGTATCTACCCCAATGCTTAGAACAGTGCTTGGCATGTAGTAAGCGTTTAACAAATGCCATAGTAATAATAATAATAATTATTATTACCTAGAGAAAGTAGAGTCTGCTGTATGTCAAGGCTGGGAGAGAAATTGAAAGATTTCAAGGTTCATTTTGAATAAACAGCATGATAAGGAAATCAATCACCCTAGTTAAGCTCTACATTTGTTACAGAAGACATAGCATTACCCCCATAGATTAGCCCCAGGGCCTCAATATATGAATCCAGTGAATTTTAGGATAAATGGTACTATGCATGTATAACTTTACTTATCAAGATACATCTATTATGCAAATCACAAATTGCATTGAGTTATTTCTTAAATGCACACCAATTCAAATTTAAAATTTAACATAAATTATTTAGTGGTCCTTCACTCCATTTATTTTTTCGGCAAAGAGCTGCTTTTCTCATCAAGACCTTCAGAATGACCAAAAATGTGGAAATGCTGCTGACAGAATCATAACTAATAACATTTATAAGGATTTTATTAATTTTAGCTTGCAAACTTTCTCCCTTCTACCACAGATAATGAAAAACTAAGAATCTCTTTGGAGGGGTATGTTTCTCTCCAAATGATTTCCTGGCAACTCAATGTGGGAACAAAGTTAAGCTTAGGAAGACTGCACTTGACTCTCCCTTACTTTAAGAAGGTATTAAGTTAATCACTGAGTAGCTGCAAGAGGTCCATATGTGTGTCAAAACATTTAAATCACCACCATGTACATGCGTACATGGCAGAAACATATGAAGAAAAAAATCAAGCTCATTACCTGTTGAAAATAGCCTTCCTTTTCCCAATCCAAATCACAAGGAAGTTCACCTAGACATGCCTATCTATACTTTACATGTGGAAAGAATATGAAAAAAGAATTGAGAGCATAACTCTCAATAAATCTCTGCCAGGTGAGAGAGACAGAGAGGTAGTCAAGTGAGGTCCACATAGATTCAGTGTAATGTGGCATATAACAGGGATGTACATCAGTGAAGGGCTCCACAGCAGTCTCTACAGCAGTGCGACTATCACACTGCATTAAGGCTACCATAACAGTTGCTGATGTGATCTGCTTTGGAACATATTGCATCATAAACAGATGAGGGAAGAGAAATGGACCTTTTCCTCTGCTTGTAATACTGTAAAATGGATAAAGATACTCGCTGTAAGTGCATCAATGCTGCCTAAGTAACTGCGAACACCAGCCACGAACAATGAATCTTCTGAGGAACGAGGGTAGAGGAACTGAAAGGAGGCAGTCAGCTTCTCTGTAGTTGTGAACTCAGAGGGCAAGGTTAGAAAAAGCAGGAAGCTACTGAGTGGACAGCTTCAATGAGACGGTAGGGGTGAGGGGAGAGTGGGTATATGTAGAAAAAACAAAAACCCTTCAAATTTCTTGAGAAAGTTAAATTCTTATTAATGTTAACTTTTCACACAATATGCTCTAAAACCAAATTGCTGGTGCCAGTGACAAATTTATTCTGCTTTGATTCATGGACTTCTTAAGTTTCCTTTTCATTAATTTTGCTGGTGGAAAAGTCAGATCAGTATTCATTCATTCATTCAATCATATTTATTGAGTGCTTACTGTGTGCAGAGCAGTTGTTCTAGTTTGGTAAAACTCAAGATTTTTTTTCTTTTTAAAGAAAATCAAACTACCCAAGAAATAGTATCCAGTCTGACTAGTTAGCATTCAAAGATTTCCATCTGTTTTAGAACACAGAATCTTCTGTTATATTTTGGGTCTTTACAAAAACTATACCTGTTTTCTTTGAGACCTGAATTTGACTTTGCTGCTGTCAACTTAAGGATCTGAAATGTGCATATTTCTAGTGGGTTTTGGAGGTCCTGTGTTCCCAGGTTTGTTCTATTTAAATGGAAAAGTGGAATGCAAGGTGACCCTAGGTCAAACATCACCTTTGACTCAGCTCACTGAGGTTGGGGCAGGGGTAGCAGAGGGGGGAGGGGAAGAAGGGATCCTTGAGCATATATTTGAGCACAGCAACAATATGGCTCTGGAAAAAATATGCCGACACAAATATGGGACATAATTATGGATGTGTAACATTACACAAAAATTAGTTTAGGGCTTGCTACTGTTCAGTAAGACATGAAAAACAATCCACTATAAAGTTCAAAAGAAGACAAGCACCTGATTAATGGTGAGAGATGAATGAGTGAGAAACGGTTATTTTAGAAGAACTAGATAATAATAGATGGGAATGTGAGACTCCTGTCAAAACTGGATGGCGGTTTTCCATTCAGATAAAGTAATGTTTGTTTATAACACATTTTAGCCTTCTCTCTGCAGCTTCTCCATGGCACATTTGGAAATTATTTAAAAAGATAAAATGCCTCTAATCTGTTACCAATTAGAAGAAACATGTGAATATTATTTTCTAATTTGTGACTCTTGAGTGTGTGTCTCAAAACCAAAGAGAAGTAATTGAAATAATTATGTCTGCTCCTGAATATTTCTATTATGCTCTTGAAATAAGAGGGTGGGTACATCCTCTTTGCATGATCTGCCCGAGGGCTGAATGTATCAATAAGTACATCAAAGCCCTGAACATGAACTGCCACAAAATTGTAATTTCTACAAAGTGCAGACATTGGCTCCTGGCATCTGGAGCCCAGAGGCTGCCAAACTGATTAGTGAGCTCCTAATGGTCTTTGTGAAGAACTTGAGAACGGTGGGAGGGAGGAGAGAGTGTAAGGAAGAATAGAAAGTTTCACCATAAACACATACTCTTTCCCTCAACAACTCCTGCCAGAGTCCCTTATTTTCAACAGAACTATTGATGTACATGGCATAATCTTGATTTATACTAGAAGCAATGGAGATTAAAAAAATCCAGATAGAGTATGACTTGAGTGACTAACTCCTGAAAATTGGTAATTTCGTGGTGGTTAACAGTAGAACATCCACCAATGAGAATGGAAGGCACATTAATAAATTTATAGTGCGTTATATGCCAATTAGACCCCTTCAGCCATTCAAAATGTGGAGTCCCTCTCAGGTTATCATTCCATGAATGTTCTCGTTAGCGCCGTTAGCTCTGTGATTCAATTTTACATTTCTATTTGTGAAAAATAGCATTCTAATATTGTGCTGGAATCAATTTGTGCAATAGTGAAATAATGGGGACTTTTTCATTCAGGTGGCCTTTTCTCACATCTTCTACATGACTCCTTTTGTACTTCTATGTAAATAATAATTTCTGAATACAGCATTAATTCTGCACAGAACAGATTTATTACAGGCTTCATAACTGGGTGTTTCACCACCACTCACAAACCATCCATGAATCTCTTGGCTAAATGACATCAGTCTACTTAATCATGCACCACACAATATTCTATCAATACAAAGAATACCATTAGTACTGCCTTTCCTTATCATATGCCTGTCACAGAGTACCACTCTCTTCATAACTCCTTGCTTGGCACTAAGTACCAGTGTAAACACAATTAAAATTAAACTTGTAATTTCCGATGTAATCCACAACTCTAGCTATGGCAACCAATTTATCTAGTCAACTTGAAATCTACTGTACCTAAGTCTAAACAAATTCTGTTCTTCTATCCTGTGATTTTTATGTTGGTACTTGGTCCTTGCTTTTAGTACTTATTCACTGAAGCAATTTAACCTACTTCTCATCAGGATAAATTAACCCTATTTGGGGGCTTCTTTCCCCATCCCTGGCCCCCTTCCACCACCTCACAAAGAATGGGTCTCTAAAAGCTTTTGGGGTCCTGAGGCAGCTTAGCAAACTCCTGCCTCAAATGATATGCAAGTGCCCTTAGACATGAATATAACTGTGGTAGGTACTACATAGTTTCAACCTGAATACATTTGGTCCCTGCCTCCAAGAAGTTGACTAATAATCAATCAATCAATCAATGGCATTTATTGAGAGCTTGTAGTGAGCAGAGCTCTGTACTAAGCGGTTGGGAAAATTAATGACAATAGAGTTGCTAGACACAATACCTGCCCCAAAGGAGTTTACAGGGGGATACAGACACTGAAAAAGATATGGATAATGGAAATGGTAGAGTATGAGAATATTACATTAGTACTGTGAGGCTGAAGGCACCAAAGTGCTTAAGGAGTAAGCAAACAAGTACATAGGTGATGCAGAGGAGAGAGCAGATGGGGAAACGAAGGGCTTAATCAGGGAAGACTTATAGGAGGAGATGAGATTCAACAAAGGTTTTGAATAACAACAACTACAATAATGATAATGATTTGTGTCCAATACCCACTATGGGTCAGCCACTGTATTAAGCACTGAGGTCAGATACAAGATAATCAGGTCAGATGCAGTCCCTGTCCCACATGGGGCTCACAGTATTTAATCCCCATTAAACAGATGAGGAAACTATGGCAGAGAAAAGTTAAGGGATTTGCCCAAGGTCACACAGCAGGCAAGTGGCAGAGCCAGGATCACAATCCAGGTCCTCTGACTCCCCGCTCCACCTCACCCTCCCCGACCCTTTCCGCTAATCCAAACAGACAACAGCACTGGGTCACGGACAAGTGGAGAGATGTAATTATAAGGACTGATTAATTTTTGAAAGATAACATTTAGAGTAGTGCAAACAAATAACATGGTCAATAGTAATAAATTGTAAATAATCTAAGTCAGATTTTTGTACCATATCCAGGTACAAGTTAAAGGTAGATATTCTTTACACTCTGTGAAATACCACATGGAGGCCATGTACAGTTTGAGGTCTTCAATTCCAGAGGCATTAAAATGGTTTCAGGGGAAATGGAATTAGTATTTGGTGAGGCCAATATTTATGCGCTTCCTTTTTTTTTTCTTCATGAGCCTTTCTAATTTCCATCATAAAATCAAGTTCCAAATTCAAATGTCTTGTGAATTTGCCTTTCAAAATGACATGGCTGCTGGCACTGAAATATTCCTCCAATCTCGTATGTTCTTGTTGGTGACACTAGGACTTGTTCACATGTTCATATGTTCTAGCAGGAATCCTGAAAATTTCTACCAAATTTTGCTTGCCAAAATTTAAATTTGGTCTATTTTTTTTTTTCTTTGATTGTAACATATGCAAGTCCAAAGATCTCTGTAGGTCTTCACAAAAGTGATTATCATTTTTGTAAAGGATAGAAACTTCATTCAACCACCGGATGGGACTCGTCTCTCTCCCCTGGGGTCGGTCCTGTCAGTTTCACTGTGGGGAACTTTGCCCAGCCAATTTTTATGGTGAACCTACTCTGTGGCTAAATAGAAGAAGTTCTCCCAAATGATTAACATTGGAGAGTTCGTACGAATAAACCAGTGTGATTAGAGCTTATAGGTATCTTAATACGTACATGCACAGTTATTCATTTAGTTAATATTTATTGGTGCTCACTGAACAACCACAGCACAGTTGCCCAGTCTGCAGGGATGACCTACTGTGCTAGGGGTATAGACCATATCACATATCACTTATCTGCCTGTGATTTCAGAGACCAAAGGTGGCCAAAACACAAGTCTTCCCTTCATGCAAAATCTGGCTACCTTCCTTCTACCTTTAAGAAAACGACATTGCCTTGAGGACTGAAATCGTTGCTAATAATAATAGTAATGGTGGCATTTATTAAGCACTTACTATGTGCAAAGCACTGTTCTAAGTGCTGGGGAGGTTACAAGGTGATCAGATTGTCCCATGTGGGCTCACAGTCTTAATTCCTATTTTACAGATGAGGTAAATGAGGCATAGAGAAGTTAAGTGACTTGCCCAAAGTCACACAGCTGACAATTGGCAAAGTGGGATTTGAACCCATGACCTCTGACTCCAAAGTCCATGCTCTTTTCACTGAGCCATGCAGCTAGGACTCAGAATCTTCCACTCTGAAGGTAACAGACAAAAGTTTTCATAAATCACTGATGACTAGCACATATTCTCAATGAGTAGGCTGTAAGATAATTTCTAGACTGTAAACTCGTTGTGGGCAGGGACTGTATCTACTAACTCTGTTGAGTATTTAGTACCGTGTTTTGCACAGAGTACACTCTCACTAAAAACCATTGACTGATAGAGGTTTTGCAAACCTCAGGAAAATTTTCCATTCTGCTGGAATTCTTGGCATAAAAGGGAAATGAGATTGGATTAGTGTCTCACCCACGGAGTCCAGTCTTGCCAATACAACTCTGGGAGAACGTTTCCTGGTCAATTACTATGGTGAACCTTTTCTTATAGATAAATGGAAGAGGGTCTTTCTTAAACGGTCACCCATAAAAAGCACCAAATTAAATAAATAAAAAACCCCAACATGGCTTGAACCAATAAGCACATCATATTATTATTTAGTTATTATTTAATAAGTGCTTCCAGTAATTGGGATGGCTGGTGAGGGTAGGGGTACATAGAAGGAGGGGATGCGAATGATTAAACCTCATAAAACTATGAAAATTACTACAGAATGATTTATGTGAAAACATACACATAATAAATCTAAAATGAGACTTGACTTTTTCCTTTCTGTTGCTTAGGTGTTCCAGATTTTTTAAGCAGCTTTGGATTTTTTCCCCCTCTCTTTGGGAAACAAACAAAAAAGCCCCTTTATTTTGCCAGATATCCTCCACGTAAACAGAGGTCACAGAACGTCTCAAACTGAGGTTGCCACCTCTCCATCTTATTCCCATGTAACCTTCTAAATAACGTTGGAATGTACCCTGTCCCCTGATGGGCTCCGTAATGAGAACCAACTGTCAATCACAGCTCCATTAGTGTGGACCGACTTTCACTTCCTGAAACAATTTATTGGATTCCCAGAAGCAAATGGGCCTTCTTCCTTTTCAGCTCTGTTTTTAGGGAGCTATTCAGAAGGAGTGTGTGTCCCTTCTGTTCCTGCTGAGCCGCCTTTGTTTCCTTCGTTTACTCATGAAAACAGTTTCCTGAGTTTACCCACTTCTTCTGTCCTGGGCCTGCCGAGTGTTTGCTAAAACTTTTTTTTCCCTCCTCCACTGTTCAGTTCACCGGTGCTATACAAAACTCACCAGCTGTTTCCAGCTATTGAACCAAGGAGAAGTGAATTTTATTGTTAACCCCTTATAGACAGAGTTACTGGCTGGGGAAGGAAGAAGGGAAGATTAAATTCAGGAAAAGAACTAAAAAAAAATGTTTGGTATGATCATGCAGAAGACACCCATCGCAGCTCTCCTCAGCTAAAAACCCAACCAGACTGAATGATGTGTTCCCACTTTGCTTCTCCAATATCTTTTACTTTCCTTGTCTTTAATTTTAAAATTTCATCCAGCACTACATAAAAGTTTACCAACTTGGCACCTGAAACATTTTTGCAATCTGAAATATACTGTTCTTATAGGATTTGTTTTACAATTCATGCTTTATTATAAAAGAGACATTAATATGATTAAAAATGAGCCCGTATCAAATTCAGCTCCAAAGGAATTGGAATGGTCAGTGCATCCTTCTGCTTCAGAACAACCCACTGAATAAAGAAGGGCTCAATATTTTATGAAACAATATTTCATCTTTTAGCACGGGGTCTGAAGGAATAAAATACACAGCCCAAGGGCCCCTGTGCATGAACAGAATGCACTTTGAGTATAAATCAGTTTAACTTTTAGCCTGGGAAAAAAGAATGAAACAAGACGATAGTCATGTCTATCCTTCTGTAAGTCTCAAGTCAATAGTAAATTGGGGGACTCGTTAGTGCTGCTGCAGAGATCCAATCAGGATGAAATTATGCAGTCATGTAAGAAATAATATCTATTAGGCTAATTTAATCAAGGAATACTTTACAGATGAATTAGAATGCAGAATCCAATTATTTCAAACATTCGGACTGTCAGCGCCTGTGTTTTTTAAGCACGGGGAGGAGAAGAGAGGGAAGATTAGGGAACCTTTTTAAAATGCAGTGAATGTAGTGTACTCATATCAGATAACAGTGACTGTAACAGCAGAGAACTGACAACTGCAATCAGGGCTTTACCTTGATCACATTCAGACTGGCCTAATCACCTACCCATTCTGCTCAGTCATAGTGTATGTTGGTCCAGACTTGGATTTACTATTCAGGGACTAGAGACTGTCATCTCCACTTGGGAGCCTCTACAATCTTCCCTAAGTGACTCTTAGACACCTTTTAAAATTCCTAGCCCTCTTTCCTAATGTGGTTCTTGATACATTTCTTTTCACTTGGAACTTCAATAGTACAAAATGGGTCCTGCGTGGACGACTGGGAAAAATTCAGAAAAGGAAAAAAGACAATATAATAACCCCTTTCTTTGCTTCAGTGGCTTTTCTGCCTGGCTCACTGGACATCCTCCAAGTAGAGCTGATGTTTGGTTGGGTTGCTGGCTTGGAAGGTGACAATGGTATTAAAGCAATAAGAATTGAATAGGGAAAGCCAGGTGATTGAGACTTTTGTCCAGGGCAAGATGTGAGAGTTAAGTATCAATCCAGCAAATAGCAATCATCTGAAAAACCCTACTAGAAATTATGTTACATTGACAGTAATTCAACTTTAATAATCATACATTAAGTAGATGCTGAGCGGGAGACAGAACATTTTCCTAAAACTGATTCTAAATATCCTAAATTCTGATCCAGACTCTGCCCCTTGACTGCTGTGGGGCCTTGGACAGGTCACTTGGCTTCTCTGTGCCTCCATTTTCTCACCTGCAAAATGGGGATTAACTTCCTTTTCTCCCTCCTACTTAGACTGTGGGCCCCATGAGGGACAAGGACTGTGCCCGACATGATTGACTTGTATTTGCACCATTACTTAATATAGTGCTGGGAACACGGTAAGGGTTTAACAAATGTCACATTTACTACCAGTGTAACTTAGTGCCCTGGGCTGGCAACCAGACATATGCCCACTCATAAAGGGACTAGCAAGAGCATAGCCCAGAAGCTGGGTACACAGCCCTAATGATTCCAAGGGAGGCAGCATGCTGTTTCCTGCAGGCAGATGGGAGGCATCTACACCCTGGGCTCATTTTCTCCTCTTGCCCTAACATCTCTGCCCCAAAGAGACTCCCTATACTTTCCCTCAGGACTGGTTCCCTTCAGCCTATTAACTGCTAAGCCCTCAATCTTTCCTCATGGGGCATGTCAGGGACAGGCAGTTATGTGCCAACTCGTGGGTGGTGACTCAGTTTATCAGTGGTCCATCCGGATCAGCATTCTGCCTCTGATAGAGGCAACAGGATGCTCAATCTAACAGATGGACCATTATTCTAGGGCAGTACTGGTATCTCTCACTGTCTCCTAAGTGGTCTAAAAAAATCTACAGTACGATTTTGAAATGTTTAGAAGCCCCCCCAGAATACCTTTCTCCCTTTCCTTCTGTGGAATGGGGGCAGTGTGGTCCCAGCCAATGGGGATGGATTTGAGTAAACTACTTCTTCTGGGAATAAGACTGTATTTTGGTTTTATGGTATTTCAGTGCAATTTCATTTCTGGGAAAGAGCCAGGACATCCAGGCCAGAAATCTGCCTCTGTCGGGGACCTAAGATGCTTGCAGGAAGCATAAGTTGGCTGCCCTCTGGGACAGGGATCCTGGAAGACACTTCAGTCTGGATTCTGTTTATTTCCTAGTTTCTCTAGATTGTGAGCTCTTTAATAATGATAATAATGGTGATGATGGTATTTGTTAAGCATTTACTATGTGTCAAGCACTGTTCTAAGTGCTGGGATAGATACAAGATAATCAGGTTGGACACAGTCCCTGTCCCACAGTAGGGGTCACAGTCTTAATCCCTATTTTACAGATGAGGTAATTGAGGCAGAGAGAAGTTAAATGACTTGCCCAAGGTCATACAGCAGACAGCAGAGCCAGGATTAGAACCCAGGTCCTTCTGACTCCGGGGCCCATGCTCTATCCACAAGGACATGCTGCTCCTTGTGGGCAGGGAATGTGCATACCAACTCTACTGCACTGCATTCTACCAAGTGCTTAGTTCTGTACTCTGAACACAGTAAGCACTCAATAAATACCACTGATTGAATGATAAACCTGACAATGCATGTTGTATAGCTAATTTTGTGATTCAAAGATCCAGAGACAAAATCTGTGTATTATCTAGGCAGAAGACAAGCCATTTAGAAAACTCTGGGTTAAGGAAAAATCTTTGCAGTTCATATTCAGTCTGCTCAAGGAAGGATATGTCTGCATCAATTGGGTGAATTTTTAATCCACTTTTTAAATATGGCTTTACTGCAAAAAGGAAATGAGTAGAGCGGCCTGTTTTTGTGAATATTGTTTTTTCAATCCAATGAAGACTGGACATTCCCTTAGGTGAGAACTTGAAATTACCCTCTTCCCCCTTCCCCAATCTGGTGGTTTCCTTCATTTCGCCGGGTACCTTGTTCTCCCTTGGGAAGCCCCAGGGGATGTGCCATGTGTTTGGGTGATGCTATAGTAACCATTGGGCTCCTTCACACTGAACAAACCACCTCCATTCCAGGAAGCCAACCGCTAAGGCTGACAATGCACTAGGAGTCATTAAGCAATTTCTCAATACCAGTTACACCCTTACAGGAACTTAGGGGGCTTTTCAGACTTTATGAATTTTATGGTAGGGTGGGTACTTCCTGCCTAGCTGCAAACACATCAGATACTGCAACATCCTTCCCTGTACCCTTCTTCCTGCAAACTCTTTTCCCATCTGGCACAACCCTTTCCAGCTCCAACTTCTATCCCCATTTAACCCCTTCCTTTCAATCATCTCCCATGGTGAAGTCCTTTTCCCACTCACACCTATCTCCAGTTAGTTGAGATGAAACGTGGTCTAGAAGCCATGAGAGGACATTATACTGGAAGTTTGATGATCTCCTAAAAAGCATCTGGACATCTGTTTTTCCACAGGTACATATTTTTTTTTTTTTTGGAAACTAGATCTTTCTTAAGTGCCATACAGTTTTTCAATGAAAAAGTTCAACTTGAATAAATTGGATTATTTTTAGAACAGAAACTACAGTTTAACTGAATTATGTTTCCACATAGATTAAGGCAAACCACCCCAAATTTTAGTTGCTTATTTTTATAGTGGTCTCAGATAAAATTAGCTGTCATGTTCAATT
This sequence comes from Tachyglossus aculeatus, assembly GCF_015852505.1. Taxonomy (NCBI): domain Eukaryota; kingdom Metazoa; phylum Chordata; class Mammalia; order Monotremata; family Tachyglossidae; genus Tachyglossus; species Tachyglossus aculeatus. Next base: position 56,338,650 of record NC_052072.1, read on the forward strand.
TCTGAACTTTAGATCCCCTCTCCTGCTACCTGCAAAATGAAACATTAAAGGCCTATCTACAGCCTAAATAAGCTTCTTTTTTCTGAGCTATGGAATATGACATGCGTTTTGACAAGAAATATGATGCATTTAACTTCCTGAAAGTAGACGGGTTCCTCTAAACAAAGATAGCTGTAGAAGGTCTTTTAGTTCTTAGGTTCTAAAAATGAGATAAACACTCCAATCTTTTCCCATGGTACCTTTGAAGCCACACCAGTAATGTGAGATACACACATACATATATATATATATATATGTATATAATTATATCTGCATATCAACAAACACACATAAACACACCCTGTAATACTGAATTATTAAATTTTTCAATTAATTCCAAATTACTGAATTTCCCCTTCTAGACTATAAGCTCATTCTGGGAAGGGAATATAATTGTTATATTGTTATAATATACTCTCCCAAGTGCTTAGTACAGTGCTCTGCACATAATAAGCTCTAAATAAATACAATTGACTGACTGAATTCTACATTAGCTACAAACATCATTTGGAAGCACAAAGTCAGGCTAGTTTGGAAAATTAGCAAACATAGCTGAACAATATATTCCTCTTGTAAATTCTTCAATCTAATAGAGTGAATACAAGGTAGTCTAATACAAGGTAAATCCGCAACTTCCTTAGTATATGAGTACAATGAATGGGTGTCACCACAGATAAGTTGTTTGGTCCTGATGTGTCTTTTGGGAATAGCCTTCCTTTCTAGAGGGACTATCGTAATGTATCACTACCTCTAATCTGGCCTGGATGCTTAGGAAAAGCCAGCCCTCCCTTAGAGATCAAGTGGGCAGCAGCCGCTTAACAGGAACTGGTCTGTGAGCTACCGCCACATGCCTAATTAATGACCCTGCTGGTCGCAGCTGGAAGAGCTGAGCTGGGGGTGATTAATTAAATTAGCTGGCAGAGGAAATTACAGTGGAAAAGCCAAAGTTTGATTGCTCCATAATTAACCGCAGTGCAAATAATATCTGCATCTATAACTTCCAGCGATGAGATCAGAAGCCAATTGAATTTGGCACTGATTGAAGCTGTAAATATCCTGTGGTGAAGAATGATAGGTTTGTTCTGAAGGGAAAACTTGCAGAAATGGACATCTAGTCGATGGGATCAGGGGAGAAAGGACACAAGAGAAAAACAGCTTGAAAGCTCTCTTCTACTTTATTGGTATATTTTTCCACCGGTTAACTGCAGTCCTTTCCCCCTCCCCATTTCCTTGCTTTGCTTTTTGATTTACGGTAACGGTTAAAAGGAAAATCAGAAAGGCAGAATTGAAGCCAACGGTTGCTTTGTTGTGATGAATGTTCAGCCCCTTAATTTAACTTTATTTTTTCTCTGGGAGTTGGTCATCCCCACTTTCCAAACTCACAACTGTGATTTAGGGTCCTGCTCCCTTCTAATCCAGCAGTAAAATTTATACTTGATATGACTTCAGATCAATCACCTCAATTGTAAGATGGCTTAGAACATCCTAAATTACGGGGACTCAGTGTACTTTTTTATGACTAATAATATAATTTTTTCCTTTGCCTGTTAGGTTCTATCATTTCTTCAAATATGGTCTTTATAAAAAAAATACATAATTGCCCTACCAGCAATATAGCAGGCTTAAAGTTGAGGGTAAGAAAAAGTTTTTCTGACCGCATTAAGTACAACTATCTCACAACTAGTGACTCCAGATGGGACTCAATAAATCCAATGGAAATAGCGATGCATACTTAGCCAAGTGTTGACCAAAAATTATAGTACTTGTGCTTAATAAAGCTTTTACACCCAAAATCAAAACACGATTGAATGAATGAAGGGCTTTCAAGATGGGTAGAGCTGTGCTTTGACAGATATGAATGAGGAGGAGGGAGTTCTGGCAGAATCAAGACCTATTCTAAAATACTGGGAAATACTTGGGTAGTTAGGGGAGAAATAGTATATCAAAGTGTACTGACAAAGGTATACGATGATGAAACTATACTTTTATTTTTAAAGATCCTTTATAAATTAGCTCAAGCTCCAAAAACATCCCAATGAAAAGATCCTTTGGAAACTAATTTTATCATAGGATTTAAAATTATTCATAATAAATGTCATTACTAGGCCAAAGGAATGGACCCTCTTTCCCAGTCCACTGTCTCTGACAAAGGCAGCAGGGTTATCAACATCAACAGTGTTTACTGAGCATCTATTTCGTGCAGAAAACTATATTAAGCACTTGGGAGAGTACAAAAGAGTTAGACAACATAATCTCTGCCCTCAGGGAATTTACAGCATATCAGGGGAAAATGTATACAAGATTCCAGATACGGGGAGTAATAGACTATATATGATTGTACATGTTCCACAAGAGGTGTGTAATGTGCAAAAGTGTCATGGGAAGTATGAGGTACTAGTTAGGGGATACAAGGTGCGAAGATTAGAAATTTCCTGGAGAAGGCTACCTGGAGGAGATGAAATCTCTGGAGAAGAAAGACATTAATACAAATAAGCATTTATCGACACTAAAACTCTAAGTTTCAAGAAACTCATAAGGTGATTGTTTTGAAATGAGAAATGAGAAACCAGTGGATGGAGCAGAATAGTCAACCATGCATTGGATAAAGAGGTAAAAGGTACACCGGTCAGGGGGACGAAATTACAGTAATCTGGACATGAGATGAATGGAGTTTCAACTAGGCATGGTGGTGGGAGTACATCCTTGAGATGCTCTAGAGGGGGGAAAACAGAGATATTTGACTAAGAGAGGATATTCAGAAAGTCTGCATTAAAGATTCTCCAGAGTGTAAATTCGTAACTGCCAACTTTGTTATATTGTACTATTCCAAGCACTTAATACAGTTTTCTGTACATAGTAAATGCTCAGTCAATAAGATTGATAGGCAAAATATTTCATATGCAATTTTGTGGCTAAGAGTAACTTTCAAAGCAAAATATTTTTATTTTGTGGAATTCCTCCTAAGTGGTCTATTGCTATTCTACATGTTCAAAGCTTATACTACCCTATTCGCGTATGGCACAGTGGATAGAGCATGGGCCGGGGAGTCAGAGGTCTTGAGTTCTGATACTGGCTCCGCCGCTTGTCTACTCTGTGACCTTGGGCAAGTCACTTTGCTTCTCTGGGCCTCAGTTCCCTCATCTGTTAAGTAGGGATTCAGACTGTGAGCCCCACATAGGACAGGGACTATGTCCAACCTGATTTGCTTGTAACTACCCCAGCGCTTAGTACAGTGCCTGGGACATAGCAAGTGCTTAACAAATGCCATAATTATTCCCCCTCTAAACTGTGAGCCCATTGTGAGCGGGGATTGTCTCTGTTGATGAACTGTACTTTCCAAGTGCTTAGTACAGTGCTCTGCACACAGTACGTGCTCAATAAATATGATTGAATGAATGAATGAATGAATGAAGGACTTAGTACAGTGCTCTGCACACAGTACGTGCTCAATAAATATGATCGAATGAATGAATGAAGGGCTTCCAAGATGGGTAGAGCTTTGCTTTGTCAGGTATTAAAGAGGAGGAGGGAGTTCTGGGCATAGGAAAAGGTGTGAACAAGAAATACGGGGCAGGAGGGGTGAGAATAAAACAGTCGGTTAGTTTAAGAGGGATGGAACTTGAGACTTGGGGGGGGTAAATAAATTATAATAAGGATGGCGTCTGTCAAGTGCTTACTATGTTTCAAGCACTGTTCTAAGTGTTGGGGTAGATACAGGCTAATCAGGTTGGACACAGTCCTTGTTTCACATAGGGCACGCAGTCTTAATCCCCATTTTTCAGATTACATAATTGAGGCACAGAGAAGTTAAGTGACTTGCCTAAGGTCACACAGCAGACAAGTGGCAGAGCTGGTATTAGAACCCAGGTCTTTCTGACTCCCAGGCCTATGTCCTATCCACTACACCATGCTGAGAGTGTAAGGTGGATAAGGAGTTAGGAGAGGGCTAATTTAATGCTTTGAAGTCCACATTCAGGAGTTTCGTCTTGGGCTGTAAGCTCCTTGTAAGTAGGGAATGTGTCTTCCTAGGACTTAATACAATGCTCTGCACAAAGTAAGTACTCAACCACGGATTGAATGATTGACTGATTTCTGTTTGATAATGGAGACAAAAGGCCACCATTGGAGGTTTTAAAGAATGAGGAAACATATGGAGTATGATGTTTTAGGAAGAAATGGTCCAGGCAGCAGAGTGAAGTATGGTCAGGAGAGGAAGTCAGGGAGATCAACAAGGAGGCTGATACAGTAGTCAAGTCAGGATATTATAAATGTCTGGATTAGCATGGTGGGTATTTGGATGGAGAGGAAGGGGACTTGGAATATTGTTGCCAATAGGATTTGGCAACATTCTCTATATGGGAGTTGAAAGAGAGGGAGGTGTTAAGGATAATGCCAAGGTGGCAGATTTGAGAAGGAAAGGATGGTGTGGTGGTGACTGTGATGGGAAAATGGGTAGGAAGGGACTAGTAGTAGTAGTAATAGTAGCAACAGCAGCAGCATCATTTAATGAGTGCCCATTTGGTGTGATGCACTGTACTAGGTTGCTTGGGAAGGTCAGAATAAAGAAGTGAATTGAGGGAGACAACATAAAAGGAGCGGATTTGTTAGGGAATCCATTAATCAATCAGTGGTGTTTTTTATGCACTTACTGTACTAAATGCTTGGGAGAGCACGATACAACAGAGTTAGTAGACACGTTCCTTTGCTCACAAGGAGCTTACAGCCAAGAGGGAGAGACACACATTAAAATAAATTATGGGTATGTACATAAGTGCTGTGGAGAAATGAGAAGTTCAGGTTTGGACATACTGAGTATGTGGTACTGGCAGATGTAGATTTGTTCTGGAGGCTGAAGGAAACATGAGACTGCTGAGAAGGAAAGAAATTAGGGCTTTAGAAGTGGTAGTTGAAGCCATGGGAGCAGATAAGATACCCAAGGAAATAAGTGTAAATTGAGAAGAGGACCCAGATAACTACCTACAGGGACACCCATAAACAGAGGGTCGGAGGCACAGATAAAGAGCCAGTGAAAGAGACTGAGACACAGTAGCCAGAGAGGTAAAAGGAAAAGCAGGAAAAAACGATGAAAAACCAGGTTTAGACCATCTTTCCAGAAGAAGAGAGTAGTCCACGGTATCAAAGGCAGCCTAGTATCTACATGGATTAGATCCTAATTTTGTCCATCTCATTTGGCAAGAAGGTGGTCATTGATACCCTGGGAGAGAGCAGTCTTGATGGAGTGAAGGGGGTGGAAGTTAAATTGTGGAGGTTCGTAAAGTCAGTTGGAGGAGAGGAAGTAGAGGCAGTGAGTGTTGGGCAGGAATGGGAGAAAAGGGATGGGGCAATAGCTGGATAGGGCAGTGGCATCCAGAGAAGGTTTTTTAGGAGAGGGGAGACATGGGCATGTATGAAAGCAGAGGGGAAGTAGGTAAGTGAATATGGTTGCCAGGAAGGGAAAAGAGTGGGCAGAAGTGTTTTTAGAAGGGAGAATGAGTTGAAAGAGGAGGTGGAGGGGGTCAATTTTGAAAGCAGATGGAAGTTTTCCTCCTAAAAGAGTTAAAATGGATCAGAGAATGGATGTGGAGGGAAGGGGGAGCTGGTTGATAAGGAGAAATTTGGGGGTTTCATGCCTGATGGCATGAAAATTCCTACTGGGATTCAAGATGCTTGAAGATCCACGTGATGGTTGCTCCCTCAACATCCACTCTAATACTTAGAAACTTATCAACTAACATCCCTAACTTTTCCCTTTACACTGTAAATTTTGCATCTAGCAACCCAGTGTAGATACACAGTCCATGAATTTATCCAAACTCTGCTGAATATTTTTGGCTTGCACAACTTCTTGTAATAATGAGCCCCACATGCTTATCACCTGTTGGGCAAAGAAGTGTTTTCTTGTACCTTCTTGCTTCACTGAGTGTGTCTTTTCCCTGGTGTTGGGAAATATGATGAATGACAGTTTGTTCTGTCCACAACTATCACAGTTTTTGGCTACTGCCACACTAGCCCAGTGATTTAAGAGAATGGTTAACTGTGACTCCAGTATCTAAGATCTCTGGCCTAAATCATGATTGATGGTTCAGAGCCCATCATTACGTAGTTGTAATTTGGGTTATTTCTCTCTAAGTACATTACTTTGCACTAATGCATATTGGAGCTCATCTGCCATTTTAAAACTTTATGAAGTCTTCTTTCAATTTATCCCCATCTGCATGGCATTTCACTAGCCAGAAGGGTTTAGGACATCTGCAAAATAGGAGATTTCACTTCACACCTGCTCTTTCAGAATACTGGTGAAGATGTCACACAAAATCCATCCTAGCCCTGGTACCTGAGGGGCCAATTAATCAATCTTACTAATTGGTAGGCTGTGCAGGGCATTGTACTAAGCACTTGGGAGAGTAAAGTAGCATTAATAGACATGATCCCTGCCCTCAGGTGTTTACAATGTAGCAGAAATCCAAGTGGTTGTATAACGCCATCCAACATTTCTTATCACTGTCCTATTCATTCATTCATTCAATCATATTTACTGAGCGCTTACTATGTGCCGAGCACTGTACCAAGTGCTTGGAAAGTACAATTTGGCAACAGATGGAGACAATCCCTACCCAACAACGGGCTCACAGTTTAGAAGGGAGAGACAGACAACAAAACAAAACAAGGAGACAGGCATCCTGTTTCTTACTCTTGGGCCAGTTTTCTTTTTTTAAAATCCACCACAAAACATCACTCCTATGTATTTAGTTTTTGAAAAAGCTTTTTTGGGGAATTTATCAAAGGCGTTTTGAAAATCTAAATGCATATCTATTGGTTTCCCTCAATCTACATTTTGTTGACTTCTTCAAAGAACTTCAAAGACATCATTTTCCTTTACAGATACATGCTTTCCATAAGAGGTTGGGTTTTTTAATGGGTTCACTAGTCCTAAGCTTAATTATAGATTCTTCTATTTTGCCAGATATACAAATGTGATTCACCAGTCAAAATTTTTTATGGTATTTCTTAAGCGCTTACTATGTGCCAGGCACTGTACTACATGCTGGGGTGGACACAAGCAAATCGGGTTGCACACAGTCCCTGTCCCACATGGTGCTCACAATCGTAATCCCCATTTTACATATGAAGGAACTGAGGCCCAGAAAAGTAAAGTGACTTGCCTAAGTTCACACAACAGACAAGTAAATACGATTGAATGAATGAATGAAGTGGCACAGCTGCGATGAGAACCCAGGTCCTCCCGATTCTCAGGTTCATACTCTATCCACTAGGTTATGCTGCTTCTCCCAGGATCAGCTTTGTAAACCTTTTTGTAGTTTTTCAGGCTGCCTAATTTCTTGTTTGCCCCTTACCTGCCAATCTTTATCGAATTACCTGTTCTCTTTCAGGTGAACTTCCTACTTTTGAAAAAATGAGCTTTCACCCTCTGATCTTCTTTAAAGCTTTAACTCTGCTAGTCAAGTCATGTTGTGTCTGTTTAGTTGCCTGGTTTCTGGGTTTTGTTCTGTGGCACACTTTTTACTAGGGCTTCTGAAATGGCACTTTTACCAGCCTCCAGGTTTCATGGATCTTATTTTTTAAGCTATACCAGCATTCCAATCAATCAATAAATGGTATTTATTGAGTGCTTACTATGTGCAGAGCACTGTACTAAATGCTTGGGAGAGTACAACAGAATTTTCAGACAAGTTCCCTGCCATTACGAGCTCACAGTCTAGATGGAGAGACAGACATTAATATGAATAAGTCATTTATAAGATGTAATTTGAAGGTGTGTACCTAAGTGCTGTGGGATTGGGGGTGGGTAGAATATCAAATGTGCACAGGTCACAGATCCAAGCACATAGACAACATGGAACGAAGAGCTAGCCAGGCAAAAGAGGGCTTAATTGGGGAAGGCATCTTGGAGGAGATGCAACCTCAGGAGGACTTGCTTTTCAAGTTCTAGCATTATCTTTGAGCTGTCAATCATTACAAGTTTAATTATTAAAGGTAAAAGGTAGGGATATTAGATGGCATAAGTATAGATGTCGTCATTGTTAGAAATAGAATGTTGGTGTGCCTGGATTCAGGATTGGTAGCACTAGTGTTCTTAAGTTTCTACCACTGGAAGAGGGAAATGTAAATATAAAGAAAATGATGAATAAGTGAGGAGAGGAAGAGTAAGAAAAACAGAGTTAACAATTGTTATTATACATTCTCATTTTCTTGTCAGTGCCATTTTCTAACCCATTTATGTAATTTACTAAAAAAGGTCCATTCAGAGAAAAAGAGATTAAAGATTAGTCCCTGGAAATAATTTCAGAAATGGTAAGAAATTAAATTCTGTGCAGACTTACAGTTTAGTCTAATTGGGCTAGGAATGGGAAATAACTTAAATTATCACTTTAACAATCTACCAATCAATCAATCAATCAATCATATTTATTGAGCACTTACTGTGTGCAGAGCACTGTACTAAGCACTTGGGAAGTACAAGTTGGCAACATATAGAGACAGTCCCTACCCAACAGTGGGCTCACAGTCTAAACAGGGGAGACAGAGAACAAAATGTACAGGTAAAATAAATAAATAAATAAATAGAGTAATAAATATGTACAAACATATTTACATATATACACCCTACCAAGGGTGTGGGACCTGCCTATCCCTGTCCCTTTAAGAAGCAGTATGGCCTAGTGGTAGAGCACGAGTCTGGAAGTCAGAAGGCCTGAATTCTAATCCCAGAACCACCACTTGTCCACTGTGTGACCTCGGACAAGTCAATTATCTTCTCTGTGCCTCAGTTTCCTCACCTGTAAAATGGGAATTCAATCCTACTCCCTCCTACCTAGTCTGTGAGTCCCAGATCGGAAAAGGAGTGTGTGCAAATGGAAAACCTTATATCTACCACAGTGCTTAGAACAGTGCTGGGCACATAATAAGCACTTAAATGCCATAATTATTATTATTGATTATTAAGGATTCCTGTGCTCTGTGTGGGGTGTGAGAAAAAGTACAGAACATGAATGGTAGGGAACCAGGGGCGTGTTGGCACTGTCTGTGCTGGCAGGCCTTGTTTTCTTGGTTTCATTTTTCCCTTCAATCCTGACTCTGCAATTCTGGGAAGTGAGTCAGTCAGTCAATCATATTTATTGAGCACTTACTGTGTACAGAATACTCTACTATGCGCTTGGGAGAGTACAAAATGACAATATAACACACATATTCCCTTCCACAACAAGCTTAGAGCCTAGAGGGGAGGACAGAGAGGGGCCTGTTGAGTTCTATGTATCTATGTAAGAGAAGGTGGTGGCGAAGAGAAACTTGTAGCCTAGGCTGCTTCTGTTTCCATAGCTCTGGTGAGAAACACAGAAGAGATGGCTTAAATTGTCAGGTGTGGCAGGGAACTGCAGGGAAATTGTAGATGTTTAGGTCTATCTCCACCTCTTCTGTCTGCACCTATTGTTTGAGGTGATTGGCTGAGGGGTGAGAAGGTCTCTGTGAAGATTGTGGAGCGAACTGGATTGTACTGGGAGTAGAAGAGCATGCTCAGATGAAATATAATCTCTGAGTCAGTCTAGTGGCAGCCAAATATTCTCTAATTGGCTTTGTTAACACTCAGCCAATCTAACAAATGATGCTTAGTCTAGTTTCTGAGCGAGGAGAAGAACATGCTTCCATATAAGAATAATAGTACTTTGCCTTGGGGACGTTCTCTCCAGTGTGTTGATTCAATCCTGGGATACATCAGTTAAACCTGGCTTAAGAACAAGAGCAACTTTATAAATCTAATTAAATATTTTGTAACAAAATATTTCAAAATGACAGGTGCCTTTTTGTGGGACCTAATTTTTGATACCTAATATGTAGGCTATAGCAGGGATTGCTTAAGTAATGCAATTAACTATTGTTACAGCTATTGTAATGCCCTGTAGGTTCATCCTTGGCTTAATTTTTGGCACAACATTTGCTATTTGGAATGAGATGATCCTACATTACAAAGGAACTTAGGCTAGTAGACTTTGAAATTTCTTCAGCCCTAATCTTTTTCTGGCTTGTCTTTAAGTTCAGTGGGTAGGAAGCATTGTCTGAATTGGGGTCTTCTATAGCACCGAGCAGATGAGAGTGAAATAAATAAAGTATTATAAGGAAGTTCATGGATATCCTGCCCATCTCCCATATAACATGTGTTTCAGTTTGATGCCGCATGATAAGATCATTTCCCTATAATTTTCCTGGAAATTGTAATGACACACAGTTCAAGCCTTAAAGACCCACCACTGCTGGTTGTGGAAATCAAACAAGTGTTTCTTGTTGTTTTTTTAAAAAAAGGGTTTCCACATCCATTTTAGGCTTTGGCTGTGTGCCATCATAACAACAAAAAGAATTATACGAAAATTATTCCATTCCTTGATACTGAAAAAGACACATTTTATTTTTAAGAGTTCTTTCTGACTACCATCTGAGATGATTTCAAAGCCCTACTGAGAGCTCACCTCCTCCAGGAGGCCTTCCCAGACTGAGCCCCCTTTTTCCTCTCCCCCTCTCCCCCTCCCCATTCCCCAGGCCCTACCTTCTTCCCCTCCCACAGCACCTGTATATACGTTTGTACAGATTTATTACTCTATTTATTTTACTTGTACATATTTACTATTCTATTTATTTTGTTAAAGATGTGCATCTAGATTCTTGTAGCCATCATCTACCGCTCCCCGGCCCCACCTCCAACTTCTTTAAAGATTTTGACCCCTTCCTCACCTTCCTTCTCTCCTTTTCCATGCCCACTCTGATCCTCAGAGACTTCAACATCCACATGGATATCCCTGGTGACTCCTCTGCTGCCCGCCTTCTATCTCTCCTTGACGCAGCCAACCTCTTGCTCTACCCCACCTCGCCCACTCACCAACTTGGTCATACCCTCGACCTCATCATCTCCTACCGCTGCAATGTGTCCACCCTCACCAACTCTGAAATCCCTCTCTCTGATCATAATCTTCTCACCTGCCTCCTCACTCACACTCCTTTCCCCTGTAAATCCATATTACTCCCTCACAGAGATCTCTGCTCTCTTGACCCCATCCATCTTTCTGAGCACCTCACACCCCACCTCGCCTCCCTCTCCTCTCTACCCAATCTTGATGATCAGATTACTGCTCTCAACTCTGCCCTTTCTACTCAGCTAGATTCACTTGCTCCCCTTTCCCTTCGCCGCTCTCGTACCCCTAACCCACAGCCTTGGATCACTGCCACTGTCCGCCTCCTTTGCTCTTATGCTCGAGCTGCCGAACGCTGCTGGCGAAAGTCTAAACACCATGCCAACCTCGTTCACTTGAAGTTTATCCTTTCCTGCCTTAACTCAGCCCTCTCCTCCGCCAGACAAAACTATTTCTCCTCCCTTATTGACACCCATGCCCTTCCTCCCCTCAGCTCTTCCGTACATTCAACTCCCTTCTCAGGCCCCCAGTTCCTCCCCCTCCTCCTTCCCTCCCCGCAACGATCTGGCCTCCTACTTCATTAATAAAATTAAATCCATCAGGTCTGACCTCCCCAAAGTCACTCCCCCACCTTCTCCAACCCCCCGGCTCTCAACACTCTCTGCTACTCTCCCATCCTTCCCAGCAGTATCCTCAGAGGAGCTCTCCTCCCTCCTCTCAAGTGCTACTCCGGCCACCTGTTCTTCTGACCCCATTCCCTCTCATCTCATGAAATCTCTCACTCCGTCCCTTCTCCCCTCCTTAACTTCCATCTTCAACCTCTCACTCTCCATTGGTTCCTTCCCCTCTGCCTTCAAACATGCCCATGTCTCCCCCATCCTAAAAAAACCCTCTCTTGACCCCACCTCACCTTCTAGTTATTGCCCCATCTCCCTCCTACCATTCCTTTCCAAACACCTTGAACGAGTCGTCTACATGCGCTGCCTCGGATTCCTCAACACCAACTCTCTCCTCGATCCCCTCCAGTCTGGCTTCCGTCCCCTACATTCCACGGAAACTGCCCTCTCAAAGGTCACCAATTACCTCCTGCTTGCCAAATCCAACGGCTCATACTCTATCCTAATCCTCCTCGATCTCTCAGCTGCCTTCGACACTGTGGACCACCCCCTTCTACTCAACACGCTATCTGACCTTGGCTTCACAGACTCCGGCCTCTCCTGCTTCTCCTCTTATCTCTCTGGTCGTTCATTCTCAGTCTCTTTTGCAGGCTCCTCCTCCCCTTCCCATCCCCTTACTGTAGGGGTTCATCAAGGTTCGGTTCTTGGTCCCCTTCTGTTCTCGATCTACACTCACTCCCTTGGTGACCTCATTCGCTCCCACGGTTTCAACTATCATCTCTACGCTGATGACACTCAAATCTACATCTCTGCCCCTGCTCTCTCCCCCTCCCTCCAGGCTCGCATCTCCTCCTGCCTTCAGGACATCTCCATCTGGATGTCTGCCCGCCACCTAAAACTCAACATGTCCAAGACTGAACTCCTTGTCTTCCCTCCCAAACCCTGCCCTCTCCCTGACTTTCCCATCACTGTTGACGGCACTACCATCCTTCCCGTCTCACAAGCCTGCAACCTTGGTGTCATCCTCGACTCCGCTCTCTCATTCACCCCTCACATCCAAGCCTCACATCCAAGCCGTCACCAAAACCTGCCGGTCTCAGCTCCACAACATTGCCAAGATCTGCCCTTTCCTTTCCATCCAAACCGCTACCCTGCTCGTTCAAGCTCTTATCCTATCCCATCTGGACTACTGTATCAGCCTCCTCTCCGATCTCCCATCCTCTTGTCTCTCCCCACTTCAATCCATACTTCACGCCGCTGCCCGGATTGTCTTTGTCCAGAAATGCTCTGGGCATGTTACTCCCCTCCTCAAAAATCTCCAGTGGCTACCAATCAACCTATGCATCAGGCAGAAACTCCTCACCCTCGGCTTCAAGGCTGTCCATCACTTCGCCCCCGCCTACCTCACCTCCCTTCTCTCCTTCTACAGCCCACCCTCCGCTCCTCTGCCACTAATCTCCTCACTGTGCCTCGTTCTCGCCTGTCCCGCTATCGACCCCCAGCCCACATCATCCCCCTGGCCTGGAATGTCCTCTCTCACCACATCTGCCAAGCTAGCTCTCTTCCTCCCTTCAAGGCCCTACTGACAGCTCACGTCCTCCAGGAGGTCTTCCCAGACTGAGCCCCCTCCTTCCTCTCCCCCTCTTCACCCTCTCCATCCCCCCCGCCTTACCTCCTTCCCTTCCCCACAGCACCTGTATATATGTATACATGTTTGTACGTATTTATTACTCTATTTATTTATTTATTTTACTTGTACATATCTATTCTATTTATTTTATTTAGTTACTATGTTCTGTTTTGTTCTCTGTCTCCCCCTTCTAGACTGTGAGCCCACTGTTGAGTAAGGACCATCTCTGTATTTTGCCAACTTGTACTTCCCAAGCGTTTAGTACAGTGCTCTGCACACAGTAAGCACCCAATAAATACGATTGATTGATTGATTGACTTATTGATCTAGCTTTACTTCTATTTATTCTGACAACGACACATGTCCACATGTTTTGTTTTGTTGTCTGTCATCCCCTTCTAGACTGTGAGCCCGTTGTTGGGTAGGGACCACCTAAAATGGCACAGATGGACTCTGTGCTCTGCACACAGTAAGCGTTCAATAAATACTATTGAATGAATGAATGAATTTCAGTTATTTTCTCGCATTTTCCTTTGTCTTTTTTTAAAAAAAGAGTCCATCTGTGCCATTTTAGGTGGTAGCAGCCATAACTTGTTGATTTGAGTAAGCGCTCAATAAATACTATTGAATGAATGAATGAATAACATGTCAAATATCTAGGTGCCCAGTTAGGGAATGCTCCTTTTCCCCCAATGAAAAGCTTCTTTTATTCATGGAACTCTCATTTCATATTACTGCAGTCCTTTCCCCTTTCTTACGGCTGAGGGCTTTTAATGGTGGTTATAAGGAGAAAAAAAACACATGAAAAGACTTGCAAGTAGTCTAGAGGGGAGAGGTTGTGTGTGGAGCAAAAGCAAATAAAGATCTGTCGCCCCATACCTCAATCAACTGTGCTCTTGGTGGTTTAGTTTGAAAAATGCAGCGCTGACCACTCAGAGAGGACCCTGCTAGGGGTACTGTGGAGAGTCATGGAGAAAAATGGGGAAGGGGTAGAGGTGGAAGGGAAGCGAGGTGGGAGGAAATTAGGGATGGTCCCAGGGAAGGAGAAATGGAAAAGATGTCACCTGGGAGGAATAGGAGACGAAGCTCTCCTTTAAGAACTTTGACTCTCGTATTGGGAATATCTGAGTTGGGGATGGGCCAAGAGGGCAGTGATGGAGCACAGGAGGAATGCACTGATTCAACATACTCCAGGGATGCCCATTCTCCGGTGGAGGGGTGGGGAGGGCAGAAACATTTATCATTTAACTCCTGGATCTGGATCTTTAGATCGGGATCCAGGAGAGGAAAGAGCTTTCTCTCACTGTATTATATGATTCCATACAACAGAATCACTGACAATGAACTTCATTTATCCCCCAAAAAACCATGCAGGTTAATTTCCTACTAACTTTGGTAGGAAAGTAATTAAATACCTCAGGTTGAAAATTCAGTTCTGATTATGATAATGTACTGGCAATTGTCTATCTCAACATTCTGCTGTACTGAGTACATTAAGTGGCAAAAAAAAGCTACACCACTACTACCTTCGAGGACTACTACCTGCTCACATTCTAGTGGGCAGGGGACCAGTCTACCCATTCTGTTATACTGTACTCTCCCAAGGACATAGTACAGTGCTCTGCACACAATAAGCGCTCAATAAATATGATTGATTGATTGGTAAGTACATCCTCATGGGCTTGGTGATTCTTGGTGTTACTGTGGGAAAAGGCCCTGAGAAACTAGAAGTAGCTGGGGACTTAAAGGTCCCGGGTCCTGCTCAAATGTAACAGAAATAAGGGTGTTAATGCAGAATGCCAGCTTCACCGAAGGATGTAAGGCTTCACCTAAAGCCAGGTTTGCCAAGAAAAATGTAAGGTGAAAAACCAGAACTGCAAAGAGGATGTACAGCAGAGGTCCAGATATAAGATGAAAACTTGGCTTCTAGACTTTAAGCTTGTAGTGGGCAGGGTGTATGTCTACCAACTCTGCCATGTTGTTCTCTTCCACGCACTTAGTACAATGTTCTGCACACAGTAAGCATCAATAAATACGACTGATCGATAAGCCAGGGTTGTGAAATAGGTGAAAGGTCAGCTGCTGTGGAACAGATATTGACCATCAGAAGAAAGCAAGTCGCTGAGTCAGGAGGCATAGGAGTAAGGGTGCATTGCAAATCTCCAGTTGAAACCAGTTGATGGGGATCCCATGGAGAGGCTAAGAATCAATGAAGTGGGGTGGCGACTAACTACACTTGAAGCTTCCTGCTTCTCCATGTCTTTGGGAAGAACAGGAGAAACTTCTTGGAAAAATCCACATGAACTACACTGCTGTGGAAGAGGTGACCGAGGGTTAGGTGCATATAAATGATAAAATCATTTAACCTGCATTGTCTTCTTATCTGTTGGGGGTCAGGTTTAGAAGCTCCCTGAGGAGTCCAAAGTTGGGGACCACAGCAATAAAGCCTATATTTGCTTAAAATAGTGTGGCCCTGGCTTTGGGGGTGACATGGTGGGGGGAGGGATAGTTTGGAAGGGTGGGGAGGATGCAGTGGATGAGATATCATGGGAGTGGGGGTTACCAGGCCAGGAGGAGGGGAGGTTTTCCATAATACTTGGAGTCCTAACGCAATTTCAGATTCCAAGTTCCTTGAGGGGAAGGGTCATATCTACCAGTGCTATGTATTGTACTCTCCCAAGCAATAGTACAATGCTCTTCACACAGTAAGCACTCAATAAATAACACTGATTGATGGTTGAAAATCTCCTTTATCTTTATTCTGTTTAACCTCCCAGGAACTAAAAGTAACACTTTTATTCCTTTCATCCTAAGTGGATATTCTTTAGGTCATAAAGCTGTTAACAACCACTTAGGTTTGGCCAATCTTCAGACAGTGCAGCACACTCTATGGCCCAGTTCTCTGTCCTTTTAGTTATTTTTAAATATATACGCTTGGAAATAAGAACCAATTTGAGACAGCTTTTGGTACTAAAGTTATCGTTGCCTTCCTATTCAAACACAGCAATGCTTATGACTTAACTGCTTTTGTATTTTTTTTAAGTGAGAATGAAAAGACAAATGCAGATAAAAATTATGATACCCAGGTATGTGTCTTAATTTTCCTACAGTGAAATTTTATTTAGGCTATTACTCAGTAAAATGAAATGGATTCTTCTAGTATTTAACAATGAGCTTGAGATAGCTGAGTTTATTAACTTTTGAAAATCAACTGCACCTAAGACCCTGTAAAAAATGATCATTAACTTCCTTACATGCATAATCTGTATTAACATTGCAGGGTCTCTATATTACAGACTGACACAATGATAAACCCTAATAACTCTGAAAAAACCATTAGGATGCACTAAGTAGATAAAGTATTTTTCATTCATATAGTATCGTCTACCCACATGGATTCCCACAAACCATATATGGGAGGAAATGTGTCTGTTCAGTGTTATACTGCTCGACCAAGCGCTTCGTACAGTGCTTTGCACACAGTAAGCACTCAATAAATAAGACTAAATGAATGAATGAATGAGCAATGCCACAGAGTTACAGAACTTTAAAGTGTGGGAAGCAGCATAGCGTAGTGGATAGATCATGGGCCTGGGAGTGAGAAGGTCATGGGTTCTAAATCCTGACTCATCCACTTTTCTGTTGTGTGACCTTGGGCAAGTCACTTTACTTCTCTGAGCTTCAGTTTCCTCATCTGTAAAATAGGGATTGAGACTGTGAGCCCCATGTGGGACAGGGACTGTGCACAACCCAATTTGCTTGTATCCACCCCAGCACTTAGTGCCTGGCACACAGTAAGCACTTAACAAATACCAGAATTGTATATAGACCACTGGGACCAAAAAGTGGAAGTATGGCAAACTTCTAATGAAAGATGTCTCAGGCTTTTAATGAGAGAGGACTGTGTAAAAAATTGCCTTTAGTTCAGAATCACATATTTTCTGTCCCTGATCCTATTTCTAGGATTTCTAGATGAGTCTCAGACTACAGCAGAAACATTTTCATGTAGTTGGAAAATCACTTCAATCTAACAATATTCTTTCCATGGAGATGGTAGCGAATTTTGCTTCATTACAACTTTTGAAAATAAAGTGTTTAAATCTGGCAGTGTTGATGGCACAGAAATGTTACAGTAATTTTTCACAACCTGCAAAACTCAGTCAGTTGGGATGTTTAAAGGTGGCAAATGTAGAAATAATCTTGAATTCTCCAACCTACTGTACCTCTTGTATTAAACAGATACTACCTACTACATGCGTTTGCAAAGTATGCTGAGATTCAGTACAAAACAGAAATATGTTTTCCCCAGTTAGACTGTAAGTTCCCCATGGACAGAGGAATATGTCTCTTCTATTCCTTTTCATTTCCCCAAACACTTCACAGTGAATTGCAACCAGTGGGTGCTCATTAAATACTCTTCTACTGCTACTGCTGTTCAGTTTGGTTAATACTCACAAGATACGCAGCAGTGAATTTTGTTGTTTTTTTAAATAATATTTGTGAAGTGCTATATGCCAGGCACTATATTAAGCACAGTGGTAGATACAAGTTGATCGGGTTTGACACAGTCCTGGTCCAAAATAGGGATCACACTCTTAGTAGATGAGATAACCGAGGCACAGAGAAGTTAAGTGACTTGCCCAAGGCTACATGGCAGACAAGTGGCAGAGCTGAGATTAGAACCTAGGTCCTTCTGATTCTCAGATCTGTGCTCTATCCATTAGGCCCTGCTGCTTCTCATCAGGTTCAACTAAGAACATGGCTTGAACTTAGAAACTGCCTTTATTCAAAATAACTCTAAGACAATTGCAAACATTACCCAAATAAAATTTTCATCTAGGTTATGACAGGTACAGAAAATTTCTAAGCTAAAACTCCTGTTAAGATTCAGCTATGCCTTTGCCAAATTCACACACTTTAGGACTAACATCATCATCATCATCATCAATCGTATTTATTGAGCGCTTACTATGTGCAGAGCACTGTACTAAGCGCTTGGGAAGTACAAATTGGCAACATATAGAGACAGTCCCTACCCAACAGTGGGCTCACAGCCTAAAAGGGGGAGACAGAGAACAAAACCAAACATACTAACAAAATAAAATAGAATAGATATGTACAAGTAAAATAAATAAATAAATAAATAAATAGAGTAATAAATATGTACAAACATATATACATATATACAGGTGCTGTGGGGAAGGGAAGGAGGTAAGATGGGGGGGATGGAGAGGGGGACGGCGGGGAGAGGAAGGAAGGGGCTCAGTCTGGGAAGGCCTCCTGGAGGAGGTGAGCTCTCAGCAGGGCCTTGAAGGGAGGAAGAGAGCTAGCTTGGCGGATGGGCAGAGGGAGGGCATTCCAGGCCCGGGGGATGACATGGGCCGGGGGTCAATGGCGGGACAGGCGAGAACGAGGTACGGTGAGGAGATTAGCGGCGGAGGAGCGGAGGGTGCGGGCTGGGCTGTAGAAGGAGAGAAGGGAGGTGAGGTAGGAGGGGGCGAGGTGATGGAGAGCCTTGAAGCCCAGGGTGAGGAGTTTCTGCCTGATATCCCATTCCTCTTTCCCTGTATCTCCACACATCCTATCTTCAGTTTTTGAAAGTCAGTCTCCCAAACCTGGCCATTATTATAGAATAGTTCACAGTTGGAGCACCCCAAAATTACCAAGATTTTACTGTCACCATCCAATGGGTGAAAACTCTTCAAATCAACCTTGTTTTAAAGATGATATTTATCAAACCAAAATGAAATATTTATTTAAAACAGTTTTTGTTTCCTTAAATAGCATGAAAGTAAACTGCATTTATATTCTCTTGGTTGTGAAAGATTTTATTCCTCTGAATGCACAAGGGAGTCTTTGTTTCAAAGGACTGAAACCACACGCCATTGACTTTTCTCATTTTATTATTTTTGAAAGAATAGGAATATTCTCCCACCACTCTGGTCCTCTGACTCCCATCAAGATGCCTTTCAGACATGCAGTTTTGTAAGTGAAAATCATTATGAAGATGAAAATTTTGTATACAAAATCAAGAATGTTGACTTAAGATCTTTTCCAAAAGGCCTGGCCCAGTACAGTTAAAGCTCAATCATCTAAACTGTTTGGATCTGAAGCTAGTCCAGATATTAGAACAGCCAGATACGTTAATGTAGTTTTTTTTAACTCTACTCTTCCTTTTCAAAGAACTCTGAGTCCAGTCCAGCATCATGTGGGGGACCCAGAAATCTGGGCAGGTTTGATATAACATATGTCAGGAGTCATTTTCTGATACTGGGTTTTCACGGACGTTGTCATTCACGGACACTGAGATCAGTGCTTATCTTTTATTAGGGATTCCATCAGTAATGACAACAATAATGATAACAGTATTTGTTAAGCACTTACTATGCGCCAGATACTGTATTAAATGTTGGAATAGATATTCTCTGTTACACGTGAAGCTCACACACTAAGTAGAGAAGCAACAAGATGTATGGGATAGAGCACGGGCCTGGGAGTCAGAAAGTCATGGGTTCTAGTCCTGAATCTGCCTAATAATAATCAATAATAATAATAATAATAATAATAATAATAACAGTGGTATTTGTTAATTGCTTAGTATGTGCCAGGAACTGTACTAAGCACTGCAGTAGATACCAGCAAATCGGGTTGGACACAGTCCCTGTCCCACATAAGGCTCACAGCCTCAATCCCCATTTTACAGATGAAGTAACTGAGGCACAGAGGAGTGAAGTGACTTGCCAAAGATCACATGGCAGAGATATGGCGGAGTCAGGATTAGAACCCATAACCTTCTGACTCCCAGGCCCATGCTCTATCCACTATGCCATGACTTGTTTGCTGGGTGACTCTGAGCAAGTCACTTCACTTCTCTGGGCAACAGTTACCTCATATGTAAAATGAGGACTGAGACTCTGAGCCCCATGTGGGACAGGGACTACTGTGTTGAACACAATTTGCTTGCAGCCACCCCAGCTCTTAGTACAGTGATGGCACATAGTAAGTGCTTAACAAATGCTACAATTCTTATTAGTATGTAGGAAGGAAAACTGGTATTGAACCCCAATTTAGAGATGAGGAAACTGAGGCACAAAGGAGTTAAGTCAGTTGCCCAAAGGTACATAGCAGGTGAGTGGCAGAGCTGGGACTGAAACCTAGGTTCTCTGCCTCCCAGGAATGTACCTTTTCTCAGTAGGTCACACTACTTCTCAGGCATAGTTTAGTTCACGTATTCTTCCAATATCACACATTTTATCTTTGCTTCCTAAGTCTAGGTAACTGAGATTTCTAGGAATAGGGAGTCCTGATGTGGGACTTAATGGTAATTTGCAGTGGAATCATTCTGAAGGGTAAAACTGTTTGCTGGAAGGGTAAAACTGTTTGCTGGAATTTGAACCTAGAGTTCAGGAAATCAGAAACACTCCAATTAGCAGCTAAAGCTTAGTTCCTTGCCACCTCTATCGTAAAAGTTCAAAAAAGAGGGTGGACTCTGTGCCATCTCCCAAGAAATCAAGATTGATTGAGAGGGAAGTTTGGGAGATTTTAATTTATCCTAATGATTGGTAGAGACCATTTTTCTCTACTTTGAAGGGTTATTTTGTTCTATAAGTGATCAGAGAACAGACAGATTGCTTATTATGAGGAAGTACTATTACCATGATTATTCTTGGTAACTACTGACATTTCTCCATTTCCTTCAACTAAGTACAGTGCTTTGCACACAATAAGTGCTCAATAAATACAAATGAATGAATACGCTGATGTTAAGTCTGGCATGGTAAAAGAAAATAAATCCAGAAGACCCCAATCTATCAATCATTGGTACTTACTGAGTACTCACTGAATGCAGAGAACTGTACTAGGCATTTGGGAGAGGAGACTAGAAGCTAAATATACAATACCCTGCTCTCAGGGATCTTACAAACTAATGGGGGAGACAGGAAGATGTAAACTGTGTACAACAGTAAAAATATGAGGATTATCAAGGGTATAATATAATGGTAATAACACAAATATGCCTGGATGAAAGAGCTAAATACATATACCAGGGGTTGAGGTGGGAAAATCAAGAGGGAGGCAAAATTAGCTGGAACCTAGATTAGTGGGTGAAAAGAGCAGCTATGTACTAAAGGAGAAGCTGTAGAAGAGTTCTGAAGCTAGTGATAGGGAGATTTTACTTCAGCTGAAAGGTAACGGACAGTCATTTGAGATTTTTGACCATTCGAAAGACATGTGCCAATACAGCTCTAATGAGTTGATCCATTTGAATAAGATGCTGGGAGAAAATTTTATGCTTAAAATAGAATAAAGTGTGAGAAGGCAGTAGCATGTGGCTTCAACTCTGAAACAAAGACTCCTTTGTGTACTGAGGAATAAAATATTTTACAATAAAGAGAATACAATTGACGTTTATTTTTCATGCCACTTGAAACAAAAACTGTTTCAAATAAATATTTTATTTTTAAAAAATCATTGGTTTGATAATATAGGTAATTCTGAAGGGGATTGAATGTAAAATTCCATGGAATTATACTTTTTCCCCATCTGGTTCCTTACTTCTCTCTCCTTTCAAAAATCTCCACTTATTTTAATTGAAACTTTGGACTTATTGTCCCAAGAAGAGTTAAAGAGATCTCAGATAAGAAATCATACTGCCCACCCTTACAGCCACCACCCTGATCTCAGGCCCCTTACATCTCGGCTAGACCGCTACCATATCAACCTCCTTTCTGGTCTCTCTGGTCTTTCTGGTCTCCTCCCTCTCCAGTCCATACTTCATTCTGCTACCCATATCACTTCTGTAAAATGCTGTTCTGCACACGTCCCTCCACTTCCTCAAAACTTCCAATTCTGTCTACTCTGCTCCATATCAAGCAGAAATTCTCGACCATTGGTTTGAAGGTATTGCTACTGGCACTCTCCTTCTTACTTGTTAATCAATCAATGGCATTTATTGAATGCTTAGTGTGGGAAGAGCACTATACTAAGCACTTGGAAAAGTAATGATAATAATGACGGTATTTGTTAAGTGCTTACTATGTGCCAAGCACTGTTCTATGTGCTAGAAGTACAATTACTCTCTTTCTTGCACTATAACCCACAGTTGATACTGTTGTCTCCAGATAACTTTCGCACTTTGCCTCCTTCTAGACTCTCCGGCTCTGCCTCCCTGCTCACTCCCTTCCCCCTACCTGGAATGCCCTCTCCTTTCAAATCTGCCAGACAACAGCTTTCACTATCTTCACAGCCCTGCTGGAAACTCATTTCCTCCAGCAGGCAATCCCCGAAAATGTTCCATCTCCCCAGATCATATACCTCTATCAGGTGCCCTTTGCACTTATGTATATTCCTATCTTAGATAAACTTACACATATCTTTCCACACTTTTGCTAGGAAAAGCAGCATCCTTTATGAATGGCTCAAGTCTGTCAGTCATTTCCCCACCCATTAGACTTCCCCAAGGGGCTTAAGGGATGGGTCTCGTGATCCCAGTAAATATGGGACTACATACATAGGCTGCTGATACAAACTGGTGTAGCCAGGTGAATTCCAGATTTTGCGGGTTGTCCCAGATAGTTGGAAATAAGCCATGCTTACAGGCCTCCTGCCTCTGTGTATCAGATGGCCCCCTCTTCTGCTTGCATCCAATTAAGTGGGACAGATGACTGAACTGATTATTGTTCTTATTATTATGGTATTTGTTAAGCACTTACTATGTGCCAAGCACTGTTCTAAGCTCTGGGGAAGATACAAGGTAGTCAGGTTGTCTCAGGTGGGGCTTAAACTCCATTATCCAGATGAGGTAACTGAGGCCCACAGAAGTGAAGTGACTTGGCCAGGGTCACACAGCAGATGGAGTCGGAATTAGAACCCATAACATCTGACTCCCAGGCCTGTGCTCTATCTACTATGCCATGCTGCTTCCTGGGGGAAAATATTTTCACTTTCATTTCTTGGAGTTGCCAGGTGGTTCAGGGTACCTTCACCTTATGCATTTGCAGTCTCCCAAATCAAAGGACCGGGGGCCTCGCCAACTACAGAAAAGGTTGGATTTCTCACTCCAAACCTCCTATCTGCTCTCTTCCCCTTCTACTCCCCACCCACTTCTCTCTTCGTTCTCCCCAGGATAATTTTCTAACTGTACTCCCTTCTCAATTTTCCTGCCTTCATCCTCTCCTCACACTCCCCCCCCACCAGCCCCTGGCTTACATTCAGAATGGCTAGAGAAATACCAAAGCACTGATATTTATCTGGATTAATTTAACACAAATGGACACAGTGAGATAGAAAGGTTTTTACTCAATCTTAGAAATGGCTTCTTTTCCAACTATTGTATAGAATAATGAGAATTCCATTGTATTTCCATATAAAAAATATTGAATATGGATCCCACTGGCCCCTCTTCCAGGTCAGGTATTTATAATGCACTCAGAGAAAATGATCTTTCTCCCTCTATTTCTCTTTGCTCTTCCCCATTCATGACTCACCCTTTCCCCTCTTCTGTGAAATATTCACTGTAACTTGGCATCAAAAAAGAACAACTCCAAACCCCCTACTCCTGCAATAAAGCTTCTTGGTTTGCAAATAGGCAGTCAACTCGGTGATAATATGTACAGCATTCCAACTAGCAGCTTCGGGGAAGGCTAAAGAAAGTTTGTGGTGTAAGAGAGATGACTTTTTATTTTATTTTCCCGCAGGCTTTTTTTTTTAAACCGATACACTCCAGACAAAACTTAGTCAGCCAGGGATTTACAGTGAACCATCTAATAATTCTTTTATATCCACCTCAGGCACATTTGTTTCTCATGAAAACACTTTAACCAGAAACTTGGCCGGCCATTCATTCATTCATTCATTCAATTGTATTTATTGAGCGCTTACTGTGAGCACTGTACTAAGCGCTTGGGAAGTACAAGTCAGCAACATATAGAGACGATCCCTACCCAACAATGAGCTCCAGCCCCAGGAGGTGAAGGGTGGAAGGCTAGTCCCTGAGTGATCCCCTTGCTTTTGGGGAGAAGCCTGAGCTTAAGACAAGGGGTGGTGCAGGGGTTTGGGATGCATTAGATAAGGATAACTGAGATTTCTGACAAAGGAAGAAATGGAGGGCTTTAGAACCTGGAGGATGCTTAATGGGGGTCTGGGCACTCCTAAAGTGACTCTGGGTGTTATTTTGGCCAGGATTTGGGCTGAGAGTCCCTGGACATGTGCCAGGGACACAGCACATCTGCTTCTCCTCCCTACATACCTTCTCCCAATCTTTGTTTCCTGGCAAATGGGGCAAACTTGCTCCTGGTGTCATTCCCTTGGCACACAAAGAAAAAAAGGCTGGAACCTCAGGTTGTTGAATGGGTAAAGGCAGTGAAAGGGGAGGGGAGAGAATTTCCCTGCAGTGACTCACTGTAATGTTGGGTGGGGCTTACAAACTTCAGACTAAGTCAATTAGCGAATGATGAATCTCCAGATTTTAGATACTGTGGACATCTGGAAACAGAGACTCACCAATATCCAGTTTAAGCCACAGTTGTATCTTTTAAGAACATAAGACTTCTGGAAACACTTTACCTTGTAGTCTTCCCTGGCATGAGCTCCACGAAACTCTTTGCGAGCTTCAGCACCATAAATAGTTTGCAGACCACAAAGCATGATACGCTGCAGTTCTAGCATCTCCACCAAATTCGTATTCCACACCATTTCTGAACACCACAACAAAAATGTTCAAAAAGGTAGTCTATATCCAGAGAAACTCCCTGGAAATGGATTCTTGAGGACCAATTAAGAGGCAAAGGTAATCAAAACAAAATAATAATAATAATAATGATGGTATTTGTTAAGCGCTTACTATGTGCCAAGCACTTTTCCAAGCACTGGAGGGAATAAAAGGTAATCAGGTTGTCCCACATGGGGCTAACAGTCTTAATCCCCATTTTACAGATGAGTACCTCACACGCAGAGAAGTTAAGTGCCTTGCCCATAGTCTCAAAGCAGACAAGCGGCGGAGTTGGGATTAGAACCCATGACCTCTGATTCCTAAACCCGTACTCTTTCCATTAAGCCACACTGCCTCTCAAAAGAATACTAAGTGTGCACTAACTATTCTGGAGCTTTGGAGTCCTTCTCCAAAACTTCTGAAAAGCAAGTGAGGACAACAATAATAATTATTATTATTGATAATTACGGTATTTGTTAAGCACTTACTATGTGACAAGCCCTGATCTAAGCACTGGGGGAAGATACAGGTTAATCAGGTCTGACATAGTCCCTGTCCCACAAGAAGCTCGCAGTCTAAGTAGGAGGGATAACAGTTAATGAAGCCTCATTTTACAGTTGAGGAAACTGAGGCACAGAGAGTTGCCCAAGATCACAAAGAACAATAAGTTACAGAGCCTGGATTAGAACCCAGGTCCTCTGATTTCCAGGCCCAGGCTTTTTCTACTAGGATATGCTGCTTCTCGCCATGTGATACACTCCAGCAAAGCACCCAGTCAGTCCCTGATTAAAGGAAATTATTTCAAATGGAAATAAGAGAAACAATGATAGCAAATGGTTAACTAGGGAAATGGTCACTCTTTCTAATTTTGGAGCCAGTGGACAGGGCATCATGGGTCAAAGTAGGAGTTGGGATACAATGACAGTGGAGGAAAGCAGAATGGAATTTCAGTTTAAGGGTGCAAGCACAGGGTTTTCCACCATGAACACGAGCATCCTTAGATACATGCCCAGTTATGCTACAATGTGGAGGTTGCAGTCTTACAGAACTCTGGGCTAAAGAAAGAATACAGTCTGGTATTCTTGACATCCAACTCCATATATAGGTACACAAACATTTCTTTTGACCCTGCATCACATTGTAACTAAACTGGTTCACACTGTCAGACAAGTATTTCCTAATTCCCTCATGGTGGAGACAAAACATGTGCTATGACACAGCAGTAGTACTTGGAGAGGACTAGGGTGGGAATGGCAACAAAGGTTTTGGCAATGGCAGCAGCAGCAACTGCTCTTAAAAATGTGCAAACTTCAGAGAACCCAGAAAGAAATGGAACAGAGGCACCTGGGGTTGGTAAGAAGATAAACCACTCCTCTTGCAACTAACTCCGCGGAGTTTATGTTTCAAGGGCTGTGGGACCAAGTGTTGTGTTCCTGGCAGAGATATGAATTCTGGGAGTGGCAGCGGGATCAATTTCTCTTTTCACCTGTTTCAACTGCTGCCCCTCCACTCCTTGACTCTAGCTCTGGAGTGTAATCCTTGGTGTGTAGTAAGGGGAGGAAGGTAGGTGCAGGTGATGGGGAGGTTTTTAAAGCGGGGAGCCATGGGAACATGGACACAGTCAAAGATGGATTAATGTAATTTATTATTATTGTATTATTTCATATAATAACATATGTCTCCTCCTCTAGACTGGGTAAGGAATGTGTCTATTTATTGTTATATTGTACTTTTCCCAGCACTTAGCACGGTACTCTGCACACAGTAAGTGCTCAATAAATACGAGTGATTGACTGACTAACTGCAGGGGCTCTAGGGGCTCAAGCCCAAGGCCACAGGTTCAAAAGAGCCCACTGGGATTCAGGAGCCCTGCCTTTGACATTACATTACTGCTAGGGGGAAATCGTGAGCTGCCACAACTGGGCATGTTTCCACCATTACCTTCCACCTTCAATTACCATCTAGAACCACGGTCGGCTGCTGTTACCATCTTCTACACCCATGATGCTTCTGCAACCCTGAGCACCCATATTGCCACCCATGCTATGACTCAGAGTGCCACTTCCTCCCTTCCCTCTCCCTTATCTCACTGATTTCCTACTACTACCCAGCCCACACACTTCACTTCTCTAATGTCAGCCTTCTCACTGTGCCTTGATCACATCTATCTCTCTGCCAACCTCTCGCCCAGGTCCTGCCTCTGGCCTGGAACACCCTCCCTCTTCATATCTGACAATGACTCTTCCCATCTTCAAAGCCTTATTGAAGGTACATGTCCTCCAAGAGGTCTTCCCCGACCAAGCCCTCGTTTCTTCTTCTCCCACTTCCCTCTGGACTGCCCCATTGCTAACCTTTTCACTGTACCTGGATCTCATTTATCTTGCCATCAATCTCTCACCCACGTCCTCCCTCTGGCCTGGAATTCCCTTCCTCTACAAATCTGTCAGACAATTACTTCCCCCCACTTCAATGTCTTATTGAAAGCACATCTCCTCCAAGAGGTCTTCCCTAAGTCCCCTTTTCCTCTTCTCCCACTCCCTTCTGCATCACCCTGACGTGCTCCCTTTATTCATCCCCTCCCAGCCCCACAGCACTTATGTACACATCTGTAATTTAGTTATTCACATTTATGTCTGTCTGCCCCTCTAGACTGTAAGTTCACTGTGGGTAGGGAATGTGACTGTTCATTGTTATATTGTACTCTCCCAAGTGCTCAGTACAGTGCTCTACATGCAGTAAGCACTCAGTAAATATGATTGAAGTTGCCCTTGCATTTGAATTTGCTACCTTTATTCACTCCTCCCTCAGCCCTACTTTTAAATAATTTAAATTTATTTAAATTAATGCCTTTCTCCCTCTCTAGACCATAAGCTTGTTGTGGTCAGGGAACCTGTCTACCTACTCTGTTAGACTGTACTTGCCCAAACACTTAATACAGGCCTTCCCAGAATGAGCCCCCCTCTTTTTTCCCCTGCTCCACCCCCCATCGCCCCCACTCCCTCCCTCTGCCCTACCCTTTTCCCCAACCCACAACACTTGTGTGTATTTGTACATATTTATTACTCTATTTTATTAATGATGTGCATATAATTCTATTTATCTATTCTGATGGTACTGACACTTGTCTACTTGTTTTGTTTTATTGTGTGTCTCCCCCTTCTAGACTGTGAGCCTGTTGTTGGGTAGGGACTGTCTCTATCTGTTGCCAAATTGTACTTTCCAAGAGCTTAGTACAGTGCTCTGCACATAGTAAGCGCTCAATAAATACGATTGAATGAATGACTGAAGTACAGTGCTCTGCACACAGTAAGTGCTCAAAAAATGTGACTGATTGACTGATTCCCTCCCCTGTCCCTATCACAGCTCATTCTACTGCGGTTAAAGTAGTTGGAGCCTTGGAGGAGGGCGTCTGTGCTCTTCAGAAAGGCTCTGTAGCTGGGGAGATCTGGAGTCTGGAGGAGCTGAAGTGAGGAGGAGTTACAGTGTGGATAGAGAGGTATGTGGTGTGAACACACGCATCATGCAGTGGTGTGTAGTGGGTCACATGGGGGCCTCTCGTGACAGTTGAGTCCTGAGCTCAAACGTACATAAACATGGCTCTGGGCAGGGTTTCTAAAGAAGTTTAAAAAACCTCTGGCACAAGGGATAAAGATGCTCCCTGTTCCTATTGAAAGAAAATGCTTTTGTCATATCAGGATACTGCAGACTAATTGTGCCAACTTCAAAAGACTTGGTCTCATTTACTCTTCTTTCAGTGGAAAGAGGATGGTGCGAAGCTCACATACATTCAAGGACACAACTTTCCTAAGTTTCAGCAACCAGAACTTCAAAGAGTTTTGCAGGTACAGGAATACCATGGTTTTGATTAGGTACCAACTATGCCACTTTGGTTTTGTTGTCTATCCCTTTCCTGATGCTGCCTTTTTGACTGCTGCTAAACAGTGAATAGACGATACAAAAGACCAACAGTGACTCAGATTTATTTCCTGAGGTGTGATTAATAGCTCAGAGCCTATCAACCTGCTCATTTTTCTTGAGACCATGGTCACACCTAGGAATTTAAGGCTAAGAGTTTTCAGTTTAGCTCAAAGACACCAATTTCCTGGGGTTAAAATGGAAGATGACTGGGACAAAGCCATTCAAACCTCAGAGCTTTTTTTGATCCATTCTCTACTTGGATGTGCTGAAACCTGAGGGTTTTTGAATAGGGTCTGAACACATCCAAGTATCATGTCAGAGCTGGAGCAGGGTGGGCTCAGAAAGACTTGAGTTCCAGTTCTTCAGGTCTCAGCTTACATTCTCTGGGGTCTGCTTGTCTCTTCTAAGCCTCATATTGTGGGTTCAACTTTTACTGGACAAAAATATCATGAAAATTTATGGTTGTCTAGGCAGCCTCAGCCTGTCAGGGGACTTGATGTTAGGATCTGATCATGCTGAGGCTTATTCTCCTGAAACATTTGACTGTTAAATTGGTAAAGCAAAAAAACCTTTGAACCTGACAGTTGTTCATCAGGCTTTCAGCTAATCTTTTCATAGTTCTGCTCTAGATTACTTTCTCTGTATTTCTCGCCTTCTCTGGTTTGTACTTTAACATTTCTGCTCAAGATAGGAAGTTTTCTGGCATGAAACACCAGTTGTTGAGGAGCAAAATTAGACTAGTACGGGATGTTGGCCTGGGGAAAATCAATAATCCTCAGAAATGCCACAAAAGGTTCAATTCCTATACTCCCTTGTTTTGTGAAATGTTAAAAATGCAAAAAACCCCACCTAAACTCCAAAATTTTGTAGCTGATGCTGTATACATGACTACAAAGAGTTACAAACCAAATCAAAACAAAGCTTTATCTAGCACACAGTAAATGCTCAAAAAATACCATTGCTTGACTGACTGATATCTATTAGAGATGGAAGAAGGGGCAAAATGACATGAGTTTGAACAGAGAAAAATAGTTTTGCATTCATTTATGAGTATGAGAGAGAATTGATAAACAAATCAATTAATCAATAGTATTTATTGAGTGCCTTACATAATTGTGTGGGGCTGGGATGAGTATCAAAGTGCTTAAGGAGTACACAGCCAAATGCTTAGCTGATGCAGAGGGGAGGGCAGAGAGGGGAAATAAGAGCTTAGTCAGGGAAGGCCTCTTGGAAGAGATGAAAATTTAGGAGGATTTGTAGATATGAAGGGGGAGAGTTCCAGGCTAGAAGGAGGCAAGGGGGTGGTTGTGAGATAGATGCGATCGAGGTACAGTGAGTAGATTGGCAGTAGAGGAGCAGATTGTGCGTGCTGGGTTATAGTAAATCAGAGAGTTAGGAGGGGAAGATCTGACTGAGTGCCTTAAAGCTGATGTTACAGTTCACTAGTTGTTTCAGGTGTTTAACTCCTTCCTCAAATCCCCTGTACCCCTGCCCATATCCATCTCTTGCTCCCAGTGACCTGGCCATGTAGCTTATTGATAAAATTAAAGCCGTCAAGTGTTACTTTCCTAAAACCTTCCCTGCTCCTCTCCAGTCCTTCCCAACTCCTGCCCCTTCTTCAAATCTCCTATCTTTCCCAGCAGTACCTCAAGAGGAGATCTCACACATCCTCTCAAAATCTACTCCTTTAACCTACTCCTCCAAATTCATCCCTTCACATCTTATCAAAACACTTGCCCCCACCCTTATTCCCTTCATAATCAACTTCTACTGTTCATCCTCCAATGGCTTCTTCCCTACTGCTTTCAAACATGGACACCTCTCCCCTATCTTGAAAAAAATCCCTCCCTTGACTTCTTGGCTCCCTCCAGTTATTTCCCCATCTCCAACTTCGACCCCCTTCTAGTTTGGCTTCCCCCTCCCTTTACTCCACAGAAACTACCCTCTCAAAGGTCACCAATGATCTACTTCCTGCCATATAACACAGCTTTGACGCCATCCTAACCCTCGACTTTTCAGCTGCCTTCAACACTGTGGACCACCCCCTTTTCCCGTAAACATTATCTAACCTTGACTTCACTGACACCATCCTCTCCTGGTTCTCCTGCTATCTCCCTGCTATTCTCAGTCTCATGGAGTCTCCCGCTGCCTCTCACCCTCTAACTGTGGGAGTCCCTCATGGTTCAGTTCTGGGTCTATACCTATTCCTTTGGAGAACTCATTCACTGCCATGACTTCAACTACCATCACTACACAGATAATTCCCTAATCTATTTCTCAAATCCTGATTTCTCTCCTTTTCTGCATTCTTATATTTTCTCCTGCCTTCAGGGCATTTCTACTTCAAATTACACACATCCAAAACATAAGTCCTCATATTCCCACCAAAACCTGTCTTCCCCCTGCCTTTCTCATCATTGCAGACAGGACCACCATCCTTGACTCACAAGCCCATAATCATGGCATCATCTTCAGTTTACCTTTCAACCACATATTCAATCTGTCACCAAATCCTGTTAGTTCTGCCTTCACTACACCTGTCCTTTACTCTCCATCCAAACTGCTACCATGTTAATTCAAACACTTGTCCTCTCCTGCTTTGATTACTTCCCACCTCCTGTCTCTCCCAACACCAGTCATTCTTCACTGGGCTGCCTGGATCATTTTTCAAAAAAAAAAAAAGTTCAGTCCAAGTTTCCCCACCTCAAGAACTTCCAGTGGTTGCCCACTGACCTTCACATGAAACAAAAACTCCTCATTGGCTTTAAAACACTCAATCACCTTCACCCCACTAATCTTATCTTGTTGATTTCCTATAATTCAGCACACTCACTTCACTCCTCTAACACAAACCAACTCACTGTTTCTCAGTCTCATTTATCTCACTGTTGAGGATTTGCTCACATCCTGCCTCTGGCCTGAAACTCCCTCCACCTTCCCATCTAATAGATGATCACTCTCCCCACCTTAGAAGACTTATTAAAATCACATCTTCCTTCAAGAGCCTTCCCTGACTAAGCCCTCATTTCCCCTACTTCCTCTCTCTTCTGCATCACCCTTGTACTTAGATTTGTACTCTTTATTCATCCCACCCTCAGCTCCATAGCACTTATGTACATATCTGTAATTCATTTTAATATCCCCCAGACCGTAAGCTCATTATGGGCAGGGAACGTGTCTACTAATTCTGTTGTATTGTACTCTCCCAAGCACTTAGTTCAGTGCTCTGCACATAGTAAGGACTCAATAAATACCACTGATTGATGTCTGTCTACCCCTTTAAACTGAGAGCTCGTTGTGGGCAAGAAGCATGTCTACCAAATCTGTTACCATCTCTGTTCTGCTCTATTATTACAACTCAGTACAGGATAAATGTTTCACCTGATACTGACAGTGGGAATCAGAAGACCTGGGTTCTAATCCCGGTTCTGCCACCTGTGTGCTCTATGACCTTGAGAAAGTCACTTAACTGCTCCTTGCTTCAGTTTCCTTATCTGTAAAATGGGGTTTAAATTCCCACTCTCTGCTACTCAGACTTTGAGCCCCTTGTGGGAAAAAAATGATGGCATTTGTTAAGCGCTTACTATGCGCCAAGCACTGTTCTAAACACTGTGGGGGGATACAAGGTTATCAGATTGTCCCACGTGGGGCTCACAGTCTTTATTCCCATTTTCCAGATGAGGTAACTGAGGCCCAGAGAAGTGAAGTGAGTTGTCCAAAGTCACACAGCTGACAAGTGGCGGAGTCAGAATTAGAACCCATGATCTCTGACTCCCAAGCCCATGCTCTTTCCACTGAACCATGCTGCTTCTCTGTGAGCCACGCTGCTCTTTATTATCTTGTATCTACCCCAGGGCTAGTTCAGTGCTTGGAACAGAGTAAGAGCGTAACAAGTACTGCAATGATTATTATTGCTAGTACTACTGATAATGGAACCCCTCTCTGAACTCCTTGAAAAAAATAGCAATATTTAACATGTGGCCTAAGTAAATCTTAATGTTTCCCTTAGTAAATACAGCCTCTATAAATTGTTGGAGAGGTAGTGTTGGAGCTGTTTGGAATCTGAATGGCCCCTGTTATCTATTTTTCTAGTCCAGAACATTTTCCTTTCTTTTATATTTTTTTCTGACTCCACGACACTCCTACCTGGATGTCCCAATCAATCAATCATATTTATTAAGTGCTAATTGTGTACTGAGGACTGCATTAAGCCCTTGGGAGAGTACAATATAACAGAGTACGTAGACACATTCCCAGCCCACAAGGAGCTTACTAGCATATTCAGCCTGTCACCAAATCCTCCCGGTTCTATGTTCACAATATCTCTAAGATCTCTAGACTCCCTTCCTCTTCATTCATTCATTCATTCATATTTATTGAGCGCTTACTGTGTGCAGAGCACTGTATTAAGCACTTTGGAAGTACAAGTTTGCAACATATAGAGACGGTCCCTACCCAACAGCGGGTTCACATGCAACCTGTTACGATGCTTGTCCAAGTGCTTATCATAAGCTGTCTCAATTACTGCATCAGTCTTCTCACTGACTTCCCTGCCTCCCATTCCCCATTTGAATCCACACTGCTAGTTTGTCTGAATCATCTTTCAAAAAAACTGTACTGTGCACATCATTTCACTCCTCAAAAGCCTCCAATAGTTGCCCATCTGTCCCTGCATCAAACGGAAACTCCTTACTCTCAGCTTTAGGGCACTTAATCAGCTTTCCCCCTGCTACCAGACCTTGCTAATTTCCTACTACAACCCAATCCACACACTTCATTCCTCTAATGCCAACCTGTTCACTGTACCTCAATATTGTCGGCTCTCCAAAGATTCCTTGACCACATCCTTTCATTGGCCTTTCAGACCCCATTCCCTCTCATCTCATGAAATCTCTCGCTCCATCCCTTCTCCCCTCCTTAACTTCCACCTTCAACCGCTCACTCTCCATTGGGTCCTTCCCCTCTGCCTTCAAACATGCCCATGTCTCTCCCATCCTAAAAAAACCCTCTCCTGACCCCACCTCACCTTCTAGTTATCGTTCCATATCCCTCCTACCATTCCTTTCCAAACTCCTTGAACGAGTTGTCTACACACGCTGCCTCGAATTCCTCAACACCAACTCTCTCCTCGACCCCCTCCAGTTTGGCTTCCGTCCACTACATTCCATGGAAACTGCCCTCTCAAAGGTCACCAATGACCTCCTGCTTGCTAAATCCAACGGCTCCTACTCTATCCTAATCCTCCTCGACCTCTCAGCTGCCATCGACACTGTGGACCACCCCCTTCTCCTTAACACACTATCTGACCTTGGCTTCACAGACTCTGTCCTCTCCTGGTTCTCCTCTTATCTCTCCGATAGTTCATTCTCAGTCTCTTTT
This sequence comes from Tachyglossus aculeatus, assembly GCF_015852505.1. Taxonomy (NCBI): domain Eukaryota; kingdom Metazoa; phylum Chordata; class Mammalia; order Monotremata; family Tachyglossidae; genus Tachyglossus; species Tachyglossus aculeatus. Next base: position 56,372,862 of record NC_052072.1, read on the forward strand.
GCAGGCTCCTCCTCCCCCCTCCCATCCCCTTACTGTGGGGGCTCCCCAAGGTTCAGTGCTTGGTCCCCTTCTGTTCTCGATCTACACTCACTCCCTTGGTGACCTCATTCGCTCTCACAGCTTCAACTATCATCTCTACACTGATGACACCCAGATCTACATCTCTGCCCCTGCTCTCTCCCCCTCTCTCCAGGCTCGCATCTCCTCCTGCCTTCAGGACATCTCCATCTGGATGTCTGCCCGCCACCTAAAACTCAATATGTCCAAGACTGAACTCCTTGTCTTCCCTCCTAAACCCTGCCCTCTCCATAACTTTCCCATCTCTGTTGACAGCACTACCATCCTTCCCGTCTCACAAGCCCGCAACCTTGGTGTCATCCTCGACTCCGCTCTCTCATTCACCCCTCACATCCAAGCCATCACCAAAACCTGCCGGTCTCAGCTCTGCAACATTGCCAAGATCTGCCCTTTCCTCTCCATCCAAACCGCTACCCTGCTCGTTCAAGCTCTCATCCTATCCCGTCTGGACTACTGCATCAGCCTTCTCTCTGATCTCCCATCCTCGTGTCTCTCCCCACTTCAACCCATACTTCATGCTGCTGCCTGGATTGTCTTTGTCCAGAAACGCTCTGGGCATGTTACTCCCCTCCTCAAAAATCTCCAGTGGCTACCAATCAATCTGCGCATCAGGCAGAAACTCCTCAACCTCGGCTTCAAGGCTCTCCATCACCTTGCCCCCTCCTACCTCACCTCCCTTCTCTCCTTCTACAGCCCAGCCCGCACCCTCCGCTCCTCTGCCGCTAATCTCCTCACCGTGCCTCGTTCTCGCCTGTCCCGCCATCGACCCCCAGCCCACGTCATCCCCCGGGCCTGGAATGCCCTCCCTCTGCCCATCCGCCAAGCTAGCTCTCTTCCTCCCTTCAAGGCCCTACTGAGAGCTCACCTCCTCCAGGAGGCCTTCCCAGACTGAGCCCCTTCCTTCCTCTCCCCCTCATCCCCCTCTCCAGCCTCCCCATCTTACCTCCTTCCCTTCCCCACAGCACCTGTATATATGTATGTATGTTTGTACATATTTACTACTCTATTTATTTATCTTACTTGTACATATCTATTTTATTTATTTTATTTTGTTAGTATGTTTGGTTTTGTTCTCTGTCTCCCCCTTCTAGACTGTGAGCCCGCTATTGGGTAGGGACTGTCTCTATATGTTGCCGACTTGTACTTCCCAAGCGCTTAGTACAGTGCTCTGCACACAGTAAGCGCTCAATAAATACGATTGATTGATTGATTGGCCTGGAATTCCCTCCCTCTTCATATCTGACAGACTACCACTCTTCCCTCTTTAAAATCCTACTAGACTCATACCTCTTCCAAGAAGACTTCCCTAACTCATTTCCCCATTCTATTAGCTCTTCACTGTCCAAGCATTTAGTTCGGTACCCCTTAAGTACTTTGATACTCACCACACCCCCACAGCCCTTAAGTACATATCCCTATACTCTGTTGCTTCTCCCAATTGTAATTTATTTTAATGTCTGTCACTCCCACTAGATTGTAAATTCCTTGAGGGCAGGCATCATGTCTACCAATTCTAATGTATCTTACTCTCCCAAGAGCTTAGAAGAGTGCTCTTCACGCAGTTAAAGCTCAATACAGACCATGGATTGATTGATGTTGTGCCAACTATCAACTGTTAACTGTAGTATTCTTTTTAAGACGATGTAAATGTACTTCAAATTTGTACATTACACTAATTGGCTTACTGTTTAGAGTGGAATACTTCTGATCCAGGCACCCAGTAAGGGCAATCACATTTAGTGATGTGTTAATGAGGATGGTTCAGTCAGAAAGTGGCACTAAGTGAGTTATGACTCTCACAGTTTGATTCAAAGTCTCCCCGCGAAGAGAAGTTGCTAAAATAGCTTAAGTAAAATCTGAAGTCCCCTAGCAGCTGTTTGGTTTGCATAACCACAGATGTATAAACTTTATTGGTAGTAAATGTCATCCCTGCACACAAACCGCATGTCTACAAACCCCACAGGCACATCTTAGTTTGTTACTGCTATCACAGAGGATCACATTTCCCGACGAGACGTGAAAACTGAAATAGAAAACGTCAACAAACTCTGGCTGCAGTGAGACGGAGGCATGCCCGCTGACAAGCGTGCCACAATGACAGAAATTTACTTTGAGGTCTAATTAGTGGCACTGTCATTTTCGGGCGCTCCTGCCAATTAATTAAGTCTGTCAAATAGAAAAACAGCAGCATTCACATGATAATTTATATAGGGAGAGACGAGCACATCACAGCCACTGCTGCGGCCAACAAAATCCCCCCTTGGAGCATTTAATAGAGAAAGGACGAAAAAGGAAAAAAAAAGAGGAGCGAAAGAAAATAAAATAAAAGGAAAGTAGAAAGGCAAAGGGAAGAGACAGAAAGTTAAACTGTCCTTGTTATAATTGTTAACTCTGATCGCTCTAGTAGAAGATGGTCTGATTAAAACTCCAACCGAGCCCCTAGCTCGCTTAAATCTCAGAGTCCGGAATGATAGAATCAGAGGAGTTTATTCATACCATTAAGCCCCAGAGAACTTAATTGAAAGAAGAGCATAGCCCGGACCTTGACAAGCGGGAGGTCACAGTAATTGCTGCCGGACATATTTAACATTAAGATAATCAGGCCATTAATTACCCTTTGGATCATTAAATCAGCCAGTTGCAAAATGAAATTTCTGCCTCTATTACTCACTTGAGAGACCACAGGGGTGGCTTTTAATTTATCAGTGAGCTGGAGATACAAAGGACCAGGATGGGGGAGGGAGGAAAAAGATGGGTGGGGGCTGCTTCGGCAGAGGCAGGGATATCAATCCGCCATGCTTGGTGATCGTGGCAAATTAACAAGGTAAGATAACCTCGGCTTCTAAAGGCAGAAGCTGGGGGTATGTAAATAGATGAGGGCAGACAGGGAGATCAGAGCCTGCACACCACTTAGCAGGATAATAAAGGAAATCATCCTTGATTATCAGTGCTAATTTGGACACTGCCGGTAGCTTGTTATGCGTGTTCTGAGTAGCATTTAATTAATTCAATTGCTTGTTAATGAGGGAAGTGACATGTGGGGAGCAGATGCCACCCAACTGCAGATGGGCTCTGGCCAGCCCATCACAGCAAAGCCTTTTTTTTTTTTTAAAAAAAGAAAAAAACCCCGACGGATCCTTCCCCCTGCAACACACACTCAAAAAAAAAATTATAAAAAAGAAAAGGTGTCAAGCTTGGAAGAATATTCAAAAGGGACAAAACACTGACCTCACCAGGCCAAGAATTGGTACGAAATAATAAGACCGGACAATTCTGTGGCTTTAGAATTGCCAATGTTCCCTGAGGTCACGTTTGTCACAGTGCATCCTTATGCCAGAAATTTGAGACTAAGATTACTATACCATCATTTTATGATCAAACTGAACAAGACAAAGAAATGTTGAAGTGACACTGCTTTTAATATTTCAGAGTAAACTGTAGGGATCCAATTATTTCCAGTTTTGATACATTTCCCCTTTATCAATATCTCCATGTGCATAAATAAGATGAAAGTAGTGTTCAGAAATCAAAAGAGACTGAACTAACATCATTGGAACAAACCTATTTCATCTGGAAGTCAGCTGACGGCTTTCCCCACACAGATTCTTGGTACCAGGGGACCAAATCATCCTATCTGGAGCGACACATTCTTTACAGGCTACAGAGAAGTAGGGAGTTTAGACAGTAGGGGGAATGTAACATTATAAAAAAGGGAGAAAATGCTAAAAATGGAAAAGAAGTCTATTACCTGTATTGAGCCACATAGTGTTGTCCTGAAATCGGCAAACTCAGATCACTCAGGAGATCAAAGGGGCTGCCAATTGCCTTCAAAGCCTCCTGAGAAGATCCTTGGACAAAATTTCAAAATTTCAAGTATTGTACAGTCCTTGCCTGCCATGTTTTCCTTGATTTCTTCTACGAACCTATTCAGACCACCTGGACTGAAATGCAGATTGGAACAATGGCCCCGGACCATGTAACCAAAAAATTCCTTTGGATTCGGATTCAGGGCCATAGCTGAGGGTGCAACGTAGACAAGTGTGCGTCTAGTCCAAAATGTAAAGAAAACCTTTGAAACTTGAATAGAAGCTTCCTCCTGATATGTTGAGAAACCTTTTACATATGAGCAATGAAAAAAAAAAACCAAAATCTGACAAATGTTTGGCAGCAACAGCCACTACACCAACTCTGACCAGACGGCTGTTGGTGTGACCTCCAATGCAACAATCCAAGCTAGCATATGGCACTAGGGGGCGATGCAGAAAATACGCATAGTATTTGGCAGAAGGAGAAATCAGACATGGCAGGAATTTACTGAATTACTTCAAACCAGCTGTGGAAAATCCCAAACCACGACCAACACTTTTCACAAAGGCACTAAAAATGAAAACCAGTTTACTCGTATAACTTTTCCTTATTCTATACACAGCCTCTCTGATTCCCAAACTGGTAAACTGCCTTCCAAAACACCAAAGTTTTAGACCTCAGTAATTCAGTTTTTCTTTCCGTGCTACTATTCATTCATTCATTCAATCGTATTTATTGAGAGCTTACTGTGTGCAGAGCACTGTACTAAGCTCTTGGGAAGTACAAGTTGGCAACATATAGAGACGGTCCCTACCCAACAACGGGTATCTCAGCCCCACTTCAGTATTACCATTTAAAATCAATATTTTAAATGTGTGCTTAAATGGTATCAATAGCAATTAGAGAGGAAAATTCTGATTTCACCCCAGATGCAGTTAATTGTTGTAACATTGATCTACTCTAATTTGACTTCTCACTCCAAATTAAACCTACATTACTGAGGGAAGGAGGCAAAGTATACCCCTCCAACAATAAATTTAATATTGAATACCTTGAAAAAAATGGCAGTTCCTGCAGGATCCATACTAAAAGATTTTTTTCTTTTTTTTTCTTCCTGAGAGTAATTAAAAGATGCTTTTCTTGACTAATGATTCTCCAGTTTAGAAATGGAAAGTCAATACTCCTTCAGCTGCAGTCAGCTTCAATTTGTCACAATAGAAGTTTGAACGGCAGTTTTCAGGGCTGTTGGTAATTGCTGGAACCAATTAGAAGTCTCTAAAGTTGACCACAAGCCAGCTGGTCAGAATTTTCAGTTTTTCTGATCCTTTCAACTTTCTGCTGGGGTTGAACTGACTGGTGTTTATCTGACATGACTGTTTCTTGTTTCTCCCTCTGGAAGAGAGAAGCTTTTCCCCTCCATGTTTTTCTGTGGAACCCAAATCCCTTCTGGAGTGTTAGTCCTGCTTTGGAAATTATTGCTTCAGTCTCTTTATTTGGAATGCTTTGGGGAGGCAACGCGTGGTTTCTTAACTTCTCAGAAGAATACAAAATGTCTCGGGCTTTCCATGCCAGGGAGTAAAAGACAAAGCAGAAAGACTGAGATATTTTAGGCTTCACTTCATTTAGACTGTAAGCTCATTGTGAGCAGGGAATGAACATGTCTACCAACTCTGCTATACTGTTACATTGTACTCTCCCAAGCTCTAAGTATAGTGCTCTGCACACAGTAAGCACTCAATATGACTTGACTGAAGAACAATTTCATCCTTCAACAATGTGCTATTAGGGCACAGTCAAGAAAGTTCTCTAAACTTTCCCTCTTGATTGCTTTAGAGCTTTTATTATCTAGATCCCTCTCCCTACACGGGGAGCTATCAAAACCTAAACCAACTCTCATCAAATTATTCTAAAACTATAGCCAGGGCTTTCTGATATATTTTTGCTTGAGGCCACTGAGGTCAACCAGGATAGAGCATGGGCCTGGATGTCAGAAGGACCTGGGTTCTAATCCCAGCTCTACCACTTGTCTGCTGTGTAACTTTGGCCAAGCCACTTAACTTCTCTGGCATCAGTTACCCCATCTGTAATATAGGGATTAAGATTGTGAGCCCTTTGTTGGACAGGGACTGTGTTCAAACTGATTAGTTTGTATCTACCTCAGCGCAGTGCTTAGTGCAATGCTTGGCAAACAGTAATCACAAAGCAAATATCATTAAAAATATAATAATGACATTTATTTATTCATTCATTCAATTGTATTTATTGAGTGCTTACTGTGTACAGAGCACTGTACTAAGCGCTTGGGAAAATACAGAACAACAATAAACAGTGACATTTCCTGCCCAGAACAAGCTCACAGTCTAGATTCCTGAGTGCTGTATGCAGAACAGTATACACAGCTCTTGGGAGGGTGCAATAAAGTTTAAGAGAAACAATCCCTACTCTCAAAAAGCTTGTCATCTGGTAGATGAAGTACACACTACAATAAATTACAGGTAAGAGGAAGCAAAAGAGTTTAAAGATAGGTACCTAAGTGCTTTGGGTGGAAGGGAAAGGGTGAGTACCTAATTGCTTACGGTGTGAAAAATGGGGGAGCTCATTAGCACATTATTATTCTGAATGACTCCTTAAAATAATGATAATGATAATAATAGTGATAATAATAATAATAATTGTGGTAATTGTTACTATGTGCCAAGCAGTGTACTAAGCACTGAGGTAGATACAAGGTCATCAGGTCCCACATGGGGCTCACAGTCTAAGAAGGAAGAAGCACAGATATTGAATCCCCATTTGCAGATGAGGGAAACTGAGGCACAGAGAAGGTGCAGACAAGTGGCCAAACCGGGATTAGAACCCAGGTCCTACCGACTCCCAGGCCCATTTTCTATGCATTAGGCAGCACTGCTTTCCTAAAATTTGTAAGGCTTTATGTAGGAACTTATTTTACTAAATACTACCACAGTAAAACCTTAAGGAAATTAATTTAAAAACACAAATATTCCTATAAATATTAGCACAAAACCACAATGAAGCTATGAATACCAAATATACAGTGGAACCTAATCTGTGATCACATCAGCATCCTTGAAGAAAAATAATATTTGGAAGTTTACATATTTAAATGTTTTTACATAATTATACACAAGGGAAGTATTTCTGTAGTCACATTTGATGAAGGTTCAGGACAGTATAGATGATGGTGTAATCATACACACACAGGAAATTTATGTAACAAATAGAATATGGGTGAAGAGGATACATTTGAAAATAAATCATAGTTGGGATATTAATATCCCATCTATAGGATATGAATTTAAATAGTTCACGCCTTAATTAAAACAGAGTAATTTTTATTTTCTAATAAGTATAGAAAGACTAATTGTGCAAAATAAGTCAATTATTTAAAAAGTTTTACCGTCATAAATTACATTTGCTAATAAAACAATTTGTTTCCTATTTCAAACCTATATACATATATATGCATGTTTACACACACATATAAAATCCCTAGACTGTGCAGCATTCCTTATGAAATTAAAATCTGTGTTAAAATATGAATTGATGTCTTAAAATCAGAAAGTTGGTTTCTCCTCTTTACCCTTGACACTACATTTACATATGTATAACTATATTATAAAAGTGAGCATATGGAAATGACATTTAAAAAAAACATCAAAGTTTGCTTTATGGACAATCATCATTTCTCTTGCTCTTTCTCTCTTTTCTCCCTCATCAATTCCCCTTTCTTGGCCCCCTCTGCTATTCCCCCTTTCCCTTCGCTCTTCCTTTCCCCCTCTTTTTCCTCTCTCCCTTCGCTTGCCTAGCCTCCTTTTCCCCGCCCTCCAGGGGAGGATTCACCCTAGTGCAATGAAGGAACTGCTTTGCCACCCCATTTATCCAGGTTGTTGATTTTGCTGTTGGGTTGGGCTCACAAGTTCTTTTCCACCCTGAGGCCGTTCTCCTACTTTGTTCTCAGTTCATGCTGTGTTCCAGTGCTCTGAAGGCTCTGGAGTGCAGCTCTGCCTCAAAACCTGGTAGGAGAACTGTGGTATGGTGGAAGCATAGGAACTGTTGCTCTTCAGATATATCCTTTTCATCTCCTTTCCTTCCCTAGTGCTCTAGTCTGGCCTTAATCTGGCCCTGCCCTATTTGCTTTGACACATACTCATTGCAAAAGGTATAATTTATACATAACTTCACTCTTTAAATTGAACAGTAGGTGCTACCACAAATTGATCTTTGTGGTAAAAAAACAAAGGCAATAAATCGCATTGCACTATTCCAGTCGACAACAGAAACTTAATGTTTCCTTTTCATAAGGTCCTGACATTAACTACATGCTCCTATATATCGTATCAGGAAATCCGATTCTCACATCAGGAACCCATAGTTAATTACAATAATCTATTGAGAAGTTTAGTGATTGGCCAATTCATCAAAAGAAAAACAATGAAAAAAATAAAAAAGGTAAAAACCCAAGGAGGCTTGAATCAGAGCATAAACTGAGAGAGATTTGAATTCTCAGTTTTTTGGATAGAAAACAGGGACCCAGATCTACCAAACTGTAGTATTTAAACGAAGAATTCTAAGTTGCCAAAACAAATCAGAGCCCATGTGCATTCCAAAATTATCTACCTTGTGGAGTCCAAAGAAGGTTTCATTCTTCCCTGGATGCTCTCTTCCCAGATGCTGTTTGCTAACTCATTTCCAATGGACGACATCACCTTGATGAGCTCAATGGGCCAGTCATCTAGGTCAAGCGACCGGACGCGAGAAAGGTGGGTGCCGAGGTTCCGGTGTATCCCTGAGCATTCAATACACATAAGGGCTCCCAGGTTCAAACTTGCCCAGTTGGGGTCTGAGAAAGAAAAACACAGGAATAAAACTGTTGAACTGACATGTGGCTAGTGTCATGTGGTTTTCCTCCCTAGAAATAAACACTACAAAGTAAATTCTGAACACAATGAGATTTCTCTTTCAGGATCTATTGCCTACTAAACAGGCTGGAAATATTCTAGCATTATTTAATTGAAAAGAGAACAAGGTTTAGTTATAATGTTACGGAATTTTGTTCCTTCCAAGACAGCATGCTGTGAGGCACCACATGAGTTTCCTTGAATTTTAAGCATGCTTGTTTGAATAATAAATTTCCTTTATTTCTCTCATACCATTTAAGATTCAACGAATAATGGGGGTTGTTTGAAAGTAACTGTACATCCCAATTCTCCCCCTCACAGTGAAATGATTTAATAGGAAGTTCTTGAGTAACTCCCAAGGACTATTCATTGTGTATTATGTACACATCAGTAAATTATTTATTTATATTAATGTCTGTCTCTCTCTCTCTCTCTCTCTCTCTCTCTCTCTCGACTGTAAGCTCATTGTGGGCAGGGAACATGTCTACCGAATCTGTTGTACTTTACTCTCCCAAGCTGTTGGTATAGTGCTTTGCATATAGTAAGTGCTCAATAAATACCACGGATTGATTGATTGATCTGGGCTAATATTTTTCTTACACATTTTATCAGAGAAAGCATGTAAGATCATTATGGGCAGGGAACATGCCTGCTAATTCTGTTGCATTGTACTTTCCCAAGCAACTAGTACAGTGCTTTGAGCACAGTAAGTGCTCAGTGGATACGATCGATTGATTAGCTTTAAAGTACTTCTGTGATAAAAATCATGAATGAAAGCCAACTATGTATCTCCTACACATCAAAATCAGGACCATCAAAACTCTTGTGTTTCCACTTCCTGTTAAAAATCAACTAGGCAACAATGAACATTTTTTTTTTGATTCAGCATTCAAAGCAATGAAGCTCCATAAAGACCAGCCAATCAAGAAGCTTTGGGTATGAGTAAATGCTTCAGTGCTGCTGGGATTGTAGGTAATTTGGGTGTCTGAGATTACACTTCCTAATTCCTCAGTAGCCAAAAGGCCATGGAAATGTCACCCAATTCCTTCTGTTGTTAAAGTATTACAAATGGCTTATTTGAGTCTCAGAGTCAGTCTCTGAACGGGATATATCCTCTGACAATCTCTGTTCAACTAGCTAGGGCAGATGCCACCTCTATGGTTTAAACTGGTAAGAAATAGAGAAAAAAAAACATCTCCAGTGAAGAGTTCAAGATGTCAAACTGTGACTTCCCTACAAAAAACAATTTAGGCTTAATAATTGGGAGAATATTCAGAAGGAAATGTCCAAACAAATCTAAGTCCATTTTTCTACCCATGCCAGGGTAAAAAAGCCTGAAGTTGGACATAATTTGTGCACTCACTGAAAAAAAAAAAGTATGCTCCTTTTGACTTTTAGGCTAACATCTGTTTCATAGGGGAAAAAAATATCTCTTGGTGTCTTCCACACCAGCGGATAGCTTCTGAAGCTCAACCCACTTTACAGACTGTTTTGACACTGACACATGTCCACCATTCAAATCTCTGAAACCTTCATCATTACCCCTTATTTCCTCTTCTCCTACTCCCCACTGCATCACTCGCACTTAGATCTGCAATCTTTATGCACCCCTCCTTCAGCCCCACAGCACTTATGTACATTTCCATAATTTATTAATTTATATTAATGTCTATATCCCCCTATAGACTTTAAACTTGTTGGGGTCAAGGAATGTGTTTACTAACTGTTAGACTGTACGCTCCCAAGAGCTTAGTACAGTGCTCTGCACACCGTAAGTGCTCAATAAATACGATGGATTGATTGAGGGCCAGCAAACATATACAAAGTCGCTTGTACAATGTAATGACTATGAACTACTGGCAGGAACACAGCAGTGCTGCCCAATTAAAATAAATCTACAGAAAATACAGCTATTAATTACTTGTAATGGGAGAAAGATAAAATATAACCAATGATTTTCTTTGGTAATGCAGATATCAGGGATGTTATTCAATCCTCCTAGGGAGAAGTATCTGCCAATGATGCCCTGATGGAGAAAAGTTACAAAAATATCAGGGACTTAACAGTCAGAATGCATTGGCAAAGACACATCAGATTATGGCCCAAATTAGAGTTCAATAGAATTGAAGAAGTGTCCAGTTGTCTACAGAGCTATATGACTGTAGCTCCTTACACAGTCATGCTTAAAATTAAGTTCCAAGACAGTACTGAAAAAAACTTTTACTTCTGAGCAAAGAAAGCCTGGTGTACCACACTGAAGTCATCACCCTTACTACACACTTTCCCCCCCCGATTTCTGCTGGTCTACCCTCTCAATTCCCCCTACTGCTTTCAAGCTTTTTTCCCCCCATTTTCCTACAGCTCCCATGTATATCCCACTGTGATCCCTGCTCCACTTTCCTCCTCCTCCTCATCAATGGTATTTATTGAGTGCTTACAATGTGCAGAGCACCCTATTAAGCACTTGGGAGAGTACAATACAATGAGTTGGCAGACACATTCTCTTCCCACAACAAATTTACAATCTAGAGGAAGCTCATGGTCCCTCCCTGCCAGACATTTTTTAAACCATGTTTTGTAGTTGCCTGCTGTTGCCTTGTCTTGCGGTTCCTATTTCAGAGACCCTCACAGCCCCAGGAATGGGGATAGCTGGCTTGGGGGGAGGAGGGGGGGAAGAGTCTGAGAGGGAACTGCTGCTGCTCTTCCCTTTCTTTACCTTGACCAGTCCTTGTCTCCATGGCTTTGGGGATACCAGAAAAAGGAGCATGAAACAAAGTTTTAAAAAACAAAATCAAGGTAAAAAGCTATGCGAGATGATTTTAGCCTGGTGCAAGAAAATGGTAGGGAAACAGACTGTGATCTCCACGTGGGACAGGGACCATGTCCAATCCTATTTGCTTGTATCCACCCCAATCAATCAATCAATCGTATTTATTGAGCGCTTACTATGTGCAGAGCACTGTACTAAGCGCTTGGGAAGTACAAATTGGCAACACATAGAGACAGTCCCTACCCAACAGTGGGCTCACAGTCTAAAAGGGGGAGACAGAGAACAGAACCAAACATACCAACAAAATAAAATAAATAGGATAGAAATGTACAAGTAAAATAAATAAATAAATAAATAAATAGAGTAATAAATATGTACAACCATATATACATATATATGTATATATAATGTATATATATATACACATATATATATATATGTATATATATACTAAGCACCCCAGTGCTTAGTACAGTGCCTGGCACACAGTAAGTGCTTAAAAAATACCACAGTTATTATTATTGTTAGTGGAAATGCATGGGTGTTAAGGGGGAAGGTGAATGGGACCTGTACGGTAATAAGGAAAAAAGTGACAGAGAGTTTGGAATTATATGGTTGTCACCTGGGGACAACTGCATGGGATGACAGGACAAATTTACTTCATCTAGAAGTACAAGTTGCTACGCTTTCTTGCAACCTGAAAACAATGATGTCTTAGGAGGCAGTAAGCCATCCAGCTACAAAATGATGGTAATGTGATACAACTTTGCTAAGTGGTCCAAATGAGACTGATGCTGCTGAAAAGGAACTGAAGGTGGGGCAATCACAGCCCACATGGTAGAAAAAATATTTTGAAGATATACATTTAGTAGTAACTCAAATAGTGCAACAGAACATTGATTCCTAGGCTGACAGCCCTGCATGGATGAAATAACCAGAAATGGGCTTATGTTTTAAGAAGTCAACGGGGGTATCAAATTTTCATTTTGAGTGTGGGATCACACTTGGGAGGAACTCCCAGGGGACAGGGGTTCTGGTGGGTTGGAAATGGGGAAAACTGAGAGACACACAGGGCTGGAGAGGTAGTCATACAGATAAGCACAAAATCCAGGGCCTAGGAGGAGGGCATGAGGAGAAACATATGCCTACACACACACGGTTCAGATTGCCCATTCCCTACTGAGGCTGGGGGAAGGGGAGTATACCCTTTTCTGCAAAGGCTGGGGCCAGCATGTCCCAGAGTTCCTGCACCTCGTTCTGGCCCTAGACAGGAGAGAACCAAGGTCCACACAGTTCTGTCATGGTTCCAGCTTTGGGTTGGTCCCTCCATTTCAACTCAATGAGAGTACTGGCTTCCACTACCCTCTGACCTCAGTACCCCCGAGATCATGATACTCAGTGACACCAGCTGGTGTAAAATATCTAAGAAAAGATTTATTTGTGCTCATTTTGAAATGTGCTGGTTGTTACACTATCATCTTTGAAGTCTCACCTTCACCCCTAGTTAAAGTTTCACAATCAACAGGGGTATCTTTGACCATAGAGGAGAACTATTTATATTTTTTGTGGTGACTGGAAACTCAAGAAAAAATGAGAGGATTAATGATTTCCAGTTTTAGAAGGGGCCCTCCTTGCAACAGAAAGAACAAAATGACAGTGTGCCAAGAAAAAAGGTTTTTTTTCCCCCAGTGGCAGTGGAGAAACAATTATGGATGTTCCCCCCAGGGTATGTACCTGCTTTAGATTTTATGGGTCTAAAAATGCATGCTCTCTAAAAAGAATATTTGCTCTTTTAGAAAAACATCTGAACCGTATTCATTCTTTTTTATATTCTTTCACTTCCCGAAGATCTTCTTAAACTATTTTAAAAAAATTTATATAAAAAAATCTTAAGGAAAATCTAGAAATGTTCAAGTTCTGAATTTTTGTACTTTGCTCTCAAATGATTAGAGATGAAATAAGTGGTAAAGCCTAAAATCAGCAGGCTCTTGTACTGTGATGACAATTTACTAAGTTGGAGAGCTAGCTCTCTGATGCCTACGAAAGCAAAATAATAATAATAAAAATAATAGTTTTGGTATTTGTTAAGCACTTACTATGTGTCAGGTATTGTACCAAGCACTGGGGTAATGACAAGGTAATCAGGTTTCTGTCCCTCACAGGGCTCACATTTTTAATCAATCCCCATTTTACAGATAAGGTAACTGAGGCATAGGAAAGTTAGGTGACTTACCCAAGAATACACAAGAGACAAGTAGCAGATCCAGCACTAGAACCCAGGTCCTGTGACTCCTTGGTCCACGCTCTATCCAGTAGGCCACTTATCAATGAAAGTGACCCTAAAATTTATTTTGTGCACTTCCAACAACACTAGATATTTTATTTTTTATTTTTTCATTAATTAACTTTTTCATTAACTTTTCTGACAACATTGGGAACCCACTTTTAGGATGACAACTATTTGTTTCGAAGGAAGAAATGAACCACAAAACAATCTTCTTAAGTCTCTATCAAAAGGAAAAAAAATGTGATTTTTCATTCCACATGAGAAGTGGAAGAAAAAAAACAACAGGATTAATGCCATCTAATATACAGTACCACTGAATTGCAAAAAATCTATCCAGACAAATTCCTTGAAGAAGAATGAACTTGAAAAGGGTGGGAAATACAGCAGGAAGGTGAGAATTATTACAGATGATCACATACCCTTGAACCAAAAAGCACATGGGACATTTTACAAACCCAAGTAGAACACGCCTCCTGGAGAAATTGACTAAACTTACTTTGTGTCTCACAATCCACACAGTGAGAATTTCCTCTGATGTTTCTTATTGACTGTAGGGCCACGGCTTCATTCTGGCTTGTCAGTCGGGACTGCGTATTACACATACACATATACACATAAAAAACGAAAAACAACCTGTAAGATTTAAGATCCCCCAAAATGTCTTATAACACAACAGATAACACAAGTGTCAGCTATTTGAGTGGGAAGGAGGGGCGGGGAAGTCACACTTGGGGAATGAACACAAACAAGGAATTTGATGTGGTTGTTGTGTCTTGGGTAAACAATCCCTTGGTATCTTAAAGACTATCCACAGTGCACTTGACAACAGTACACCCCATTCCATCTACATTGTTGACTTCTTTTCTACAGCTTCTAGCATAAAATATAGACATATTGTACACTGAAAAATGCTGATTTTCACTGCAGGTTGAACCCCAGCTTTGCTCTGATGATGTCACTGCCTATCCAGAAGTACTTGGTGACTCCTAATTGATATTCATATCAAATTAAAACTTCTAGCTTTGGGCCTTCAGCAAGTTGGCCTCTCCCTGCTTTCAGCTCTTATTAATTACATTCTTTCTGGTGATCATGAATATCGCCACCTTAAAATCTCTGCTAAAGATCAATTCCTCCATGAAGACTTCTTAG
Source organism: Tachyglossus aculeatus (assembly GCF_015852505.1). NCBI lineage: Eukaryota > Metazoa > Chordata > Mammalia > Monotremata > Tachyglossidae > Tachyglossus > Tachyglossus aculeatus. The sequence continues at coordinate 56,387,872 of NC_052072.1, forward strand.
ACTAAACACATTATTCTGGTAACAATTTTGCTGTTGGGAGGTACTCTGTAAAATATGTTTGTGAATTCTGTCATGTGTGTTCTCATGGTAATTCTCTGAATAGTGTATTACCAGCTGTATATGGTAGTCTACTTGTGTTCAGTCGGCTTCCATTAATAGGTTGTAAACTCTCCATGATCAAGACTGTGCCTTTCACTTCCTTTAAATTGCCTTCAGTTCCAACATAGCACTAAGCACACCATGAACATTCAGCTGATATTGTAGAGGGGGTGACTTTGTAATTTTCCAAAATTATATTATTTTCTGTATATAGGACTTGTGATGAGGAAGAGGAAGGGTTGCCTACTGAATACAGCATGGGCCTGGGAGTCAGAAGACCTGGTTTCTAATCCCCATCCTTGCCTGCTTGCCCGCTGTTTGATCCTGGGTAAATCATTTAACATCTCTGTGCCTGTTACCTAATCTATAAAATTGGGACAAAAATACCTGTTTTCTCTATTTCCTTGACACTGAATCTCATGTGGAACAGGGCCTTTATCTGATCTGCTTGTATTATATGCACCCCAGTGCTTAGCACAGTATTGTGCATATATTAAGTGCTTAACAAATTATCACTGTTATTTAGAATGAGAAGAAAATGAAGTCATTTCTCTTTTAATCCATAGATCAGGGTTGAATCAGGTGGCTACAGTGATAATCCCTTCATCATGCCCTGCCATTTGACTCCAATTTTCACTCTGAAATCCACCCCTTTGAGACTCCATAATTCATTTTAGGTTTAACTCCTGTAGTCCAGAAGTGTTTCCTCAGCAAATACTATAAAATAATTGGAAATAGATACAAAGACGGTTTGAGTATCTGACTGTTAGATCTTTTTGCAGTAATTTGAACACCTTTCAGGTAATCTTCGATCCAACTGCAAGAACCCGTCACATGAAAGTAGCCATCTGATAAGTACTCTGAAGAAATCTGAATTCTTACATGAGTCTTTTCAACATTAATTCCTGTTCTACCAATGCAGTATTTTTCCCCCTTTTTTAAAAATGAAAAGTCCTTAAGTCAACCTTATTTATCCTTGTGTTTTAAATTTCTACCCTGGCAGCTGATGTACCTGGGTTTTCTTCCCCCCCTTTGGTCTGAGTGCACCGAAGTATGTGATTTACTTAAATCAAATTCCATAGAAATAAAGGGTAGTGATTTTTTCCACCTTGGGTATGAAATGTCTTTAAAAAGGAGAAGCAAATTACATTATGATAATAATTACTGTAGTCTGGTTTACCCAGGATAAAGAGGTAATAAAATAAGACACTCTGTCTTTCTGAAAGATAGGTTCCCTTCTTAATGACAAAGCAGAACATAAATCATAGTACACGCTTCTTTAAATAAGTGCAAAATGAATCCACAGGTCTATGGGCAATATCTTTCCTCTTAGTTTCAAATTAATATCTGTTTGGAAATCCAAGAGTTCAATGAAGTGATGGGACAGACTTTAAAAGGCACGTGCTGAGGGTTGAAAGAATTGGAGCAATTTGATTTACATGATTTTTTTTGTCATTCCGAGGAGCCATTACCTCCAACTGCAAATGAGGGAGGAAAATCTAGAATATGTCATAGAAGCATCGTTCAGGGAAATGGGTTAGCTTACACTAGTTGAAAAACTGCAAAATGATTAGAGCTAATTGATGGAATAGAAACTACCCCAAGCTTCACAAAACACCTTTTTAGAATGAACAATAATTGGTCTTTTAAAAATTAGTTTGTGCCACATGTGTGAACCTGATTTTTTATTATGCAACAGGAATGTTTTAATTAAACATACTACATTATGGAATTCTGAGTATGTGACTACATAACCTATTAATAGTAAAAGAGAAAACAATTGGGCATTGATTTTCTGTATATCTGTATAGTCTCTTGACTTTTCCCTGACTACATTCTGTCCACAAGAGTGAAATTATTTGCCAAAGAAATATGAGACAGCAGAAGTCACAGTGTCAAAGAAACTGGCTCTCCATTCTCAAAGATCAATTTCTTGTGTCCAAAATTTGAAGATTAAAAATGTTCCAAATTGCCAACTTCAACATTACAGAAACCCAAGATGCAGACTAGAATATACACGATTCACAGAAAACTATTGGAGATATCATGTTTTCAAGGCTTTCAATTATTTGGCTGCTTGTCCTGAAAGAATAATTGGGCCCAGCCATCAATATGAATTTTTTTTTCTGTGCATTACTCTGGATTTTGATTTTGCTTTAATGATCAACAGCCCTTGATTTCCTTTAACCACATGCTGGGGGTCTTACCTTATTCTTGCTGCTCTCACATGACTGTAAACTGGCCAGGATCTGACTTTCTATGGCTTGTACCCATGCATCTCTCTCTTCATATGTGGTAGCTTCAAAGTGCCATGTCTGGCCAGTGAGGGACACAATGATAAACTCAAAGTTTTCTTCTTGTTCTGAAACATAGAGTGGTGGGGATGAAGAGTTTAGCTTTAATGAAACAGCAACCCCCTCTGCCAGTCCTCTAGCATAAAAGTGCCTTTCACTTCAATAGAATCTGCATGGTGCTACAGGCAAACATAAGACTGACAACTGCAGTAGCTGAGATCTAAATCCAAATACCTCCAAATACTCAAGATTTGGTTCCTCAAATCAGCATGTTTTTGCTGTATTTCAGTAAATGCTCAAAAAAAAACAAAAAGAAAAAGAAAAGAATCTTGTGATTTAACTGTATCAAAACCTGCTGACGCACCTAGGAAAATAACATGTATTGCTTGGCATCCATTTTTGTGGAAGTAAAATTAAAATTAATGATGCAAAATCTCATGAATAGTTTTAATTATTCTATAAGTACCTATATTCACACATACAGGCAAATATACACATGTATATATAGACACACTAGTAAATGTCTACATGAATCATGATGCTTGATAAAAATATGAACAATGCTATTATTTTCACAGATTCTGAAAAACATTCATTCATTCAATCATATTTAATGAGTGCTTACTGTGTGCAGAGCACTGTACTAAGTACTTGGGAAGTACAAGTTGGCAACATATAGAGACGGCCCCTACCCAACAGCGGGCTCACAGTCTCGAAGGGGGAAACAGAGAACAAAACAAAACATATTAACAAAATAAAATAAATAGAATAAATATGTACAAATAAATAAATAAATAAATAAATAGAGTAATAAATACGTACAAACATATATAAATATATACAGGTGCTGTGGGGAGGGGAAGGAGGTAAGGCGGGGGGGTGGGGAGGGGGAGGAGAGGGAGAGGAAGGAGGGCGCTCAGTCTGGGAAGGCCTCCTGGAGGAGGTGAGCTCTCAGCAGGGCCTTGAAGGGAGGAAGAGAGCTAGCTAGGCGGATGTGCGGAGGGAGGGCATTCCAGGCCAGGGGGATGATGTGAGCCGGGGGTCGACGGCGGGACAGGCGAAAACGAGGCACGGTGAGGAGATTAGCGGCAGAGGAGCGGAGGGTGCGGGCTGGGCTGTAGAAGGAGAGAAGGGAGGTGAGGTAGGAGGGGGTGAGGTGATGGAGAGCCTTGAAGCCGAGGGTGAGGAGTTTTTGCCTGATGCGTAGGTTGATTGGTAGCCACTGGAGATTTTTGAGGAGGGGAGTAACAAGCCCAGAGTATTTCTGGACAAAGACAATCCGGGCAGCGGTGTTAAGTATGGATTGAAGTGGGGAGAGACAGGAGGATGGGAGATCGGAGAGGAGGCTGATACAGTAATCCAGACAGGATAGGATGAGAGCTTGAACGAGCAGGGTAGCGGTTTGGATGGAGAGGAAAGGGCGGCTCTTGGCAATGTTGCTGAGGTGAGTATGTAGTATAAGCTAATGCATATTTTCTTTACCAGTGAGTCATTTTTGTGATGGTAAAGCACTGTTTTAGCAGTAATAACTACTTGGTCACAGTTCACTACATAGTACTCAACTGAAGCCAGTACATAATCCTATAGTGTAGGAGAGTATGCAGGCAATCTGTTTTCTTAAGCTAGCAGTTCTCCTCCTTAATATGTATATTATTAAAGTTTCCTTTCTCCCAGTGTTATTTTATTTCTCCATTCTGAACCTATCATCTGTTCTCCCACTGATTATCTACTGGCATAGGACATGAGCCAAGAACTCTTTGCATGGTACTCTTTTAAAACAAAGAAACAACCTTGAGTGAAAGAACAGAGTTATATGGAATTAACAGAGAATAAAATAAGCTGATATGATAGAAGAAACATTTTCCGGACATCAACATTAGCGTGTAAAGGGATTTGAAATGAGAAAGGTTCCAAATATACTTGGTTAAGCCCATGTGGAAAGTGGGGTCTCATGGAACTATCTCTGGAATTTTAGAAATGTCACTTTCAGCTTCTGCATGCAATTTTGAAACATAAACTCTTTATGGGCAGGGAATGTGTTTGCTGATTCTGATGTATTGTAGTCTCCCAAGAGGTTAGTACAGTACTTTAGACATAGTCGAAGTGCTCAATAGATACCACGGATTGATATTCAAATAACTGATCTTCAGATACCAGCCTATATTAAAGTAAGAATGATGGTGCCCTTCAATTTTATGTCCCTATAAACTTCACACTGCACTTGGAATGCTTATCCTCTATTGAGAGATCCAAAGAGAAGAGTTTTCACTGTTAAACCACTTGAATGCAACCTCTTTGCCTTTTTGGCTAGATTTGTGTGAGGAGAAGGAAGACCATTCTACACCATACCATCCTTTACCATGAAGGAAAATGCCTCACTGAATGACTCCATGACTCCCTGGGAGACTGGCACTACCATCCTTCCAATCTCACAAGCCCGCAACCTTGGTGTCATCCTTGACTCCGCTCTCTCATTGACCCCACACATCCAATCCATCACCAAAACCTGCCAGTCTCACCTTCACAACATCGCCAAGATCTGCCCTTTCCTCTCCATCCAAACTGCTACCTTGTTGGTTCAATCTCTCATCCTATCCCGACTGGATTACTGCATCAGCCTCCTTTCTGATCTCCCATCTTCCTGTCTCTCCCCACTTCAGTCTATACTTCACTTCACAAATTATCTTTCTACAGAAACACTCTGGGCATGTCACTCCCCTCCTCAAAAATCTCCAGTGGTTGCCTATCAACCTTCGCATGAAACAAAAACTCCTCACTATTGGCTTCAAAGCTCTCCATCACCTTGTCCCCTCCTACCTCACCTCCCTTCTCTCCTTCTACAGCCCAGCCTGCACACTCTGCTCCTCTGCTGCTAACCTCTTCACTGTGCCTCATTCTTGCCTGTCCCACCATCAACCCCTGGCCTATGTCCTATCTCTGGCCTGGAATGCCCTCCCTCCACACATCTGCCAAACTAGCTCTCTTCTTCCCTTCAAAGCCCTACTGAGAGCTCACCTCCTCCAGGAGGCCTTCCCAGACTGAGCCCCCCCTTTTCCTCTGCTCCTCCTCCCCTCCCCATCACCCTCACTCCCTCCCTCTGCCCTACTCCCTTCCCCTCCCCATAACACTTGTGTATATTTGTACACAGTTATTATCCTATTTTATTAATGATGTGTACACATCTATAATTCTATTTATCTATTTTGATAGTTTTGATGCCTGTCTACTTGTTTTGTTTTGTTGTCTGTCTCCCCCTTCTAGACTGTGAGCCCACTGTTGGGTAGGGATTGTCTCTGTTGCCGAACTGTACTTTCCAAGTGCTTAGTATAGTGCTCTGCACACAGTAAGTGCTCAATAAATACGATTGAATGAATGAGCATAAAATGACTTCAGTTTACCAATACAGTACCACACCTCTAGCTCTCCTCCTCATCTAAGAATAAGTGCTTTCTATGTGACAGAAACTGCACTTCAGTGCTGGAGCAGATCAAGTCCCACATGGGGCTCACTGTCTAAGTAGGAGGGAGAACAGAGAGTGAATCCCCATTTTGCAGATGAGGGAACTGAGGCACAGAGATATTAAGCAACTTGTTGTAGGTTTCACAGCATGTAAATGGCACAGCTGTAATTGAACCTAGATCCTCTGACATCCAGGACCATGCTCTTTCCACTAGGCCACGCTGCTTCACAGAGTGTCAATAACAACCCAAGTCATGATACAAGTGGATTATTAGGAAAAATAATAATAATTGTGGTATTTGTTAAGCACTTACTATATGCCAGGCACTATGCTCAGCACTGGGATAGATACAAGATAATTAGGTTGGACACAGTCCCTCTCCCACATGGCACTCACAGTCTTTATCAAACCTTGCCCCATGACTTCAGTTAAGCCTTTCAACCAGGATGCAACAGTAGTTTTCTAACTTCCTCCAAGAGTTTTTAGGATTTGGGGTTTCACAAACTCTCCTGCAGGGCTCATAAATAAAGTCAGGTCTCCAAAATCCAGATATGTTACACAGCATGGAATGAAAAGACAAAAAGGTTTCTGTAAGGCAATTTGGGTGAGAAATCATTCACCATAATGATGAATATTCAGGTTATAAGTGGATATATACTAAATCTGCAGGAATCAGAACACACTGAGCCTTTTTTAATGGTATTTGTTAAGCACTTACTATGTGCCATGCACTGTACTGAAAGCTGGGGTGGGTACAAGATAAGCAGCTTGGACACAGTCCATGTCCCATAAGGGATTCACAGTCTTCACCCCCAGTTTACAGATGAGGTAACTGAAACAGAGAGGTTAAGTGACTTGATCAAGATCACAGGGCAGACAAGTGGTGGAGCTGGGATTAGAACCCAGACCCTTTGACTCTGAGGCCCGAGATCTATCCACTGTGCCATGCTGCTTCTCACAGAGTTTTTCTGTGGAAAAGTGAAAGTGGCAATTGAGCTTGGCCCCCCAGTAATTGCTTCTTGTATGTGGGATCTGCATATCAGCAATCAGCTGTGATCTTTAAATGGTTTTTCTGGGGCTGGGCAGTAATCTGTATTTTACATTGCAATTATTGACTGGGATGTCATAATGTGTGCATTTTAAATGGTAGAACTGTGTAATTTATGGCCTGGATGCCCCAGTTCTGGGCATTCCAACTTTGAAAAACTCCAGTTCTTGTGATGTCCAGCTCCAATCCATGTATTTCATGCAAAAGTAAATTATCTTAGTTAACTAAAAGGTAACGTAGGAAAGAACTAGATAATTCATTGTTAAGGCACAAGGACAACTCAATAATTTATGGACAGAACGTCACAACTGTGGAGTAAGACTTCTAATGGACAAGTTCACACTGTGTGAAGTGTGTGAAAGTCAACCATGCACATAACCTCTCCCTCTGATCAGAATTTAATAAGAATTCTTGTGAAAATTTTTTTTACAACCATCAGTCTCTCAGTTAGGTGTCCTCAAAACCTACCTAACCCCACATCTTTTTGAGAATCATTTGAGTCAGAATTCTGCACTGCCCAACATTCAGGTTAAAACAAAAGAAACACTGCAATTGCTTCTCAGGCACAAATCACTCAAGTTCCACTCCTAAGAACACTGAAATTCCTTTTTTTCCCCATTTGCTGGAATAGTCTTCAAATATTCAGAGCTTCCATTAACTTCCAGCTAAAGACAAAGCATTTCAAAAGCAAAAGACATTACTTCTCCAACCTTTCTTTTGTGGATTTTATCTACTTAGGGCATAAGATAATCATTTCAATGAAGAAAGCATAGATTGATTGCTTCCCTTACCCCCTTATCCTTGTACCTCAAAAAGCAAAACTCAGTGTTAACAACTCAAGAAGTAAAGTTTCCAAATTTAAAGAATAATTATTAACTTTATTATGACTGACACATTATTATCAGCCTATCCCCTCAAATATATCTCAACAAAATGTTTTAAGATGAAATCATCAGCTGTTAAAAATATTCCATTACTTTTTCATAAGCTCTCAGCTGTTGGTGGAGGAAATGGTCTTCTTTAGTAATATGTGAAGATATGATTTTTGAAAGAAGCAAGCAGCCTGTAGAACAATGCAGACTTCATTATATACTGGCACTCACCAAAACCACAGCACTCAAGTTGCTACCTCGAGGAAATCTGAACTCTCTGGCATCACTAGAGTAGTATAGATTTGGAGCACTGAATGAGAATAGTTCTAAATAAGGTAAAAACATCGAGGCTAAATTTTTCTTGGGCACTCATTTGTGTGGGTTGTGTTGAGAACCTATACATTTTTCTAGACTGGTAGTCTGACACAATATAGCCTAAGAATTGGAAACAAAAAGTTTTGAGAAATTTATTATTACTAATATGTAATAAGTACTAATAAGTAGTAAGACAAACATATGGGTAGTAATAGAGGGGTGGTCAGTAATTTCTGAATCATATACTATATTTTGGAGAAATCTCTAAAAATCCAAAGGATTCAATCAATCAAACAATGGTATTTATTGAGCACTTGGTAGAGTACAATACCACTGAGTAAGTAAACAATCCCTGCCCTCAAAAGGCTTAAAATCTAATGCTGGGGGTAGAGGGAGGCAGTGGGGAAAGGGAGGCGGAGATTAAAATAAATTACATGTAGGAGAAACAACCAGATATAAGGATAAGTGTTCATACGGGATGTGGGGACAGGGTAGGAGTGAGTATCTAAATGCTTAGGGGATGAGGACTCAAGTGTGCAGGTGATTCAGTAGGGAAGGAATATAAAAGGCTTGTCCTAAGACTAAAAAAACCAGAAGAGGTGGTCCCTTCACTACATAAGGTAGATATTAATGTCTGAAGTTGGATATAACTTTAACCAGCTGTTGCTACATCAGCCAGTGGATGAGTAGACTATTTATTACTGTGGTTGGAGATTCTAAGATTGAGGACAATATTTTTCTAAGTGGCAAGTTTCTACATCTGGGGAAGGAAAACAATCCAATTTATGTCTGGTTAGAAGTTATCCTGGGGTACTGTTTTGGGATCTCTGTGTGGACCTTTGAATACTTTTGAATTAAATGTTAAAATGTTTTAGTTAAAAAAAAATTCCCTCTGTCCACCTCATCCTTGTCTACTCTTTCAAGACCGCAAGGAAATCTCATCAAACTCTCAGATAAGCCATATCTATTTCTGGCTCAAAATCCTTGTTACCGGAACTAATCAGCATATTATAAATTTATTTATCAATACATTTTGAATCCAGGTAATGACTGTAAAATAGATTTTTCATTAGTTTTATTTGTGATACTATATTTGAACTATATTTGAACAAACTATTTGAGAGCAAACAAATGTATTTATTTAGGTACTTACTTTAGCAAAGTCTGCAGGTGCTCACAGCTGAAAATAATCAGTAATAAATTAAAGTGTCAGTTAATCCCCCTTGGTTCCCTACTAATTTCTTCGATCCTGTGTGCAAAACAGTATATGTCTGGGGTCAGGAACCTATGGCTCATGACCCACATCTGGCTCTTCTTGGCATCAAATGTGGCTCTGAGCAAAGGCAGCCTCCACCCCTACCCTTCCCAGACACGACATCATGAGGGTCATGCCATTAGCTTTGTCTGCATGGAAAGAAACTATGCAGAAAGCTGGGCAAGACGTTACAAGGGCCACATGCCCCTTTGAGCTTATAAAGGACTGAGGTGGAACCAAGATCGTGGCTCCATGCCTTGCTAGATTGCACAGTGAATTCGTGGCTCAGTGGAAACAGCACGGGCTTTGGAGTCAGAGGTCAGGGGTTCAAATCCTGGCTCCACCAATTGTCAGCTGTGTGACTTTGGGCAAGTCACTTAACTTCTCTGTGCCTCAGTTACCTCATCTGCAAAATGGGGATTAAGACTGTGAGCCCCCCATGGGACAACCTGATCACCTTGTAACCTCCCCAGTGCTTAGAAGAGTGCTTTGCACATAGTAAGCACTTAACAAATGCCATCATTATTATTATCACTATTATTATTATTATTATTAACTCTTGGCCCTTCCAACCCCACACTCGTGGCACGTGGTGGGGGCACTGAGTTGGGCCAGCTTAGGTGGGCAGGGAAGGAGACTGCTCACCCCTTGATGTGGATGGGGGCTAACAGCAGCCTCATGCTGGGTATTGGGTACCATGCAGGCCAACAGCAGTCACAGAAGGGCTGCATGTTGGGCAGGAAAGTAATACTAATAATAATTGTGGTATTTGCTAAATGCTTACTATGTTCCACGCACTGTTCTAAGCACTGGGGTAGATACAATATAATCAGGTTGGACACAGCCTCTGTCCAACATAGGGCTTACTGTCTCAATCCTCATTTTACAGATGAGGAAATTGAGAGCTAGAGAAGTCAAGTGACTTGCCCAAAGTCACGCAGAAGACAAGTGGTGGAGCTGGAATTAGAACCCAGGTCCTTCTGACTCCCAGGCTTGTGCTCTATCCACTAAGCCATGCTGCTTCGCATAAAGTGAAGGGTAAGAGGAGGGTTTTGCTCCTGTACCAGGTGCCATGAGAACTTACTGCAGGCTCCCATGTGTGTCAAGTCTCAGGGCAGTTGGGCAGTAGTGAGGAAAGAAAAAAAAAACTCTGTCTGCCTGTCTGTCTCTCCCCTGCCAATCTTACCAAGTCCTCTCACCCCTAGCTTCTGGTGGCACTAATGTTAATGGAGAATAAACTATCCCACAGGTTGAGCAGGAGAAGTGGCAGGAGCAGGGCCAAAGCTGCAGACTGCCACCTCTCGCCTCTGCTCCCAGCTTTGGCATGTTCAGGCAGCAGTGTGATCAGAACTGACCCACAAATGTCCACCTCCCTTCTTCCCTCCCACCTCTGTAGAACTGTGGGCAAGGGCTAGCCTGCAGTATCCCTGGCCCTCTCTCCCACACCAATCTTTCTTTTTCCCTCCTCATCCTCTCTCTTCTTCTCCTTCCACTCCTCTGTCCCATATCTGTTGGCAGCCGTGACCGTTGCAAACATGACGCAACCATGTGGCACAATGATTTCATCACACAGCGTAGTGTATTATATTATGCATCATGTTGGGGGCCATAAATTGTATAGTTTTCCATGCATCAACTGCTCAAAGGTTTTCATTAGTTTTGGCTCTTCTGTTCCAAAAGGCTGCTGACCCCAGCTCTGGGTGAGTGCTGGATATGTAGAATTTAGAAAGTATTTCACTGTTGCACCACTATTTTCAGAAAGTCTTGAATTCTCTACAAATATTCATTGAAAGAAAATACTTTCATTTTCAAATACGTGTGACTGAAGGACTTCATGTGTACATTTCTATAGGTTACTCAGCACCCACACAATACATTCTCCCCATTAGACCCGTTTTTGGATTATGGTCCTGCCATTCAGAATGTGTTCCTCAACCACAGTAACACTCCACAGAACTGTTTGTTTTGTTTGGAGGTAGGGAGGACAGAGAAGAAAGACTTGGATGCTTACTAGCCTCAAAAAGCTCTTCTGAGAATATTCTAGAGATAAAATTTAGTTTTTCACCCTATGACAATTTAACCCAGATTGCTTTTAGATGAGTAGGTTCCATCATATTTTATAGTGGCAACACAATGGCTTTTTGGTGTTCAGTAATGAGATGAAAAGTGATCATGATATGCACAATTATTGGCGAGCGAAACCGATTAGTCAGAGAGGTGGAGCTGAAATTTCTCCTTCAATGGCTTCTTTTCTTAAAATAAAATGAAAGAAGTATTGAATGGAGATTATGGGTGATAACTAATAAAAAATACAACTGTGGACAAATGCTAGGATGTTATTATCTTACTATTATCTTCTAATTTAAAAACCAGAAGCCAAAATATATTACATATTATCCTGTCCTTTTCATGTGACACCTAAATGCCTGAAAAATGCCCATTTTTAACCTTAAAAATCCTTTAAAAAAGTCTAACCTAATAATGTGCACGGATCTTAAATACCCATCACATACCCACACAGCAAAATATCACACAAAAAACCCTAAATTGCTCATTGTTTCACAGGGCAATACTATAGGCTAAGCTGTTTAATAAAATTTTGTGATTGGGCTCACAGGGATTTGAACAGTTTTCTATGTTTAACAGTTATTCATAGAAAGGTCCACTATAATAGCATTTTAGCACCATGAACCTGTCGAAATCAACCTGCCCAATTACTCCAAACTACATTAATAACACCGGATATTACACTAATTGTGTCCAGTTTCTATGCAGACGAGGTCCCAAGGGGCCAATTTTGCATCCTCAGGGGCAAGAAACTCAGCCATCAAACTGATTTCACAAGGAATCCCTTCTCATTACACAAGTCCGGGCTGTCAAACTTTTTTTTTTTAAAGGTTAATGGGCCAATCAGTCATCAATTATTTCTATGGAAACTAGCAGGCAAAGGGTTAAAGTGCTAAAAAGCAGCTGCAACCATATAACATTTGGAAGTTACCATCAACAGAAGACATCTGAAGAAAATGCACTTCTGGGGGTGGGGAACGCTGGGAAAAAGAGACCTCCACGTACACTCATGACCCAATGGAACTAGCCCAGGCCAGACTCCAAGCGTGGGATATTTTTTCAAAGGTCAAACATCATCCAGGTTCCTCCCTCTAAACAATCATGCAATGCTGCTAGACCCTGGGATGAAAATGCTTGTGTAACCTGTGTGATTATGTAATATATTCATCAACCCATTTGACTCACTGAATATTTCAGTGCTTAGAACAGTGCTTGGCACACAGTAGGCACTTAATATATACCATTATTATTATTATTACTGACACTGTGTTCAACTGGACTTTCTCCAGTTGAACACAGGACTTTCTCCTTTCAGCTCCGTTTAAGCACATCAGGTAAATTCAGTAAAAGAAAATGACTCATCTGGCGGTGGCGTTAGAAAACTCAAAAGGCAAAAGTCAGATCAACGTATTTATCACCAGCAAAGAGGAGGTCAGGTGGAGATGCTCAATATATAACCCTTCCCCTACCATCCCTTAGTCATTGTGAAAAAGATCCCCACAGATCCAGGACTTCAAGCCCACCAGCACCCAAATCATTTAGCAGCCCAGATATAATGGAAAAGTGAAATTATCAGGGTTCCTGGTGAAAGAAATGACCAATTTGTGCAATCTCTTTAAGTGTCATAAAAGAAGGATTTGAGTTTAGGAGCTCTTGTAAGAGAATCTTTCAGGTTTCCTCTTGGCTCCTTAGTAAACTAACCCAGTACCGTGACTGTTCTGATATACCATCTCAAGAAATATAGTGCCCCTTGATATTCCTTCACCATAAGCATATTTTGGAAATAGGTAATGTAGATACATGGCTCAAATATTTCACCAAAATTTACAAGTGAGTCTCAGTAGGATGAAAACCTCAGGTGTGCATTACGCATTCAAAAATGGTTCTAAATCTAAACCTGTGTAATGGATTGTTAGTAAACCTCTTTTATTACATAGTCTGTTCCACCCTTTTTCATAAAACTATCCACCTGAAGGTCAACATGCTGAAATAGTTTCCAGGAGACAGTACACTTCTCACAAAACTAGACCAATTTTCATAACAGTGTTCAGGTGAGATTGCAAAAGTTACTATCACTACAAAAAAGGAAACATCCTTCATGGTTACACACACAAACACTTATGTCCTTACATGCTGAAAATTACTAATTTTGGACAATGCTAGTAGTTTATCATAGTAATCACAACACCACTTTGATAAGGCCTCAAGCATTGTGGGCAGGGAACATGTCTTTTGTTTTACTGTACTCTCTCAAGTGCTTAGTGCAGTGCTTTGCACAAGGTAATGCTCAATAAATATGAATGAGTGAATGATAGTGCCTAGAAAAGGGGACATATTAGGAATTTTCACTATTAAATATTGTACTAATGTGAGTGGATCCTGTAGTGGGAGAGAGTCACAAATGTGGCTTATATTTACCAAAATGTGCTCTCAATTGCTGGCTCATTAGTTTGAATGCCTTGTTTTTAGAAACTGCATTTGGAAGTTTTACTTTCTAAACAGTGGGGTGCCACACATTCCTAAACCAAGTAAAGCCTCCAAAATAAACTCTCCAAAAAACCTAAATGATTGGATTCTGACATTACGAACACCTCAGAAGGGTAGAAGACAAATGTGTGTGTATCTTCACATTATGCTGTTTCTGTCCTCTACCTCCTCATTAAAGCTTAAATTCTCCTGAAGTTGCTCAGGCAGAAGGGGGTGTAAGATCAAGCCCTCGCTTGTGAAGGGTGAGAGAAAAATCACAAAGATCTGTTATAATTTGTTTAGGTAATAGATAATCCTCGGTATCATAACTATTTGTCACAGTGTAATTTATCTTCATAATTTTCAAGATAAGTATGTTTATTAGCTGTCCCTATTAAGGAAATATATTTGTGCCACGTCCCACTGGGAAACTCTCTCCTAATACTTCTCTCTTTTCTAAACCGAATGTGTAAAACTAATTAGTCTGGAAATTCAACATCAACAGGACAATGCAGCTTTGCACATTGGTTGTAATGTAGTTGCCCACAGATTTTTTTTTTCTCCTAAAGAGCCCACCAATTGACAATAGTGACCGAAGAAATCTTGTTAGGCCATTTTACTCCTTAAAGAAAAAGAATAAAGGAAAAATTTAACCAATAACCTTATTTCCATTAATGAATCTGACTGAGTTTGTAAGTCCCTTATTCGGCAAGAACCGGTGCCAAAATGATTTGAAATTACTTGATATTCACTCTCAGTTCCCCCATCACAAGATACTCATCTTATCTTTGCCCTCTTGATGCTTTAAAAGAACATTAAATAGGATCATGTAACTTTTCACAGTTCTAAAGTTTGAGAGAGATGTGGAAGGTAAAATGAAAGCTCATTTAAATACATATGTGTATATGTAGGGATATAATATGCGATTAGATGCATAGACAGAGATAAGGCATTTTCATTCCACAGCCCTATTTTCAAATTTTTATAATTTCAAGCACCTTTAGGAATGAAATTGATCTCACTTGGGTTAAGAACTAGATTTTCAAAGTTTGCCTAAAAACTTAAGCCTCTTTAGATTTTAGAAGGAAGAAAAAAAGATCATGCATGGGTTAACAGATATATTTGCAACTAAATGTTTACAATAAAGATATTTTAGAGTTGGTTTATATTTACTCAATATCACTTGGTTTTAGTTGATGATATTTCAAAAGAAATAGATTGTTGAAGTTTGAATTACAACATCCTGAAAACATAAAGCAAGTTAATTTAGCTCTAGGGCATAAAATCTAACGCAGGTGCTCAAAACATTCACCCAGGCATATTTGCTCGAAACAGCTGCATTTGAGATCAACTTAATACACACATTAGAGAAGAGAAGCATTAAACCTTCCAGTTCAAACTGAAACACCATGGAGAAAACAATATGCACCTCAGTAAGAATATTATTTGAACCGGGGCTATTTTCTAAAGGGAATATTTCTCAAGAACAATCCATCTGTCAATTGACCATTCGAACAATCCAGTTCAACTGGCTCAAGGTGGGTGGTTAGATTGGCGTAGTATGTCCAGGTCTTGGCTTCAGGGTCTCTGTGGTCCCTTGGGGGGTGTCCGAGGTGGGAGTCCCTGCCTGTGCCTTCTCAGGGGACTTTGGTCTGTTGGTTCCTGACTGCCTCCTCTGCCTTTTCTTATTTCTCTTCCTCTCTCCAGTTTGCTTCCCTCTCTCCTCTTTCCCTACTTTCCTTTCTCACTTTCCTTCTTCTTTCCTTTCCCCTCCCTCTTTTTCCTTCCTTCTTTTCTTTCCCTTCCCCTCCCCCTCTTTTCCTTCCTTTCTTTCCCATTCCCATTGGCAGAAGCAGTTATTTGAAGCTGCTTTGAAGCAGCCACATGACACGATAACATCACTATATTGGGCTGGTTGCATAGTGAAGTAATGATGTCATGTGGGGATGCCATAAAATCCAGAGCTCTTCAGTGTAAGTTTAAGATCAGGATTAGTTTAATTAATTCATTCACTGACAAACTGGTTTAAATTTCATAGACTACAACACAGATCTGATGGAATAACTACTACAAGAGTTATCTCTACGGTCTTTAAGGAACACTATTTTTGATTAGCTAACTTCTATAAATGATAATTTCTGCTGCAAATCTCAAATTCTAGAAGGAGCAGGCTAGAGAGCCATGTGTTATTCCATGCTTAACGAATCTAGAACTTCCAGAAAGACTTTCCATATAGAACATTCAAATTTCAAAAACAACTACTATCATGGTGTAAAAGGTCAATTATTTGATTTTTCTATTTTCCTATATCTGGGTCTCTGTACTTGACCTCTGAAAACAATGTTTTGACTTTTTTTTGAGAATAAATTCAAACTTGCATTTTATAATTCATGAGTTCCAAATGAACAGAGGTATGAATATCATTCAGGCAATCAATTAAAGGTATTTATTGAGCACTTGCTATGTGCAGTGCTATGTACTAAGCTATGTGCTTGCTATGTGCTATTTACTAAGCACTTGGGAGAGTACAAAACAACAGAATTAGCGGGCACACTCTCTGCCCGCAGCAAGCTTCCTTATATACAGGTAACAAGAAGAAAAAAGGGGGAAGGTAGGACGGTTTTGGTCAGGATACAGGCAAGGGGAGTCATTCACTAATCATATTTGAAAAACTGTTCAATGTATTTAAATGGTTTTGGCAATGCAACTACTTGATATTTAACCAAACTATTGCATTCTGCCTTATTTTCCATTTTATCCTTAAATAAATATTTTGGGAAATGAACTTAAGAGGTTTCGAGTTTGGTTGTTACTTTTAAAAGGTGACAATTTCACAAGAAGGACCTATTCAAGATTAGAATAAAAAATGGCTCCTTAACAAGACACAGTAAAAATGCACTTTTGTTTCCCAAATGCATTTTATCTGGCACGGAGAGTGGGCGTTCGGTGGCAATACAGTAATAACTGTGTTAAAAAAAAGATGGTGATATAAATCACCAAAGGTTAATGATCAGGATGTGAACAGAGGGACTTGTTTACAGAAATAGCATGCAATTTAAAATTTACAAGAGATTTAATGCCACTGCTTGGCAATCGCTAAAATCAACAGCCCAGAAAACAGTGACATTAAGAAAAATATTACAGTTATAATCACTCCAAAATAAGTCAATTAGTGTTAGGGCATGCGCTCGCGATTACTTGACCCATTTGGTTTGCACTTAAGTGAAAAAAATTTCTCCCTATTATACCAAGATCATTGGATTGTGACCTATTTTGCATTCCATATTTTGTACACTATCCCCTCATACATGCTGTGTGAGTTGGTGGTGGCGTTTTTTCCTTGCCTGGCATCCAAGTAATTCTGACCCTTGACATTTGTAATAATAAAAAAAAGCACTTTATAATTGTGTTGTTCAAATGAAGGTGGGGGAAAAATTCAATCTGCTATTATACAAAAGCCATGATGGCTGTCTTCAGTGAAAAAAGCAATGTAAGTCAATTTGTGAACTTTGGCACCGGGTGACCTTTAGAAACACAACAATATACAGAATTTACAAGCAAGAGTAGCACATGCAAATGACCCAACTCTGTCTCGCCTTTGGATTAGAGCTGCAAAGAGCATTATGAAGAACGCTTTCACAAAACAAATTAAGACTGTTACTTAAATGTCACGGCACACTATTGTATTTGGCTACAGATCATTACACCTGATACTAACACTTTTAAAAACTGTAATAACTTGGGAAATATTACATTGAGTGCCCACATGTATAAAGGGAAGGGTGGGGGGGAGAGAGGGGAGAGAGAGAGAGATGAAAATAGGTTTCTGAAGTAATTTAAACATCACCACTCTACGACCAGAGGGAAAGGTCAAAATTTAAGTAAGCTGAAAGGAACATGAATGGCAAAACAAAATGCACAAACAAAAAGATGAAAAGACCACAAGAATGACTCTGCAAACACAAGATGAAAGCATGCAAGCTTTGGGCAAATCTGATTTCCATGTCTGCATTGGAAAGAAATAGGAGGCAAAAGCGACAGTGCTGGAAAAGGCAGGTAAAAGGGTGGAGGTATTTATTTGTTACCTTCGGTGTTGGTACTGCTGCTGCTGTATATATTTCGCAGGCTACCAACACGGTTTAGTTTCCAAGCTTTGCGTTTGGCTGCATCCCGAGAGCAGAAGGGGAAGAGAAAAAAAAAAAGACAAAAGGAAAAAAAAAGGAAAGAAAAAAATGAAAAGGGGAGAAAAATGTCAACGTAGCATGTGAAGTAATATTCAAGCATAAGGCTGTAGTATTGTGAAGCAGCTATGAACAAAAGTAGTCACTCCACTCTGAAAAACAGAGCACCTCAAATTATCCTGCGCAACTGAACTCCTCTCTTTCATTTTCAATTTCAAAGGACACATTTAAGTATTTAGCATATAAGATGGGCCAAGAGAAATGTGTTTAAAAATCAGAATCACACACACTGGAAAAGCTAGAAAAGGAACAAAGAATTTGCATGCACTAGTCTTCTTGTTCTTTTGATGTACTATTCCATGACATTGCAACCACTGCTCTGAAGCCCTATTCCATGAGCTCTCTGGACCAAAAGATCTCCACTGGCGGAAGAGTTAGCCATAACCATAAACATCAAAACACGACAAGACCTTTAATTTGGCAAATGATACAATTAGTTCCAGATAACCTAAAGAGCCTTCACAGTACTTCAAGTTTACAACACGCAGCAAAGTGAGTACTTGGCCTTCTAAGTGCTACTCCTGCACAAACATTATTTTTCATACTGGTCAGTGGGAAAACTGAGATTCCTGTTGGGAAACAAACATTTTTCTGGTTTATAGCAAAGGTCCCAGTGTCACTTGACTACAACTGCAATGAACCTTTAGGGTTCTATTTTCTTTCGCATTCCCAAGGGATTTATGCTCTTAAAATCCTGTTAGCATTAATAGCAAATAGCCACTTAAATCCCCGCTTGCAGAACACTTGGAAAATGAATCACTATCTTTTTCCCCCTGGTAGAGTAGTTAACACAAGAGTAAAATATCAACTCAAGGATAATGGAAAGGGAAATGTTCTATTTAACCAAACAATATCCACTGCCTGGACAGCAGCAGTTAAATGCCGCTTTCATAGTATTTCAATATTTCCCAACTGTCACCTAAAAGGATCACTTTTGGGATGAGGTATTCACCAAATAAATAACTACTTCCAGATTAGCCATTCAAATGGGGCAAAAAGAATAGACTTCTAACACCTATGGCCAAGGCAAATTTAACTTTAAGGTCACTC
Source organism: Tachyglossus aculeatus (assembly GCF_015852505.1). Lineage (NCBI taxonomy): Eukaryota > Metazoa > Chordata > Mammalia > Monotremata > Tachyglossidae > Tachyglossus > Tachyglossus aculeatus. The sequence continues at coordinate 56,407,039 of NC_052072.1, forward strand.
TTCCCTTCAGATGTCATAAGAAGGTGAGATGATTCTAGATGGTAAACTTTTTCTCTGGACTGTAAGCTCCCAAGGGGCAGGGAAAACTTGTCTTCCAACTCTGTTGTATAGTACTCTCCCAAGTGCTCAGTACACTGCTCCCCGCTTCAGTCTATACTTCACTCGGCTTCCCGGATTATCTTTCTATAGAAATGATCTGGGCATGTCACCCCCCCACCACCAAAAACCTCCAGTGGTTGCCTATCAACCTCTGCATGAAGCAAAAACTCCTCACTATTGGCTTCAAAGCTCTCCAACACCTTGCCCCCTCCTACCACACCTCCCTTCTCTCTTTTTACAGCCGAGCCCGCACACTCCGCTCCTCTGCGGCTAACCTCCTCACTGTGCCTCGTTCTTGCCTGTCCTACCTCTGGCCTGGAATGCCCTCCCTCCACAAATCCGCCAAACTAGCTCTCTTCCCCCCTTCAAAGCCCTACTGAGGGCTCACCTCCTCCAGGAGGCTTTCCCAGACTGAGCTCCCCTTTTCCTCTGCTCCTCCTCCCCTCCCCACTGCCCCTTCTCCCTCCCTCTGCTCTATCCCCTTCCCTGCCCCACAGCACTTGTGTATATTTGTACATATTTATTCTATTTATTTTATTAATGATGTGTATGTATCTATAATTCTATTTATTTTGAGGCTATTGATGCTTGTTTTGTTTTGTTGTCTGTCACCCCCTTCTAGACTGTGAGCTTGTTGTGGGGTAGGGATTGTCTCTACCTGTTGCCGAATTGTACTTTCCAAGTGCTTAATACAGTACTCTGCACACAGTAAGTGCTCAATAAATATGAATGAATGAATGCTCTACACACAGTAAGTGCTCAATAAATATGACTGGTGATTGATTAGATGAGATTTCTCAAAAACTTGAAAGAGTGTAGTATACTATTTAGCCAAGAGAGGACAAGAGAGAACAGAACAGTTCTATAAAAATAAATGCTAAAATATGGAAGAGCAGGCTCCATCTGCCTTTATTATTGGGCCTGTCCTGTATGAAACAGGTATTACCATTAACTCACTTGATACAGGCTAATTTGTGTCCTTGGATAATATATTTTAGTTGCTGAATGGAATTTTAAATATTTCTGCACACCTGGCAGCCTTTGAATTTGGAAAAATCCATTAGCTAAATGGATACAATAAATAAATGAAATATACAATATATCATACCCACAACAGTCTATTATGTGATTACAGGTTGTTCATTTTATATTACTAAGGAAAGGCAAATCTCTATAATCTGTTCATTCACTGAAGTTTTCCTATTACCAACCAACAATTATATTCTGGAAAATAAAATCAATTGTATTTACTGGGCGCTAATTATGTGCAGAGTATTGTTCAAAGCACTTGGCAGAGTACAATATAACCGAGTTGGCAGACACATTCCCTGTCCACAACAAACTAAATGACCTAATTAGAATTTGGAAATTTATTCTAATAGATGTGTGCGGTGACAATCAAAATTCCTTCATCCACACCCGCTGCATATTTTTCTTGGATTTAATTTTAATTTAATTTCTAGAACCAGTAACACAACTCTCTCTCCAACACACACACACACAACACAAACGTGCCCTACTCTCTTTGAAACACACATCATGCCCTACTTGAGCTCCTTATCTAATAGAAGTAATTTAAGTTACTGCTTATTCAGTAAAAACATAAGCCCATCCTATAGCTTCCAAACGAACTCCCAAGTGAAAGTATGTCCCGATGCAAAAACACCATCATACTGAGAGGACACAAGCATGTTTTTATTTGTCAACTATATTTTGCTAAGTTTCAAATCATGGCTTCACCTTGATAAATAAAAAATAGTACCAGTTTCTACCTGTGATTAAAAATGCAAAGAAAATAGGCTTTCCATATACATTTGGGCCTGAGCTCTGTGCCATTTTCAGAAAACTCAAAAGAAAAGAAAAGAAAAATTGGACCCTCTCTATTAAGATCCAGTAAAATCTGTTTTAGAAATAGTAAATGAAAATTTATATCACCAAAATCATTTCAGTTTGCAGCTCTCAGCATGCTAATTTACTGTATTTTTAACACTATTGTATTTTTGACGCATTTTACAAGTCCTAAAAAGTAACAAAACCTAAGGAGGCTCAATTCCCTGGCTTAAAACTTACCTGTTTGGAGAACATTTACATATAAATAGGCAAAGTCTAAGCTTAGTACCCCTGTGAAGGGGAGGAAATCTCCAGTATGCAAAGCCTCTTTCCCACTCTGTTTTATGTCTTTCATTTTTCATACTCCAATCTCACATTAGAGTATGGATGTATAAGCAGGAAGTGAACTTGCAGCCTGGTTTTCTATTAACCTATTGATGAAATAATCAATTTTAATGTGTAAAATGTCAAGCCTTTTTCTTCTTTTTAAACAAATGGATGCTCCCTGGCTGATACTCAGGTCCTGATACATGTGTTGTCTCCTACAGCATCGATTGGTCTAAACCCACTTTTTTAGGGGCTACTCTATTCAAAAAAACAACATTATCACCTACAAGTTTTGGATTTTACCAAATGTGGCAGCCTCAGTTTGACTGACAGGGTCATACGACCTGTACCACTTCAAAATTGATATAATTATTAAAGGCGGTGGCCAGGATTAGGTTTAATTACTAATGCAGGTTTGCTATTGTTGTACTCAGACAGCTAATTCAGTTGAGGGTATGGGCTCAGATATGCTTCCTCTTACACTTCAATGTTTGCTACCTTAATTTGGAAGGAAAACTCAGTTTTTTTCCACTCAAGGTTACGTTTTGTTCCAAACACAGGGAACATATTTTTGGCATGTATTTCCTAAAAAGTTAGATGATTCCCTTTATAGAAATTCATTTTATTTCAAACTCATAATGAAGACAAAATTAATTTTTTATTCACCTCAACTGAACTACTCTCTCATATTGATATACATTAATCTTTATTATTGGGTTTTCATAAAGCTACATGTTTTTCCATGGAAACAACTCCAATTAAAAAGCGTATATGAATCGACCCCTATAAAGCCAATATACATATTCACATCCATGTAATGAATAATTTTATACCTGATACAAACTAATTAACAGTCAGAATTAAATGGCTAGTATTACACTCCTATCATTTAGACTGCAAATTAAATGGTGCTTTCTGAATCCCAATCATAAGTCATCTTTTGTACTGTAGCTTGGCGATGCTACACTACTGTGTGCTATTAACAACACAGCATTATCCCAGTTAATGGCTTCATAATATGAGCCAACACTACATTATCTCTACATCTTTAGTTGAACACAAGTTATATTTCACCTTTTTTCAAATGAGTATATAATGAGAGAACACTTACTTGAATTTCAAAGCTTTTTTATAAAAAAACCCCCCAAATTTCGAACCTTTATTATACCACTGGGGCATGCTTTCTAAGAAGGGATTACTTGTTTTATTTTGTTGTCTATTTGTTTTATTTTGTTGTCTATCTCCCCCTTCTAGACTGTGAGCCTGTTGTTGCGTAGGGACTGTCTCTATATGTTGCCAACTTGTACTTCCCAAGCGCTTAGTGCAGTGCTCTGCACAGAGTAAGCACTCAATAAATACGATTGAGTGAATGAATGAATGATTAAAAGGTTCTTAAAATGACAAAGTTATCAATGCAGTTCTTTTTTTAAAAAATTTCCTTTACTACTGGATTGCCTTTGAGTGGGTCAAAGCTAAATACTTTACAATCAATCCATCATCAATGATATTCATAGAAATTCATTACTCCAGGCAAGTGAATCCAGCATACTGACTAATCTATATGGAGGATGACAATTAAGCTTACCAACAGTATTTAGGATACTTAATGTTACAATGATCTATGTTATCGATTGTCTTTGGTCTTTCGGGGAGAGAAAAAATTGTTTGACATCAATAGAGAGGCCAAAATGTACGTGACCTAAGCTTTGACATCATTTAACAGATTTCTGTCAGATTTTTCTAAAGTGCAAAGACACAAACCCATATTTTGCAAGTCATTAAAATGTTTCAACCTTCCATGTAGACTGTTTTAAGACACTAATTTAGAGTTCATTGTGCCAGAAAATAGGTAGATGCTATTTTCACCCTTCCCCAAGAGACTTCTATTACTGTAAATTCATTCTCCGAGATCAACTACCTACTCTTCAATGGGAAGATACCTAATTTGCAGGTAAGTGTGAGGGATCTGACACACTGTCACTGTTCCATTTCTAACCAATCAACTCTGAAATCCCACTTTCTGACCACAGCCTCTTAACCTGCCTTTTCACACTCCTGAAGATATTTCCTCTCTCTAGACCCAATCCATTTATCCCAGTCCAGGGGGACTGGGAACCTATGGATCATGATCTAGTATGGCTCCTGCTGATTCCAGATGCAACTTTCCAGCATAGGTGCTCACTCTGGGACTGGATTCAGCACCATGAGGACAACATCATCAACTCTCTTTTACTTCTTTCAGGGTGGAATGAGATAGCCCTCTCCACTCCTCTGAACTGGAAGGAGGCCAAGAGTAAAGATGGTGGCGCCACTCCTTGGCTCCTGCTATCGGTCTGTGGTCCTGGCCTGGGCAGTGGTGGGATCCCAACATCCACTTCAGATGGCAGAGCAAGCAGAAGTTGCTCTTGTCTTCCCATCCTCACTGCCGGCCCCCTTGCAAACATCAGCTGGGCTGAGACAGGCTAGTCAAACTGGGAGAGGAATGCCCTCTGGGCACTGGAGGGTTCCGCACATAGGTGGTGGCAGTGGATAGTGGCACACTGGACAGGAAGCAAGAAGAATGCCCTGCTTTGGTGCAAACGCAGTGAGCTTCCTTCTCTGCAGGGACAGGAAGGGTTCCTGTGACAACTGGTCTATGTGCTAGAGGAGGAGATTCAAACCCCTTCCCCACACTGAGCTCCTCATCTTCCCTCCCAAATCCTCTTCTCCAACAAACTTTTCCATCACAGTTGACACCCACAGTCTTCAAGTCCCCAAGGACTGCAACTTTGGCATTATCCTTCAATCCTTCCTCTATTTTATTATTACTACTACTAACAATGGTATTTGTTAAATACCTCAAAAATCTCCAGTGGCTACCAATCAATCTGCGCATCAGGCAGAAACTCCTCACCCTTGGCTTCAAGGCTCTCCATCACATTGTCCCCTCCTACCTCACCTCCCTTCTCTCCTTCTACAGCCCAGCCCACACCCTCCACTCCTCTGCCGCTAATCTCCTCACCGTGCCTCGTTCTCGCCTGTCCCGCTGTCAACCCCTGGCCCACGTCATCCCCCTGGCCTGGAATGCCCTCCCTCCCAACATCCGCCAAGCTAGCTCTCTTCCTCCCTTCAAGGCCCTACTGAGAGCTCACCTCCTCCAGGAGGCCTTCCCAGACCGAGCCCCCTTCTTCCTCTCCCCCTCGTCCCCTTCTCCATCCCCCCCATCTTACCTCTTTCCCTTCCCCACAGCACCTGTATATATGTATGTACATATTTATTACTCTATTTATTTATTTATTTATTTTACTTGTACAGCTCTATTCTATTTATTTTATTTTGTTAATATGTTTGGTTTTGTTCTCTGTCTCCCCCTTCTAGACTGTGAGCCCACTGTTGGGTAGGGATTGTCTCTATATGCTGCCAACTTGTACTTCCCAAGTGCTTAGTACAGTGCTCTGCATACGGTAAACACTCAATAAATACGATTGATTGATTGATTGTTAAGCGCTTACTATGTGCCAAGCACTCTTCTAAGTGCTGCAGTAGATACAAGATTATCAGGTTGTCCCACGTGGGGCTCACAATCTCAATCCCCATTTTACAGATGAGATAACTGAGGCACAGAGAAGTTAAATAACTTGCCCAAAGTCACACAGCTGACAAGTGGCGGAGCCGGGATTAGAGCCTATGACCTCTGACTTCCAAGCCCGTGCCCTTTTCACTAGGCCATGCTGCTTCTCTATTTAGTACCATATTTCATTTGTTGGCAAATCATGTGAGTTTATCCTCCCAACACTTCCAGGATTGGGTCTGTCCCCTCTCTCCAAATGACTACCACATAGGTCCAGGAACTTGCCATATCCTGACTTGACTACAGCATCAGCACCCTCTGGTCTTCCCGCCTCCACATGCCCCTCTCCAATCCATATTTCACTCGGTTGCCCCATCATTTTTCTTAAGCACTGTTCTTCCCAGTCTTTAAAGCCACTAATGGTTTCCCATTCCTTCTGCATCAAGCAGGAACTCCTGACCAAAAGCTTTAAGGAACTCAATCATCTCTCTCCTTCCAGCTTATTCATGCTCTTCTCCTGCTCACACTCTTCATTCCGCTCATTAACCTACTTACTTGTTGTGGGTCACGTTCACCTTTCCTACCTTTAGCCACTTACTCACACCTTTCCCACTTCCTGGAATTCTCTCCCACTTCAAATTTGACAGACCTCAGCTCTCCTCTTCAAAGTCTGTTTGAATCAATCAATCGTGTTTATTGAGCATTAACTGTATGATGAGCACTACACTAGGTGGTTGAGAGAAAATAATACAGTAGAGTTGGTAAACACACTCCCTGCCCACAGAGAGCTAGCTCACAGTCTAGAGTGGAAGACATACATCAAAATGAATCACATCAGTCTTTGCTGCTTAATATCTAAATCTCCTTAGTTTATATCCATCCAATTGCCACTTCAGCACTCCTCTAGACTGTTAGGTCATTGTGGGCAAGGAATGTGTCTACCAACTCTGTTATATTGCATTCTCCAGAGCGCGTAGTACAGTGCTGTACATCCAGGAGATGCTCAAAAAATACAATAGATTGATTCTGTGCCACCTATGCACTGGTGTCATCACAACCACTCAGAGCCCTTATGTGCATACCTTGCATATACTACTTAAGCATTAATTCAAGCAGAAGTTCCAACTTTTCATTCTGAGGACAGGGGTGAAAATGTGGCAGTGATAGAGAAGGGATATGGACTGGAAGGGGACAGGCATCAAAGAGCTGATAAGGTGAAAAGTCACCATTTTGGACTTTTCATCCTTGACTGGAAACTCTCAGAGCTGAGATAAGCAAGTCTGGATGTCTACCTCAAAAACTGAGGGGATGACAATCCCAATATACCCATGGAGTGGTCATGTACAATTTTTTGTCCATATCCCCTTGTATTTTTTTCCTGCTATCTATAAATTACTTTAGTGTCTGCCACCTCTGATTAGACTGTAAACTCCTTAAGGCAGAAGCAATGCCTATTTATACTATTATACTTCCCCATGTACAAAGTACAGTGCTCTACACTCAGTCAGTGCTCAAGAAATACTATTGATGGACTGATGTTTCTTTCTTGGGTTACCTTCCTTAGCAATAATTTTAAAGTAAAACAAGTTGAAATAAATATTTATTTACAAGCATGATTTTAAGAGATTGCTATTGCTTGGCATTTAATGATGAATTCACCATCCACATTAACGCACTATGAACAATATTTTCAACTCCTCATAATTATTAACAGAAAATCTCCCTTAAAAGAAAGGGAAAGAAAGAGAGTGTGTGTATACATGTGTGTACGTCTGTGTGCACATGCACAAACAAAATAAAGGTCTTTTGCAAAATTAGAGTAACTGGAAATCTTTTAAACTTAATGGCTCTCAATTATGGTCATCACCTTATTTTTTCAGGCTACATCTGTGACCATTCTACTACGAAAAGCTTTTAGATTTGATTGTTAAATAGGAATTTCAGGTATCGTACTTGTCCTAAATTCATTTTTAGGTGGATATTGTTTCATTTGAAAGCCTGAAAACTATTCCCAGAAAGCACATCTCCCATAGTTAGAGCTTGCTGATGAAATTTTGATATGTAAAATATAAATGTACATTAGTCTTTTATAGTTTCAAAAACACTTCGGTAAGGTCCTAAAAACACTTCGGTAAGGTCCTAAAATCTTCTTCCCTCACAGTACCAAGAAACTACAGACTTATTAACATCACCTCTGGTTGCCATCTGACGGAGTTCTTTGTTGATTAGATAAATAGTCCTCAGATAGCTGATTAAAAAATGATGTAGCCGTTAGGTTGTGTGTCCAAGCCTTGTCAGCCATGTTGGATGTTAAAGTGTGCATGAATTACATCCCTGGAGTGTGCTGAACAGTGCTGATTAAATGAGGCACGCCACAGCCCTCAGCATCAATTATCAGAAATAATAGGATCTTTTCACCTATACTGGAGGAAGGGGGTTGGGTTGAAGATAGTGTGCCACTCATTTCTAAGAATGTCTAATCTCCAACACAAAATAAATAACCCTGTCCTTTCACAGAAGGGAATTCAAACTTGTGCTTCTTAAAACAAAAAGAAAAAAAATTAGGATGATAACCTTGATAATATGATATAAAAAGATGAGAATGCACCCAGTCCATAACACTTATGTATTTTAAAAATAGAAAACTCCTTTGAAAAACCCATGAAGGCACCAATTTTACAGAGATGCAAGCCTGTATGTTACAGGAATATTTTAAGATGACCCATGCTCTGCGACATTTCACATAAAGACAATCCCACAGACACCTCTATAGGAGGCGATGGATTCCACTGTTGTTTTGTGTCACTTCCACTGTAGAATGCTCTGCATCCCATGATCTTTTGTCAGTGGTGATTTCATTGTGAAGCTGCAGATTGGGGATTTCTCTTTTGTGTTGGCCATTTGAACACATATTTGCTCAACAAGACTGTGTAAATGTTCTATTCTCTTATAATAGGAGCAGGTTTTATTATAAGTTGCAACCCAGAAGATTCTTACACTCTATGAACTTGTTACTTCAACTGTGAAGGGGCTTGACACAATGCTCTTTTTCTGGAGAATAACATAGAGAAGTAGTAATGTTGAAACACCTACTAAGTGGCCTTTGAAAGGATTAAAAAAAAACAACTCAAGGCCAGGAAACATAGGATACACCTCCAGAAAGTAATATAACTTGTTGCATCAGTTTCTGATTCTTCAAAAACATTAAGAGAAAGAGCCCATACACTTTTCTTCTATAAATTTAACTCAAAACCTAAACAATCCTTAATTATGTCACATGATTTCGGTTTCCAATAAACCATCACAGTTAACTCAATAGCAAATAAGATTTCAACACTAGAGGCTTCATTAAACCTCATAAACAAGTTTGCAAATTGCCATAGGGTTCTCTTTAAAAGGCTAATGTGGATCTGCACAGGAAATATCATTAACCCCAGTCAAGAGCTAAAATAAAAGCCAAGCAAAACCTCCAGGACACATCATAAAACTAGAAGTCTCAGGTACAATAGTTGGATTTTTTTTTTTCTGGGGGTGGGGGAGGGTAAGGGGGGCAGAAAGGAAGTAAATGGGGCTATCAGGAGAACATACTGAGGACCAGAGGCTTGACTCTCCTATACACTAACGCTATGCATTTGGAAAGAACTGTGCCATTAACAAAATGGGACTCCAAATGTTTATACAGTAGATCAAAATTCCACTTTTCTAAAATTCATGGAGACCCAAAATATACAGTCCAAGGAAGGGGAGTAAGCTATACATTTTTTAAGGGCAAGTGTCTCCAATTTTCACTTAGAGTGACTGAGGATAGTACTAATGTTTTGCAAAAAAGAAGCATTTAAAAACCAGAGTTATTCATATAAGGTACGGTATAAGTTTATGTCATGTTCATTCAGATCACAATCTGCGGCTATTCTATTTAAGCAACCAAAAGAGCCAAACCTTGTCCATTGTGTGGTCCCCGGGAATAAGCATTTTTGATCTTATACTAATACTTTCCTTCAAATTTGAAATTCATATTTTTCAGTTTGATACATATTCAAATACTGATTCATAAATATCAACAAAGGCTACATATGCAGCATCCTTTCAGGCTGGATCTTACAGTTTTGTCTTACATGAGACTAACAGTGGGTTGCTTAAGAAGTCAGGAAATCAGTATTCACTGAGCTTGGCTCAACTGCTAGCCCGCTGAATGAGCTTGGATAAATTCAAAAGTTTCCCTGTATTGGTTGCATAACTGTAATGAGGTAAGAGTTTCCTTTCAGGGACATATTTTCAGATTCTTAGATGGAGGCTAGTTTACGATGATATTCATTAAGCCCTGTATGATTAGGCACTTAATGGTTACTTAAAATAAAAAAACCCTAAATACCACCCATTCAAAAAAGGCAATAATTAATGTTAATAAAAAAGAATATCCATGTATGCCTTGCATACATGCCTAACTGGGCAAGTCTTATTCTTAATCCCTAGGTGTGCTGCCAAAATATCTAAATCTTTTAACCAACATATTACAACCATCCAAGACTCACTGAGGAAGAATAAATGTTAATTGGAAACATTTTTATTTTTTTATTCAATGTTATAATATGCCTTTGTAGAAAATTGAATCTTTTATACACAGGGAAAAAATATTTTTCAACAACTCAGAAAAAATGGTCTTCTAATAAAAGCTTCAAATTGGACTATCGTATTTCAAAGGCAGTGGCCAGTTCAAGCAGCTAATCAAAGGTATAATTATTTAATGACTACTACTCAGGCTAACAGGGCCATAATTGGTTGGCTGTGATCATTGGACCACCAGCTTCAAAACTGAAAAAGAAGAACCTTTCTTGAAGCACTTGAAGTACAGATCTCTAAAGATTAGTTTCTATAACTGGGAATCCACCACATGGCAAAATGATATTAAGAGTATAATTAGTCAATAACATTTCCTCTATCTGTGGCCATTTTGATCAGAAAATATTTATTAAATCACCTTTCCTAATGTTTTAAGATTTTGCACATTTCAAACGGAAATCTCAAATATGGTTAACCCTATTTTATGGATAGAGAAACCATACACAGGCTCTGGGTGTGCAATTCTTGCTGACTGAATGACAAAAGATGGGTTTAGCAAAATGTATTCAAGAATCCCCAAAGACCCTTCAGCATTCACTCTCCATAATTCTATATATGGTGCTTGTCTTAAATTGTATGTTATACTTTCTGTATATTCCTTAAAGTGCTTCATACATTCATGATGGTGAGGAGGAGGACAGTGATGGTGTAAGGATATGTTTGATAACAATGATAATCGTGGTATTTGTTAAGTGTTTACTATGTGTCAAGCACTGTTCTAAACACTGGGGAAGATATGAGATAATCAGATCAGACACAGTCCCTGTTCCATCTAGGGCTCACAAGTAAAAGGGAGAACAGATATTGAATCCCCATTTTACAGATGAGGCAAATGAGACACAAAGAAGCGATCTGCCCAAGGTCGCACAGCAGAAACGTGGTGGAGCTGGGATTAGAACCAAGGTCCTCTGACTCCCAGGCCCAGCAGAAACATGGTGGAGCTGGGATTAGGACCAGGTCCTCTGACATCCAGGCCCAACCTCTTTCACTTGGGCCACATATGTATAAGTGGTATATGTATATGTATATAAGAGTTGTGAGGCTATGAGTGGGGTGAATATCAAGTGCTTAAGGCTTATTAAATCCCATGCTCAGTAACATTTGTGAGGCACTTAGCAGCTTTTAAACAGAGAAGCAGTGTGGCTCAGTGGAAAAGAGCATGGGTTTTGGAGTCAGAGGTCATGCGTTCAAATCCTGGCTCTGCCAATTATCAGCTGTGTGACTTTGGGCAAGTCACTTAACTTCTCTGTGCCTCAGTTCCCTCATCTGTAAAATGGGGATTAAGATTGTGAGCTCCCCATGGGACAACCTGATCACCTTGTAACCTCCCCAGCGCTTAGAACAGTGCTTTGCACATAGTAAGCACTTAATAAATGCCATCATTATTATTATTATTAAAGAATTAACCAAGCCCTCTATTACCCTAAGTTCTATGAAACAAATGCAGTTTTAAAAATTTGGATATAAATGAATTATTATTTTCCTTAATTTTATTTTAATAATTGTCACATTAATTCATAATTTACTTGGGCGATGTGAAACATTACTTAGCTAGACTGCTTTTCTAAATCATTTCAATATGTTATTTATTCTAATCACCAACTTTGATCAACAAAGAATAATGGGAAGTATTAGTTCATCAGTAATGGTACACACATTTCATATTTTAAAAGGCTGAGTCATCAATATCGAGTAATAACATCTATTTGTTGATGGCCTTCTCTGCTAGTTAAATTAAAAAAATACGTATTTTCTAGATGTTATTTTTCGAGTGGAATATATTGAAAAATTACTCTCATTGTTTCTCAATGTTTTCCATTTATTTTTTTCTTTTCTGGACTTATGCAATTGCCAAGGTAGCCTCTGGACTTCCTGCAACTGTGGATTTCCTACTCCAAATCTGAACAATATCCCATGCTAACTCTTAAATGGATGCTCAATCTTGCAATTGGTAGAGATTTAGAAGACAAATGCTTAATGACTTCCATGGAATTTAACTTCCACTCCTTAGCTAATCTGCTGGGACAAAGACATCACTCCTCTTCAAAAAATTATGCTGCTGCTCTGCAGTTCTTTCAACCACCCCCCAAACAACTCCTACTGAGGGAAATCCATCTGTGGCAACGCATCTAAATGAAAAATATCTCAAGTGAAAGGATCATGATGGTTTCAATGCAATCTTCAGTTGGTAATGTTTTCACTGTACTATGCATAATGCGATATAATTCACAACTGAGATAGCTTTTCTTAACAGAAAGATGAAAATAATAAAATATCAGGAAGTCAGAAATCAGTAACAGGAGAAAGGAAGAATGAAACTGTCTGGGGCATACCGTCAGAAACAAAGAGGACGAATACTCAAGGGTCTGAGTCATAAGGGCCTATTTTGTTGTTCAAACACCAAACTGACTTTCTTCGAAGAGAAAACGCTTACTCGCTTAATCCATAGAGAACCACTACTTTTCTGGCATGATGGATTTATTCTGGTTTTGGACCATCAGTTTCATCTATGGATAGGGTGCTTGCAATCTTGCCTGTTATAGGCTGATAAACAAGGGACATTTACATCCATTATCAAAGATGCACTGTTCAGTATTTTCTCTTTCTTTCCGTAAAATGCAGCCACACATTGTAGATAGTAGAGGCGCTACTTTCATGGCAAAAGTTACAGGACAATGAAAAGAGATACTTGCAGAGTAATTTCAGTACTGGGTAAACTTCAATTGTACTTAATTTTCAGGACCCTAACAATAGTCATTTTCTCATGGGAATATTTTATACTAGAATAAAGTAACCCCACTGGGTGAAGAAATTATTCAAATATACTATGATAAAAGCAGCCTGACATAGTGGATAGAGCCCGGGCCTGGGAGTCACAAGGTTATGGGTTCTAAGCCTGACTCTGCCACTTGAGCAAGTCACTTCACTTCTCTGGGCCTCCATTCCCTCATCTGTACAATGGGGAATAAGACTGTGAACCCCATGTGGGACAACCTGATTACCTTGTATCTATTTCAGTGCTTAGAACGGTGCTTGGCACAGAGTAAGAGCTTAACAAATACCATTATTATTGTTATTATTATTATTATTATTATTATTATTATTATTATTACCCTCATCTGTAAAATGGGGACTGAGACCGTGTGTCCCATGTGGGACAGGGACTGTGTCCAACCCGATTTGCTTGTATCTATCCCAGGACTTAGTATAGTGCCCAGCACATGGTAAGCACTTAACAAATGCCATAATTATTACTATTATTAGAATCTTGATTCTCTGAGTGGATCACAAATGAGCCCAAACTGGAGAAACAAAGAGCCATAAGGTCCTTTCTTAGGCCCAACAGAACATCCTGATGAAAAATTACCCAGTGAAAAATTAAAACATGATTCCAACTGTATTCACCTCTGTGCCCTCCAGACGTATTCTCTCGAAATGATAGTAATTTGAAAAGTGTAATAAGGGGATATCTCCTTAGCAGGCTCTTCTCTGCTTCCCATCAACTGAAGGTGTCCTTCAGGGCTCTTCTGGGGCCTCTTCTCACTTTACACTTACTCTCTTTGAGAGTTCATCTGCTCCCAAGACTTCAACTTTCACCTCTCTATGAAAGATTCCCAAATATATTTTGCTAGCCCTGCCCTCTCCTCTGAAACCTCGTATTTTCTCCTGCCTCCAGGAGATCTTTATGCATATTTCCCACCTGCACCTTAAGCTCAATGTGTCTGAGACTGGACTCCTCTGCTATTCTCCCAAATCATCTCTTATGGATAATTTATCCATTTAGGTGACAATACCACCATCTTCCCTGTTTCTGAGGACCACAACCTTAGCAATTATTCTTGACTCCTCCCTCTCTTTCACGCCACAAATTCATTCTGGCCCCAAGTCCTGTCAGTTTTTCCTCTACATTTCTGCCCCTCCCATCTAAATGACCACTAGCTGGTGCATTTGCTTGCCTGTTGGGCTACTGCATCTGTCTCCTTGTTAATCTTCCTGCCTCCAATCTTACTCCTCTCCAGTTTGCACTTCACTGTGTTGCCCAGATCATTTTAGTGCTTGGCACTTGGTAAGCACTTAACAAATGCCATCATCATTATTATTATTTTTAAATGCCTTCTGCACATCTCTCCACTCCTCAAAAACTTCCAGTGGTTGTTTACTCATACCTCTCTGAATCCAAGAGAAACTCCTGACCAATGGCTTTATGGCACTCAATCAGTTCTCTCCTTCCTACGCAAACCAGCTCTTCTTCTAAACCCCAGGTTGCACTCTTCTCTTGCTTGCCTATTCTCTATGCCTCATTCCTGTCTCTAATAATAATGACACTATGGAATTTGTTAATCATTGAGGCATTTATTAATAATTATAGTATTTATTAAGTGCTTACTATGTGTCAAGTGCTGTACTAAGTGCTGGGCATACCAGATAAAGTCCCTGTCGCTCTGCACACAGTAAGTGCTCAATAAATAGGATTGAATGAATGTCTCACATGGGGCTCACAGTGTAAGGGGAAGGGGTGTGAGGAAATCTCATCTTATCCCCATTGTACAGATGAGAAAATTGAGGTACCAAAATGTGAAAGGACTTGCCTAGGGTTGCACAGCAAGCAAATGGTGGACCCTGGACTAGAACCCAGGTCTGCAGAATTTCAGTTTAATGCTCTTTCCACTATGCAGGATATGCTGTCTCTCTCATTGCTGACCTCTTGATCACCTTTTCCCCTCCACTTGGAATTCCATCTCCCTTCTAATTCAACAGATCACCACTTTCAAAGCTCTTCTGAAATCAAATCTACTCCAGGAGGTCTTCCCAATTAACTTCCTAATACCCTGCTATTGGCCAGTTAAGCTCTTCTGTGCCACCTAAACTATTTAAATTCTCACAACCTCCCACAATACTTTTGTACAAAACTTAAAGACTCAATCACTAACGCATATACATATCTAGACTGTGACCCCATTGTTGGGTAGGGACCGTCTCTATATGTTGCCGACTTGTACTTCCCAAGCGCTTAGTACAGTACAGTAATTTGTAATTCCCAAGCGCTTAGCACACAGTAGGCACTCAATAAATTTGATTGATTGAATGAATGAATATCTCCTTTCCCTTTTTTCTCCTACATGCAATTTATTCATGTCTATCTCCTCTGCCGGACTGCAAGTTCCTTGAAGCCAGGGAATCATGCCTACTATTTCTACTGCAATCTCTCAAGCACTTAGTTCAGTGCTTTGTACACAGCAGGTGCTCAGTAAATACTATTATTTATTGATTGATATAGCATTTGTACCACAGCCACTCTTCAGGGCTCTGTGTTTACGTACTGAGGAACGCCACGCCCTGATTTGCAAGCATCAAGGCCTGTAGACTATCACTCCTTGTGAGCAGGGAATGGTATTTACAAACTCTGTTATATCATACTTTCCTAAGCGCTTAGTACAGTGCTCTGCATATAATAAGTGCTCAAAAAATATGACCAACTGATTGATTGAGAAGAGGAGTAATGTAGAGAGGTCACTCATCCATTTTCATACCAGACTGCCTTGTTTTCAACTGGTCTAGGACCAGATGTCCTAATACCTGATAATTGGAAGCTCCTAATTTCCATCTGCCTTGGCTGCTGCTCACTGGTCCCACGGCCTGGAAGAGGCAGGTGTGTTAGCAGAGACCTGGGAAGGGAATGGGAAGGCTCTGGAGTAGGTTGGGGGGCCAGGGAGAAATATAACTCGGTTACATCATACTCTCCCAAGCACTTAGTACAGTGCTCTGCACAGAGTAGGCACTCAATAAATATGATTGAATGAAAATGCTCTAGGTTCTGGTGGAAATCCCCCAAATAATGTGACATCATCATGTTACACTTTTCATTGTGGCCAAGGAATGTGTCTGTTTATCATAGCATTGTGCTCTTCCAAGTGCTTAGTACAGTACTCTGCACAAAGTAAGTGCTCAATAAAGATGATTAAATAACAATGAATTCTGTGGCATTTGTTAAGTATTTACTATGTGCTACCACTGTACTATGCCACTGTACTCCCCCTTTAGACTGTAAGCTTGCTGTGGGACAGGACTGTATCTGTCATATTGTTATATCATACTCTCCCAAGCTAAGTACAGTGGTCTGTACACAATAAGCACTCAATAAATACGACTGACTGACTAACTACTTGCTGGAGTAGATACAAGATAATCAAGTCGCACGCGGAGCTACAGTTTAAGCAGAAGGGAAAGCAGGTATTGAATACCCTTATTCAATATTCAGTGCTTAGAACAGTGCTTGGCACATAGTAAGTGCTTAACAAATGCCATTAAAAAATACCCATCTTACAGATGAGGGGACTGAGGCACAGAGAAATGAAGTGATTTGCTCAAGGTCACAAAGCAGGTAAGTGGTAGAGCTGGAATTAGAACCCAGGTTGCCTGACTCCCAGGTCCGTGCTTTTTCCACAATGCTATACTGTTTCGCGCATAACACGCATAATGACACACGTACCTGAGTGTCCGTAACCCCAAAGCCCTGGCACTAGCCACCTGGCACCAGATTATTGCCCCAATTGGCAGCTGTCGGGGAATAACTTTATGAGCTAGACTCCTCACTCACTCCAGGCCTTGGCTCTGACCCAAGATCTTTCAAGTGAGGTTGAAATGGACTTAAGTTGGGTCTTGCTGACCCATTAGCATTTCATTAATTCATTCATTCGATCTTAATTATTGAGCTCTATGCGCAGAGCACCGTACTAAGTGCTTGGGAGAGTACAATATAACAACAGTACAACTATAAACAGATAATTTCCTGCCCACAATGAGCTTACCGTCTAGAGGGTTACAGTGTAGAACCTGCAGTCTAAATAGTCTAGCATTTGTGGACTGAATGCCATTCCCATATCTTGTCCCACTTCTTCTTCCGACCACAAATTTCCCATTCCCTTTCTACACTCATGCTCCAAATGAGAAGTCAGCACTTACATCTGACACCTGCAATTCCACAGGGATGGCAAAGATAACACCCAGGATATTGAGTCGACACATGTTCTTAACTAGTGGTCACAAAAGCAGAACCAAAGGGAAAGAACAGGAGAAGAAATGCAGAACCAGGATAAAATAAGAGAATGTTCAGAAAGTTTTTATAGTTAAATGAACGTTAAATGATAAATAAAAAAACAAGATAAGAATGACAAAAACTTCTTTGTGGAGAAAATGGCTTCATTTAACTTTGGAACACTACTGCTTCAAGCAAAAAATAAAATTAAATGGGGTTTAAATAAAAAAAACCCCTTCAAATATTGTTAGTAAATCCTCAAAAGTATAAGTTCATTTCTATTTGAATGTTTTTTTCTGACACAACTGATGTTGTGAGGGGCTGAATACTGAGTGGTTCTGCATTTCCTGGATACCCCATCCACGCTGTTTCTTTGTTTTCAATACACATCAGATCAGAAAATTCCACTGTAAAGAAAATGACTTAATAAATTAAGCATTTTGTCTAACAGAATTTAACACAGATGTGTTAAATACTTCATACTTCATTTTTGGTACATTCAGTTAGTAGTAGAAATGTTTTCTATGAGAGGATTTTACCTAAAAAATGACTTAAAAAACCTGCTTTATCTTCCCTGCTTTATTGGTAAAATAAACAAGGAGATATCTGCCATTCACCAGTGAACATGCCAGGTTGGTTCACAAACTAACTGTGTCAATCAGTGGTACTTGTGGAGTGCTTAATCAATCGTATTTATTTAGCGCTTACAGTGTGCAGAACACTGTTCTAAGCATTTGGGAAAGTACAATATAACATATTTGGTATACCTGTCCCCTGCTCATAAGTAGCTTACACTGTATGCACAGCACCATACTAAGCACTTGGGAGAGTAGAATACGACAGAGTTGGTAGACATGTTTCCTGTCCACCAAGTGTCCTATCTGTAAAATAGACAGAATTTTAACTCTTTCATTAGGACAGGTGAATGGACTGAATTGTCAGCTGTCCTATGGATAAGTGGTTGTTTCTTAGTTTACTGCCTTGTGCTATGTTTCCAGAAAGATCTTGCAAAAGGAGTACAGAATTGTCCTGTATTTTCGCTAGTCCTACCCGCTCCACAGGAGCACAGAACAAGTTAAGCCAGACTGCAGCTGTTGTCCACCCTATGAAAACTGGGAAGAGGGGAGGAGAGAAAAGGAAGAATGGGAGCTGAAATAAGAGATGGAAATACTCGAAGATCCTCGAATGAAAGGCACAGTGAAAGACCCAAACACAATATCTATGCATAATTACTATATTCATAACTGATTTCAGAGTTAACTGTATGACAAAACACAACCGTCTTAAAATTATGAGCCTCGGGTCTAAGCTTTATTATCTTTAATCTTTCAGCAAGCGTTAAGTAATTGACTAGCAAATTCAACTGCATTTCATCTGGACAGATGGGTATTAAAACTTCCTTTTACATCAGATGCTAGTGTCAAACAGTTTCCCTGCTAGCAAAAGATCTGAGTTGTTAACTACTAAATGGCTAAATGACAATGGCTGTTACTAATCGCTTATTGAATAATGAAACTGACACAACTGATAAAAGGTTTCAATCCCGGAAAAAAATGATTTATAGTATTTCACTTTACTGGCACTGTTATTTGTGTGACAAATGGTTGGAAAGACACCAGTTAATCTCTGCACACCTCTGAGTCTGATACAGCGGCTTCTGCTAGAACATCCGAATAATCAAGAACTGCTAACAATACAGCTATGATGTTGTGAGGGGCTGAATACGGGTATTTTATCAAGGCTGATCTCCAAATCAATTTGCACAATGGATTTTTTTTTTCTTGGTGAGTGGGGGTGGGGAGATGGGAATGAGAGACAAAGACAAGGAGTATTGTAAAAACTAT
The DNA here is from genome assembly GCF_015852505.1 of Tachyglossus aculeatus. Taxonomy (NCBI): domain Eukaryota; kingdom Metazoa; phylum Chordata; class Mammalia; order Monotremata; family Tachyglossidae; genus Tachyglossus; species Tachyglossus aculeatus. The sequence goes on from NC_052072.1 coordinate 56,426,345, forward strand.
AAAAATTATAAGCCACAGCCAGCAGTTAAGGTAGCTAGGCCACAGTCCTGAAACCCAGAAATGAAACCATCAATACAACCGAGTCATTAATGACTTTCAGAAAGCTCTGTGTATAGTTTATAGATTTCCATGATAGCAAAATCTGAACTGCAGCATCATATAAGCCTGTCAAGGTTGTTTGTTATGTTGTTGTGTAATATTATATTTCCTGCTGTGTGCAGTGAATTCTATTTTTCCTGGGAGCCAGAAGAAGGATATAGCCTCTTTCGAGCTATTAGGAAATGATTTTTTTTTGAGAAATGAATGAAACTTTATATTTATAAGCAACAAACCAAAAATCACTTGATCTGTATGGTACTGTATGGAATGTCTCATTCTACTGCCTGTGAAAGTCAAATCGATTCTACAAAGCTGTTCTTTCAAGAGCAGGAACTGCATAGTCTATGGATACTGGCAAAGGACTCTACGACATATTTTCTCCCCATTCGGACAAAGCCCCCAGATTGAGTGCACACTAGCTAATGTGTGGAAAATTAAAAAGCAGCATACTGAAATCTGTACTACTGGGCAGTCAACAATTTGGTTTCAATAATGTAGTCACCCATCCTAAAATAAGGGAGTTGCATCTGTGAAGAAGCAAGTGTAAAGAAGAAATTATGCTAGAGAACTCATGCCTTGACTGACAGCACCGACATGTGCATAACCACTTCTTCTGGCCCAATCCAGACACCTTACCTGATTAAACTGTCTTTTTCTTTTCTGCCACTCCCTTCTGCGTCACCCTGACTTTCTCCCTTTATTCATCCCCCGTCCTGTCCCCACAGCATTTATGTACATATCCATAATTTATTTATTTGTAGCAATGTCTGTCTCCCCCTCTAGACTTTAAGCTCACTGTGGGCAGGGATTGTGTCCGTTATACTGTTGTCCTATACTCTCCCAAGCACTTGGTACAGTGCTCTGCACATAGAAAATGCTCAATAAATACGATTGATTGCTTATCTACCCCAGATGTTGGTACAGTGCTTGGCACATAGTAAGTGTTAACAAATGCCATTTAAAAAAATAGTCAAACTATATAATAAATGCACATTAGAAGTTTTAAATTCCCTAACAATGATTTACATATATTTTACATACCCCACGGCTCATGGTTTTCAGTATGACAAATCAAATTAGGAAGTTTATTTAGGAAAAATGTACATAAGGTACATAAAGAACTAGCCACTGATTCAATAAGTGGTTCAAAGTTTCAAACCGAGACAATTCCTAAAATAGTCAAGATGGCACTGGCTGAACAGACTTAAGAAAATAAACTATAAAGCTTAAAAAAAGGGGAGAAAGATAATTTTCACTTAAGAGAAATACTAAGAGATAATGTGAATGATAATTGATACATACAGCCGCTCTGCTAGCCTGGATCCATGAAGCTGGTCTGAGCTAATTTCTGTAGTTCCAAAATCTGGAAGTATAAATGTGCCTTTATTACTGCATTGCCCTCCTTGTTGACTTCCTTCTCTCTCCACACTTCAGCCCTTACTTCACTCAACAGCCCAGCTGATTTTTCTAAAAAAAATTTCAGTCCATTTCTCTCCATTCCTCAAGAACCCCCAGTAGTTGCTCACCCAACTCCACATCAAAAAGAGAATCCTTACCATTGGCCTCCCCAATTAAACCCTCATTTCCCCTACACCCTTTCCCTTCTGTGTCCCCCAAACACTTCGATCTGTACCCTTCAAGCACTTGATATTCACCCCATCCTTAGCCCCACGGCACTTATGTATATATCTATAATCTATTTATATCAATGTCTGTTTCTCCCCAGACTTGTAAACTCCTGATGGGCAGGGACTGCATCTACTAACTCTGTTGCACTGTACTCTCTGAAATGCTTAGCACAGTGCTCAGCACAAAGTAAGCACTCAAAAATATAATTGACTAATTTAAAACACTCAATATGCTCACACCCACCCCCCTTCTTTTGCTGATTTTCCACTACAATTCAGCTTGCATGCTTTACTCCTTTAACACCAAACTACTAAGTGTACTTCATTCTTGTCCATCTCACCACCAATCCCTTGACCAAGTCCTCCCTCTGGCCTGGAACTCCTTCCCACTTCATATATGAGAGATCCCCATTCTTCCCAGTTTTAAAGACTCATTAAAATCACATGTCCTCCAAGAGGCCTTCCCTAAGCCCTCATTTCCCCTATTCCCTTCTGCATTGCCTTTGCACTTCGATGTGTACTATTTTAGCACTTGATATTCACTCCACCCTCAGTCCCAAAGGAGTTATGTACATATACATGATTTATTTTAATGTCTGTTTCCCCATATAGACTGTAAGTTCCTTTTGGGCAGGGAACATTTCCATCAGCTCTGTTGTCCTGAACTCTTTCAAGTGCTTAGTACAGTGCTCCGAACCCAGTAAAGAGTTCAATAAATATCATTAACTGATATTTTGCTTTTTTTCCCCTTAGTGCTCCATTTTCACAGGGAATCAAAGGTTGGTACAACATATTTACCAAGGTGATTCTTTAGGCAGAAACATTAGAAACCCTATCATGACATTTTGCTGAATTTTTGGCGACAGAAGCAATATTTACATGCATGGGCATCTTGCCTTAATTTGGCCTGACAGCAGTAGTTTGGGATTCTCTTCCCCGTACAAAGGCATCTGAAAGGCATCTGGGAAGTCAAGAACCATGCCCCCCATCAGCCATGAAAAAAGTTCATAGTAGGCAAACAAAGAACAATATGAAACTACAAATGTTCAGGAGTTCTAGAAGTATGAACTATGTTTTAGTTTGCGGCTATCACAACTAAACAGATTCTGTTCAAGTTTCAGGCTCAAAAGAACAGTCTCTTTTAAAGGTTAAATCTTGGATCCTTCAACCTTGACTCTATCCCTTTAAATTTTTTAGATTAACTATGGAGTCAGATTATGACAAATTATGGTACCTGATGATATGTAACAAGAACATTTTCCTAAATCAAAGCCTTTAGAAGGAATAAAATGCTTAAAAGAATATTTCAGCAGAAAAGAAACTTTTTCCTCTTCATTATTATAAAGGATTGCTGAGAGTGAAATGCCTTAATTACCCATGAAGCAAGAAAGGCTTATCCAGTGATTGCCTTCATTTAGGAAGTCTTGGAGACCAGAAAACTCGGTATGAAATGTTCATGCATCTTCCCTATTGTTAAAAAGTGGTTGATGCCTCCTTCAAACCTTTGAAAATTATCCTATTCAAAAAGAAATTGGTTTGGAACCTTTTTTGTACATTCGCCTCTTTCATTCTTTATCACTGAGACTGTATGCATGAAAACAGAATCTTTGTGTTTTCAGAATTTGTAGCTGCATGCATTCCTAAGATCAAAAAGTCTCAGGATTCATATTCACCTCTGTTGTGGAAATAATTGTGTGGCTGCAACTACCGGAATATGATATGATATGATATTTGGAAAACTGTTTAACTCAGTACACTCTTCAGTAAGTAATTGGAGGAATGAGACAGGCAAGTATACTAACTTGTCATGAATAACAGTTTGAAATGTATCCTAAACAATTAGAAAATAAACATACAGACTACCTAAAAATCCTTACTCTGTGATTTCAGTTGACTCTTATAAATCAACAAAGAGAAATGTGCATTTATGTTTGCATTTTCTTTTATGAATGCTCAACTTCTTAGTGTTCACAATACCTCCAAATTAACCACTATCAGTCCTGCCTCACACTCTACTTGTGGTAATCTACAAAGTTGCTACTTGAACTGCCCACTGCTTTCATATGTGATTTTTTTAAATGGTATTTGTTAAGCACTTACTATGTGCCAGGCACTGTACTAAGCTCTGGAATACACACGAGATAACCAGGTTGGACACAATCCATACCCCAAATGGGGCTCACAACCTTAATCCCCACTTTATAGATGAGGTAACTGAGGAACGGAGAAATTAATTGACTTGCCCAAGGTCACAGAGCTGAGAAATGGCAGAGCCAGGATTAGAACCCAAGTTCTTAAAAGCCTGTGCTCTTTCCATTAGGCCATGCTGTTTTTATTAGGCCACACTAGTTTTACTAGGCCATACTGCTTCTTTTGCCAGATGAGACCTTCTCTCCACAAAGAAATTCACCTGTGGTATTCCAAACTTTCCAAAATTTTCTTGGGTGGCTTTATAAACATCAGATCGAATAACTTACATCTTCGAATTTCTATTCCTGATGCTAAAAATCTTCATATTTCCATGATTTACTTGATCTTGTCATTCCCTTTCTTTAAAATTCCTGGAAAAAGTTTTATGCTACATGAAAACATAAAATGGAAACTTTTTCTTCACAAGACAATAACATTTACTGATAAAAAACTAGGAAGTGAGAAGTAAAATACAGGTGGTAACTAGCTCCACAATTAGACCAATTTTCCTAAACTCATTTGTGTATCTTGGTTAGTGAAACAAACTTCCCATATTTCTTTAAGGGGTAAACTTGGTGGCAGGTTGAAAGAATGTCAGAGAACCCATTCACATTTTAATAGCATCATTAAGGTTATAAGCTTGATGTGGGCAGGGAATGTGTCTACCAACTCTGTTATACTGAACTCTCCCAAGCGCCTAGTTGGATGCTCTGAACACAGTAAGCCCTCAATAAAGGCAATTGATTGATTGATAATATCAGTGCATTTTGCTTGCTAGTATATTGTGTTGCAATTTAGCATGGAAGAAGTGAAGATCACCAAGCTGAGGTCATGCAGACTGGACACTTTATTTCAGTGAGATCACTTCTTCTTGTCTGCTTCCCATTTTGCCTGGTGATTTCCCTAACAGAGAGCTGTTGCTCAAAGATGCTACCACCTCTGACTTTTCCCTCTCTCTATGTCACCCCGCCTGCCTGGATCTGCAGGATCGTCCTGAGTCCCCATAATGGCAGCACTGGGAAATGGAAATGGCTGATATACTGTATGGACACCAACAGACATGCTAACATCAGGTGCCCCCTGAGATAAAACTCTGGATCATAGCTCCAAAAGCAATTGTTTTGTCAGTCAGCCAATCATATTTATTAAATGCTTACTCTGTGCAGAGCACTATACTAAGCACTTGGGAGAATACGTCTGCAGAACACAATCACCATAATAATAACAATAATGATGGTATCTGTTAAGTGCTTACTATGTGCCAAGCACTGTTCTAAGTGCTGGGGCAGATACAAGGTTATCACGTAAGGCTCAAAGTCTTAATCCCCATTTTACAGATGAGGTAACTGAGGCACAGAGAAGTTAAGTGACTTGCCCAAAGTCACACAGTTGACAAGTGGTGGAACCAGGATTCGAACCCATGACCTCCGACTTTCAAGCCCATGCTCTTTCCACTAAGCCATGCTGCTTTTCCATGTGGCCCTGGGCTTATTCAGATAGAAAATACATTTTTGACAGGAAAATGAACTACCCAAATTTCACTCAACCTGTTCAAATTTGGTCCTGAAAGGTCCCAAGTCCTGTGACATCCCAGTTTTCCATTTTGTGGTTTCTATTTAAAAAAAAAATCCCCTGAACAGTCTAGGTACATCTAGGACTATCTTGGCTGACTCAGATATATGACTAACTTCCCAATAACTCCGAAACAACTTGTGTTCTCTTCTTTATTTTAAAATAAGTCTAGTGTTTGTGATGAGTATATGTCTGGGCAGAACTGGAAATAGTTTAGGTAGACTGGAAAGGGAGATTTCTTCTACAAAAAAAAAAAAGATCCTCTGGAAGATTCAGCTATATTGACTTTTTAATATGGGATTAAATGTGATAAAATAATTTACCTTTAATTAGCTATTGTTTTTGTTTAGGACCTATTTTGTGCTAAGCACTCTGGTAGATACAAGACAATCTGGTCAGACACATCCCTGACACAGGGTTTACATTCTAAGAGGTAGGGAGGACAAGGATCTTATCTGCATCTTACAGTTGAGGAAGACTGTGGCCTATAGAGGTTAAGTTACTTGCCCAAAGCCACCCATCAGGCCGGTGGCAGACTGGGCATTAGGACCTGGGTCTCCTGACTTCCATCCCATGCTCATTTAACCAGGCAACACTGTGTTCACTTTATTTTCTAACTGAAAATATTGGCTAAATCTAAAATTTTGAAAGCAAGCCACTTTCTTTTGAATCATAGAGAATCATCATCATCAATGGCATTTATTGAATGTACTGTGTTAGAGCACTGTACTAAGTGCTTGGGAGAGGACAATACAACAGAGATGGTAGACAAGTTCCCTGCTCACTATGAGCTACAGTCTAGGGGGAGAGTCACACATTAATATGAACAAATAATTTGTAGATATGTACCTAAGGGCTTTGGGACTGAGGGTGGGGTGACTATCAAATGCCCTAAGGTCACAGATCCAGAACAATTTTAGGACCTCAAAAAAAGTCAATGGTCCACAAAACTTTTACAAAACAATATTACTTTGCAAATCCAAGCTCTTTGTTTCCTGGTTTCTCCAATGATCCCAACTGGAAAGAAGAATTACATATGTATGCAGAAATTTAGAAATGCCTACTTAAAAGCACTAGCATCTATCAACTTATTCGTGCATTCCGAGAACATCACTGGAATCAAATGTCACCACTTACATTCCTTAATATATATGTGCTAAAATGTATCTTTTTTTTTTTACTGACGGGGGCATATGATCTCATCTGCACTCTGAATCTTACAAGCAGGAAGATACAGTTCATTTTGTAATGGGATTGCCCATTGGAACAGAAGGCAGACAGTGGTTTTAAGAAAAAGAATTGGTGCATTTAAATTCCCCTGACTTTCATCTGGTTAGGGTTCACTGCCTAAAAGGCACGTTTTAAATAAGGCTGAGATGAGGCTCCCAAAACAATGTATTCCAAATTGTATTCTACATCCACAATCTCGCCAAGACCGTAAGGTCCTTGTGGACAGGCATCATGAGTGCTAGTTGTACTGTAGTCTCCCAAAGGCTTAGTACAGTGCTCTGTATACAGAAGACACTTAAATAAATATTTTTGTTTGGTTGGCCTATGATTATTTTGGAAGGATGGGGACATGTCACTTTACCCAAAAGTGCTCAAATTGAAAAATTTTACCCCAGGTCCTCGATGGTGACAATACCTGCCTCCCCTTCCCCTTTCAACATTTTCGTCAACATTTTAATCAATTATAAAGACATATGATAAATGTATGAAAGTTTGATTATTAGATTTTATACAAGATAATCCTTTGGAACAATTATAACAAGAAAGCGGGGGAATTCAAATTTACAGTGGAAAGCGTATCAAATGAAACTATTTGTTCCATGATTTCCCCAAATTATGTGCTCAATCTTAAAAAGCGATCACGTACAATTAACCTTCGGAAGAAGCCATGCTTAGAAAATATGTGGCCTTTGCCCAATCCCAGAGGTATGTTAACCAATAAACATCTCAACAGTTTGGAGGTTAAACTGGATTAATTTCAAAAACCTGAAAATTGATGCAGTCTAATTTAGCATGTGCTCAACATGTGTGCTCAGTACCAACTAAAATGAAATATCTTAAATATTATCAAATGTTACATCATTAAATATAAATTAGATGGAAACAAGGGAAGACTAAAAATTGACTAGGAGTTCAGACACTCTAAATGGCTAATATGTCCATTTTTCACCTGAAGCCCTCTCCAATGCAGTTTTGCTATTAAGCAAAACCTAAAGAAAGGTAATCAATTCCAACTAAAAAGCACTTATCCTGGAACGACTGTGTGTAAGGCACTTCAAAACCCTGGCTGGCTGCCAAAATCCAGACAACAGCTATCAATGTTTCTGACTATCACAGGAGCACAAGGGGCCATGCATAATTGACTAGAAGATGGGCTAAAACTGTGCCCAATCAGTGTGTGATCAAAAACGCGTGGAATATTCAGCGCCACTTGATTACATGGAGGCACGTCCTTTCACTCTCCTCATGAAATCTCTTCAAGGTCCAGAGTACTGTAATAAGATCATTACTGTCAAGCGGTACGAATCGCAGGCAATGAGTCTTGGGATAGGAAGTCATACTTCACAAGCTCCTCTGGTCTCTCTCTCTCTCTCTCTCTCTCTCTCTCTCTCTCTCTCTCTCTCTTTGTATTTTACTGCATGTAGAGGCAGCAAGGCGATGAGGTGACAGATAATGATCATATCACTGTGTGGCAACTAGAAAGGCACTTTTAAGAAAAAGCAGAGAGAAATCAGCTTAAGAGAAACTCAAACATTTTTCTTTTGCTTTTTTTTCCATGAAAAATTAAATGGAATTAAACTGTGTGCAGTATTGTCTTTTCATGAACTTGGACTTAATGTCAATGAATTTAATCATTTGATAAATTTCATACTATAGAAGATCTGATTATGCCACAGACAAATGGCCAATTTTCTCCATTTCCCATGTACAAAAGAAGTCTTTATTAAAGGTTTTTTTGGGGGGAGAGGGAGAAGGGGGAAATAGAGTAAATGACAGGGTCTGCTCAAGTTTTTAACTACATATTTTATTTTGTGCCATATTCTTATTATGTAGTCCTAGTATACAGTTCTGTAAGGAGAAAGTGATAGGAGTTTAAAAAGGTAACAAGGAGTGAATGACCAGATTACTAAATTAACAATCCCAAATGCTCAACAATAGATTATCTATGGAGAGTTGAGTACACTGGTAAATCTGACAGCCAATTTAAGGCACAGAGACCATTACAATTTAGATCAACAATGCAGGCCTTAAATGAAAATCATCATTTGTCTGAAATTATCCAACATCCATATTCTGAATATCCTGTTTTAATGAGCCCATAGTCCATATCAATATCCAAATTTTGTTCACTCTAAAGTTGATCTGAAAAAATGTGAACAGACCAAAGAAAATGGAAGTTTTTTTGGGGGGATTTTACTACCTCGCCTCAAAAAAGATGGCTATTCTGATGTTTATTTTCATTGAAAGATGGAAGTATGTCCTCTCAACAGTAGTCCATGTTCTTTTCCCACACGGCATCAGAGGTTAGTGATTTGCATCTAGTTCAGTGTTCAGTTCTTACAAGAATCTTAAACCAAATCTGCATAGCAATGTCCTTTTCTTGGCTACTCATGCCCTACGAGAGGCCTAAGGAACATGGGGCAGATTAAATCAACGGAATCAAAATTTATTCCCACTGAGTTCCTTATTAGAGATTCCCTCTCTTCAAAGCTTAGGGAAAAAGGATTACAGAAACACTTAGGACAGAGAGGTTATGGGCAGAGGTGGACCTTCAACAACCAGGACAGGAAAAAATTGGCCACACCAATGCAAGGAGGATGGAAAGAGACATTGATGAGCTACTGCCTCTGAGTGAAGAACTTTTGTTGAGCTTGGCAAGTTTCCATTAACTCTATTCCTTGGAAACAAAGCAATAAAATTGAAACATAAAAATCAACCCCACATGGACTTAAAAGGGGCACTACATAATTAGTATCTGAATTTAGGGATTGGTGACAACATCTACAATAGGTTCGGCTAGAAAATCTGTCTAATTAGGGAGACAATACGCATGAAATGGCAGTAACAAAAGCCAAAGGTTTGCAAGTCTGTACCTGGATTTCTATTTTTTCCATATGCTTAACTACTTTCCCACAGAACAGATAGTAAACTCTCTAAGGGCAGGGGTCATGTGTACTTACTCTATTGTAATCTCCCAAGTACCTTGTACAGTGCTCTACACACAGTAAATACCCAATAAAAACCACTGATTGACTTTATCCTTTAATCCAAGAACAGCAAGCCTCCTTAGAAACATAATAAAGCAGTGTTTGATTTCTTTACAGTTTGGACTAGATAAATGGGCACAGTCAAGCCAGTGAGTATGTTCTCAATATATTCTAAAATAAATCTCTTCATTTACTTGGTTTGAGTTTGAATATGGATCTATCAAAGATATGATTACAGATGCCCTGATATACCCTAGGTATATACACAATATGCAAAATATGAATATATGGGTATCAAGAATTTAGGAAAACCAAATGCTTTCCAGGTGGAAATTTTGAACCGAATATATCTAATTATATAACTGGAATTCCAGGCTTAAAAAAAACCAAAACATAAACAAACAAAAAACAGGTCACTCATTTTTCTCCCCTTTTTAAGTTTTTCTTGTTTTCTTTTTCCTCTTTTTAAAAATAGAAGTATATTATCTGAACAGATTAGAACTGAGGATCCTTCCTATAATAGCACTAACAATAATGATAATAACATTTGTTCAATGCTTACTATGTGCCAAGCTGTCTAATAAACTCTGAGGTAGATACAATATAATCAGGTCATACATAGCATAATATAATCAGATCACACATAGTATAATCAGGTCACACATAGTATAATCAGGCCAGACAGTTAATATAACAGATAATAAGACATTGGATTATTAGGACCTCACCTTTCAGATGAGTAGAAAGAACAATAAACTAAACAGAAATTGATAGCTGATCTTCTCCTCCAAGTCTTGTGCCACATAGTTCAAATAGGGAGTTCAATCTTGTTTTTCAGCTATGTTAGAAGATTACAGATTCTTACACTCTCTTTTAGTCACCGTTAGCTCAGTTATTTTGATTTAGTACCTACCCCCTTACTTAATTCTTAACAAAAATTTTATTTCCATCAGGGCTCAAAAGTCTTATCTTATTTTTCCATCCAATCATTAGGGATACTGTTGTCCCTAAGCAGGCAGTATGGTTGTGATAGATGTCTTCACTCTATGTTCAGAGCAACAAGCAATCATAAGGATTTTTCCTTTTCCTGAACCCTATATGAAAAACTGATCTTTGAGTCTGACCATTAAGCTTACTCTAGTGATCTGATGCATTAGAAATTGTGAACTCCAGACAGGGCGAACCCCAGTGAAGCAGTATGGACTAGTGGATACAGCACAGGTCTTGGAGTCAGATGACCTGGGTTCTAATCCTGGCTCAGCCACTCATCTGCCATGTGACCTTGGCCAGATCACTTCATCTCTCTGGGCCTCAGTTACTTCATCTGTAAAATGGGGATTAAGACGGTGAGCCCCAAATGGAACATGGACTATGTCCAAACTGAATAACTTGTATCTACCCCAGCAATTAGTACAGTGCCTGGCACGTAGTAAGCACTTAACAAATACCATTAAAAAAAATTAAGGAAAAACTTATGTATAGTTTGGTCCCCAATCTGCACTAATTAGAAAGAGTCTACACAACCAATTATTGCAATACATGCTAAAATATTTCAATTTGGCTTTTACAGGTGATCACTCATTTATTTGTTCTAAAACTTTCAACCCCAAACACAAAACAAAAATCCAAGAAAGCAATATATAAAAAGGTAAATGCACGCTGCCCTGGGCTTTTACTTAATATGTGCACTGTATATTGTATTAACCCATTTATTAATCCAAAAAAGAAGAAAAAATGAACATTATCAATGCAGTAAGGTACCTAAGAATATAGCCAATTCTTAGGTACCTTACTGCATTGATATGTACATTTTTTCTGATTAACAAAAGAAACAAATCAACTTCTGGATCACAAAGTATAATCCCCAAATTGCATGACCACCATCACAAATGAATGATTTATAAACTACTTCAAGGCTCAACTGCTTATTAATGGTTACTTCTTAAAAACACTGAGAATGATCAAAAACTTAATACTAAGCTCTTAGAGTGTGAGGTTTCCTCTAAAAGAATATATTAAATATTTCACATAACTAGTCAAGAGTAAGGTCACTCATAAAGGCCATTAAGAGATGCAGGAGGTTTCTTTCTCTTATTTTTGCCACCTTTAGCATATAATCAGCAGTTCCAACAACCAATTCAGAATTTTTTTACAATCAGCATTAAGTGGTTACCCTCCTAAACTGTAAGCTTGTTGTGGGCAGAGAATGTCTCTGTTTATTGTTGTATTGTACTCTCCCAAGAGCTCAGTACAGTGCTCTGCAAACAGTAAGTCGTCACTAAATACGATTGAATACATGAATGACTGAATATTGGCAATATGGATGTCCTTAGGAGTAAACTGATGCCTTCCACCTGTCTATTAAATATGTTACATGCACACCTCCAGCTATGCTCTCCCCCATAAAGTTGTAGACCAGGCAATTTTAAAATAAATGAAGTAAAATGAGTCCTAAAATAGCTAATATATTTAGTAGAAATGGAAAGAAATCAGTATTCTGCAAAGTCTGCAACTTTGGACGCAACTAATCCCAGTTCCACCACTTTCCTATTGTGTGACCTTGGACAAGTCACTGAAATTATCCGGGTCTCAGTTCCCTAATTTGCAAAATGGAGATTCAAAATCTGTTCTCCCTTCTATTGAAACTATGAGCCCATGTGGCACCATATTATCTTCTATCTACCCCAGGGCATAGTACAGTGCCTGGCACATACTAAGCATTTAAGAAATGCCGCTATAATTAATCAATCCATCAAGAATGCTAAACCATCACTTACTACTGACTAAAACTATTGGCAATCTTTCCCTAATGTTAACAGAAGGACAGGCATTATGAGATTCCTATTGGAAGAAAATTTGTAGCAAGATGGACATCTTGGGCTATGTCTAGGCAATTCCAAAAATTAACGGGAAAATCGAAGAATGCATCAGTAGCAAAATGACAATATGAGAAGCCAAAATTAAGACCCAAGGTAATACAACTAAGTTCAAAAGTTTGTTCATATTGGTATTTGAATATTCAACTACTCAATAAAGACAATTGAGTTTTTGGATTTAAAAATTCTGCTAAATGGTAATGTTTACTAGCTCGGTATAGGATGGCATATCCTTCAGATCAAAATGCGGCTATCCAAATACATGAATATGCTCTCCTATACCCTTAGACATTTGACACTCACTCCACCCTCAACCCCACAGAATTTATGTGCATATATTTAAATTATATACTATAAATTACTTATATTAATGTCTGTCTCCACCTCTAGGCTGTAAACTCATTGTAGGCAGGGAACATGCCTGCTAACTCTTGTATTGTACTCTCCCAAGGACTTAGTACAGTGTTCTACACATAGGAACTGCTCAATAAATATGACTGATTAATGTATTTTTTCAGAATTTCAGAAAAATAGAACAATGGAGTTTAGCAAAGTTCTGGGTTCAGAGGGCTCCATCAACTGTCAAAACTTCATTTCCCATTGAAAGAATCAAATCTTTCTCTGACTTTCAGCAAGAAAATTACTTAAGTTCTCTAGGCTTCATCTTTTACACCTGCAAAAGGGAAATGGGTCCCACTTTTCAGGAATATTTTGAGGATTAGATGATTAATCACATTCTGGCTCTAGGTACTAAGGGAGGTGTTCTAACTCTTCCAAATCCCTAGAGTAGCATTTTAGGGGGCTCCAGGCACTCAAACACAGAATACATTTCAGGTATATTTATTTGAGGGCCATGCCCCAGGTATGAAAGCCAGACAACTCCAAACTGAGAAAATAAAAACAGCTGGAAAGTTTATTCCCATCATCAATACCCTCTAAGGAAAAAACAGGAATATATAATCTATCCCTTAAAATTTAAAATTTACTAAAGGCCGGTGCTTTTCAAATGTTTTGACACAAACTTCTCTTTAACCTATATATCTATCCCAATTTGTGAGCAGTTCAAGTGCCAAAAATACTTTGATAAATTCCCTTCAAGATGATAATAATAATCAATAATAATGGTAATGATAATGATATTATAAAGCATTTACTATGTGACAAGCACTGTACTAAGCACTGGGGTAGATGTGATATAATGTGATCAAATACAGTCCTTCTGCCACATGAGGCTCAAAGTTTAAGGGGGAGAGAGATTGGGTATTTAATCCCCAGTGAATGCAGATGAGGAAACTGAGGCTCAGAGAAGTTAAGTGACTTTCCCAAGGTTACACAGCAGGCACTTAAGAGTCTGAATTAGAACCCAGGTCTTGTGACTTTCAGTCCTGGATTCTTTTCATTAGGTTGCATTGCTTCAAAAAAGCATTATCAATGACAGGACTTAGCGTTTTAAAACTGGCACCCATTTAAGTATTCTACTCACATACTTCATCTTAAATATAAAACAAAAAATATTTTAGGAAGCAAAAGGTTAAAGTTAGGATAGCAAATAATGATATCAGAATATATTATTGAGGTACTATTTTAAAATGTATAATACTGCAACATGTTTTTTGTATTAATGTCAATAACTACAAATACCATGGTTTATGAGTCTATATTACACACCTTTTTTGAGTGTTTTCCTCTATCATTCTGTGTTATGGAACATTTTAAGTGATTTTCATGAAAACAAAGTTCACAAAAGTAAATGTCTATTCCTTTAAAAAGTTCACACATGAAGACATTTGAAATTGATGTTACAATATAAGGTACGCAGTGCACTATTTTATTTACTTGATAAGCAGAAATTTTCATGACTTTTAAAAAACTGGGTGGCCAACTTCAACTGCTGGAACAATGTTAGAATTCTGAATTCTATACAAATGATATCTAATTTTGTGGCTGGATATTAGAAATACCCATATCTCAAAACTCACAGTGATAGAAAAGTTAATTTTTATTTTTAATATCACATTATTTTTGTACGACGTTCTGGAATTCAGTTACTTTTTCACTCAGGGATTCATTGACTATCAATCTCATTTATGCAATTTTCCAGAATTTCCTATCAGCTCCCCATTTTACCTCAATCTCTGTTTTAAGATCAGGAAATGGGACAATTGCATGTTTTTAAATTTGGGATTGGCAGGAATTTTAAATCTCTAAAATAAGTGCTGCTCCTGCCTTGATTTACCAGTCACCAGGCAGCAGTATTTCAGAAGCAAAGACCCATACCAACTAAAGCTAAATGCTACTAAATGACTGATTTTTGTGTTTACATTGTCTTTTGGCAACATTTCAAACATTTTACTCTTACTCCATTTCCTTTTTCTTTTCATTTCCTGGTGAATAATGACATTCTACTGCAATTCAATGAATTTTGTGTATGAAATATCAGCGTTACCAGAAGTGACAAATTTTGGCAATAATCTCTTAACCATTAATACTGCTGAAGTATTTTTAACTGTTCAAACAAATATGAATGTCAAAATGAAAAGTTATCTGCAAGTACATAGTGCAACTCTACAATACTAATGTGGAAGGAGACTTTGGTTGGTATCCTTTGCTAAAATCAAGTATTTTGAATGTCACCTCCTCAAGAATCCATTCCTTCTTGCACTGAATAAATCAATCACATTTATGGAGCATTTGCTTCGTGCAGAGCACTGTACTAAGCACTTTGGAGAGCACAATTCAACAGTGGTGGCAGACACATTCCCTGCCCATACGCTTGTCCATCAACCAGGTAGAGAGATAAACCATTAGATTTGTTGAACTGAACAGAGCCTCTGCAAACATGGCTTATTGAAGAGTCTTTTTTCTCCATCCGTGCCTTATCCCTGCAATGACTGGACACTGTTTCAATTGTGAAAGAAACAGACGGCTTAAGGAGGTCGAAACAGATGCCAAAATGCTGTCAGTGAGCATGAACCCAGCCTGGGCAAGACAAAGTGATTTGGTATTGAAAATTAGCAAAGTCAACTATTTCTAATACTTCGAATCATGACACCTCCAGAGGACTTCCCAGCTGCTGCTTGCAAGGAGAAGGATCAAGCATCTAATTAGTGACATCATTTTAAAATCCAGACCTATAAATAAGAATTCAAAAACAGAGGCCCTTCTGAGGAGCAAATATCAATCAATTGTATTTACTGAGCGCTTATTATGTGCAGACCACTGTACTAAGAGTTTGGGAGAGCACAATGCAACAGAATTAGCAGACACGTTCCTGGCCCAGGATGAGCTCACAATCTAGAGGGGCAAGCATTACACTTCCTATAGCACAAGAAGTGCCCAGGCAGCCAGGGCACGTGCCAAGGCAGAGGAGCAAGGATCAGGTCAAGACAGAAACAAGAAAATATAATCTTGCTCGGGTTCTGGATCTCCTGCAGGTGTGGGGATCTGAATTCCTGGGCTCAGTCTGGTTTGGCACAAAGCAGAACTAGATTACCACTTAGTCAGGCAATCAAATATATTTATTGAGTGCTTACTGTGTGCAGAACACTGTACGAAGCACTTGGAGAGTACATTCTAAGAATAAACAGGCACATTCCCTGCCCACAACAAGCTTACAGTCAAGAAGAGGGTCCTCCCCTACCCCCACCACGCTCTGGTCCTGTTTTTTTGTCCTTCCATACCATTTCAGATGGAAGCAAACTTCTAGGCATTTCTGGTTCAGCACCATGCACTTTCGGTTGGTAAAAGCTGTGGGTTGGGTTTGGGGTCCAGTACCGTACCAGGCCTAAACAGGGGTCACAGAAGATGAGGCTCTACCCCAATTTTCCAGCCCATCCATAGATGCCTCCTTCCTTAGGCTTCTTTTGTAGGCTTTCTCAGCCCGAGGTGTTATTTGGTCTCCTGTTTACCCATCAACAGCCTCTGTTACACACAAACTTCCAGATTCTGGAAGATGTGATAGGGCTCAAAATTACCGGAGAACATTCGTGACTCATCAAGACCGTATTTTAGTTAGTTCCACAAGGACACACTGAATGTCTTGAAAAGCCATAGGTCAATCTACTGCTTTACATAATAAATTCAGTGATGTATCTTTTGCCCTTTTCCCTTAATCATCACTGACCTGATCACCTATCAATCAAGTTAATATCAGAGTTCAATGTAAAGTTTGAAATGTTTCAAAACAAATTAAAACCCCCAACATAAATTTTGGTTGAAGTTCCTTCTATTATAAACTCATAGGAGATGATTTATAATTAGAAAAAGTGAAAAGCAATACAGAACTACAAACATTTTTCATACCTATGGAAACCAGGAAATTTTTCATTAATTCTCAGCATATGCCTCTCCCATTCATCCAATTTATTTGCTAATATTTAATAATATGGGAATTGTCACTTTAATAATTAGTGTGGATGACTGCTATGAAGAACAGTTGAATGCTTTCTCGATGAAACATACTTATTTGTCTAGATCAATCATGCTGATATTTCTAATTTGGGCACATATAATTGTAAGGCTTTTTTTTGGGTGCATTTCAATCACCTCCACCAATATTATTTAATTCTTGGCATTGTTCTGATTGCATTTATGCACTGTTCTTTCCAAAAGATGCAAGCAAAATATACATTTAAAAATCACTTTATGAAGAAGAGTTCTGAGTTCTGGGATTTCTAATTGAAGCTTCTTCAGGGTGACCTGGTTGTTTGCCTTTGGGCAAGTCTAGTTTAGGGCAACATATTCTGCACTATTTTGCTTGACAAACAGGAGAAGAGCCACTTCTTTCAAAAGTTTTTCAGGTGCGTGTGCTGAAGGCAAAGGAAGGGAGATATCACATTGAATATATAGAGAATTACAAAGGACATTTTCCTAAAGCGGAAAAAAATATCTCCAAACTAGAAAGCAAACAGAAAAGATAGATCCTTTTATCTGACCTGCTAGGGAGGAACACATATTCAACTTCTTGGAATTCACTAGTCTGAAGGAAGTCTTGTGCAGCAGTTGTGATTTGCTGATGCTTGATAGAATGATTGTCGACTTCCGATTCTCACCAGTCTGGGAGTGGTAGTGCTGACACTTCATCAGCAAACTCCCTCCAAAATGTTGCCAGGGATAAAGATGAATGATTTTACCTATATGCCCCTTCCAGTGGCTGAGGAATGCACTTGAGAGAGGATCACTGTGCACGGGGATATGTCTTTTTTATGGTACTGGCTGACTATGTGCCAGGCACTGTTCTAAGCTACAGGGTAGATACAAGCTGATCAGTTTGGTCACAGTCCATGCTTCACAAGGGGCTCACAGTCTTTATTCCCATTTTACAGATGAGGAAACTGAGGCACAGATAAATTTTCTTGTCTAAGATCACACAACAGACAAGTGGCAGAGCTAGAATTAGAACCCAGGGCCCCTGACTCCCAGGCCCATGCTTTTTCCACTAGGCCACAATCTTTCCTGCCCTTCCATCTGCAGGTGCCCTCCCCTTGTTGACATCTATTTTGGAAGGCTGACTCCAGGCTAATCAGAACAATGGGAACTATACCAGCTGAGAGTATGATGGAGCACAGAGTAACATACTTCTAACATTGTTAGATTTATGGGGAAAGGCAGCAGAATTTACTTCAGTTGGATTGGTCTGAGGAGCAGCTTAGCCCAGTGAAGGAACTTGGACCCAGGAGTCAGGAAAACTGGGTCTAATCCCAGCTCTGGCTACTTGCCTTTTGTGTGATCTTGGGCAAGTCACTTTACTTCTCTGTGCCTCAGTTTTCTTATAAAATGCCAGTTGTTCTTCCCTCTTAGACTGTGAGATACATGTGGGACAGACACAGAATCTGGTCGGTTTATACGGTATCTACTCCAGAATTTAGTACAGTGCTTGGGACATAGTAAGAGTTTAACGAATACCACAATAATTATAATTATTGCTCTCTCAGAGTTAGAATAATATGTGTTCGATGGAGAGTAAGATGATCTGAGTCCTTCTGTCATTCTCCCTTCTTTTCTTTCCCTCCTATTTTTCAAGAGGTGAAGCTAGAAAGCTGTTGTCACTACTCTTTACATGATAAATTATAGCCTTAAGAAGATGTTGATCAGTTATTTTTTTTAAATTGGACCAAGTGAAATATTCATACTTCTACAGCATTTAACATTTTTCCCAGCATTTCAAATGTTGCTTGATACTGTATAAGTAGGCTCATTTCACCCTCTATTTCACCCTCATTAGTACACTCCCCTACCCACATATGCTGCTGCTTATGATGAGAAAATAATAATGACAATACTACTACTAATAATAATAGTATTTGTTAAGCTTACTATTTGCAAATACTCCACTAAGTGCTGGAATAGGTACAAGACAGTCCCTGCCCCACAGGGGGCTTACAGTCTAAACAGGAGGGAGTAGGAGTTAATCCCCATTTTACAGATGAGAAAACAGAGGCACAGAGAAGTGCGGTGATTCACCCAGGGTTACATAGCAGAAAAATGGTGGAGCAGGTCCTCTGACTCATAGGCCCAAGCTCTATCCACTATGCCATGCTGTTTGAAAAGAAAAATCAAAACGCTGAAATTTACCTAAAAACGTTCTGCAGGAAACCTCAATTTAGGGTTCAGAGAATGGAAAGAAATGAACGGGCACAACAGTAGACAAAAATATACAACTGGATCAATAATGGGAAGGATTGGAAAAAACATAGATACCCCTGGTAACACTGATATTAACATCCGAAAATGTCCACTGTGCACCTAAAGACAATTCTAAGGTAGCCCCTTTAATGGCCTTATTTTATCAGCTTTATGGACAACAGTTAACTCTGAGAAAATCTCCCATTAATAAAACATTGCAGGCACCATACGCATCAGAGCATGTGACTATATTAAAGTATGGTAAATGGTTGGTTGTGTGGTTGGTGAGATAGTGTAGTTGGGAGATAAATAACGCTGGGTCTTGCTAAAGACTTTGACAAAGCCTGGGATGAGGCACCGGAAAGAAAAGTAAATATTTGTTCTATTAGATGATGATGCCTAATGTTTACTAAAGCCCTACAGAGATTTTTTTTACTCATATTTAACATTTTGGCGCACTTCACCCTTTAATGAGACATAATTTTGTTATTATGAAAGAATGAAAAGACTAAAGAAGCTAGCTTGAAAACAGAAGCCCTATGAGATTAATGAGGTCGTATTCTGACACTGTTTCTTAGTGTGTAATTTTAGAAATTACCAAAAAAAAGGAAAATGAATGAACATAATTCAAGCTTTCATGTCAATTACTTTAGGAGAAGCTTTACCTTCAGCTGTGCCTGAGATACCATCAGCTTTAAAATTGCTAGTGCTTTTCTTCCTGCGATGCTTCTTTCTGTTTGCATGAGGAGATGGAGGAGGATCAAGTTTGGGGCTGGTGGTACTTGATATACTTGGACTAGAGCACACAGAATCTCCCAAACCTGTATCTGCAATTAAAACAAAGACAAATAAAGAAAATTAATAAAGCTACAATAGTAAGCACAGAAAAATTTCTCCAACAGTGGCCAATATCTCATTTTTTAAAATCTGGCATGAAAATCATCCAGTATCAGAGCTACAAAGGTTATCAACACATGCTAATGATTTTTTCCCTCTGATTCTATCGTGTCACCTACTGAGAGAAAGCTATGATTATTTTCAATCAATTAATAATCAATCCATGAATGGTATTTTTTAATACCATTTGTTAAGTGCTTACTATGTACAAGGCAATGCACTAAGTGTTAGAGTGGATACAAGCTAATAATATTAATAATGGTATTAGTTAAGCACTTAACTCTGTGCCAGGCACTGTATTAAATGCTGGGGTGGATGCAAGCCGATAGGTTTGGACACAGTCCCAGTCCCACCTGGGGCTCACAGTCTCAATCCCCATTTTACAGATGAGGTAACTTAGGCTCAGAGAAGTGAAGTGACTTACCCAAGGTCACACAGCAGACAAGTGGCAGAGCTGGAATTAGAACTCACGACCTTCTGACTCCAAGGTCCAGGCTCTATCCACTATTCCATGCTCCTTGCATGCTGGACCCAGGCCATGTCCCACATGGGGCTCACAGTTTTAATTCCCATTTTTCAGATGAAGTAATTGAGGCAGAGGGAAGTTAACTGACTTGTCCAAGATCACACAGTAGACAAGTGGAAGAGGTGAGATAGAACCCAGGTCCTCTGACTCCCAGGCCCGTGCTGTATCCACTAAGCTATTCTACTTCTATTATTTACTTATTGAGCCTTTACTGCATACAGAGAACTGTACTAAGCACTTGGGAGAGTATAATGCAACAGAGTTGATAAACACATTTCCTGCCCATAATAGTATTTATTGAGTACCTACTGTGTCAGAGAACTATGCTTTTTACTTTACTCCAAGGCTAAAGAGGATATTAACTCCTCTGCGGCATGGAATTGGGGAACTAATTAAGAAAATGTATGCTTGCTCCTTGAAAACTGCCATTTTAGTAGTTACTTTGATGCAACTATTAAGATGAATGCCACAGAGCGATGTTGACTGTAAAACCAGTTATAAATGGGTTAGCAACCATAATTTATTATTATGGTATGGGTCATAGTAATAGTACGCCTGATTTTGCAACATAAGCAGTGAGGAATCATTTCATTTGATTCCATTTTCTGTGGACTTTGTAGGCTGCTCTTTTGTATTTAGCCAATAACTGGCTCCAGATGCCAGGTAGAGTATTCTGTCCTTTCTTGCTACCATAAAACCGATCTTGGATTTGCATTCTCTGTCCCATTGTTCATCACTTTGAGCTGGTTTGCATCAATTTAGAGAATCCCGAAGTGAGACTGAAAAATTAGGAAGGTATTTAATCAATCACTAGAAAAAATATTTCACAAAAGAACCAAAAAGTGACCCCTTCCATGGTTTTTTGGGGTGCTGAATCAGAGTACCCCTGGTTCTAGGGCCACTATTCAATCTTTTATAGCCTTAGGGGCCAGGTACTCTCTTTCGCCCATCAGAGGCTCATGCATTTCATTCTCTCTCATCAAGTACTCATCACATGCAGGAGAAGTGTGTTAATTAGATTGGAGATGGTAGGACAATCCTCCACCATCATCCTTAGCAATGATACTTATTGAGCACTTACTATGGGCAGAACACTATACTAAGCACTTGGAAGAGTACAATTCCACCAAGTTGGTAAACACATTCCCTTTCCACAATGAGCTTGCAAGCTAGAGGGGGAGATGGACTTTGATATAAGTAAATAATTGATAGATATGTGCATAAGTGCTGTGATGGTGGAGGACGGGGTCCTCCAAGCCAATGAGTGGGTCAATCTGTGGACAAGTGCACTGATGAGGGAGGAGCTATGGGAGAGAGTTAGGACCCAAGCCTCAGCCCTCCCCCTCCTCCTCCTCCCCGCCTTTTAAAGCAACTTCTAATCTCTAGGACTTCTAGTCCTCTAGTCGGTCAGTTAATCATATATATTGAGTGCTTACTGTGTGCACAGCAATGTATTAAGCGCTTGGGAGAGTACAATATAACAACAATAATATGCATTCCCTGCCCACAGTGAGCTTAGAGTGTAGACTTTAAGCTCCTTGTGGGTATAATGTATCTACCAATGCTGTTATATTGCACTCTCCAAGCACTTAGTACAGTGCTCTGCACAAAGTAAATACCCAATATAAATGAATGATTGTTTGATTGCCTTCACAGACTCACTGATGGGTAGAAGAGACTGGTGGAACAATAATAATAATAATAATAATAACAGTGTTTTTTATGGTATTTGTTAAGCGCTATGTGCCAAGCTATGCGCTGGGTTAGATTCAAGCTAATCAGGATGGACACAGTCCCTGTTCCACATGAAGCTCACAGTCTTAATCCCCATTTTACAGATGAGAGAACTGAGGCACAGAGAAGTTAAGTGACTTGCACAAGGTCACACAGCAGTTTTGCCAGGGACACAGAAAGCAAGGGGAAGAGGCAGGATTAGAAATCAGGTCTTCTGACTCCCAGACACATGCTATTTCCACTAGACCACGTGGCTTCTAGATGTTTCTATGGATATATTATCACCCAAGTAATAACACAATCACTAGTCACTATTCTGATGTGCATATGAAGCCATGTTAGCTTGCTCTTGAAAAACTAAATCTAACCATTTGGCTTTTTTTTCTTTCTTTCCAACAATAATCAAGGCAGGAAGGGCCAGAAATTTTGTTCTGCTTTGTTTTGTTGGGTTTTCTTTTCTTTTCTTTTGTGCACTCCAGTAGTTTGGGGAATTTTAACTCTTGCTGAAGCTTTGACCTTGGACTATTCAAGAAAAATTCTAAAGGGTTCTGGAGCTGCTCAAATTCAAAAAGGAAGTACTTGGAATTAACTCATTCATTCAATTGTATTGAGCATTTACTGTGTGCAAAGAGCACTGCACTGGAAGAGGCACAATTATTGTTTTGGTATTTGTTAAGTGCCAAAGTACTGTTTTCAGTGCTGGGGTCAACAAGTCACTTAGGTCAGACACAATCCCTGTCCCACTTGAGGCTCACAGTCTAAGAAGGGGGGGAGAACAGCCACTAAATCCCCATTTTTCAGATGAAGAAATTGCAGCACAGAGAAGTAATGTGACTTGCCCAAGGTCACACAGCAGGCAACTGGCAGAGATGGGAGCACCATGTCATCCCCCGGGCCTGGAATGCCCTCCCTCTGCCCATCCGCCAAGCTAGCTCTCTTCCTCCCTTCAAGGCCCTGCTGAGAGCTCACCTCCTCCAGGAGGCCTTCCCAGACTGAGCCCCTTCTTTTCTCTCCCCCTCGTCCCCCTCTCCATCCCCCCGTCTTACCTCCTTCCCTTCCCCACAGCACCTGTATATATGTATATATGGTTGTACATATTTATTACTCTATTTATTTATTTATTTATTTATTTTACTTGTACATTTCTATCCTACTCATTTTACTTTGTTGGTATGTTTGGTTCTGTTCTCTGTCTCCCCCTTTTAGACTGTGAGCCCACTGTTGGGTAGGGACTGTCTCTATGTGATGCCAATTTGTACTTCCCAAGCGCTTAGTACAGTGCTCTGCACATAGTAAGCGCTCAATAAATACGATTGATTGATTGATTGATTGATGGGATTAGAACCCAGATCCTCTAATTCCCAGGACTAAGCTCTTTCCACTGCTCCTTAGCACCATTAGAGTGATTATTCTTATTTCCTTCTGATGCACAGCTTGAACGAACTTGCGGATGGTCTTTGTTGAACCTGAGCAGCTCCAAATTAGTTTTGTTATTACATTCATAAAAAGGAGAAACTAGAGGAAGGAGATTCAATTGTGTCCTCTCGAGTCATCATGCCCCAACTAAAAATTCTTATATGGACCACAAGAGCAATCAAAGACACCTTTACTTCAAGTACAATCTAATACTATATTTCACTCTTAGCCAATTGCCCAGCTAGCAGTAAGTACATTATTTTTACTCTGTGAATTGCATTATTTTGATAAACAAGTTCATTCAGCTATGTGACAAAGTTAAGATTGTGATATGGGTTGACACTTGACCTACATCCAACCATATATAAAATAATGTGTGGTATTGTCCAAAGTGCAATTGAGTTAAACAGATTAGGAAATGCTCCTGATGTCATGGATGTTGTCTTTGTCGGATGCTGTGAAAAAGAACAAACATCGGCCAGAAAAAGAATGTCTGTGACTATTTTATGCAAGTGGGTGGCATTTTAGGCCTGGTCTTCTCTCAGCTGGAAGCCAATTTTAAATGTATTTTTAGATTGCGCATCAATGTTTGAATCGCTTGAACAAAAAGACATATTCCTCAACTCTATGGGGGTTACTTAAACTTGAACAATATTTTTTAATTTCATTAATTACTGTACTCACCCAGGTTCCAGGAATTTAAAATAATCTTTTGTGGGAATTATTTAAAACTGGGTGGAGCTTTTGACCTAGCTTCTTTGAAAGATTCCTTCTACCACGCTTCTAGTGGATGAGTATTGAAGATTTAATTTACTGCCATATGCCTAGACAATATATAGCCTTTCCATATAGTGACCTATTTTCTTGGGTCAAGCTACTTTGCAGTGAATGAAGACCAAGAGAATAACCTTCTCTTCCCCCTCCTCCCCACAAACAGGAGTGCTGAATTTCAAGCTAACAGGATGTTGAGCTTCTGGGTGAGCTTATTAATGTCCCTGGGCCTTGTTATGAGACCACATTTCACGAGAGAAGTTGTTTAACATTCTCCTAGTTTAAAATATGAGCAATCTAAATGGACCAGGCTTACACGCTGTGCTTTCCGATTTCTGACTACTTCTGTTGCCTGACAAGGTATTCCTTAAATTGAAAAGAGGGTTCCTGAAAGCCCAGCTTCAGAAAACTGTAAATGAGTTCCAGCTTCAACCCACTGAATGCAATTTCATACTACTGACTGAATACAAATAATGTATTTTATTTTGTATCAATTACTGGGTGTGCGCCAACAGCCAACCACTATAGATATTGTTAAATATGGGCAGGAGGGAAAAGAAAAAAGGCACGCCAAATTAAAAAAGCAAGCGCCTCATTACTCCACATCGAAACCAGCTTTGACAGAAGCACAAGAACTCATAAGACACGTTTCACTGAGTTGGGATGGGCTATGTGGCAGCTATCCTGTGCATTCAATGTCAGCCATTAGTTCTTCCCAATCGGGCATCAATGTTCAATGCACACCCAAAAAAATATATAATACTAGTAATAATAATAACAATCTGCAGACTCTCCGAGCTTCAATACTTGAAGTATGAGTCAAAGAAGCAGTTTCACTTTTCACTCGGGAAGCTGACAAGCATGACTAGAGGGGGAATAAAATAACATTCAGTTCGCATAAATATCAAGCAGGCTGCTTGAGACTGATGGGCCAGGAATGTATTCTTAGCCATCATTCTGGCAGACAGGCCCAAGGACACTCATAACTTATTTTACAATCATTTAGTTTTAGCTCAAGTGGAAAACGTGACAACTTATCTCTGCTGACAAGATGCCATATCGAACCTTACAATTAACTCTCCCCCGATTATCTGCCCAGCCCATCATTAGCTGGGTCATTTTTGATGGCCTGTGGAAGGCAGTGCTCCCTCATGGTGGCTATCGCTTTCACGGAGGTGGTGGATGACACTCCACCTCCAGTAAGATCATTTTTACCTGTATGCATCTAAATGTTTAAAAATGTTGCCACAAGAAATTTCCCTCCACTTTGGTGGGATCACGGGATTATTCTTTCAGGATTCACAGATATGAACTATCCTCTTGGTTACTGCCATGCTGGTTCCTGCTCCTTCCTATGTTCCCCCAATCATCTTGCTGCTCTCCTACCACAACCCAGCCCACAAACCTCTCTCCTCTAATGCTAACCTTCTCACTGTGCCTCGATCTCACCTACCTCACTGCCGACCCCTCTTCCACATCCTGCTTCTGGCCTGGAGTGCCCTTCATTTGCAAACCCTATAGACAATTACTCTCCCCCTCTTCACAGCTTTATTAAAAGCACAGCTCCTCCAAGAGGCCAACTAAGCCCCCTCAACCCCGACTCCCTTCTGCATTGCTCTGACTCGCTCTTTGTTCTTCCCCTCCTCAGCCCCACAGCACTTATGTACATATCTGTAATTTGTTTATTTGTATTGATGTCTTTCTCCCTGATCTAGAATGTGAGGTCACTGTGGGCAGGGAATGGGTCTGTTGTTGTACTGTGCTCTCCCAAATGCTTAGTATGGTGCTCTGCACTCAGCACTCAAATACAACTGAATGAATCAATTAATTCCCTGGGGTCCCATGTAGATCCAAACATGTATCAACTAGGTGGAACCAGGATCCATTTTGGTGATGCACCTATATATTTAGGGAGGTGGAAGCCTTCTTGTAGGGGACTAACAAACAGTTGTTTCTCTTGGTTCACAAGGCTGGGTCAAGAGAATGCAGTTAGTGTCTTCTGCCTATTCCACAGGATGGGGTACAGATAAATGCTCAGGAGTTGGACTTCCCAAGACAACTCAATCCATGCATCTTCTAACAAACAAATTTACCTACAAATATAGCTGAAGGTACACATTTATATGTGGACGCATACACACATGCTGTGCCTTGCAGACAGCCAATCTCTGTTCCACTTTTTGAAGAATGAACTTTGGAAGTGTGCAAGAGATTTAATTTCTAAGTAGTAATCACCAATAAAACAATCTTTTGGGGACTAAAATGCTACAAAATAATCAGATCGATGGCATTTTCAGATATCACATATGCAATTTTTAAAAAGCCATTTCTAGGCTGAGACATTCCAAGAGTTGTCAAGGCTATGCATTTGTAATAGGTAAGAAAAATTACTGCTTCATTTTAAACATACTTTTTGAGTTCTGTTATTTTTAAAATCAAAGAGAGACACATGGCACAAAGGATGAATTCATTTTGGGACAAGTGACTAGTGGCCTCATCCTTCCTAACAGGACGGAGCAGACATGCCTTCCCAATCTCACCCCTTTTAAAATTCCATCCAGGCGAGGTTGGAGCAGAAGATGACATTGCAGACTTCTCTGCATGGCAGAACCCTGCACAGGATTGAGTGAGCTTAATGTAGCTATCAGATTAACTTATGATCCAGAATACTTTCTAGGCAGTGGTGACCAGGCCATTTCATTCTCATTTACTAAATTTTAAAACCTTGACAGAAAATGTGTCACAATGATCCATGTTTATCTTTATTTTACTTGCATTATTTAGCAATTTTTTTTGCAATTTTCCATTGGATTTTTCAAGTGGAATTAGATTTTTGGAACCATAGCACTCTCTGGGGCATCTTTTTTTCTCTGAAGGCTGGGGTCTGATTAGTTTGGGGTTAGATTTTTCTTAACGAAGCAAAAAGACATGGTGATACTACAAGGGCAGAATCTGTGAAAACACTCAATTAACAAAGCAGTAGCATCAACAGAATTAGAATCATCAGCTTTAGCAGATGAAGAAATTGCACAGATGAAAACCCCCCAGCAGTAATAGGCTTTAACGTCCTCAGTAAAAAATGTTTGCTGTCAACTGAAAATATACAAATTCAAAAACAGGGTATTTAATAACTTTTTTAAGTTTCTGAGGTGGTGCAGTGAAGAAGAGATGAATGAAAGAATCCTAAAAACAGTCATAGTGGTTCAAATCTAATAGTAATAAAACACAGTAGTTCGCTTCTTCACTACTGAGCTAAAACAGATATCAACTAGAGATGAAGAAAAAGTGCTCTGAAGGGCATATTTCTGCCTCACTTTCACAATCCATAGCTGAGGAACTGTGAAAACAAGAAGAGCCCTACCTCTTTCCTTTTAAGAAAAGCACTAATTTGTTTTCTCACCCAATTCAGTACAAAGTTAAAGCGTAAAGATAAAACATAAACCACAATCAATGGGATTCTCTTGCCATAATGCCTTGATTAGGTTAAAAAGCAAAACCTGTCTGCGTTTTCTTTATCGGTGGTGAGACAGACAATAACAACAACAACAACAATAATAATAATAATAATAATGATACTTCTGGTATTTTTGCCAAGGACTGTACTATGCGCTGGTGTAGGTGCAAGATATTGAGGTAGGACACAGCCACTGTCCCACCTGGGGCTGAGTCTATGTAGTCACAGAATTCAAAGGATCTGGAAGCTGGAGTTGGAATAAACCTCTGAGCCACAGGCATACTCTGCTAGATCAACAGGTTACAAACACTACCTAGTCTTTGAAGCAATTGTTCAGGAACAGCTGAATGCAGCTGATCATGGTCTTGAAATACAAATCCAAGAAGACATATACACAAATGATTATGAATCGTTTTTCACAGATAATGTCCAAGAATCTGACCAAAAATCTGAGGTAAATTGAAGTCATACATCAGGCTACACTGGGAATTTTAACACATAGCTAAAGATCTTCATCAGCAACACAGAACTTCATGCTGTCCACAAAATTCACTACCAAAGCAGTACACCACCTAAAGATGCACAAATAATGCAGAAAAAAGCTTCAAGAGACTAGGACACATGGCTTTTTCCAGATGGAGAAGCAGCACAGTTTAGTGGATAGAGCATGGGCCTGGGAGTGAGAAGGACCTTGGTTTTAATCCCGACTCTGCCACGTGTCTGCTGTGTGACCTCTGGCAAGTCACTTCACTTCACCTCAATTATCTCATCTGTTAAGTGGGGATTAAGACTGTGAGCCCCATGTGGGACAGGGACTGTGTCCAACCTGATTAACCTGTATCTACCCCATTGCTTAGAATGATGTTTGGCACGTGGAAAATGCTTAACAAGTAGAGAAGCAGTGTGGCTCAGTGGAAAGAGCATGGGCTTTGGAATCTGAGGTCATGGGTTCAAATCCCAGCTCCGCCACTTGTCAGCTGTGTGGCTTTGGGCAAGTCACTTAACTTCTCTGGGCCTCAGTTACCTCATCTGTAAAATGGGGATTAGGACTGTGAGCCCCCCATGGGACAACCTGATCACCTTGTAACCTCCCCAATGCTTAGAACAGTGCTTTGCACATAGTAAATGCTTAATAAATGCCATCATCATTATTATTATTAAGTACCATAACTATTATTATTATTATTAGATGGATTACCAAATTTTGGTGTCAGAAGGACTTTAAGCTCCATACAAGCTGAAGGTGAATAAAGTTGAAGTGCTGTCCAGATTTTGGAGCAGTTACAACAGGGTCACCTAAGAACCCCAGTAAATATCAAAAGATTACGAACAACTATCAATCAATCACTTTTATTAAGTGTTTACTATGAGCAGAGCATGGTACTAAGTGCTTGGGAGAATACAACATAACAGAGTTGGAAAACCTGCTCCCTGCCCATAATGAGTTTATAACCTATGGGGGGAGACAGACATTAATATAAATAATATTATTAGTAATAAGCAACATAAATAATTCAAACAACAAGGACCCTGAATGCATTCATCTTACCAGAACTAAAGCAATATTCATGGCAAACAACTTTACTAGATGGAAGAACGCTGAGAGAATGGGCAAAAACAGGATACACAAGCAGTTGCTGTGTAGAAACTAAAAGAAGGGCAGAATATGAGAAGCAGTTAGGGCCTAGGAGATGCAGTGAGGCTTAAAGGATAGAGCACAGGTCTAGGAGTCAGAGAGACCTGGGTTCTAATTCTGACTCCACCACTTGTCAGTTGTGTGCCCTTGGGCAAGTCAATTCACTTCTCTGGACCTCGGTTACCTCATCTGTAAAATTGGGGATTAAGACTATGTCCAACCTGAGTATCTTGTACTTTTCCTAGTCTTAGTACAGTGCCTGGCACATAGTAGGCCCTTAACAAACACCATGAAGAAAAAAAGAACAAATGATTCTCTAGGGGGTATAAATGATCTCAACTGATGCAATATATTAATGGACTATTGGAAAATCATCACAGGAGATCATTCGTCTCCATCACCTCGCCCCCTCCTACCTCACCTCCCTTCTCTCCTTCTACAGCCCAGTCCGCACCCTCCGCTCTTCCACCGCTGATCTCCTCACCGTACCTCGCTCTCGCCTGTCCCGCCATCGACCCCCAGCCCACATCATCCCCCGGGCCCTCCCTCTGCCCATCCGCCAAGCTAGCTCTCTTCCTCCCTTCAAGGCCCTGCTGAGAGCTCACCTCCTCCAGGAGGCCTTCCCAGACTGAGCCCCTTCCTTCCTCTCCCCCTCGTCCCCCTCTCCATCCCCCCCATCTTACCTCCTTCCCTTCCCCACAGCACCTGTATATATGTATATATGTTTGTACATATTTTTTACTCTATTTATTTATTTATTTTATTTGTACATATCTATTCTATTTATTTTATTTTGTTAGTATGCTTGGTTTTGTTCTCTGTCTCCCCCTTTTAGACTGTGAGCCCACTGTTGGGTAGGGACTGTCTCTATATGTTGCCAATTTGTACTTCCCAAGCGCTTAGTACAGTGCTCTGCACATAGTAAGTGCTCAATAAATACGATTGATGATGATGATGAGTAGTTCTTCTTCAGTGAAGGCTATGTAAAGAACACAATACCAAGTGGCAGCTTTAAAAAGTGAGACAGACCCTGAGTGAGGAAAATACATCTGAGCAGTAAGGAACTACCTTTATGTGCACACAGCATGAAAGACAGTGACAGTTATACATTAGCCTTTCTACCCTCATGCGTTGTGGGTGGGATCTCACTGTCAGTAGAATCACCTTAGGAATGGAAGGACTACATTTCATTTGTACATAGAAAGCCAAAGATAGAATAACAGTCATAAAGGCTGAGGATGATTATATTGAATTCTATGATCATGAAAGGAAACACACGTGCATACATTCACACACACACACACACACACACACATGCACACACATACATATTCATTTTTACATTATATACCAGTAGTTCCTCACAAAAAGCAGACACCATGTTACTGGTTTTGAACCTCAACAATTTACTTTTTAACACCAAATGTTGTGAGTATGCACTGATTAAGCACTGCATTGTGTACCACTTACTTTTGATACTCATCCCAGCCCCACCTATGCACATATCTTTATACTCTACTATTTCTCTTGTCCATAATTTATTTTAATGTTTGTCTCCTGTTGTGGACTGTAAGCTCCCTATGGGCAGGGATCGCATCTATCACCTCTGTTGAACTGTACTGTCCCAAGCACTTAGTACAGTGCTCTGCATACAGTAAGTGCTCAGTATATACTGACTGACTGACTGATCAGTGATTGACTGGATGAGAAATCATTTGGAAGCCTTGGCAATGGTGTGGTACTATGCTGTTACCCACAGTATTTCCTTCTAATGGACTTTACAAGCCCCACTTGTAAGTGATTTCTCAGCTCTTGGCATCTTCCCATTCCTCCAGACTATCAGCAGGTTGGTCCTATGCTGCTACTACTACTACTACTACTAATAACAACAAGAACAATATTCTATAATTCTATGATGATAATAACATCATCATTATTATTGATGATGATAATAATAACTGTGATATTTTTAAATGCTTAGTATGTGCCAGGTACTGTACTATGCACTGGGGTGGATACAAGCAAATCAGGTTGGACACAGTCCTTGTCCCACATGGGGCTCACAGTCTCAATCCTCATTTTACAGATGAGGTAACTGAGACAGAAAGAAGTGAAGTGACTTGCCCAAGGTCATACAGCAGACAAGTAGCGGAGCTGGGATTAGAAGTCAGGTCTTTCTGATTCCCAGTCCTGTGCTCTATTCACTAGGCCATGCTGCTTCTCAACTCAAGAGGTTGCTGCATCTGTTTCCCTTCTCCTTCAGCTTTGTATCCCTGTATTTCTTATTAATACAAAATCTCACAAAAGGTAGTTTCACTAAAAACATACTCTCAAGAACTCATTTGTCAGTACTGTACATGAATGACTAAATAGAGCTATATGTTATATTTTAGCAAAACATCGTTACAATAAAAGTACTTGAGAAATGTTTAATTTATGAGCAAATTTGCACAGGAATCAAATGTACACTCATATTCCCATAGGGTGGGCTGCAGGGATAGTACAATATTATCAATTTATAAAGTAAGGCTATTTTCATCATAGAAGTTGACTCCCAATCTGTTAGAAATAAATAAATGAGATTCGTCCTGTGGAGAGGATGTGAGACTTTAATTATCAGCCGACAGGAGTTAAATAAGAACTCCTTGATATTATAATAAAGTCAAGGAACACGTTAACAATTAAAGTTGATCAACTAATATATAACAAACAGGCAGCTAATTGCTTCGTGCCAGGAACACAAAGGTAATATATGTTTAGAGTCCAAAAAAGGGAAGTAAAGAGAGAGATGTCAACTGTGTAGTTTTAATATGAGGCAGGAATCACAAAAGTTCTAGCACGTTAGGGAACTATGGGTTCCAAAGATAACTGCATGACAAATATAAATGATCTGAAATATATTTTTGTAAACATATATACTCATATATCCTTCATGTCATCATATTTACCTTCACAACAACTCTACCATAGACTTTAAGGCACTCAATCAGATCACCTCCTCCTACCTCACTTTGCTGATTCCCTACTACAACCCAACCAACCCACACAATTTGCTTCTCGAATACCAAACTAGTCTCTGTACCTTGATTTCATCTACTGCTTATTTTTTAATGGTACTTCTTGAGCACTTACTATATGCCAGGCACTGTACTGTGTGCTGGGTCAGATACAAGTTAATCGGGTTGGACACAGTCCATATCTCATGCGGGGCCCAAAGTCTTAAACCCCATTTTACAGATGAGGTAACTGAGGCACAGAGAAGTTAGGTGACTTACCCAAGGTCACAAGGCAGACAAGTACCGGCGCTTGGATTAGAACCCAGGTCCTCTGACTGGGACCCTTGCTCTTCTCACTAAATCATGCTGCTTCTTACCTTCTATCTTGTCGATCTCTTGCTCATACCCTCCCTCTCTCTTCATATCCCACAGACCATCAATCTCCCTAAGCTCAAAACCCTCCTAAAATCACATCTCTTCCAAGAGACCTTCCCTGAGCAAGCCCTCACTTCCTCTCCCCACTGCCTTTGTGCTTGGATCTGTACCCTTTAAACACTTGATATCAACCCACTCTCAGCCCCAGCCATTTCCTCTATCTGTAATGTATTTTCATATCTATCTTCCCTTCTATACTGTAAGCTCCTTGTGGTCAGGGATCATGTCTACCAACTCTATTAAGTGGTACTTTCCTAAATGCTTAGTACGTTGCTCTGCACACAGTAAGGACTCTATAAATACCAGTGATTGATTATTTGATTGATCCTACAATGCTGGGTTTATTTTTTTCTTCCATTTTAATCAATCAATCGTATTTATTGAGCGCTTACTGTGTGCAGAGCACTGTACTAAGTGCTTGGGAAGTACAAGGTGGCAACATATAGAGACAGTCCCTACCCAACAGTAGGTTCACAGTCTAGAAGGGGGAGACAGAGAACAAAACCAAACATATTAACAAAATAACATAAATGGAATAGATATGTACAAGTAAAATAAATAGAGTAATAAATAAATAAGGGAATGAGGTAAGACGGGGGGATGGAGAAGGGGATGAGGGGGAGAGGAAGGAGGGAGCTCAGTCTGGGAAGGCCTCCTGGAGGAGGTGAGCTCTCAGCAGGGCCTTGAAGGGAGGAAGAGAGCTAGCTTGGCGGATGTTGGGAGGGAGGGCATTCCAGGCCAGGGGGATGACGTGGGCCGGGGGTCGACAGCGGGACAGGCGAGAACGAGGCACAGTGAGGAGATTAGCAGCAGAGAAGTGCAGGGTGCGGGCTGGGCTGGAGAAGGAGAGAAGGGAGGTGAGGTAGGAGGGGGCGAGGTGATGGAGAGCCTTGAAGCTCAGGGTGAGGAGTTTCTGCCTGATGCGCAGATTGATTGGTAACCACTGGAGATTTTTGAGGAGGGGAGTAACATTCCAGAGCGTTTCTGGACAAAGACAATCTGGGCAGCAGCATGAAGTATGGACTGAAGTGGGGAGAGACACAAGGATGGGAGATCAGAGTGAAGGCTGATGCAGTAGTCCATACGGGATAGGATGAGAGCTTGAATGAGCAGGGTAGCGGTATGGATGGAGAGGAAAGGGCGGATCTTGGCAATGTTGCGGAGCTGAGACCGGCAGGCTTTGGTGACGGCTTGGATGTGAGGGGTGAAGGAGAGAGCGGAGTCGAGGATGACACCAAGATTGCGGGCTTGTCAGACGGGAAGGATGGTAGTGCCATCAACAGTGATGGGAAAGTCAGGGAGAGGGCAGGGTTTGGGAGGGAAGACAAGGAGTTCAGTCTTGGACATGTTGAGTTTTAGGTGGTGGGCAGACATCCAGATGGAGATGTCCTGAAGGCAGGAGGAGATGCGAGCCTGGAGAGAGGGGGAGAGAGCAGGGGCAGAGATGTAGATTTGGGTGTCATCAGCGTAGAGATGATAGTTGAAGCCGTGGGAGCGAATGAGGTCACCAAGGGAGAGAGTGTAGATCGAGAACAGAAGGGGACCAAGAACTGAACCTTGGGGAACCCCCACAGTAAGGGGATTGGCGGGGGAGAAGAAGCCTGCAAAAGAGACTGAGAATGAACGACCGGAGAGATAAGAGGAAAACCAGGAGAGGACGGAGTCTGTGAAGCCAAGGTTGGATAGCGTGTTGAGGAGAAGGGGGTGGTCCACAGTGTCGAAGGCAGCTGAGCGGTCGAGGAGGATTAGGATAGAGTATGAGCCATTGGATTTGGCAAGCAGGAGGTCACTGGTGACCTTTGAGAGGGCAGTTTCCGTGGAATGTAGGGGACGGAAGCCAGACTGGAGGGGGTCGAGGAGAGAGTTGGTGTTGAGGAATTCGAGGCAGCATGTGTAGACAACTCGTTCAAGGAGTTTGGAAAGGAATGGTAGGAGGGATATGGGGCGATAACTAGAAGGTGAGGTGGGGTCAAGAACAAGGCACAGTGCATAGGTTAGCTTGAGGGGAATGATGTGTGTGAGCTCGGGTGTAGTAGGAGAGACGGGATATGTAGTGCGGAAGAGAGCTAACATATTGTCTTAAAACTGATGATCAGAAGTTTCTACTTAATGAGGGGAGGAATAGGGCAATCCCTTGAAGGTTTTCGAGGAGTAGGATGAAGTGCATCAGAATGACATTTTAGAAAAATGATCCAGGCAGTGGAGTGAAGGATGGGCTGGAGAGAGGAGAGAACGGCAATAGGAATATCAGTGAGAAGGCTGATGCTGTCATCTCGTTGGGGCAGGACAAGTGCCTGGATGTAAATTTTACCAATTTCTCAGACAGACTGATTCAAGAAACAAACTTCTGTTCATGAAGGGTTTCGAGTCCTCTAGAGAAAAATACTACATACTGGTGAAGATACAATAATATTTCAATTATGTTTTCTTTTAAAGTTTGGATTCCTGCTGGATACACCATTTATACTTCTGCTATAATCCCAAGTACCATGCAAATTAAAAAAAAACACAAACCACTCAAACAATTTCTTTGGCATAGAACCCCAAATCAGGGGTGGTGTGACATTTATTTTTTGCTACTTCAGGGATTTAGCCATTTAGAAGGGCCGAATGATAATTTCAAATTTCTGAATACCCCAATATAAACAAATTCACTGCTCTTAAATAAACTGGAAATCCAGTTCTATCTTGCCCCAGCCCAAAGATTATGAAATTGGATACTTCTTTGAACGTTATTGGCCTTGGTTGTGGGTCACACACAACAATCATTCAGTTCCCTAATGGTATCAGTTGCATCAAATGAAGGGGCTAGAAACTTGAAAGGACTGGCTTTTCAATCCACAGGAAATACCCTTCCTTTCTGCCACACCTGTGCCCTAACAATTGCCAGGTTGTGAAGAGGGACTGGATCAGATTCAGCAAACAGATCTCCTTCACTCCTTGAACTGTACACAAGATGAAGAAGCTTTGAAGTGTAGGAATCCAGAAGTAACATATACATGGTGACCTTGCACCCACAGCTCTGTGATCTAGACTGGAAAGATGGCCAGGCTGCACTAAGTGGGCTGGATGTCACAATTAATTTCCCAATTTTAATTGGAGCTGGTTATTGATTAAACTTGAAAGAGCAGAAATATCAAGCACTGCTTTGTTTAACACACAGACCGGAGAGGATTTTCTTCCGACAGATACGTTGATATGAAGGTGTAAGAATACTTAAATATTTACACCCATAAATATATAGCCATTGTCCACAGAGACATATTACAGCTGTGCACATTCCTTGCATAGTGCACCACACAGATTTTGGTTAAATGGTAAACATATAAAGTATCCCAACTTCCCAAACCAGAAATATCCTGGGAAACAGAAACAGCTGACTTTCTTCACAGCTACTGCTGAGAGTGCATCCATCTCTCCTGCTGTTTATGAATTTCGCGAACATGCTGTTAATGACTAATGACTCCAGCACAAGTTTTACAGTGTTTTTAATGTGAAGATAAACTTTCTCCACACCTCCATAAAGGGTAAATGTTACAATAGAGTCCAGTATCTAAGAAGAGGAAACAGGAGACTAGTGTTAGAGCATCAGTTACTCTAAATGAATGACTTAAACATTTATGATGAAACTAGCAAAATTATTAAAAAGGCTGCAGTAAGGTGTGTGGAAATCAGTGGAATCTGACATGTGAGAGTTTGTTACATCCACAGACCCTTCACTTCTGACAAACTACTACTAATATGGAAAATCAAAACCGTTCTAACAGCTTTTACGCTGACAGATGTCAAGTGTCCATTGTTTGAGCTACAAAGACACCATAGTTTTCTTTCTTTCTGGAGATATGTTTGCCAGATGATACTTATAAAATAAGGAAAGTGGCAAAGTACTGGTGTTTCTTGAATTGCAATGACCCTGGGGTTATTACTTTGTGATATTCTCTTGAAAGTCTGTGTAGGGAAGTGACAGTATTCAGAAGCAATCCTGGGAAGAAAAAGTTAATTTGGTTCTATTAAAAAAATGTGAAATTTCTTTAGGGTTACAGGAAGAACCACTTTTAATTT
Organism: Tachyglossus aculeatus; assembly: GCF_015852505.1. Lineage (NCBI taxonomy): Eukaryota > Metazoa > Chordata > Mammalia > Monotremata > Tachyglossidae > Tachyglossus > Tachyglossus aculeatus. The sequence continues at coordinate 56,463,478 of NC_052072.1, forward strand.
GATGAGAAAACAATGGCTGTGTTTGCTTAGGGAAATCTAGTGGTAGGTTGAAAACATCAGAGTCAACATTTCCTCTTGTGATTCCTGTCAGCTTTGAAATGTAACTCCTCACTGCAGGGTTCCAAAGTATTAGGGGGTGAGTTGGACCAATCAGAGAGCTGTCCCCACATCTGTGTATCAATCTGTGGCTTAGTGGAAAAAGCCCAGGCTTGGGAGTCAGAGGTAGTGGGTTCTAATCCCGGCTCTGCCACTTTTCTGCTGTGTGACCCTGGGCAAGTCACTTAACTTCTTTGTGCCTCAATTACCTCATCTGTAAAATGGAGATTGACTGTGAGCCCCATGTGGAACAACCTGATTACCTTGTATCTACCCCAGCACTTAGAACAGTGCTTAGCACATAGTAAGTGCTTAACAAATTCCATTATTATTATTACATGCAGAGCCCTGTACTGAGTGCTTGGAAGAGCACAATATAACAGAATTAGCAGACATGTTCCCTGTCTACAATGAGTTTACAGTCTAGAGGGGGAGACATTAATATGAATAAGTAACATAATATACAATTTAGACAGTACCTAAGAGCTGTGGGGTTGGGGATCTTCCAGAGCCTTTAATGAATGGCCCTGGAGTCCATATGATCAATCACTGCTTCCCTGCCCCCTCCCTGCCAGGCTCCCATACTGCTGCCTGATAGTTCTGACATCCCCAAAGTGGGGTCTTTTAGACTGTAAACTCATTATGGGCAGGGAATGTGTCTGTTTATTGTTGCATTGTACTCTCTCAAGTGCATAGTACAGTGCTCTGCACACAGTAAGTGCTCAATAAATACAACTGAATGAATGAGTGAATCTGGGATAAGGCGGAAGATGCTGCCTGATGTTGAAGTGCTGAGGTCAAGATCTCAGGGAGGAGGGGAAAAGGGGACAACATCTTATCTCTAAGGCTCAACCTTTACAAACATTTGCCTGGGGGCTAATTTCTAGAATGCTTTCTGCAGATCTGGGCAAAATATTGCCACAAATAGACCTATCTACCCATTCAGTGTTACCGAATTACTGAGAAGCAGTGTTGTCTAGTAGAAAGAGCCCAGACTTGGGAGTCAAAGGGCCTGGGTTCTAATCCTGATGCCATTTGTCTGCTGAGTAATCTTGGGCAAGTCACTTCACTTCTCTGGGCCTCATTTATCTCATCTATTAAATGAGCCAGGGACTGAGTCCAACCCAATCATCTTGTATTTACCATAGTACATAGCATTTGCACCCAGCACAAATGCTTAACAAATACCACAATTATTATTATTTTTATTACTATTTCTAAACAAGCCAAATGATCAACTGTTTTACATAGCATATGCGTTCTGCTTGGGCCACTGAGGAGGAAGGACCATGTCCAATTTCTCACCTGCCTATTATTTCAATCAATCAATCACATTTACTGAGCGCTTAATATGTGTACAACATTGTACTACATGCTTGGGAAGCTACAATATAACAGAGTTGGTAGGCACATTCCCTGACCACAACAAGCTCTCTACCCATGAGGGACACGCTTCCTGGCACTTAGTACAGGACTCTGCACACAGTACACACTTAAAACCAAATATACTACTACTACTATTACTACTACTATTAGGAGAGATAGAATAGGATGTTCAACAATCGCTTAATGTTAGCACTAACAACAAATCCATACCTGAAAGTAACTGCAGAGAGCAGAAACTCAGGCCAGGGGTAAGAAAGCAAGTTAATAGAAACTGAAGCACTCAAAGTACTAGCTTTATGCTACAGATGCCTGTTTTAATTATTGGTGTGACTATTAGCCCCCTCTTTCCTCCCCCCCCATCACCCCTGCCCTTCCTCCTTTCCCTCCCCACAGCACCTGTATATATGTTTGTACATATTTATTATTCTATTTATTTTATTTGTACATATTTACTATTCTACTTATTTTGTTAATGATGTGCATCTAGCTTTACTTCTATTTATTCTGATGACTTGACACCTGTCAACATGTTTTGTTTTGTTGTCTGTCTCTCCCTTCTAGACTGTGAACCTGTTGTTGGATAGGGACCGTCTCTATATGTTGCCAACTTGTACTTCCCAAGCACTTAGTACAATGCTCTGCACACAGTAAGCGCTCAATAAATACAATTGAATGAATATTATAATTCTTAACTATTAATATCCTTATGCATGGACAGTGATGGCGGTCATTTCATAGCTGGAAGGCATATATCAACTTACTTTGAATAATTATCCTCAACTAATATATAAATGGGATCAGCAACAAATAAAACCCCTCAGAACAAAAGAACATGTAATAAATAGGAGACAGGCTGGGGAGCCTAAGTGCTGTCTCTTGCCAAGAAAGAGGTGCCAGGATTAGGAGATTTCTTGACATCTTCTTCCTCATACTTCACCATACTGCCTATCTTCAGTGTTACTCTTTTTATTTTTTATGGCACTTGTTAAGTGCTTATTATGTGCCAGGTACGGTAAAACGTTTTGGGGTAAAAACAAGTAATCAGGATTGGACAAAGTTCATGTCCCAGATGTGGCTCACAGTCTTAATGCCCATTTTACAGATGAGGTAACGACCTAGGTTCTTCTGACTCCCAGGCCTGTGCTTTATCCTTTATTCCATGCTGCTTCTTGAGATCAGCAGAAACCAATAAAAGGCAAGAAAAGTTTTAGGGAATGGCAAAGGGCAAATGGTGTGCTATAATTTTAAGAAAAAAGGGCAAACAAGGGAATGTTCTCATTTTATCATGTTATCCATTGGTTATATTTGACTACTGTGTTAGCCTCCTCGCTGACCTCCTCCCTGCCTTCTGTCTCTCCCCACTCCTCCTTACTTCACTCTGCTGCCCAGGTCATTTTTCTAAGACAAAATTTAGTCCACGACTCTCCATTCCTCCCCATTCCTCAAGAACCTCCAGTGGTTGCCCATCTACCTCTGTGTGAAACAGAAACTCCCTACCATTGTCTTTAAAGCACTCAATCAGCTCTCCCCAACTACCTAAGGAAAGGAAATGTCAGCCATGTAAATGCAGAATTAATTCAGCCCCCTACATTTCAGAAGCTTTCCTTGAACAATTGTATTGGCCTCTTTCATACACATCATTAATTAACAATATTTATTTAGTGATTACTATGTACCAAGCCCTGTGGTAGACCCTAGATAATGAGCCCAGACATAGTTCCTGTCCTATCTTCTAGACTGTGAGCCCGCTGTTGGTTAGGGACCGTCTCTATGTGTTGCCAACTTGTACTTCCCAAGCGCTAAGCGCTCAATAAATACGAATGAATGAATGAATGAATGAATACCTTACCTCTGTGAATTATTAGTACAACCCAGCCTGTGCACTTCGCTCCTTTAATGCCACTCTACTCACCATAACTCGAAATAATCTAAATTTTCGCCAACTCATTGCCCACATGCTCCCTCTGGACGGGACTGGACTATTTTTTAGAAAAATGACCCAGGCAATAAACTGAAGTATTGGAAAGGAATGGGGAGAGACAGAAGGCAGGGAGGTCAGTGAAGAGGCTGATGCCGTAGTCAAGGCAGGCTATTATGGGGTCTTGGATCTGTGTGGTAGCAGTTTATTGGAGAGGAAAGGGTATAATCTAGAGATGTTGTGAAGGTAGAACAGGATTTCATGACATACTGAATGAGTGGGTTGAATGACAGAGATAAATTGAGGATAATACTAAAATTATCCTCTTGTGAGATAGAGTGGTGGGTGATAAGAAATAGTACTTACTAAGTACTTAGTAGATAGGGAACACCCAAGTTAAGCAATGGGATAAATACAGTGTAAGCAGATTAATTAGACCTGTCCCTGTACACAAATGGCTCACTCTTGGTTGGGGATTGTTTGATATAGAAAAGAGAGACATTAGATGAGATTTAGTAACTGCTTTAAAGCATTTAAAGGTTTACCTGAAAATGATGCTAAGCTGCTCTAGACTGTAAGCTTGTTGTGGGCAGGGAATGTGTCTGTTATATTGTTATATTGTACTTTCCCTGGAGCTTAGTACAATGCTCTGCACACAGTAAGCGCTCTATATAAATAACTGACTGACTGCTCATGTCCATAAGAGGATATTAGCTTAAATTAAAACAGGGGGGATTTGGGTTTGAAAAATTTCCTGACTGGCAGGGGGATATACCCTGGGAATCTCCATTTCTGGAGATGTTAAAGAAACAGCCACTGCCTGATTCATCTAGTCAACACTTACTTCCCTTTAGGAACAGGACTGGACCAGTGGTAGTAGCAGTAATGGTGTCTACTGAGTGATTACTGGTGTCAAGCACCCAATGGTTGGGAAAGTACAACAGAAGCATGAGACATAATTCTTACTCATGAGAATCTAACACTTTAGACTGTAAGCTCCTTATGGGTAGGGAATGTGTCCACTAATTCTGTTGTATTGTGCTCTCCCAAGTGCTTAATGATCCGTACATAGTAAGTACATAGTAAATACCACTGTATTTACTATCATCTGTATTTAATATCATCTGTACATAGTAAGTGCTTGATAAATACCACTGATTGATATTATAACAAGGGAAACAGGCACTAAAATATTTACAAATACGGTCTCTAGAGTTCTATGATTCCTTGGTGAATGAATCAATCAATCCTATTTATTGAGCACTTACTGTACACAGAGCACTATACTGAGTGCTTGGGAGAGTGCAATATAGCTGTAGACATGATCCCTGCCCTCATATTAATTGTATTTTGATGATTTTCTTGAGCCCTTAAACTCATTCTTTCATTTTCTGTGAGTTTCAACTCTAAAATGAACTTAAAAAAAATATGAGAAAATACTAGGCCTATTTTAACCTCACATTATAGCCAGTAGTTTAAAAAATAGCAATAGCTACAAGGAAACTAAAATCTAACCTGGGGTAGACATCTGCCTCAGTCAGTCAATCAATGGTATTTATTGAGTGCCTACTGTTTGCAGAGCACTGTACCAAGAGCTTGGGAGAGTACAATACAGTTGGTAGGCAGGATCCCTGCTCTCAAGGAACTTAGTCTAGTGGGGAGACAAACACTAAAGTAAATTACAGGTAGGGCAAAACAACAGAATAATAGTTTAAATACATAAATGCTGTGTTGGGGTGGGAGAGGCATAATTATCAAAGATTTTAGGGGTATGGATTTAAGGGCATAGGTGACACTGGAGGGAAGGAAAATATGGTGGGGAGATAAGAAATTAGTCAGGGAAGGCTCCTTGCAGCAGATATTATTTTAGTAAGGCTTTAAAGGAGAGTGGCGATCTGTTGGCTATGAGTTGGAGGGAGTTCCAGGCATAATAAGAACAATTCCAGCCCTTCTCCACTTCACCAATTTTCTCAAACGCCCTGCTCTTTCTTCTTGGAATTTTGATGCTGATGGCACATATTCTGTGAGGTTGTTTTTTCCAGGTCTAGGATATCACCAGTTTTGCAATGGTTTTGCACTATTTTCTTCTCCACACAAATACAAACACTGGTCAATCAGGAGTGTGGGTAGAGAAAGGAGTGGGCTTGCGGAGAGACACCACTTTTTAATTCCAAGAATCACGCTCTGCGAGATACTAATGTTGCCTCTTTCCATTTTTCCCCAAGCAGAATCTCCACAGCCCCCTGGGGCTGGAGGTAGGGTCAGCTACAAATGCAGCTGCCAAGCACAAAGAACAGTAAAATGGACCTCCTGCTGCTGGTTGATCATCAAAGGCTTTTTCAGCCCCATCCTTACTCCTAACTGCTGCCTTTCACCCCCTAGAGGGAGGTTAAAAGAAGTAACTACCTACCAGCCTCCACCACAAGGATGATTTGAAACTCGACTCTCTTCTGCTGGTGATACTGCCTGCGGCAATTCCTCACAAATAGATTATTTTCCTCTTCTTTCTCTTCCTTATCCCTGCTGAATGTTCCCAATAAAATCCACAGCTTGAATGTTCTTCCTCCTAATTTGATTGTGTTCATACCCCTGTAGTCCCTTGCCAATAATGCCTCCATCGCTGACACCTTGTGGAACACTCCCAAATAGGAAACCACCAGCCTGATGGGGCAGAGGTTCAAGAGAGCACTTCCCCTTGACAGACTCAGTAGTGTTCTGCCCTGAGATTAGCTTTTAACTTTCCATTTTTCCATTAGGTGCTTGAAATATAATTCTCAAACTCCCTTTTCCTGTTTCCCACTTGCATATATAATTAATCTAAAGCTAGATGTTACTCTGGTCACCAGACAGAAAATACTTTCTTCTACAAAACAGATGGAAGCTATCTCTACTCATCATCATCATCATCAATCGTATTTATTGAGCGCTTACTATGTGCAGAGCACTGTACTAAGCGCTTGGGAAGTACAAATTGGCAACATATAGAGACAGTCCCTACCCAGCAGTGGGCTCACAGTCTAAAAGGGAGAGACAGAGAACAAAACCAAACGTACTAACAAAATAAAATAAATAGAATAGATATGTACAAATAAAATAAATAGAGTAACAAATATGTACAAACATAGATATATACAGGTGCTGTGGGGAAGGGAAGGAGGTAAGATGGGGGGGATGGAGAGGGGGACGAGGGGGAGAGGAAGGAAGGGGCTCAGTCTGCGAGCCTACTCCTCCCCTCTTTGTGAATTCTATGCAGTTTCCTATATTCTAGGTGTCTACTTAGTTTTAGATAGCCTCAATTGCTCTTTGGGTGCACTTGTTTTTCTCCTGTTATGTCTTGTGTATCTCAAACTCTTGTGTATTTCAGACTGATGGTGGTCACTATCATTTCTTTTTTAAGCCACACATGGCTGAACTCCCGGCACCCAAAATTCTTCAATTTCCCTTCCCTGATGGCTACATTTATCCCAAGATAAAATTTTCATCCTCATTAGTCATTATTTATCAAGCATATTAGAAATTTGACCTATCCTTGGTCTGCCAACACCAAGGTAACGAACCATTGTCTACCAGCACTTCAGTCAACATTTCCATTCGTTGAGAGCTGTTTTCAGGTAAGAACTGTGACCACCATTTTCTTGCCTGCACCTAGGGAGATCTCTCGGTGCCCCTTCTCACCATCACTCACATACTCTCCACTTGAGCAAGTAAGTCAGTGCTGCCACCCACTCCTCCACGCCCAGCTGCTTTGAGCCACCCCTTACATCCTGAGGCACTCTGAGAGTTATCTGAAGCAGAGTGGAGCAGAGGCGAAAGTCAGAGCTGCAGTCAGAACAGAGCTAAAGAATCAATGACAGTTATTTATTTACTCATTCATTTACTTGTTTATGAAATTTGTTACATGCTTACTATGTGCTGGGCACTGTACTAAGTGCTAGAGTAGATATAAGATAATCAGGGAGGGCACGGCACTTTTGAGAGCTTAACTGTTTGCTGAGTACTGTATTCAGTGCTTGGGAGAGTATAATACAACAGAGTTGGTGGACCCATCTCCACAAAGAGCTTACAGTTCTAGAGGGGGAAAGAGTCATTAAAATGAATTATACAAACTTACCTAAGTGCTGTGGGGTGAATATCAAATGCTTAATAGATACAGAACCAAGTGCACAGGATGCAGAAAGGAGAAGGAGTAGGGAAAATGAAGTTTTGGGGAAGGCCTCTTGGAGGAGAGGTAATAATAATAATAATTGTGGTATTTGCTAAGCACTTACTGTGTGCCAGACACTGTACTAAGCACTGGTGTGGGTACAAGCAAATCGGGTTGGAAACGGTCCCCATCCCAAATGGGGCTCACAGTCTCAATCCCCATTAAGCGCTTAGTACAGTGCTCTGCACACAGTAAGTGCTCAATAAATCTGATTGAATTTTACAGAAGAGGGAACTGAGGCCCATAGAGGTGAAGTGACTTGCCCAAGGTCACATAGCAGACATGTGAAGGAGCCAGGATTAGAACCCACAACCTTGTGACTCCCAGGCCTATCTCTATCCAATACGCCATGCTGCTTGGTGTGTTGTATATGAAGAGGGAGGGAGTTCCAGGATGAAGGAAGGATGTGAGTAAGTTTACTCTGCCCCAATCTTGTCGATCTCAGTGCTGACCCCTTCCCTACATCCTCTCCCTAGCCTGGAACTCCCTCAATCTCCGTATATGTCAGACCACCACTCTCCTCATCTTCAAAGCATTATTTAGGTCGCATATCCTCCAAAAGGCCTTCCCCAATTAAGCCCTCTTTTCCCCGGCTCCCTCTCCCTTCTGTGTCGTCTGAGTACTTGTATCTGTGATCTTTGTGCATTTGAGGTTCACCCTCCCTGCACAATCCCACAGTACTCATGTCCATATCTCTACATTGTATAAATTATCTATTTATATTTTCTGTCTACCCCTCCAGACTGTAAGCTCACTGTGGGCAGGGAAGGTGCCTGCCTACCCTATTGTATCGTACTTTTCCAAGCGCTTTGTACAGTGGTCTGCCCTTAATAAATGCTCAATAAGTCCCAGTGATGATGATGATGATGATGGGTTGGCACCCACCACCACTCCCAGAATTTCTGGCATTGCACACCCACAGCCTCTGCTTCTGAACAATTCAACAAATCTTACCATCCTTGGCTAGTGCATGGACAGGAGACACATTGACGATCTATGCAGACTCAAGACAACCTATTCTCCCTACACTGGAAGTAAAATCAGGCTTTATGCTTTGATACGGTTCATCTGTCCTGTTCTACTTCTCAACTCAGATTTCACACTTTGCAGTATCATCTCCTTACCACTTCAGTGTTAACCTTGACCCTGAACTTCAATTCTTTTCCCAAATTTCCTCTGTCCAATTTTTCCTATTCACTACCTCTGAAATATTGCCCATATATGATCCTGCCTTGACCCACTAGCATTGACATTTTTATTCAACTCATCTCCTCTTTAGGTTTCCACAAACTTTTTATGGCTTCCCATTGAAATATATGTTAGAAGGCTGAATTTTTACAGTTTCAAAGACACATACTCCTCATCTCCATTCATATTTTCATATTTAGTTAAAAAAACCTTTTTTCTTTTTGTTTATAACAACTCTCAATAAGGCCTTCACAATTTTACATCAATTTTCTCTTTTAAGTCTTCCAGTCTTCAAGGGTTTAGTCCTGTCCCTTTAAAAACAAAACAAAACAAAACAAAAAAACACAAAACCCACCCAGAATCAATCTGACTGCTGGTGGAAGCTGCCTTTTCTGCAAATCTGAAAGAACATAAAACTGCTTTACGTTTATCTCCTACAAAATTTAAAAAGGCTAATTTCTCTGCCATTCCTTAATTTATATTTTTATTCCAACTTTCAAAACATTCTGAGACATGGTGAGGGCATGCTCATTTAAAAAGTGGCCATTCAAATAGTTAAGTTTTTTTTTTTTCAAAATCTAAACCTTAAACTAAAATAGGGGGTCTACTTTCTTCAAATAAGAAGTCTACTGTGAAATATTTCTATGGTAAACTCTACCTTCAAGCTTGTTTTATTTCAGGCAGGCAGGTGTAGGTAAGGGCAGACTCCCAGAGGTGGCCAGATAAGAGGTGCTTTTGTTTGCAAGGTAAACACAGTATGAAAATTTAGTTTTGTGTAGCAAGTAGTGCTTATCTGGTAAAGTTAGCAGGAAAAGAAACATCTTAAGAAGGGATTTCAAAATTACTGGAAAACCTCTTTAATTTTTCTTTCCAATTGCCAATCAGTGTTATTGACTTCCTCTAATCACTTGAGATCTCTAAGGATTTGGTTTCAAAAGCAGCATTTGGTTTCAGAAGCATTGTTGCCTAGAGGAAAGAGCACAGGACTGGGAGTCAGAGGACCTGGGTTCTAATCTCAGTTCTGGCATTTACTTCCTATGTGACCCTGGCCAAGTCACTTGACTTCTCTGTGCCTCAGTTTCCTCAACTGTAAAATAGGGATTAACCACATAATAATAATAACAATAATAATAATAATGATGATGATGGTATTTGTTAAGCACTTACTATGTGTCAAGCATTGTTCTAAGCACTGGGCTAGATACAAGCTACTCGGACACAGTCCCTGTCCCACATGAGGTTCACAGTCTTAATCTCCATTTTACAGATGAGGTAACTGAGGCACAGAGAAGTTAAGTGACTTGTCCAAGGTCACACAAGCAACACCAGTTCTCCCTCCTACTAATACTGTGAGCCCTGTGTGGGAAGGGGGTGTGACCAAGCTGATTGACTTGTATTTACCCCAGAGTTTAGAACAGTGTTTGACACTTAATAAATGCTTAACAAAAGCTATAATAATACAATTCTTTTTAAAATGTCCTCTATAATCCTTAATAGTCCATCACTGTAATTGTGGAATGCATTCAGATACACAAAAGAGTTGGATGCTAACTTAATAAGCCAAACCTGAATCCCTGACATGTTATTTCAAAATAATGACATTTTCAAAACAGGTGGCCAGGACTGTATGGTGCAGCCTTGCAAATCTCATCTGGTGGAACTAACGTAAGGTTATTTCCTGAGCCTGCCACAGCTCTCTGATTGATTGAGCCTTGACATGCCTCTCAAATTCCAATTCTGCTACTGCACTCCAACAGGCAAAGATGCAAGCTGATACAGATGATTAGAAAAGGTCTACGCGTGCTCAACAGATTGTTGTCAAATGGAGGTGAAAAAGTAGGACACATTAAGGTTGATTTCAAATGTTCTCAGGAACACTTCTTTGGGGATACGATGAACTCATCAGCATTACAATAAAAGGGAGAGAAAACTCAGAGAGGATAGTTGATGGCTTAAAAGTGAACTGCAAACCTTTAGATTAGAAACAGTTAAAATAATTTTTACATGACTACGAAGATATTGGTACAGTAGCTCCTAGGTCTTAGCTCAGAATCCGTATTTGTTTAGTTAGATAGAGGATCCACAAATTACATGAAATACCAGTATTATTAACACTAGCTAACATGTAAGTGTAAAAGGACACATCTCTGCAAGGAAAAAAAAAATAAATCTGAGCTCAGTAACTAAGTACAAAGAGTGGGAGAAGAACCAGAGTTCAGTGCTTCCTAATGAAATTCTTCGGTACTGTAAGCTTATACATGCTGCATGGTGTTAATATTATCCTTGACTTGATTTTCAATATGTTTAAGTGAAATGTTAATGTTTTCATGTAAAAAGTGCCCATTTAAAGAAAATGATGGAGTAGATCCCTAATTCCTTCAAATATAATTATAAGTTACAAAGCTCAATTTGGGAATTATAAAAGCATCAATTAAAAGTGCATTTTAAAATCAAATTTATTAAACATGCTTCTTAATATAAAACAGCAGAATTTTAAAGTCACTTTAAATAGCCATCTGTTTTCTTATAAGATATTAAAAATTTTATCATCTGTATAATTAATATTAATATCTCTTTCTCTTACTAATCTTGTATGTCAGATAATAAAGCAAGGAAATAATGGACATAATGGAAACATCTCCATAAAAGAAGGCAAAGAATTTATAAAATGGCTTGAAAACACCCAAATGCTTTAGGAAACATGGAAAGATTTCTTCTCTTGTTCCTCTGGCTATCTGACGCATAGTGGGGTCCCATCAGAACAGATTTCTCAGCTTGGAAATTGTCTGCTACAAGATCTTTTCTCATCTGTTTTTTTGCCTAAATTCCTTGGCTCCTTAATCTTTCCCTCTCACTTTAAGTATCTTCCAGGATTCCTAACAGTAAAAATAGTAGCTTAGCCTCTGAAACTGACTCTTCTTTCTATTATCATCACATTTGACAAGTAGGTTAGAGGGGGAGGGGCTAATGGGAAACTTACTTTATTGCTTTCCCAGTTAAGCAGCAGCGTGGCTCAGTGGAAGGAGCCTGGGCTTGGGAGTCAGAGGTCATGGGCTCTAATCTGGGCTCCGCCACTTGTCAGCTGTGTGACTTTGGGCAAGTCACTTAACTTCTCTGGGCCTCAGTTACCTCATTTGTTAAATGGGGATTAAGACTGTGAGCCCCACATGGGACAACCTGATCCTGATCACATTGTATCCCCCCAGAGCTTAGAACAGTGCTTTGCACATTGTAAGCGCTTAACAAAACCATCATTATTATTATTATTAGGTAACCTGATGGGAAAATTATAGTGAAGAGCTTCAGGCTACTGGTCTAAAAGATACAAACATTTGCGGTTACAATGATGATAAAAAATCCTAAACCTTTAAAACATACTTTGACATGTACAAATATATATATTGAGATGTTCAGATATTGCAATACCTAATTATTGGAGCAGATATTTACTTGCCTCAGATGAGATTTTAATTTCCCTGTAGCTCTTGCTATTTTTAAAAAACTACTGGCTGTAATTTGAATTTGGGGGCGGGTGGGTGGGGGCTGATACTACTTTACATTTTTAGAAGTTCATCTTACAGTTGAAACTCTTAAAGAAAATGAAATAATGAATTTAAGAAGGGCTCATAAAATCAAGGAAATACACGGAATATGCAAAGATAAATACTGTAATTTTAGAAGGTAATGTAAATCACTTTCAATCCACTAAATATTAAAAAGTAATGAATCATAGGCTCTACAAATATCATGTGTTTCCATCCTCATAGCATGGAGTGCTTTTGTAACTACTGTGAAGCTTTCACATGTGCTGTAGAAATTGTTACAGTCTTCACTGGGAAAGAAATGTGGTCTGTAGCCACAGAACAGAATACACACGGTTCTACCATAGCACATGGTACTACATGGTTTGACTAGAATGCAGTTAGGGAATGTTGCCCAACAATGCAAACCTGTTTAGTTTTCCTTAGGATAGGATTTTGCCAAAGTGCAACCCCTGTGTTTTAGGGGTCATATTCTCTTAGACTGTGAGTCCCATATGGGATGGGGACAGGCTTATCTTGCAGAACGGTGCTTGGCATGTAGTAAGCAGTTAAATACCACAATTATTATTATAGGAGAACTGGGGTTACCTCTCTTTAGCCCCCATAACAGCATACCCCGCCAATATACATCTTTGTTAAGTGAGACACTCATGCCTGCTGAAGCAAATACTGGAGTCTTCCTGACTATGGAAGCATAAAAGCCACTGTAGAAAGTGGGGAGACCACCAATCTCCCCTGCTTCAAAGCCTTATTAAGGTCACCTCTCCACCAAGAGGCCTTCCCCAACTAAGCCCTCTTTTCCCCAGCTGCCTCTCCCTTCCGCGTCATCTATGCACTTAGTTCTATGACCTCTGGGCATTTGATATTCCCCCCTCCCTCAATCTCGCAACACTCATATACATATCTATACATTATATATTGTAAATTATTTATTTATATAACCTGTCTCCCCCTCTAGGCTGTAAGCTTGTTGCGGGTGGGGAACATGTCTACCAACTCTGTTGTACTGTATCCTCCCAAGTGCTCAGTACATAAATCTGCACATAGTAGGCGCTCATGATGACGATGATAAAAAGAAACCAGTGATGGGATATACACATCAAACTAATAAGCATGGACAAGCAGTGGTAGGCTACCCAAACAGGAAAGATTCAGTGATAAGCTGATCACTACTAAACAAAGGACCTGAACTCATTACAAAGATTTGACCGCATTCATTTTGCCATGGCAACATAAGAGTACAGACAGAACCACCATCTTCCCTAACAAAGAGAGAATCTTGTATACCTAGCTAAAGCATTATAATTATCTTCCACCACAAAGGAATAGGACCTGTGAAACCAGCCCAAACTGGTCAAAATGCAAAGGCAGAACCTTAGCTGTGAATGCTGAAGAAATAATTTCTACAGTCTCAGCCATGAAAATTGGTAGAGCAACTAGATCTGATAGACTTTCTGCAGAAATCTTCACACAAGGCTAGCCCATAACCTAAAGACATTTATATCAGCTCTTCTTTAACATACGGAGCACTGAGGAAATGCAAAAGGACTTCGAAGATCCCACCATAATCACTATCTTCAAAAAAAGAAAGGGAAAAAACTGACTAGTCAGTCAATCATATTTATGGAGCACTTACTGTGTGCAGAGCACTATACTCCAGTGCTTAGAACAGTGCCTGACACATAGTAAGCACTTAAACACCATAATTACGGAGCTTACGGCCTATAGGGGGGAGAAAGATAACCAGGACTTTTCCCAGGTTTCCAGTGCCCGATTGAGTCTAAGCAGAATTTTTCTAAAAGACTACTGAAGAACAAGGTAAATCCTGTTCTACCTTAATTGCATTGTGACTTCAGACCAAAATAGCACTTAGCAGATATGATCTGGAAGGATGAGGGATACAGCAAAAGCACTGACAGCAACACTCAGACTTCTCCATTCTTTTCAGAGACCTTACGAAAGCAATTGGTACTATCAACAGACCAAGGCTCTGGCAATTGCTCAGTAAATTAAACTGTTCTGAGAAATTCACCAGGGTTCTTTAGGCTACCCCAGAAGGAATGTTCACTTGAGACAGAGTTGAAGGTGCCCTCTGTTTGACCATAATCCCAGCACCATCATACTGAAGCAGGGAACGTGTTTATCAATTCCTTTGTTTTGTACTGCTTAGTACAGTGCTTTGCATACAGTAAGTGCTCAATGAATAACATTGACTGACTGAATGATTGACTACGTTAGTCCAAACTCATTCAACCTAGTCTTTGCTGTTTTGCTTGAGGATCTGGAAGCTAAAATTGGAACAAACTTTGGATTCACTGGGAAACACTTGAAAAATGATGCATTTATTGAGCATCTACAGAATTTTTTAAAATGGTACCGGTTGAGTGCTTACTATGTACCAGGCACTGTAGTAAGTGCTGGGGTAGATACTGAGGGAGCCCATGTCCCACGTGGGGCTCACAATCTTAATCCTCATTTTACATATGAGGTAACTGAGACACAGAGAAGTTAAGTGACTTGCCCGAAGTCACACAGCAGACAAGTGGCAGAGCTGGGATTAGAACCCAGGTCCTTCAAACTCCCAGGCCATAAGCACAGCATTGTACTAAGTGGTTGGGGGAGTGCAGCAAAATTAGTAGACATAATCCCTGCTTTCAAGGAGTTTACACTGTAATGGAACAGTTTAGACATGAAAATGAATTACAGATAGGAGGAAGTAATTGAGAATAGAGCTGCCAGAGAAAATGTGATAACTTAAAGTACTTAGGTAGAAAGGAAATGCTGTAGTGGCAAAATAGAGGATAGAAGATGGTGAGTTTTGAAATTAACCAGGGAAGACTTCCTGGAGGAGATGTGGTCAGCCTAAAAGAATCATTAAAAGTCTCTGAGACACTAGTACACTAACTATACGTAGAGGACAATGTTTGAGATATCTGCACATATGGATGATATGAGCCGCTTGGCAGCTGCAGTACAACTCTAGAGACTGATGATAAATCAGAAGAAAATTGATGTTATGTACCAGTCTACTCTGGGAAATCATACATGAACCAAAGCAATCCTACACATGGCTGATGTTTTAGTGACTATGTTCTATCTAATTTTCTTGTACCTACTCAAATTCTTAGCTCTGTGATTTAAGCAGATAGAAAAGCTTATATACAGTAACATTAAAGATCTTAATCAAATATCCAGAGCTTAAGAATATCACTGAAATCTATTAATAACAATACACGGGCAGATAAGGTAGATCACAACAATGAAAAAGGTCATCACAGTTTTGGCAAATTGCAGGGAATATGTCTGTTTATTGTTGTAATGAACTTTCCCAAGTGCTTAGTACAGTGCTCTGCACACAGTAAGCACTCAATAAATAATAATTGAATGAATGACATCTAGCTAGTTGAAGGTTTATTCAGCTGTGGTGGCTGTAAGATTTTCACAGATTACAATTACACATCCAGATTCTCGAGCAGTTCCATCAGGGGCTCCTATAACCTCATTCAAATAAACTGGCAGTTCAAGATTATGAACGATGATGTCCTACACTGTATTCACTTTACCAGCACTGAAACAATGCACCCAACAACATAACTTCACTGGGTGGGGCATGTGTTGAATACGAATGAGAGAGAGCAGCATAATAATAATAATAATAATTACTATTATTATTATTGTGGTATTTGTTAAGCACTTACTATGTGCCAAGCACTGCTCTAAGTGCTGGGGTAGATACAGGGTAATCAGGTTGTCCCACGTGGGGCTCACACTTTTAATCCCCATTTTACAGATGAGGTAACTGAGGCACAGAGAAGTTAAGTGACTTGCCCAAGGTCACACAGCAGACAAGTGGTGGAGGAGGAATTAGAACCCACATCCATTCATTCATTCATTCATTCGTATTTAGTGAATGCTTACTGTGTGCAGAGCACTGTACTAAGCACTTGGAAAGTAGAATTCAGCAACAAATAGAGATATTCCCTGCCCACAGTCGGTTCACAGTCCAGAAGGGGCAGTCAGACATCAAAACAAGTAAACAGGCATCAATGGCACCAATGTAACTAAACACAATTATAGATATAAACACATCATTAAAATAAATAGAATTATAAATTTGTACATATAGACACACAAGTGCTGTGGGGCGGGGAGGGGGCAGAGCAGAGGGAGCGGGTGGGGGCAATGGGGAGGGGAGGGAGAGCAGAGGGAAAGGGGGCTTATTCTGGGAATGCCTCCTGGAGGAGGTGAGCTCTGACTCCCAAGCTAGTGCTCTTTCCACTAAGCCACGTTGGTCCCCATTTTACATATGAGGTAACCGAGGCACAGAGAAGTGAAGTGATTTATCCAAGATCACACAGCAACCAAGTGGCAGAGCTGAGATTAGAAACCATGTCTTTCTGAGTCCCAGGCCCATGCTCTATCCACTATACCATGCTGCTTCCTGTGGGTTCTGTCCACTCCCCAGGAGAGCAGATGGCTCAGGCTGGGCCCTGGACCGTCCCACTGCCAACTTCTACATGAATGGATAAGGGGAACCCACAAGTTGGGAGGATCGAATAAACAACTTAAAGAGAGCAAAGTATATTCTCAAACTATGAGACAGGAGTGGACAGTTGGAGTCTATTGCAGCAGGACCACTAACCTGGAGAACAATAATTCATGAGCAAAAAATTCATGAGGAGACAGGCTCAAAAAGAGAGAAAGGCAGGACAAGCTCTTCTCTGTTTACAACTTCCGCTTCACACTTTGTGGTTCACCTGTTTCCCACGACCATTCCCTATGCCCAGGGCATCAAAAAGAGAGCCACTAGGAAGACAGGCCCTATACTGGCTCTGCCACTTACCTACTGTGCGACCTTGGGCAAATCACTTAATTTCTGTGCCTCAGTTCTCTCACCTGCAAAATGGGGATTCAATACCTGTTCTCCCTCCTCCTTGGATTGGGAGCCCCATGTGGGACCTGATTATCTTGTATCTGCTCCAGCACATAGTACAGTGATTGGCATATTGTAATAATAACAATTATTATGGTACATTGTTAAGCACTTACTATGTGCCAGACACTCTACTAAGCACTGAGGTGGATACAAGCAACTTGGGTTGGACACAGTCCCTGTCCCATGTGAGGCTCACAGTCTCAATTCCTATTTTTCAGATAAGGTAACTGAGTCACAGAGAAGTGAAGTGACTTGCCCAAGGTCACACAGCAGACAGGTGGCAGAGTGGGGATTAGAACCCACGACCTTCTGACTCCAGGTCCGTGCTCTATCCACTACACCATGCTACTTCATATAGTAAGCACTTAACAAATACCACAGTTATCATTATTATTATTAAAATGTTATTAGGCAAACACATTTGTCCAAGGAGATTCATTTATGTTCACACAATGAGAAAGAGAGTGTCGATCCCATGTCACTGGTCTGTATGGATAGAGCCTCTGCATCAGTGTCCTCTT
Organism: Tachyglossus aculeatus; assembly: GCF_015852505.1. NCBI lineage: Eukaryota > Metazoa > Chordata > Mammalia > Monotremata > Tachyglossidae > Tachyglossus > Tachyglossus aculeatus. The sequence goes on from NC_052072.1 coordinate 56,481,269, forward strand.
TGAAAAGGTTTTGATTCCTATATTTTGGATAGTAAAATGTAGCTTGGCTAGCATCTACACAGATATTTTAGTAGATACTGGGGTGCCTACCAAATCGGTAGTGCTTTCCCAAGTGCTTAGTTCAGAGCTCCACACACAGTAAACTGAGAAGCAGCGTGGTCTAGTGGAAAGAACATAGGCTTGGGAGTCAGAGGACCTGAGTTCTAATTCCAGCTCCACCACCTGTCTGCTGTGTGACCTCAGGCAAGCCACTTAACTTCTCTTTACCTTAGTTACCTCATCTGTAAAATGGGAATTAAGATTGTGATCCCCACTTGGGACAACCTGATTACCTTGTATCTACCCCAGCTCTTGGAACTGTGCTTGGCACATAGTAAGTGCTTAACAGATACTATAATTATTATTATTATTAAGTGCTCAATAAAGATCATTGATTGTGGTTTCTTGCATAACCTCTTAATTACATATGATTAGGGTAATCTGTTTCCATTATCTTGAAAAACTGAAACCTGGCTGGAGACAATCTTTGACTGGCACTATAACCTTTCATGGAAGCAAATGAGTATGGGAAATTCTATAAGGTGAAGGTTCAACTGAGAGAGCAAACCATCTTCAATGTCCAGATCAAAACCTAGAGAACAACTTCCCACTAAACTGTTGCTGGGCCATACATGCAACTCCAATGATGTAAACTGGAAGCCAGACAGTGGCTCCCCTGCTGGCTTGAGGGCAGGAACCCTCGCCCTGCAATCCCCGGAAGACAGTTTGGCAGCCATCTAACCAGGGAAGGGTAGTGGAGTTATTCATTCATTCACCCATATTTATTGAGCGCTTACTGTGTGCACTGTACTAAGCGCTTGGGAAGTACAAATCGGCAGCATATAGAGATGGTCCCTACCCAACAATGGGCTCACAGTCTAGAGTTATTGAGCAGACATAGGATCAAGCTTGAAGATTAAGCTTGAAGGTGTTCAATGGGCCTGCAGAATAAGTTTATCCTAATGCAAAATAATGCCAACAACATAAGGAACAGCAAGACCTAGAGGCTAAAGCACAGGCCTTGGAGTCAAAAGGACCTGGGTTCTAATCCCAGCTCTTTCAGCTGTCTGCTACGTGACCTTGGGAAAGGCACTTCACTTTTCTGAGCCTCGGTTCCCTCATCTGTAAAATGGGGAGTAAGACTGTGAGCCCTATGTAGGGCAGGGACTGTTTCCAAGCCAATTATCATGTATCCACCCCAATGTTTAGAAAAGTGCCTGGCACAAAGTAGGTGCTTAACAAATACCACTGTTATTATTATTATATGGAAGGACAAGGACTCTTCACTCATTCATTCATTCAATCATATTTATTGAGCACTTACTGTGTGCAAAGCACTATAATAAGCACTTGGGAGAGTACAATATAACAAGAGACACATTCTCTGCCCACAATAAGTTTACAGTCTAGAGATGAGCTTACTCTTGTCTTAGATCATTCAGCTTATTGATCACAAACATTAACATGTGATTTAACGGATGGCAGAATGTGCCCTAAGGACTGGATGAACACAAACAGCAGGGAAGCAAAGCCCCTTCTTTTCATTTCAAAGTAACAAAACAAGTCATGGTTGTGGTATTTATACTTGTCACTAACAATGTATACTTGTCACAGACCTATAGGGTGATCTGATGAAGGGCAATCTGATAGACAAAGGTTGAACAGACACACTGAAGCAGGCAATGTTGACACTGATGGCTGGGTAAGGACAGTGGGAAACAGACTGGGTTGGAGTACAGCCAACCCATGGCCTAGCGGCAAGAGCACGGGCTTGGGAGTCAGAGGTAGTGGCTTCTAATCCCGGTAGCGCCACTTGTATGCTGTGTGACCTTGGGAAAGTCACTTAACTTCTCTGTGCCTCAGTTACCTCATTTGTAAAATGGGGACTGAGACTGTGAATCCCACGTGGGACAATCTGATTACCCTGTATTTACTCTAGTGCTTATAACAGTGCTTGGCACATAGTATGCTCTTAACAAATACCATATTTTTTTTTTACAGCAATCAGAGATGGGATGGTGACATTTGGGCAATAACATGAAAACCTGGAGTCCTGGTGACAGGAGACCACCAACCAATCTCTCCCCCGATCAAAAAAAAAAAAATAACCTGGCAATTCGGTCGATAAGTTATCGCTAGAGTCACTTTCAGAGCAGACTCTAGATGCAACTGACAGAGAAAGAAACCCTCAGGTGGGCTTCTTATCTTCTACCCTAGCCCTGCCTGGTCAGCCATATTGGCATTTTCAAGAGAGAACAGTATCAATACTATTAACTTCAGACACCAAAGAAAACAATTCAGATTCTTTAAGAGGGAGTGATAGGCATACAATGGATCCTGCCTTAAAGGGAAATATGACTACTAAATGCTTACAAATTATTTCCCAGAGGGCATGAGACCATTCCAAGTCATAGATAACACTTTTAGACAAAATTACCTATAGAGAAAATGATTAATCAAAAAACCCAACTCAGTCTTCCAATAGGATGCAAGGAAGTCCTCAGCCAATAGTTGCTGCAGAGGTAATTGTTCTAAATCTATCAGTAAAGCTAAGCTGCTCCTTCATTGACTGCATACACCAATTTCTTTCACACGGGATTATAAGTTGATGTTCATGGTCTCCCTACTGCCATTAGGGTGATAAACAGTTTAAACTACATCAGAATGTGACATGTAGATCAATTCTGGGTCCATAAAGAATCTACACAGAGGTTCCAGGACAGGGATTTACTGCTACCAGGTTTTATTCTTACTGCTAAAATTACTTCTGTCAAACACTTACGAGTATAAGAAAAAAATGTAAAAAAAATAATTTTTCATGTAGTCCTAGAATAGCCTTTTTAAATGTAGAGGCCTAAAGATGAATATGTTTCTGCATTTAAAAAATTATGCTGAGCAGCATGTGGTACTTAGCTAAACAGTGATCCAATCCCCTGCATTTGTTCACTATCCGGTAGACAGCGATTTGAAACACTGAACTATGCTGTCTAGATTTTCTCTAAGGGCAAACACAGGCCTCATGTTACCGATGCCAAATCATATTAGACATTTAATTTTAAACCTCAGGTAGTTAAATGTAAAACCTTACAACAGTAATAGTCATAAAGCAGTGGGGCATTCCATTTCACAGAATGGATTTTTCTATTTTTTCCCCTTTAATTTAACCAGCACCTCCTGTTTTGTGGCTCTGCCCACTACAAAGTAATTTATCTAATTAGGAGATGCTCACTGCTGCTTAAAAGACAGAAGCTCCAGGACACCTAAAGGTCTAGATCAGAACACTTTGAAAAGTTCTCAAGAGCCACACAAAGTATTAATTTAATGTGAAAAAAGGGGTAGAGAAAAATTGAATCCCAATATGTTATTTTTTCTACAATAAAAGCATGTGACAACAAGCAGGCATATTCACCAGAACATTGGCATTTGAATTCCAAAAGCTGCTTAGTTTCTCCCCATCCCTGCTGCTTTCACAGTGTTATCTTTTTATGGCTCTCAAATCCAAAATCCTTTACTGGGAAAAAAGCTAAAATTAAAAAGGGTTTTTCATCTGTCAACTGTAACCTTAAAAAAGGATTGCATGAACAGAGTGACCAAGCATACACAGATAACACTTCATCATATTTGGACCTCCTCAGCTATCGTTTTTTTTAGCATACTGCTACATGTTTATGTTCAGGATGGGCTGAAATCTGGCCATGAATACAATCTCTTCAAGTTGCACACCACGCCACAGGCCCTAGAAATCATTCAAATGTGTCAAAATCCAGAAACTTAGAATTGGGTACAATCTGGATACTTCAACATTGTGAATGTCCTCCGGGCCACTTACATCCCAGCCTGATAAAAATGAATTAGACTTCCTTCTCCATATTAATTTGGAAGGTAATTTATAATCTAAAACCCATGCCAACAGAAGAAGGGACTCATGGAGGATCTGGATAGAACTGAGATACTTAAGTTAGTATCTAGTAGTATCTAGTATCTAGTCCTCAAAAATCTCCAGTGGCTACCAATCAATCTGCGCATCAGGCAGAAACTCCTCACCCTCGGCTTCAAGGCTCTCCATCATCTCGCCCCCTCCTACCTTACCTCCCTTCTCTCCTTCTACAGCCCACCCCGCACCCTCCGCTCCTCTACCGCTAATCTCCTCACCGTACCTCGTTCTCGCCTGTCCCGCCATCGACCCCCGGCCCACGTCCTCCCCCGGGCCTGGAATGCCCTCCCTCTGCCCAACCACCAAGCTCGCTCTCTTCCTCCCTTCAAGGCCCTACTGAGAGCTCACCTCCTCCAGGAGGCCTTCCCAGACTGAGCCCCTTCCTTCCTCTCCCCCTCGTCCCCGTCTCCATGCCCCCCATCTTACCTCCTTCCCTTCCCCACAGCACCTGTATATATGTATATATGTTTGTACGTATTTATTACTCTATTTATTTATTTAGTTTACTTGTACATATCTATTCTATTTATTTTATTTTGTTAGTATGTTTGGTTTTGTTCTCTGTCTCCCCCTTTTAGACTGTGAGCCCACTGTTGGGTAGGGACTGTCTCTATATGTTGCCAACTTGTACTTCCCAAGCGCTTAGTACAGTGCTTTGCACACAGTAAGCACTCAATAAATATGATTGATTGATTGATCTAGTAACCTGGTTTTCTCTTTGTATGTCTTGAAACAACAACTCTGGGAAAGAAAGCTAATATGACTTACCAATTCCAGTTCTATCATTTGACCTCCCTTTATCTGTGCCTTTGTCACACTTCAAACCCACCCTTTGCTCCAATAAAACTGGCCTTCTGCCTCCCCCAGCCACCTTGTCCTTCCTCTCTTCTAGTTCCAAATCAATCAATGGATCAATCAATCAATAGCATTTGAGTGCTTACCATGTGCAGAGCACTGTATTAAGCACTTGGGAGAGTACAGCATAAAAATACAACTGACACAATCCCTGTCCACAGTGAGCTTGCAGTCTAGAGGGGGAGACAGACATTAATATAAATAAATTATGGATATGTACATAAGTGTCCTGGGACTGGGAGGGAGCTGTTGGTGAATAAAGGGAGCAAGTCAGAGTGATGCAGAAGGGAGTGGGAAAAGAGGAAATGAGGACTTAGTCACGGAAGGACTCTTGGAATTGCGCCTTCAATAAGGCTTTGATGGAAGGGAGAGTAACTGTCTGTTGGATACGAAAAGGGAGGGCATTCCAGGCCAGAAGAAGGAAGTGGGCATGAGGTCAGTGACACGACAGATGAGACTGAGGTAGAGTGAGTATGCTGGCATTAGAGGAGCAAAGTGTGTGGGCTGGGTTGTAGTAGGAAAGAAATGAGATGAGGTAGGCGGAGGCAGGGTGACTGAGAGCTTTAAAATTTATGGTAAGGGGTTTCTGTTTGATGCGGAGGTGGATGGGCACCCACTGGAAGTTCGGGCAACCACTGGAAGTTCTTGAGGAGTGGGGAAACAGAATGAACATTTCTGTAGTAAAATGATCTAGACAGCAGAGTTAAGTACAGACTGAAGTGGGGAGAGACGGGGGCAGGGAGGTCAGAAAAGAGGTTTATACAGTAATTTAGGCAGGATAAAATAATGATAGTAATAACGATGGTATTTGTTAAGCACTTACTATGTGCCAAGCACTGTTCTAAGCGCTGAAAATGCTCGGATTAACATGGAAGCAGTTGGATGGCGAGGAAAGGGAGTATTTTAGCACTGTTGAGAAGGTTAAACTGACAGGATTCAGTGATGATTGAATATGTTGGTTAATTGAGAGACAGGAGTCAAGGATAACACCAAGGTTATGGGCTTGTGAGATAGGGAGGATGGAGATGCTGTCTACAGTGATGGGAAAGCCAAGGAGAGGGTGGAAAGATAAGGAGTTCTGTTTTGATGTATTTAAGTTTGAAATGATGGCAGGACAACCAAGTAGAGATGTTTTAAAGGAAGGTGGGAATGCGAGACTGCAGAGAGGGAGAGAGATCAGGGCTCGAGTGTTTTTTGATTTGGGTATCATCTGCATAGAGGTGGTAGCTGAAGCCAAGGGAGCGAATGTGTTCTCCAAGGGAGTCAGTGTAGATGGAGAATAGAAGGGGACCCAGAACTGAACCACGAGGGACACTCACAGTTAGGGGATGGGAGAAAGAGGAGGAGTCTGTGAAAGAGACTGGGAATGAGTGGCCAGAAAGATAGGAGGAGAACCAGGACAGCACACTGTCACTGAAGCTGGGGTTGGATAATGTTTCCAGGAGAAGAGGAAGGATGGCAGACAGTGTTGATGGCTGCTGAGAGGGCTAGGAAGATTAGAATGGAGTAGAGGCTGTTGGATTTGGCAAGAACGAGATCATTTGTGACTTTTGAGGTGGCAGTTTCTGTGGAACAAAAGGGACCCAAGGAGAGAATTGGAGAGGAACTTGAGAGAGCAGGTGTAAACAACGTGCTTAAGGAGTTTGGAGAGTAATGGTAGGAGGAAGATGGGGATGGGAGATAACTGGATGGAGGCATGGGGTCAAGGGAGGGGTTTTTTTAGAAGGGAAACACGAACATGTTTAAAAGCAGTGGGGAAGAAGCCACTGGAGAGCGAACAGTTGAAGATGGCAAGTGTTTTAATAAGGTGTGAAGGGATGGGTTGGATGCACAGGTGGAGGGGGTGGATTTTGAAAGAAGGCAGGAGATCTGCTCTTGAGATACTCCTGGGAAGTATGGGAGACTTCAAGAAGGGGCAGGAGGAGCAAAAGACTGGAGACAAGCAGGGGAGATTTTAGAAAGATCATGCCTGATTGTTTAAATTTTCTCAGGAAAGTAGGTAGCCAGGTCATTAGGGGCAAGGGATGGGGGAGGTCGGGGTACAAGGCGATTGAGGGAGTTAAACATCTGGAACAACTGGTGAGGGCAATGGGCATGGGTGTCAGTAAGTCAATAAGCAGAGGTCCAGGCTGCCCCAAATGCTCTTAATCCTCACCTCATTCTTTTCTCAAGATAGAGAGATTGGCCTGATTAATTCGCCCCTCCTAGCAATCAATCAATGGTATTTACTGAACCCTTAATGTGAGCAGGGTAGGAGCAACCCCCTCCTACCCATTCAGTCCAGCTGAAAACTTCTAAAAGACTCTTGTTTCCAAACACACTTCTGAAATCACTGTCATTATCTGTCCACTGACATCACCTGCCTTTCTGTAAACACCAAGGGAAAAGATAACAAATTTTAAATATATACCCCTAGGCGATTTCTACAGTGCACTCTGAGGGAGCTTAAAGATCTGCCATCTTGACTCCTGAGGTTTTGACATCTGAAAAACATGAATTTAATCTACTCCAGAATAGCACAGTATTTGGCATACAGTAAGTGTTGAACATACTAATGATAATAATGAAACTACCCACACAAATTCCCTATCCATGATACCTCGTTTTAGAGATGTGTAACCCGAATAGGAAAGTTTAAGTACTGAAAAGATTTCAGTACAGTGAAACTCATCTAGGAGACCACCACTATTACAGAGGCTAGATTAAAAATAAAAATGGGCTTTAGTCATTAAATGAGTAAGTACCTATAATTGAAGCCTACCTTTAATTAGTCAATCAAGACCACTTTGGTTTGAATACCAATAAATCTACTGACTTCGCTTAAGTATTTGGGAGAGTACAATAGATAGAAGACACAATCTAATTGGGGAAAGGAAGACACACAGGATTTATAAATAGCAGGAGCAGTATGAGCAAAAGTTTGGAAAAATGAGTAAGTGAATAAGTAGCAAATGCATAAGTAGAACACATAAATGGATATACTAATAAACACACAGGGTAACAGTACATATGGACGTACTAATGGTGGCTGCTGTGATGACAATCTGTAGTGATGAAAATTAATCAGGGAATGCTTACTGGAGGTGATGGAACTTCAGGAAGTTTTGAAGATGGGGAGGGCTGTTGTCTGGTGGATTTGAAGGGAGAGGGAATTCCAGATAAGGGGAAAAGCATGAGGAAGTAGTTGGGGTGAGAGCCTCAATAGTGAGACAAGGTAAGAAGGTTCGGTTGGTAGAAACCAAGAGAGTGAGTTGGGGAGCTCTGGGTGAAGACAGAAGATATGTAAAAAGGAGAGAGTTAATCATGAGCTTTGAAGCCAAGTCAGGAGTTTTTGCTTGATACCAAAAGAGACGGGTAGTCGTCTGAAGTTACCGGTCTCAAATTATGCTTTAGAAAGATAAGTTGGGCAGTTGAGTGCAGTATAGACTGAAGACAGGAGTGGGTGAAGGCAGAGAGACCAGTGAGGAGGCTGATGCAGTAGTCAAGTTGGGATGCACTGACAGCTTGAACCAGAGTGTTGGCTATTTTGGAAGAGAGAAAGGGTCAGGTCTGGGGAGGTTTAAAAACAGGCAGAATTTACTGACACATTGAATCTGTGAGTTAAAAGGCACCAAGGAGAAGATGAGAAGCCCAAGATAATATCTTCTGGAATAGGAAGGATGGCAGTATTGCTGTCTGAAGGAAAATTAAGAAGAAGAATGGGTTTAGGAGGAAAGATGAGGCGCTCAGTATTAATAACCCTGAATTTAAGATGCCAGTGGGATAGTCAGGTGGAGAGGATCTAGAGGTAAGAGAACATGCAAGTCTGAAGAACAGGTGAGAATCTGAGGCTACTGAGGTAGATCTGGTAGTCATCCATACAGAGGCGATAGCTGAAGCCAGGTGAGCAAATGACCTACCTGAGAGAATATAACAGGAGATGAGTACGGAATTCAAAGCAAAACCTTGTGAGCCACTCAATTTGGGGTGAGGCAAAAGAAGAGGTAACAAAGAGGACCGAAATGAAGAGTCCAGAAAGGCAGGCGGAGACCCAGGGAGGTGCCTTGTCAGTGAAACCAAGGTTGGATAGAGTTTCCAGGAGAAGCCTGTGGTTAGCAATGTCAAGAGCAGCCAAGAAGCTAAGAAGGTTTAAGACAGAGTATATCCCACTAGATTACTAAAATGGCTAAGATTATTAGAGTTCTTTACCAGCATAGTTGCAGTGGAAGGGGGTAAAAAAACACCCTGGTCTCCCTAGCCATGCTTTTTTGTTCTAAAATCACTGCGTACAGCTAGTTATTTCATTAGAACATCTCTAGCATCAAAACTGTCACAATGAGGAAGAGATTCTTCCTCTAAATCACAAGAAAAGGCCAAACCAGAATTTCCCTTTCATAAGCAGACAATTCTCTTCACAAATAGAAAACTGCTAAGAACACAACTTTCAAAGAAATGAATGCTAGGACTGAAAATCTGGCATCACTTTTGAAAAAGTCTAAAATACATGAACTGTTTATCCCTTTGTTTTTAATGGTATTTTTGAGGGCTTACTATGTATCCTTGAAAAATAGTCAACTCCGCCTTAAGTGCTTTCATTACATATGGTGGACAGAATTACATAATTAGAGAACATTCTTTCTACTACAGGTATCCATCTGGATTGGATTAAAATGCAGTGTGGTGTTGGGAAGGAATGGCTGTGTGCAAGGGCATAACATTGTTCAAGGCACAGGTACTAACTATAACATTTGAATTGTCTTTAACATATGGTTCATCAAAGAATCAAACACCTGCATTATAGGAGGACTGCCTATGTCTGTAAAGAAGATCCATGTACAAAAAATGCTTGGTGTTCAGTGAAACTCCTTGCAGAGGGAGGTTTAAAACAGAAGACTTCACGATCATATAAAAATCAGTATCTACCTACCTGGGAAGTACCATGGTGGAGTGGATAGAGCATGGGCCTGGGAGTCAAGAGGTCATGGGTTCTAATCCTGGCTCTGCCTCTTGTCTGGTGTGTGACCTTGGGCAAGTCACTTAACTTTTTTGGGCCTCAGTGACCTCATCTGTAAAATGGGGATTGAAACTGTGAGCCCCACTTGGGATAGGGACTATGTCTAACACAATTTGTTTGTATCTACCCCAGTGCTTAGTACATTGACAGACACATAATAAGCACTTAATAAATACCACAATTATTATTATTATTATTATTATTAGTAGTAGTAGTAGTAGTAGTAGTAGTAGTAGTAGTAGTAGTAGTAGTTGTAGTAAGAGTAGTAATAATTTTCTCCCTTAGGGAAAATGCTTTGTTTATGTACCTATTTGTAGGTATTGAACTTTGCAGTGCCCACATCCACAGCCCAGAGGCTGGGTGTTTCTGGGATAGGTAGTCCTGCTCTGGGTGAGCCCAGCTCTGTCTTTTCCAGAGTTTAGATTACCCCATTGTGGCTAAATCAATTCCAAGGATCCAGGGAAACAGAGTAGGTTACAATGTAAATCCAAGACCTACACCTCCTGTGAAAATCCCCTACCTTCAAATCCTTGCTCCTATATGTATGTGTTGCCACTCCCTTCTCTCCCTTTCAATTTTAGTTTGTGAGTCCCCTGCTCTCAAGAGACAGAGAACATATCCAATTCCCAGCTATGTATTCTTTCCCAGAGTGTAGTACAGTGCTCTGCACACAGTAAGCACTTTTTATGGTATATGTGTCAGGCACTGTACTAAGCACTAGGTTAGATACAAGATAATTGGGTTGGACACAGTCCCTACTCCCCATAAGACTCACTGTCATAATTCCCATTTTAGAGATGAGGTAACTGAGGTGCCTTGCCCAAGGTCACACAGCACACAAGGGGCAGAACCAGGATTATTCATTCATTCATTCAATCGTATTTATTGAGCGCTTACTGTGTGCAAAGCAGTTTACCCACGCTCTCTGAATCCCAGGCCCGTGCTCCTCCTACTACACCACTCTGCTTCCTTCCCTCTCAAACGTGATGGCAGGGTAGATATCTGCTACACTGCATGTAACACTCACCCATAACCGTTTCCTTTCTTAAGTCTGGTATTGGTTAAGCACTTACTATGTGTTGAACACTGTTCTAAGAGCTGGAGAAGGTACAAGTTAATTAGGTCGGTCATGGTCCCTGTCCCATATGGGGCTCACAGTCTAAGTAGGAGGAAGAACAGGTATCCTTTTTTTACAGTTGAGGAAACTGAGGCATGGAGAAATTATGTGACTGGCCCAAGATTGCACACCAAGCAACTGGTATACCCGATATTAGAACCCAGGGGACTCTGACTCCCAAAGCCTGCTCTCTCCACTGGGGCACGCTGCTCCTATACCAAGGGAGCACTAAATCCAAAACCACTACAATTAGAGCGCAAGAAGAATGCACTAATAAGATGGAATGTGATGGGGCCTCATGAGGATGAATATATTTTCTTGAGGAATGATACACCTCCTAAACTTGACTTCAAGAATAGCTGGAGGATGCCTTCTAAGCAGATATGGGCATTCCTGGCCAAACAGATATTCCCAGCCTGAGAGCCTTCCAAGTGGATGCTGGGGCATGGATTAGAAAGAACACTCTCTGCAAAGGATTCCCGGATAAAAGATTTTCTAGGAAAATGGAATTTACCCTCCTTAGACTATCCATTCATCTTCACTTCTCAAGTCCTGAAGTTTTCATTTTATTTCTTTTATGTAATATTGGGGCTTTTATTGGGGGAGTCATCTTTTTATTTTCATCTAGTTTTCAAATATCTTCTAGGGGAGTTTTTCTTTTTTTTTTTAGTACAGAACTAATATTTTTGCAGTTGTATTTCTGGCTACTGGGGCTGGCGTAAAGAGCAAATGTAGTGCTGCAGCAGGTGGTAAGCCTACAGGGAAGACCCAATGCTGAAATGTTTTAATTAGTACAAATTAGGCCAAAAATCCTCTCTAAAATCCTGTTTGATAGTTCCTATCCAACAGTGAGAGTTCCTTTAAATACTGGTGAATGGTCCTCAGATACATGCCAAAGGCAAAGCATGTATTAACATTGCACTACTAGGTTTCATTATTCATATAACAGTACAAATGAAAGAGCATGTTCATGAAGCATATTTACTCCTTAAGAACTGTTCCTGAGTTAATTTTACTGAATTGCTAAGACTCCCAGATATTCAGAAAGAAAATCTATGTCCTGAGAAGGCCTACAGTTAGGCTAGAGAAATCCTAGCATTCACAATGGTAGCAGTTCTCCTGAGACACTGGAGCCTGAATGAGCACCCAGCCTCACCTCAACGTGCTAAAGGTCTGTAGTGAAAGAGTCCTCTCTTACCACTGCTGATGCCAGAATTTGCAATGACTGTGGCCTCGCTCCACTGGTCAGCGCTGGAGACGGAGTAAGAGCGTTGATGCATGCCATCAGGGCGACTGTTGAAGGAGACTAGGCTGATGCCACTTGCCATCTGAGACACAGACGTACTAGTAGTAACATTCCCTAGAAATAAACAAGTAATATGAACACCACGTATTACATTACCACAGAATATAACAGATTTGTTCTGAGGATGAACCTACAATCACTAGCAACATTGGTTTTATCACCATACAATGCCAACAATGCCCTCTGTCAGGAAGAGACCACTGCCTTTAAAAATATAAACTCTTTAAGCATAAATAAACCACATGCCTCTAGCCTTTGAAAGCATGCACAAGTAGCTAAAACGACCCCTCTACAAGCAAGTACAATGGTAAAACCCCCTATAACCTTAAAGAGTGAAACTAACCGAAATACAAACTCTCAATCCTACAAACACGAAAGTGAATTCAAAGACATTTTCACTGCCAATCAAGATCAAACTCTTTGAATAGCCACCAACTAAACTATCACCACAAGAGCAATTATCCATCCCTATCACTAACTCTGCTTCACCACCAATCTTAGAGACCACCTTTTCATGCAAACACAACACAAAACTGTTTTGGCCCTTTGACAGCCTGATTTATCATTAGCTCCAATCAAGCAACACTTTCAGGAACTAGAAGAATGGTGACCATTAAAATACAAAACTTTAAAAATTAGGAAATTTCAAATAATTATAGCACTTTCAAAAAATAATCTTATTAAACTTTTAGTGATTAGATCAAGACGCTGGTGATAAGAATTAGAGGAATATCAACATTGAACAAATAGTTACAAAACATAATTGCAATACTAAAGAAGCTGAATAAATCAGAAGCATTTCATTCATTCATTCAATCGTATTTATTGAGCGCTTGCTGTGTGCAGAGCACTGTACTAAGTGCTTGGGAAGTACAAATTGGCAACATATAGAGACGGTCCCTATTCAACAATGGGCTCACAGGTTGTTCTCGGCATGGATTCCCGTTCTTTGATGACATTATACCAATAGGGTGTTTTCTGGTTCATTCATTCATTCATTCAATCGTATTTATTGAGTGCTTACTGTGTGCAGAGCACTGTACTAAGCGCTTGGGAAGTACAAGTTGGCAACATATAGAGTCGGTCCCTACCCAACAGTGGGCTCACAGTCTAGTAGGGGGAGACAGACAACAAAACAAAACATATTGACAAAATAAAATAAATAGAATAGTAAATATGTACAAGTAAAATAGAGTAATAAATATATACAAACATATATACAGGTCCTGTGGGGAGGGGAAGGAGGTAAGGCGGGGGCTCAGTCTGGGAAGGCCTCCTGGAGGAGGTGAGCTCTCAGTAGGGCTTTGAAGGGAAGAACAGAGCTAGCTTGGCAGATGTGCGGGGGGAGGGAATTCCAGGCCAGGAAATTTCACTAGTTTCACTGCTAGTTTTTGTTGACGGGAAAAAAATCTAGGATGTAGGTAACTTGGACATGTTGAATTGTAGGGCCGACCATATTAATGCTGGGAATATACAGAAATCTACAGGACAGGAACCAAAACTGATCTGATTATCTTGCATCTACCCCTTAGCTTAGCACAGTGTTTGGCACTTCAATCAATCAACCATTCAATTTATTAACAATACTAAGTGCTCACTTTCTAAAGAACATTATACTAAGTGCGTGGAAGAGAACTCTAGAGTTAGCAGACACAACCCCTGCTCTCAAGGAGCTTCCAGTCTAGTGGGGTAGACACATACTAAAATAAATTACTGGCGGGGAACACAATAGGAATATGAGGATATATACATTAGAGCTCTGGTATGAGAATTACATGAGACACAACCCCTGCTCTCAAGGAGCTTCCAGTCTAGTGGGGTAGACACATACTAAAATAAATTACTGGCGGGGAACACAATAGGAATATGAGGATATATACATTAGAGCTCTGGTATGAGAATTAGCCAAGTGCTTAGGTGACATGGAAATGCTGAAGGGAGGGAGAAAAGTTTGGGGAGAGGGGGATAAATCGGGGAAAGCCTCCTGGAGATGTGATTTCAGAACGGCCTTGAAGATGGAGAAAGCAGTGGGCTAACAGATATGAAGGAGAGGAAGTTCCAGGCCAAAGGAGAGAGGTGAATATGAAGTAGGTGGGCAAATGAGCCGAGAACAGGGCACAGATGTTTAGGTTGGCTTGATGGGAGCAAAGTGTTTAGGATGAGTTGTAGTGGGACAGAAGTGAGGATAAGATGGGGAGGAGAAAGCCATCAATGTTTCAGGAGTCCCTGCCTGATGTGGAGAGGAATAGACAACCACTGGGAGTTTTTGAGAAGTGGGAAGACATGCACAGAACAATATACATGTTTTAAGAAGTGTTTCCATTATTATCTTTGGATAACCAACAAAACCTAGTCAATGGATAAATTAAGAAAATTCATATGGTTTTCAAATGGAAAGATTTGCTACTAGAAATTGATTCACCCATTTTATATATAAAAGTTCATCACCTCAGAACTTGGATACCCAAAAAATAAGGACAAGTGGAATCCTTGTAACTTGCATTCAAGAAAATACAACCCACTTCAGTTTCCAATGCTAACGGATGCTCCTCTGGAGAGTCCTTAAGGTGGTAGCTCCACTACACTAGTATTTTAAGAAATGAACATGAATTCTTTAATTGCTTAATCTTTGCAAAAGCTCATTACAGGAAATATCTCAACATCAAAAACTTCCTTCTCTGATAGAACAAAAGCATTCTTTACCCTAATTTATTTCAGTTAAACCAACCTTTAAGACTTGAGCAGAGCATTTGTTTAATGTATAATGGCATTGACAAATAATGAATGATTAACTTTTATGGTCAATTTAACAATAACTACAAAATCTTCAACAAACTTGATTTGCATTGAGCTTTGATGAAGCATTATTCTGAGTTACAGATTTGTACTTCAGCTGAAGTAGGGGAAAAAAGTGTGTTATCCGAAAAATACAGTACTGAATTCCCCAGAGGAATTTGTCTTTATAGAGTAAAGTGATTAACTTTGAAGATAACCCAGTGACACAAATCACTAGTCAGACACCATGGAATCAGCCAAACTATTCACTAGAAATCCCATACAGGTGCATGAATATTAAAATCTAAGAGAGACCTAGTTAATAAAAATAATAAATAATGATTAATAAAAATACTTAATGGGAGGACTAGGGAATACAATAGTTCACGTTCCCAAGCAAAAATTAAAATAATCTGCATAAAAGAGGACTGAATTTTAGAAATATGAAGCAGCAAACTTCAACTCAAACCCACTCAACCAGATGCATAGCAATCGTGGGGCCTAGTTTACAAAGGAAATGTTTCACAAATCCTTTTGTTGACGGCCTTAACCAACTTCAACCACCTCATCATGGTGGAATTTACTGGGCACAAAGCACTGTACTAACTGCTTGGAAGGGTACAACAGAAGAAAGATTTACAATCACTGCCCTCCAGGAGGCAACAATCTAGTAGGGAGAACAAATGAAAAGCAGATACATGTCGGAGGAGCTGAGGAAGAACAGTATCTATCAATCATATTTACTGAACACTTACTGTGTGCAGAACAGTGAACTAAATGCTGGGAGAGCAATGATAATATTGATAATAATAACTGTGGTATTCGTTAAGCACTTCCTATGTGTCAAGCACTGTACTAAGCATTGAGTAGGTACAAGATTATCAACTTCCACATGAGGCTCACAGTCTAGGTAGGATGGAAAATAGACATTGAACCCCCCACTTTGCAGATACGGGAATTTAGGCACAGAGAAGTAACACAAGGTCACACAGCAGACAAGTGGTGGAACCAAGGAAGATTAGAACCCAGGCCCTCTGAGTTCCAGGCCCAGGCTTTTTCCACTAGGCCATGCTGCTTCTCAATATAATAGAGTTGATAACATGTTCCTTGCCCACAAGGAGCTAATACGTATCACAACAAACGTCTTAAAATCTTAAAGCTGAAGTTCTGCTTGTTCAAATTTGATGCTTTTGAGAATACAATGAATTGAGATCCAGAAGATCCAGAAGAAAAGTTAATCGCCTCTATTTGCTTCAAAAGAACAATGACTGCATTGACTGATTTTTTTGAAAGCCTGCATATTTGACTTTTGTGAAGTTCAGCACGGATGGTGTCATATTTCTAAACATCAAATAAGCTCACAAAAATCTACCCTACACTTCAGATGGGAAGCAAGCTTGATAAAAGTACATCTACACACACACACACACACACACACACACACACACACACAATACACACACTTAACTTTCAAAGATTACCTACCCCAGTTCTTAGTACAGTGCTTGACACATAGTAAGAGCTTAACAAATACCACAATTACTATTCTTATTGTCATTGGGAAGCAATAAGAAGCAGTGTGGCTCAGTGGAAACAGCATGGGCTTTGGAGTCAGAGGTCATGGGTTCAAATCCTGGCTCCGCCAATTGTCAGCTAAGTGACTTGCCCGAAGTCACACAACTTCTCTGTGCCTCAGTTACCTCATCTGTAAAATGGGGATGAAGACTGTGAGCCCCCGTGGGACAACCTGATCACCCTGTAACCTCCCCAGCGCTTAGAACAGTGCCTTGCACACAGTAAGTGCTTATTAAATGCCATTATCATCTTCATCACTGGGGCAGCTGCTCATTCTCTGAGGTGAAAGACGGTGACTTCTCCTGGAGATGAATTCCTGCCTTAATATAGCAGCACATAATTATATATTATAATCTCAAACAATGTGGAATAGTAATGGACTGGGTTAGGAGAAAACTGACCCTAGACTGGCCAACCACAGCACAGCAATCAAGAAAAGAGGATTTCTGTCTTCGCACAAGATTTGATAGCAATAGACAGGTTAGCAGTGACAGGTGTTGCAAGTGGCATAAATAGATCAATGCCACAAGGGGCTGTCTTTACAAACACATACTGGGGTACCTTGGTCCCCAACGGCCACAATGCATAAAATTCCTAATTGCTGGCATAGCTCAGGATACACGAGTCTTGTCCGGTGTTATGTACAGATGCTGCAGAAAAGTCTATCCCCTCCCTGCCCTTTTCTCCATGTGTCCCACCTTTGCCATATCACTTTCCAGTCAGTGACTTGAAACTACCCTTTCTTGGCTTCTGAACAGAGACGCCAAAGTAGCCAGACTCTGTTTTCCAGGAAAGAAAGGAGAAAAGGAGGTGTGAGCGGGATGGGGGTGGGTGCTGAGAACGTGGGAACTGTGTCACACTGAACTGGCAGGGAGCCCTTGCCTTTATGTCCCATCTCAGGGCTATTCGTCCCTTGGCCAAAGTGGAGAAACATCCCATTCAGTTGCTCCCTGTCACCCTTCCATCTGTAGGCATGAGACACACAAAACTCATTCTCCAGCCTATGTTTCTAAAAAAAAAAATAAATTGATATTTGTGAAGTGCTTCTTATGTGCCAGGCATTGTACAAAGTGCTAGGGAAGATACAAGCTAATCAGGCTGGACACAGTACATGTCCCGCATGAGACTCACAGTCTTAATCCACATGCGGCAGCATGGTGTAGTGGTTAGGGCCCAGGTCTGGGAGTCAGAAGGTCATGTGTTCTAATCCCAGCTTTGCCACTTACCTGCTATGTGACCTTGGGTAATTCGATTCCCTTCTCTGTGCCTCAGATACCTCATCTGTAAAATGGGGCTTGAGATTTTGAGCTCCACATGGGACAGGGACTGTGTTCAACCTGCTTTGCTTGTATCCACCCCAGTGCTTAGTACAGTCCCTGGCACATAATAAGCACTTAGAAAATACCATCATTATTATTTTATAAATGAAGCAATCTTATTTATTGAGCACTTTCTATATGCAGAGCACTGTACTAAGCAATTGGAGGCTACATTACAATAGACTTAGCTGACATGTTCCCTGCCCATAATGGTAACAAGTACAGAGAAGTTAAGTGATTTGCCCAAAGTCCCAAAGTGGACAAGTGGCAGAGTGGGATCGGAACTCAGGACCTCTGACTCCCAGGCCTGTGCCCTTTCCATTCATTCATTCAATCGTATTTATTGAGTACTTACTGTGTGCAGAGCACTGTACTAAATGCTTGGGAAGTACAAATCAGCAACATGTAGAGATGGTCCCTACCCAACAACGGGCTCACAGTGTAGAAGGAGAAGACAGCCAAGCTGTTCTCCCTTAGACTGTGAGCCCCATGTGGGACAGGGACTGTGTCTCACCTGATTACCTTACACCTACAACAGTGCTTGGTACAGTGTCTGGCACTTAAATAACACAATTATCATTACTTTTTCTAGAGGTCACAAGCACTGGGGAGGCAGCCCAGAAGGCAGGGTCAAAGATCCAGTCATGCTCCTGAGCCCACCAGGGAGCAGAGAGACCATCTTTGAGAAGCAGCATAGCTTCGTGGATAAAGCACGGGCCTGGGAGTCAGAAGAACCTGGGTTCTAAACCTGATTCTGTTACATGTCTGGCGTGAGACCTTGGGCAAGTCACTTCACTTCTCTGTGCCTCAGTTACCTCATCTAGAAAATGGGGATTAAGAGTGTGAGCCCCATGTGGGACAGGGACTATGTTCAACCTGATTAGTTTATATATACCCCAGTGTTTAGAACAGTGCTTGGCACATAGTAACCACTTAACAAGGGCCATAATTATTATTGTTGTTGTTATTATTATTAAGGGCTGCCAGCGAAAAGACAAGTGAGAGCCATTTCCTTGGAATAGCAACTGAAGGACTAGGCTGCTGCCAGACCATAGGGGCCATCAGGAACATCAGACATGGAAAATTCCCACAGATGAAAATCTGAGGAATGAAGGAGAAGAGTCACCAGGAGGAATCAGTCTGGACACTTGTGTTTGAGGAAAGTGGCCTTCTTTGGAACTGATTCCAGAAAGAGCATGGGCTTTGGAATCAGAGGTCACTGACTCAAATCCCGACTCCACCAATTGTCAGCTGTGTGACTTTGGGCAAGTCATTTAACTTCTCTGGGCCTCAGTTACCTCATCTGTAAAATGGGGATTAAGACTGTGAGCCCCCCGTGGGACAACCTGATCACCTTGTAACTTCCCCAGCGCTTAGGACAGTGCTGTGCATATAGTAAGCGCTTAATAAAATGTCATTATTATTAGGCATATTTGAATTTGAAATGTTTAGTTTGAAATTCAGTTGGGTGATAAAGATTTTTAGCCTGTTAGCTCATTGTGGGCATGGAATGAGTCTGTTATATTGCTATATTGTACTCTCTCAAGCACTTTGTTGAGTGCTTACTATGTGCAGAGCACTCTCTCAAGCCCTTAAGAGAGTGCTCTGCACATAGTAAGCACTCAACAAATACGACTGATTGACAAGTTTGTCGGGCTGCAGCTTCTGAGATGTTTTTAAGCCATCATCCCAAAAGGGAAGATGTGTTGTCTTTTTAATTTAGAATGTTCCTGAGGCTCTGAAGTTCTGAAAGGCCAAGATGACATAGATGTGAGGTCCTGGAATTTAAATGATAATTTCCTTGATGGAAGATGAGATGCCTCGTGAGGGCTGGGTGGATGGGGAAGTAGAGTCTGGATTATCTCCATCCAGAGTGCATAGCCCAGTTCCTGGGCCACCAGAGACCCCATTTGATAATTTGTAAGACCATTGCTTCACTAAAGCAGAAGCAGTGTGGCTTAGTGGAAAGATCATGGGCCCGGGAATCAGAATCAGGGCTCTAATCTTGGCTTTGCCCCTTGCTGCTTTGTGACCTAGTGTGAGTCACTTAATTTCTCTGTGCTTCAGTTGTCTCAATGTGTGGCCTAGTGAACAGATCCCAGGCCTGGGAGACAGAAGGGCCTGGGTTCTAATCACAGATCTACCACTGGTCTGGGGTATGATCTTGGGCAAGTCACTTAACATTCTGGGCCTCAGTTCCCTCATCTGCAAAATAGGGATTAAGACTGTGAGTCCCATCTGGGACATGTACTCTGTCCAACCTGATTAGCTTGTATCTGCTCCAGTGCTTAGCACAGTGACTGGCACAGAGAAAGTGCTTGCCAAATACCACAATTATCATTAAAATGGGGATAAAATAAATACCTGCTCTCCCTCCCTTTTAGACACTGTGTCCCAAGTGAGACAAGTATTGCTTCCGACCTGATTATCGTGTACTGGGCGCTTAGTACACTGATTGGTACATTGCAAGTGCTTAATAAATACCACACTATTATTCTTATTAATAATAATGATGGTATTTGTTAAGCACTTACTATGTGCCCAGCACTGTTCTAAGCTCTTATAAGATCAAGAGCCCACTCCTGTTCTGGTTCTGGAGGGCCTGAAATGGGTAGAGTGATTCCATAATGCAAAGTTCATCAAATGCCCACTTAACTACCCCCCTTCTATGAGGTCTCATTGTTTTCCTTAGTAGGGAGCTTCTTCTTCTCCAGTTTAAAACTGGTTGGAACATGGGCAGGTTAACAGGACCCAAAAGCTGGTGTCAGGAATTTCACCAGACGAATCCACAGCAGGAAATGAAACAATTGCCAGAAATGCAAAGTTCACTGAAAAGTGGCTAAACCTGCAATACAATTCTACCCCTTAGAGGAGGGTGATTACAGTGTGAAGAGGTCTATGAAAGGATTTGTGTCAAGGTCTTACAAGCAAGAACTTGCCGTACTAGGCATCTGTCTCTCCCTCTGATTTTATTCAAGTATGACTGCATTAATATGAAATACATGGTCAACTACCTGGTCCATTCTAGGTTCTGAAAGAGTGCTGCTTCAAATACATCATGTACGCATCAGCTGGCTGCTTAAGTTGATTAGCAGGGGGCAGTTAAATTACTATGCTAATCCATGTATTCGCAGCACCATTTCCTTGATATGGATATGTGTATATGCTTACTGGGAAGCCTTGATTAGTTCAAGCTTCAATGTGTCAAAGGCTCCAGATTCTTTCCAAAGAATAATTTTAGCTGTACTTATATTCCTAAAGTGTGAGAGCTGATTTGAAAAGGTACTTACCTCTACCATATGCTATTTTTCTTTAAACAATTTGCATTTCAAAGTGACTATGGCATTTATAGCTGAATGAATATCAGTATGTTGCCAGAACTGATCTCAAATGAGCAAAAAAGATGCAGGTTTCCTATTGAACAAAAATGTTTTCATCTACCAAAATGACATCAAAGGCCGAATTTCCCTTTCTAGCTGTACATAGGCTTATTACTTTTGAAATGGCCTTTTCTGATATTTTACATAGCCTGATATGATGCAGTTGTCAGGGACCTTTAGTAGAGTTTCATAAACAATTATTATTATTGGGCTCAGAATTGTTCATGACATTTTCAAAGTTTAGTTAATCATAGAAATTTTCTCTAAATTATGATCATAAAAGACGAAAAAAGTAATTGTTTCATTTATTGAAAAAATAAAACTGGAAAAAGGTGGCAATGGAGAGTATTAGAGGCCCAAACCATATAGGTTTGCACATGATGGAATGACATGAAATTGGTGGCATTTTGTTTTGAAAGAATTGCTTTAAAGGTCTATAAAAGGCACTTTAAATACCGCCTGCAACGCTAGGCCCACAAACCCCATGTATCATGTATCAACCAGGTTTTCTCTTTGCATAGCCAAACCGAAAAACTATCACTCCCAATAAGTCAGAACGTTTTTAAATATGCCATATATTGCTGTCCTAGTCTTTTCCAATAGCAGATAACATTACTTCCAGTTGAAAA
This sequence comes from Tachyglossus aculeatus, assembly GCF_015852505.1. Classification (NCBI taxonomy): domain Eukaryota; kingdom Metazoa; phylum Chordata; class Mammalia; order Monotremata; family Tachyglossidae; genus Tachyglossus; species Tachyglossus aculeatus. The sequence goes on from NC_052072.1 coordinate 56,503,191, forward strand.
CACTAATAAAACTGTTACCATTATTCTTTTGTTTGTTAATTTGCAGGGAAATATATGAGTCACAGTCTATATTTTTCATCTAGAAACTCTATTCTGCAGACTATAATGCTGTTTCTTATCCTTCCCCATTTACACTCTTCAAAAACATAGGAAATGATTCTGAAAACTCAAGCCTCCTAATACTGCTTCAGTGGGGAAAATGAAAGACTTGCTATATGGAACCATTACTGGCCAGCACATAATTTTAATGGATTTGTCATCTCAACTAAGCTTTCACCATCTGTTCTATCCTCTAATTACAAATGAAAAATGAATATAATTCATAACTCCACCATAAAAGAGTGGGGTTCATTTGTGTTATCTTCATTCACTAAAGCTCATTCATTGATGGTGATTTGCTTTTTTCTTAGCAAACAGAATTTCATCAGAAAGGGTGTTGTTTTTTTCCCTCAGGGCACACTCAAAACATTTTTTTTAATACAAAATCTGAGATCCAGGTATCAGTGCCTTTGCACAACAATCTGATGTCCAGTGTTTTTCCAGAAAGAGAAGTTCTTATACTGAAGGCTGGAAGAGGAAAAGTGGCCACCGTACACAATGGATGCCTATTACACCCTACCAGGTGTTTTCTAGCGGCACATTTAATGCACACAGAATGCACTCTAAAAATGGAAAATTACCCTCTCAAATACTAGTAGAGTGACATCTGAAGGGAACATGAAGGGAAGCAGGAATTCCCAATGGCTGGAACAAGTTAAAATGTCACAGAAATAAATACTATAGTATACCTTTTTATACACAGACTTACCCCACAATAGAAAAGGGTTATGATTCTTGAAAATATGGTTGTATTGTGAATGGCTGCATTATGGGGTATGTTTTCCCATACACTTAACTGTTATTAGTAGGTTATGTTCCAAAACTTTGGAAAAGTGATATAAAATTACTTTATGAGCTATATATTGTCATATTAAACACTGCCAAATTACTTTTTAAGCTTGTCAGAGTAATTCTAAATATAATTCCAAAGCACTAACTAAATTATTGATGCTATGATTATGAGTCTTTCCTGAACAGTGGAAGAGTTTGTTATCCTGTGATTGCGGTAGTGGATTTTCAATTTTAGTGAAGAATTTGTCCACAATAGACTGAAATGTAGCCTTCTTTCCTCTTTCTAAGCAAACTCCTTCTAAACACCTCTGCCCACCTTTGAAATCTTCTCTCCATCATGGTCATCTTCAATTACATTTATAAATTAATCTGCTTTATTAAGAATGGCTGCAAGACTTTCTAATCCCAAAATTTTAGCTGGTGATGGTGCAACCATAAATACTTCTTCATCTTGCAGTGATGCATTGGATGGTTGAAGGTCAATGAGGTACTAAGCCAACAGCCCCCCTGAATGAGATTTAACTGTGGTCAGGAAACATGTCTACCAACTCTGTACTATCCCAAACATGTAGTACAGTGCTCTGCACACAGTGAGCACTCAATAAATATGACTGATTGATTAATTTACCACAAGTGTAGATGTGGCCGAAAAGGTGGTTGTGAGGTCAGTAATCTAGTCTACATTAACCTCACAATATGCTGTGATGTATTCCTCAAAAATGTGGATGTACTTGAAAGCAGCATGGCCTAGTAGAAAAAGCATAAGGCCTGGGAATCAGAAGCACCTGGGTTCTAATTTCAGCTCTGCCACTTGTCTGCTGTGTGATGTTGGGCAAGTCACTACATTTCCCTGTGACTCAGTTCCCTCATCTGTAAAATGGGGATTAAGACAGTGCGCCCCATGTGGGACAGGGACTGTGTCCAACCTGATTTGCTTGTATTTACCCCAGTGCTTAGAACAGTGCCTGGCACATAGTAAAGTGTTTAACAAATACCACTATTATTATTATCATTATTTGGTAACTGTTTACTAAGTGCCAGGCATTGTATTAAGTGCTGGATGTAGTATATCAGTGGCTACATTATGGAGTACATTTCCCCTTGGACAGAGATGCCATTCGTTAGGTTCCATTCCAACACTTGATGACCAAGTCTTACTGTCTGCTCCAGTTTTTCTGTGCCACAATGACAGGATAACCAATTTGAAGATTGACTGGCAGCAAGAGAGTGCCCACAGCATGCCTTGGAAGACTAAAGACAAGTTGGTTAGACTCATAATGAACTTTGGTAGAACCACCACCATTACTGGATAGAGTCCCTGCATGTAAGGGGTCTCAGGAAGACCACCTTATCACAAGCAAGCCTCACTATTTTTATACCTACCAAAGGGAGAGGGTGTGAAGTGCAGAAACAGGCCGTGTCCTTACCCGCATGGGGCTGATGAGAGTGTGTGCAGGGAAAGGGGAATGGCTGGAGAGTTGGGGGGATAAGCAGGAGTAGGAGGAGTGATTGGACCAGGGAGGAGTTGTCTTGTGGGGGAAGGAAGGTGTACATGAAGAGCAACAGAGGCCTGTGGAGCTTCTCTACTTCAACACTGGGTGGGCGGCAGTTGTGACAACCTAGTATGGTGTTGGGGGCTAGTAGTGAACAGAAGAAGCTAATGTTGGTGAACAGTGGGATTAAAGTCTGGTGTACTTGTGTATTTGGCTGGTGGTGGTGTCACTTGATTTAGTGGTCAGTAGTTTTTAACAGAGAGAGTGTGGTAACACGGATGAGCAAATATTACATTCTAAATCCTTCTCTGCTACACCCCGCCTCTCACTTATTCCCTCTCCCTGTTTCTGGGGGCTTTTCTGCTCGCTGAACCTGACCCCATCTTTTCCTGTCTCCCTACCCACCTGCTCTAGTATTTTTATGCTCTTTTGCCCCACACCTCCTCACCCCAAAGTGCGCATGGGAAAGGGGAGGGGAGTGAAGGAACAGCACAACAGCCCTGGCAGCCATGCCCACAGAAACAGCTGTTGCACCCACTCTGCCCCCATCTCCACTCCCACAGCTGAGGCTGGGAAGGAGAGGAGGTGCTGCAATTGGGACCGAGGGGGCACCACACCAGACCCAACAGCAGTGGGAGGGGCCCAGTGCTAAACCTGGCCCAGGGCTGGGAGAAGTATATCTGATCTGGATTTGGCTTTTGGCTGCAGTGGCAGTGGCTCAAGAGGCCAGAGGCTGAGTGAGGGGCAAGGCTCTCACATGAAGCAGCGAGGCCTAGTAGACAGAGCATGGGCAGAGGACCTGGGTTCTAATCCCGGCTCTGCCAGGTGTCACTTCATTTCTCTATGCCTCACTTACCTCATCTGTAAAATGAGGACACCTGGACCATTCCCTGGACATCCGGCCCTGAGCTAGGCTGGACTGTAGACCGGAAGCTCCTGGTGGGCAGGAATCACGTCTACCTTCTCTGCTTCATTGGACGCTCCCAGGCACTTTATATAGTGGTCTGAACCCATTCATTCATTCATTCATTCATTCATTCATTCATTCACTCAGTCATATCTGTTGAGTGCTGACTGTGTGCAGGGCACTGGACTAAGCGCCTGGGAAGGGACAATAGAACAAAGGAGTAGCAGCGGTGGCCTAGTGGTTAGATCATGGGCCTCAGAGTCAGAAGGACCTGGGTTCTAATCCCAGCTCTGCGACTTATCTGCTGTGACCTTGGGCAAGCCACTTCTCTGTGCCTCAGTTCCCTTATCTAAAAAATGAGGACTAAAACTCTAAGCCCTATAACGGACAGGGACTGTGTCCAACCCACTTATCTTGTATCTACCCCAGTGCTTAGAACAGTGCCTGGCATACAGTAAATGGTTAACAAATACCATTATTGTTATTATTATTAATAATAATAACAGTAAAACAGAAGCAGTGTGGCTTAGTAGACAGAGCATGGGCCTGGGAGTCAGAGGGAACCAGTCAGTCAAAATGACGTGGGTTCTAATTCCAGCTCTGCCACATGTCTGCTGTGTGATCTTGGGCAAGTCACTTTACTTCTCTAGGTCTCAGTTACCTCATCTGTAAAATGGGGATAAGAGTGTGATAGTGGGATAGGGACTATGTCCAACCTGATTAAATTGTATCTACCCCAGTGCTAGAAGAGTGCTTGGCACATAGTAAGTGCATAACAAGTACTACATTATTATTATTATTAGTAGTAGTATTGGGATTAAGACTGTAAGACCCAGGTAGGACACGGACCGTGTCCAACCTGATTAGCTTGTATTTACCGCAGAGCTTAGAAAAGTGTTTGACAAATAGTACGTCCTTAACAAATACATTATTATTATTATTATTATTATTATTATGAAGCTTAGACCAAACTGAACAGTTAACAGGGCAGTTGTAGTATCCAATCTTCCCTGATAAGTGTCTGGTTCTGCCTCAGAAATTTCATGCGATTTTTTTTGAGCAGTTTCATCACTAACCAATGTTCATAACAGTGCCCAGCACTTAGAACAGTGCTTTGCACATAGTAAGTGCTTAATAAATGCCATTATTATTATTATTATTATTATTATTATTATTATTATAAGAGAGAATCACCAACGGGCCTTTGGGATAGTGTGAATACACTGACACTGAAGCTATGTCTTTTGCTTTGGTAGCGTGTGCTCACAACCCAAATGAGCAGAAGAAACAGGTTTTTACAGACTCAATGGAATACACACCCATGGATGCTACTTCGCTCTGATCTGCAGGGAAAACAGAGTAACTGACAGACCAACTTGGTGTATGGCGATATGAAAGACTCTCTTAGAAAGATCATATTTCAGGAAGATTATAATTCCAAGAGACAAAATTTTAAATGGTGCTAGACCCTGCAGGTTGAAAATGATGACTTTTCATTTGAGCAGGGTGGAAGGGGTTGTCAGAACAGCATAAATCTTTACATCCCCACCCACCCACACTGATAAAATGTCAACAGTAATGTGACCTTTAAACACCCCCTCCTCTTCCTCTCCCTCTCCCCACACCCTCACACATATTGGTGTTGCATGCTAATCTGAAATTTGGGAATGTGGAAATTACTAAATGATAAAAACTGATTTGAACCCAATAAGACTGTTCAAGAAAAGCATTCCAGGAGCATAAAACATGCTGGAATGGCAGCGAAAACATGTTCTGATTGGTGTTGGCGCGGGACCAATATGAATGAATCCGGGAACATAATCAAAGGTAGCTCAACCCATGTCGTGTCTACTGGGACTTCACAGCTACAGTGGGGGGCTGCTTCAACCACAAAATCTGCCGTGGGAGCAGCCCCCAATGGCATTTTGTGGCAAACATGAAGTCTTTTGGAACTGTTACGCTATTTAACTGTGACGCTATTTAAGGAGGGAGCATGATGACGAAGGTTCAGGTATTTTCGGTTTGATGGCATCTCACTAGTGAGTCCAAACTCTCCGTCATTCACGATGTGGGGTACCTTTGAGGGCATGAGGCTTTGAGTTAGGTGGCACCCAAAACATTATCTCAGAAATATGTGAGAGCACGCTTTTAGAGATGTTCCCTCCTGGAAGGAAGATAAAAATCAGTGTTCTGACCATCTGTCATCTTTAATTACGTTTTTCTTTTCAATTTCCATCAGTAGAGATTCAGGCAGCACTAGTATAGAAAATTTTACTAAGCAATCTAGAGGACTTTTGAAAGAAGCAAAAAATATGATCTCTGCCTGGGAGCACATCCAATCCAAGGCTGAAGATAGCATAAAGTGAATCTGTCAGTCCAGTGGCAGAAATATTTTTAAAAAGTGGTGCCACTAAAGCACTCAAGTTGTACACTTCCTGCAGGCACTTGGGTGACAGTTCTAGTGCTCGGCCAACATCCACCTGTGCTGGATTTTTAATTGCCCTGGCGAATGCAATCCTTTTGTTGTAGAGCCTGAGAACTAGCCATCACTGTCCTCTCTAGGAAGAGCTGCTTCCCAGCTGTGGATGAAGTAACTTACAATTGAAAGTATTTATCTTAAAATGGTCTTAAAACTGTAATTTTTAAATCAGCTGGGTGCCTTCAAGTTGCGGCACATTGCAGATCTTACCGGGGCGGCGCTTCGATCTAATAACTAAACCGGAACCTCTCATCCACGCTTCAGAAAAATAAATTATATAAGCAAAGTTCAAACAGGGGAAAATTAATGGGCAACCGAAGGAGAAATGGGGCAAAAAGTAACTTGATCATATTCAAAATAGCAACACACCTTTCCTCAAACAGTGAAGGAAACAATCGTTGACATGCATAAACTCACTCAGGGTATCAAGCAGGCTCCAGAGTTATTAAAATGTTTTCTAGACCATTTGAAAGTAAACAAAGAAAAACTTTGTTTCTGAGACAACAATGGATATAGTTTTGATGTTGCATTTTTTTTTTATAGATGTATACAGATATTACCACTGGAACAGCAGCTTAGTGAATGCATGTCTGCAGTGTGAGCAGTTTTGATAAACAGCCTCTGCGGGCCACACAACGGGGATAATGTATCCTTAAGTACTGCCAATGAGCTGCCATTCTGCACAGCCAATTACTTCTGTGCGTCCGTCACTCAAAGGAAAAATGACTGAGCCCATTAGATCAAACCTTTGTCACTGTTCCTAATGCACTCTTAGGCCTCATTAATCTGAGGAAGCAGCAACACAGCCGCCGGTGCCTCATTGCCTCCCCCACAACAGGACCACGTGAAGCCTCTCATCTCTCCCCCAAGTGCACAACGTTAATCAAGCTCTCCTTATTACCCCAGTCCCTGTCACGGCGGAGAGCGCTCTCTCTCTTAAATGCTCTCATTATGGCCCATCTTTAGAGCTGGCTGAGTGGAGAGAGAGAGAGAGAGAGAGAGAGAGAGAGAGAGAGAGAGAGAGAGAGAGAGAGAGAGAGAGAGAGAGAAAGAGAAAGAGAAAGAGAGAGAGAAAGGAGAGGAAAAAGCAAGTCCGATCACATTAATATTCATGACAATAATTAGTATTCTAGGTCACTGAATATTCATGCTATTAGTTTGGTTTTTTATGGGTTTGCTGGATGTCCTGATTGCTGGAGTGTGGAGGAAAACAGCATGGCTGGGACTTTAGATGTCAACGGCAGTTCAATACTCAAAACACATTTGAGAATTTTTTTTCCCCCTTTTGGTAAATCAGCTTCAACCCTCCTGATGGCTTTCATATTTTTAAACCACTGGGAAACCAGAGGGGGCAGAAAAAAAGACCGACAGCTTTTCACAAAGGATTGAGCCTCAAGCGGTTAGAACAAGAACACATACAACGGCCAAAGCTCAACAGGACTGTATCATTGGGACAGGATAAATCTGTGATCTGAGAGCAGGACATCATAACTAAGTGCTAAGGAGAACACAGGAATCAAAGTCACAGTTAGAGAGAGATCACTGCAGTCTGATGAGTAATGATATCATGCGGTCTGAAAGCTACATTTGGGTCTATGAAAGTTTAGGTCGCTATTTCTAATATATGCCTTGCTAATTGTCATTTTGTCTATGGAGAGCACGTGAAGCAAATTCTTAATCATTTACTTTGGCTTCCAATGCACACCGACCCTGCTAATAAATGCAAAAGAATGGCATGAGGATTTTTCATCTCCACTCTAAACCCTTGCTTTTCTCCCCCTTCTGCCTGCAGTGAATGCTCATGTTCATTCTCCTAATAGTGCTGGGGACAAATTGTCGTGAATGAACTGCAGTCTGACCTTGAAGGATCACCCTCTAGTGGGATGACAGGGTAATCTCTAAGGTAATTAATACTTGGCTTTTGTATATATGAGTGTAGTCTGACAAAACTGGCTCTAAAATAAAATTGATTTTAGGGTAGGTTTGTGTTGGACTACCAGAAGGGAGAGCAGCCACTGCAATCCTTTACCCCTGAGTCCTCTCCAGATACTAGATTTCCAAAAAGAGAATCTGGTGATTAAGAATGAAATTGATGCAAGTCAAACACACCACTGTGGGTTCAAATTCTGGCAGAAACTATTACACAGTGGTGCTGAAGCCCAGAAACATATTAGTTTATACCAAAATCAGTAATGGCGATTTTACTTGCCCACATTTTATCTGGAACACAGAATCTCCCGGAATACATTCCATCAATTAGATGCTGCTACTGAAGTCATTTTATTGGAGAAGATTTCTTTGGAGCTACAATTTGGTCAAATTTTGATAATTTCCTATCTCTTGCCTTCCTAATTAGAACATTAAACTTAAGATGTGTCTTAAAAGATGTGCTTACAACTAAGTGATTTATTTCCATTTTATTTTATAACTGTTACTTGCTCACTTATCTTCTGGGTTGAAAAGAATACAATGATCTAACAGCTTTACTCAGTGTATTTAAAATGAGCAAGATATAAAGTTTGGCAATAGTAGACAAAGGATCTTCTCGAGTTACTGAACCATGTGATAACTTTTACCCCTTGGTTTTGTTTTCTAATGAATGCTGCAAAACTACCTTAAAGATAATTACTAACCAATTTACTACTGGCTATTGTAATGCAATACATGGAAGCTTTCCGAGTTAAAAGATGACAGGATTCTAAAGTTCCTTCATTTCTGTTTTACAAGGTTGTGCCTTCATATTTTAAAAGGTAAAATGGTTTCTATTGGAATTAAGAACTGAAATTTAAAAGTACACAAAAATCTGGGAAAAATTGGTTTGTTAACTATTGGAGATTGCCTTTGCAATTAAATAAGTTACTTTAAAGTGGAAATGCATTGAAAATGTATGAAACAGAACTATCATTTAAAGACTATTAAAACAGACTATCAGTATTTATTACTAGCAGGCGTAAAATACCCTAAAGAAAATGAATAATAGTTTTAAACCAGCAACACCACTGAAAGCTTTATAGCACTAATTTGGTGACCTTGTTATATACTCTAATGGTAAAACCATTTTTTTATGCTAAGTCGTCCAATCCATCCATACTTCATTCAATCGTATTTACTGAGCACTTACTGTGTGCAGAGCATGGGAAATATTTTCAATAGATCAATTTCTTGATCTGGATCTCTGTTAATAGAGACACATACATTTTTGCTGGCAATGACAGTGAATTTCTGTGGGTGGCTAGGTGTGGTAGATAGATATGAGTGCAATTTTCTTCCTGAGTCTACCTATGGAACCAAAAACATTGTTGATGTGGAGAGGCGACTAAATTTAGAAAATGAATGAGGCCAATGTTGAAGCCCTCGGATGAATTATTGTCCAATAACGACCTCATAGAATTTTAGGCAGTCCTAAAATTTTAATGGAGAAGATTTCTTTAGGCACTATTGCAAGATGCCAAAACATATGAACAAGTTTTGTTTTCTTCCCCACCACATAAAACTTTGGGAGAAACAGCATGGCCTAATGGATACAGCATGAGCCTTGGAGTCGGAAAGACCTAGGTTCTAATCCCGGCTCTGTCACTTGTCTGCTGTATGACCTTGGGCAAATCACTTCACTTCTCTGTGCTTCAGCTACCTCATCTGGAAAATGGGGATTAAAACTGTGAGCTCCATGTGGGATGTGGACTGTGTCCAACCTGATTATCATGTATCTACCTTTAAACAGTGCCTGGCACATAGTAAGTTCTTAGCAAATACCTTAAGAACAAACAAACAAACAAAAATCCAGAACAAGCTTCTAGTTCTGTAGCCTCCTACAAAAACTAAATTTCATATCACAATTCCCAATTTAATACTGCAAATCTATGCTTTTAATTACATCAGTAAAAAACTATAGTTTGGTGATATTAATCACTGTATAATCCTGGAACAGATATCAATTTATAATATGTAAATCTACGAAAGCTAAACATCCTCATCGTCCCAATCTATCCACATTTTCAAAGAACACAATCCAGTTGCATCGCGGATTATGCCCACATACAATTATTTTTAGATTTTGAGGCATCAGATTTTGTTGTGTCATCTGAAATTTGAGGTCATTTTGGTTTGGGAGCAATATAGTATTTGGTAGATGCTATTTTTGAAAAAAAATCAAGTAGAAGAATTCAGATCTGATTTTGAGATTAAAAATTAAAAAGTAATTCAATTGAAATGAATTTATGAAAATCGAGAGCATTTGTTTTCACAAAAAAGTCCAAGTCACTAAAAAGGCGCAATTTTGGTTCTACATATATTCAGCATCCCAGACTTAATTGGGTCATATATTTTTAGGAGAACAATGACTTCACATTAAAGAGCTGCAATTACCAAGTTATTATTTAGATGACAAAGAACTATATCACCTTTAAATTTTTTTATACTATTCAAGATAAAGTACCTGTCCTCCAGATACCCAACATATATTTAAAATGATCAAGGTGGAATCCTATTCTTAGAAATGACACTGAGAATTTTTCACTTTAAAAAACTGTTTTCTTTGGATCTCACACAATGTATGCACGTATTGAAGTGTTCATTCTTTGGAGATGCACTATTTCTTCTGGGTACTAATACATTTCTTCACTAGAGAGTTAGAGCACCATAGTCAATAGAAAATTTGCACACCCTTAGAGTGCCTGGGTATTCTTTTCTTTCCTTCCAGACAGCCTTAACAGGTCTTCACATAGGAAAGAGACTATGCATCTGATATCACTTTCCCAATGAAACCCACTGTAATCACAAAGGATCTTCATGTTTTCTAATTTGCCTCTTTCTAGAGTCTCCCATTTGTTCTTCATTGCTATTCAATGGAAAACCCTCAAAAATCAATAGATTGTTCCAATTTCTCTGTTTCCATAATATTTAGCTCAGTTTTATTGGTCTTTTGAATGTATTTCTCTGAACAATTTAAAAAAAATGGTATTTATCAAGTGCTTACTATGTGTCAAGCACTTTTCTAAGAACTGGGGAAGATATACGTCTACCTGGTTGGACACAGTTCCTATCCCACATGGGGAACACAGTGTCTCTAGTCTTCTTTCTTTATAGGATACCCCCATTTTCGTCAGAAAGAAGTGAAAACTTTCAGTGTAACCATTTTGGTACTAGGAGGGTTAAGAGATGCCCCATTGACCATTCTGTGATTAACATTCAAGTTTTCACTAGAGCTGAATCCAGAGAGTGCAATGGCAGAATCACAGCAAAAAGGACCAAATAGTTAAAGGCCTGCAAAAGATTTCGATGTACTTATTAATTATCAGAGAGATGCACATTTATACAATATACCTAAACTCTGACCGCCTGACCAAGAACGTGCCAAAAACTCTGCTCTTGAGATTTTCAACCACATACTTATCAAATTCTACTTTTATATTCACATCCCCTTTCTTTCTTTGGCTTTTTAAACAATGTTGAAAGAGAGAAAAATCCAGTTAATTTCCCCATCCTGAATAAATTGGATTTATGGTTTACTAAGCATCTTTATCCCAGTAGGTAGAAGGAAGAAAAGTAGCTTATTTGTTGAGATGTTGAGTCTTTCGGGTCAGTAGGACACCTCAATTCACTGGAAGAAGCAATTTACCAGGTGTACCCTATTGGCCTGCAAGAGCTAATGCACTTCCAGAAAGCAATTTAGACTTTCCTTACCAACAGGATCAAGCTCAGTGCTTATACTTTACATAGTAATGAAAATGCTGATGGCTTGTGGTACTTAACTCAGCAAGATTGAGCAATGACATGAAGAGCCTGCACCTATGAACATAAATGTACACAATGTCTCCTTGTGAGCAATGAGCAAAAGGTATTTCTCTTCTCACTTGCTTAAAGTTTCTTTGGTTCTGGAGCCTGAGGTGTACTGTACTTCCCTGGAAGAAATAAAACATCAGGCCCATCTCTCAATTCTCTCATGTACTTAACTGAGTGGTACTGTCAACACACTAGGAGCTGTGATCAGTTCATGGAAAGATTCTGAGCTACCACCTTTTCTCAAGATACTCCAGTGCTTAGAACAGTGCTTTGCACATAGTAAGTGCTTAACAAATGCCATCATCATCATCATCATCATCATCATCAAGGTACTCCTAATGCATAGTATCACAGTTCTATCCCTCTCTCCATCAACCACTTCGTTTTTCATCCCTTTTCTATGATGAGCTTTTTTATGGTATTTGATAAGTGCTTACTACATAATAATAATGATAATAATAATAATAATAATAATGGCATTTATTAAGTGCATAATGGCATTTATTAAGCGCTTACTATGTGCAAAGCACTGTTCTAAGTGCTGGGGAGGTTACAAGGTGATCAAGTTGTCCCATGGGGGGCTCACAGTCTTAATCCCCATTTTACAGATGAGGTAACCGAGGCAAAGAGAAGTTAAGCGATTTACCCAAAGTCACACAGCTGGCAATTGGCAGGGCCGGGATTTGAACCCCTGACCTCTGACTCCAAAGCCCGTGCTCTTTCCACTGAGCCATGCTGCTTCACTAAGAGCTGGGGTAGATATAAGATAATTAGGTTGGACACAGTCCCTGTCTCATATCGAGGTTCAGAGTATTAATTCCCATTTTGCAGCTGAGGAGATTGAGGCACAGAGAAGTTAATGATAATGATAATTATGGCATTTGTTAAGTGCTTACTATGTGCTGAGCACTGTTCTAAGCGCTGGGGTAGATACATGATAATCAGGTTGTCCCACGTGACACTCACAGTTTAATCCCCATTTTACATCTCAGGTAACTGACACACAGAGAAGTTAAGTGGCTCGCCCAAGGTCACACAGCAGACAAATGGCAGAGCCGGAATTAGAACCCACGCCCTCTGACTCCCAAACCCGTGCTCTTTCCACTGAGCCATGCTGCTTCTCAGAGAAGCAGAGAAGTTAAGTGACTTGCCCAAGGTCCATAGCAGACAAGTGGCCAAGTCAGAATTAGATGCCAAGTCCTCTGACTATCAGGCCTATACTCTTTCCACTAGACTATACTGGTTCTCAGGAATGTCAATTTTTTCTTTGCATCTCTAAACTACATGGAATCCTGAGTACCATAAGCATGGCTGTACCCAGGTAAATTGCATCTGTAGCAGTTTATTCCTTATTCCCACCTTTTCCCCACCTTCCTTGTTTACATACAGTTATGCTATTTGTTAAGTACTTACTATATGTCAAACACTGTACTGAGCACTGGGGATGATACAGGATAATCAGGGACCACATTGGGCTCAAAGTCTAAGAAGCAGGAGAACAGGTACTGTGAATCCCCATTTTACAGATGAGGGAACTGAAGCACACAGAAGTGAAATGACTTGCCTAAGGTCATACAGCAGTAAGAGGCAGACCTTGGGACATTTGCTACTCACCCCACCCCCAACCCCACAGCACTTATGTACATATTTTTAAATTATATATTATTTATTAATATTAATATCTGACTCTATCTCTGTACTGTAAGATCATTATGGACCAGGAACATGACTGCTGATTTTGTTGTGCTCTCCCAAGCACTTAGTACAGTGCTCTGCACATTGTAAGCACTCAATAAATATGACTGATTGATTGACAGAGGTGGGATTAGAATCCAGGTCCTCTGACTCCCAAGCCAGGGCTCTTTCCACTAGGTTATGCTGTTTCCCCATACATTTGGTGAAGCAGCTTTATCTAGTCATAGTGTATATACATAGAGAGAAATATATATGTATATATATATCTACACATACATACATACACTATTCAGTGTATAAATACAAATACAATGTGTGCTTTCACTATGCTTTTTGAATAGAATGCTACTGTGGAATAAAGAAATATTCTTCTGACAGTACGTATTATCTGTAGTGAACACAATGTCCTGTCAGTAGGAAAGGCTGGATGCAGTCCAGGTCAAGGTGTAAGCACTAAAACATATATTTTTCTTAACAAAAATTTCTTCAAGAATGGAACTCCTGTTTTAGAAGAGACCTAACTGTACATCTCCCATCAAAACGTATGCTCCTTGAGGGCAGGGACTGTGTTTACTTACTCTACTATACTCTCTGAAGACTGCTTGCACAAAGTAAGTGTTTAGAGAAGTAGCATGGCTCCGTGGAAAGAGCGCGGGCTTTGGAATCAGAGGTCACGGACTCAAATCCCGGCTCCGCCAATTGTCAGCTGTGTGACTTTCGGCAAGGCACTTAACTTCTCTGGGCCTCAGTTACCTCATCTGTAAAATGGGGATGAAGACTGTGAGCCCCCCGTGGGACAACCTGATCACCTTGTAACATCCCCAGCGCTTAGAACAATGCTTTGCACATAGTAAGCGCTTAATAAATGCCATTTTAAAAAAACCGAACACCATTGATTGACTGATCTAAAATTTCATTTCTCAGTTGAGAACCTACAGAGGTGGAGGAAGAGAAGGAGTGAAGGGGTGCAAAAATGTTAAGGTGAATGTGAAGGCCTCTCCCTTGGGTGCTCACTTTTGTCTCTCGTGCATAAGCTTGTTTCCAGTTCAGATCGCCCTGCCTCTCACATTTTTGTTTCATTACTGTTGTCAAATAGTTTTGGAAATAAAATACCCTGAGAAAGAGCACAAGGGAAATGCTTATATTTAACCTACACTGCATCAGAATATGTGTAATCGGATAATATGTTTGATAAATTTTAAAGTGAATTTTTCAAAGGATTTAAAAAAAACAACAAACATTTGGTTTTAGAGTTATGGTATTGTCTTTTTGGTTGTTGAAAACCAAAGAGTTCAATGGGACTTCTGGGTTGAGGAGATGGAATTGACTACAATGCAGCATGGCCTAGTGGATAAAGCATGGGCCTGGAACTAAGAAGGTCATGGGTTCTAATCCCGGCTCCACCACATGTCTGCTATGTGACCTTGGGCAAGTCACTTCACTTCTCTGTGCTTCAGTTACCTCATTTCTAAAATGGGGATTGAGACTGTGAACCCCATGTGGGACAGGGACTGTTTCCATCCCTACTTGCTTGTACCCCCACAGAGCTTAGTACAGTGCCTGGTACTTAGTAAGTACTTAACAAATACCATTATTAATATTAATAATAATAATAACCAAATATAATTCCAAAGATCACTCTAGTAAATTGATGGGGCTCAAAGCTAAGGTTATTTGACAACATGAAATGCAGCTTAGAGAAGCTCAAAAGTTGTGCTTTATTACATGACTTCTCATTTACACAATTTATCTCTGCCTCTATGACTTAGATACCCAGCTTTTCAGGAACCATGGACCTTCCTCCATTTCTCTCCATGCGAACCAGACTCCTGCCCATTACTTAACGGAGGAGAAATGAAATTGCTCATCATGATTTTGGCAATGTATACCTCTCCTGTTGTACTTCACACAATAAGGAAATACTGACTTCCCATCAGAAGGCCAAAAATGAACAGAAGTAGGCAGTAAGGAAAATGGCCAGATGCCAGCTTAGATAAATTACATCGAGGGAAAGTCACCCGGGGCCACCCCCATATGCTAACACTATGGGCCTCACATTTTAACTGAGGTCATGATATTCTGAATGACCTTGTGGTAATCTCTTTCTGGTACACTTGGTACAAAGCATGTCCACATCAAGAGACTTAAATGGCTCTGGACAATATTTTCCTTCCAGGTGAATTACAACTATGATCTGTCTTGATGAATCTCTTTCACCTGCATGAAGAGGATGAGAGCAAAATAATCTACAGACTAAATTGTCTAAGACTAATTTTCTTTTTTTGGGGGATGGATAAAGTGCTACAAAAATACAAATTTGTTTTCTAACAAATTCAATCAATCATATTTGATGAGCGCTTACTGTGTGCAGAGCACTGTACTAAGTGCTTGGGAGAATACAATACAATAACAGAAGATCCGTTCCCCACCAAAATGAGCGTCCTGTTTACATTTATTGTTCCCCAGTAAGTGAGACAAATATTTTGGTATATAAGAAAAGGGTATGGATTTAATTAGTCTTTAAATATGTAGAGTAATTATATAAGTGATGTTGTTTATCATTACCTAAATGATGTTGTTGAACAACATTATAAAAGTGATGTTAAACATTATTCTCTGACTCCACTGGGGCTACTGAGATACTTAGGTGACATGTAATTTCATACTAGTAAATGTGTGGGATGCTGGAGTGAGGTACTGATGGAAAATGTGGCGGACTGGTATTTCTTGAGCATCTACTGTATACAGAGGACTTTACTACATGTGGAAGAGTGCAACAGAAACAAAACACATGTTTCTTGATCTCAAGGAGATTATAATCCATTTGTTGGGAGTAACTAAATGCAAAACTGTTTAAGGGTAAGGGAATGGATTAGATTGCCTTTTACAGCCCCCAAAATTCCAAGTGGCTATTACATATTTCCTTAGTGACTCACACCCTCTTGAAATATAATGAGAAAAACATACATGATTAAATTGTGAACTGGTCAAAATTTCATATTTTTCAAAAATGGCAAGAGTATGCTAACTCTTCTGGTAAAATGTTATTATTCTTTGTTATTCTTGATCTATTTCTCCCTTTTCAAATTAATATCTTTATCATTGGAAACTATCTTGAGAGGCATTCATTAACTAATAGTTGTGGTATCCTAAGGCTGTTACTGCTATAAGAGTGTGCTAAATTCCCAAGTAATAGTGACTTAGTGGTTGATAAATTGAAAATTACTCAGCTAAAAGCTCCTTCTGACAATATAATAAGAATTTCTTCTTAGCAAAATTCTCTTTCTTCATCATTATCATGAATCTTGTAAATCTTTTTTCCATAACATTTCATGGTTTGGCTTTTTTCTTTTTTATCCCCCAAACCCTACTCTCTTGGTTCAAGCTCTTGTCATCTTCTTACTAGACTACCTCAATGGCCTCATCACTGGTCATGTGAACTCAAACTCTCCCATCTTCAATTAGGTTCAACACTCTAATTCATCACTGAACACACAACTCCCTCTTCTTCAAAAACCTTCAATGGCTACCCAACTCCCTCTGCATCAAGTAAAAACCCCCGGCCGTTAGCTACAAGACTGTGCTCCAACTATCTCCTTCTTACACACACCCAGTATTTCTACCATGCTTGGGTGTTGCAAAACCCCAAATCAAGGAACTCTTACATTGTAGTTCTCATTGTGTCTTAAGCTGTGAGCTTAGGCACAATTGCTTCTTCTGACACCATACTGCACTGTATCCAAACAGACTTCCACAATCGGAAGTAGGTTCCCTAATAGCATTCTAACCAAAATGCATAATGAAAACATGAATTGTATCAGAACTGAGTCTATCAGCTCTTTTCACCTGCTATGTGCCTGTATGCATTCTTCACCCCTCCCCAGCAAACCTTCTTACTATAGAGGAGAAAGACACCCAAAATCAGATACAGGTAGGAGGAAGCAATAAAGTATAAAAATATGTACATTAAGTGTTTAGGGGAGGGAAGGGTACATGCTTAGGTGATGAGGAAGTGCTAAAGTGTTAGTTTAGGGAGAAACAGGGTGGGGAGGTAAGAGACTAATCAGAGGGCCACTTGGAGATGTGATTTTACAAGGGCTTCGATGATGGGGAGAGGAATGATCTGCTGGACATGAAGGAGGGAAGGGGTTTCAGGCAGAAGGGAGGCGTGAGCAAGAGATCATTGGCAGGGAAGATGAGAATGAGGCACAGTGAGTACGTAAGTTGGCTAGAGGAATGAAGTGTGCCAGCAGGGGACAGAGGGAGAGGGAGGGAGGGAAGAGAAATAGGTGAGTAGAGAGCTGATTGCCTTAAAGCCAATGGTCAGGAGTTCCCGTTTGATAAAAAGGATGGATTAAAATTGGAGGTTTTTCAGGAGTGGAAGATCAATCAAAGGTATTTATTGGGCACATAATGTATGCAGAGCACTATACTAAGTACTTGAGGAATACAGTACAACAGAATTGGTAGAAACGTTCTCTGCCCACATGAGCTTATGCTCCAGAGGCGAAGACAAGCATTAATACACATGAATAAACTACAGATATATATATATATATAAGGGCTTTGGGGCTGAGGGTGGAGTGACTATCAGATGCTTAAGATGTATGCAGAAGAATGTTTTAGATCCAGGCAGCAAAGAGAAGACTAGACTAGAGAGGACACAGACTGAAGGCAGGGAGACCAGCGAGGGAGTTGATAATAATAATACTGTTGGTATTTGTTAAGTGCTTACTATGTGCCAAGCACTGTTCTAAGTGCTGGGATACATACAAGGTATGTAGGTTGTCCCAAGTGGGGCTCACAGTCTTAATTCCTATTTTACAAATGAGGTAACTGAGCCCCAGAGAAGTTAAGTGACTTGCCCAAGGTCACACAGCTGACAAGTGCCAGAGCTGGGATTAGAACCCATGACCTCTGACTCCCAATCCCGGGCTCTTTCCACAAAGCCATGCTGCTTCTCTAATGCAGTAGTCAAGTCAGAAAATGACAAGTACCTGGAAAAATGGGGTGGGAGCTTAAATGGAGAAGAAGGGGCAGGTTCTGGAGACACTGCAGAGGAAAATCAGACAGGATTTGGAGAAAGACTGAATCAATCTCTCTCTCTCTCTTTCTCTCTCTCTCTCTCTCACACACACACACACACTTTCCTTTAATAGCTAAGGATTATTTTAAAAAGAGTTTTTTCCCCAATTCAATGGGATTATTAGATAGTTCATATTTGGAATAAGGTTGGAAAAAAATCAATAAATTGGAATTACAGAATGGAGCTCAGACCTGAGGTGAAAGAATACGTGCTATAGAAACCTCCACTGAATACTGGTGGGGACTTTTTAAAGTATTCATTTTAAAGTAATCATTTAGGGTGAAAAGGGACTCAGTCACAGAAATGAAAAGCAAACTGACACAAATCCCTGCCAAGCAAAAAGTTGTAAAGTGTTTTGAAGGATCAAAGCTGTGCAATCTGAATGCTGTAGACCAGAAAAGGGAGGCAAAGTAAGGCCCCCTCCCCAATGAACACACATTACAGGAAATAAATCTGTAGGTTTAGAGACCACGTGGCTAGAAATGTCAAGCAATAGCATTGTTATGAGTGAATTTCAATGATGTTCAACCTGATCCTCTTTCCCACTCCAAGTCCAGAATTTCCTCCTCATTATTTCTCAGGGCTCTGATGACTCATCAATCAATCAATCAATAGCATTTATTGAGTACTTATGTACAGAGCATTGAACTAAGTGTTTGGGAGAGTACGACACCACAGAATTAGAAACATGCTTCCTGCCCATAACAAGCTTACAGTCTAGGAGGAGCTTACAGTCTAAAGGGGGCGCTCATGGGAGAGGTCCTTCCTTTGGAACGAATTCCTTATTTCCTCAGCCACCTGATCAGAGGATCCATGGAAGATGACCTTCAGGGGCAGTGGCCCTCATCTCACTAAGCTCCAACTGAACCATTGTAGCTGAGTTTCTGATTTAGAACTGAAAAAACTATGCACCCAGGTTGGGGGTGATGGGGACATACCTCTTCCAGGGTAACATCGGCCAGGGGGCTGCTCCCGAGATAAATCTGACCAGAGGCTGGGCCAAAGGAACAGGAGGGGAGGTCAAGTCCAAATTTCCAAAGGAAAGAAATTACTTGATTCTAGAATCCAGAGGCAAGCATGGTTAAAATCCAAACCAGGTGGGGAGGGGCGGCAAAGGGAAGAACAGTGATGCTGAGTTGGGAAGATCCATGTAAACATCCTGCAGGGCTCTGGTTGCTATGTCCAAGGGTTAGAATGCTGTGATTCCTAAAGCTACTGCTGTTGGGAATGTGGGCACCCTGGAAATAACTTTACCAATAGGTTAAGGATTCTTTTGCCCTGGATGACATACACGGGCCTTCAACCACACTATTTTGCCCCTACTGTATTATTAGAGGTGCATCCAACTCATAGAAATCTACAAGGTGGGCCTCACTAGTTTTGGCTGCCATGTAGCTGATCCTCTGTGCTAAATGATCTATACCCACAATGCTCTGGGAAATGCAATGACAATGGGTAGCAGCATTTTTTTTTAAATCTTGCCAAGAAAAGTTGAGAGACTACTGTTCACTAGATTCTCATGTGTGTTTGAGTCAGAAAATATTTTTAAAATATCAATTTCTTTTAAAGGAAACAGTCGATTAGGCTAAATGATTTGCACTAATTGTTCCTGAATGCAACACAAACATTCAATAGGAAAGATTTTTCCCTGAAGAACCACAGACCATACTATAACTGTAGAATTTTTATTTTAATGGCTAAAGAAAGTCTAGTAGTTCATGTCTCTGTACATTGATAAGCCATTCAAGTATGGAAGGCCAGAAGATTATCATCACCAAATAATGATCTTTGACCAATTACTTGGAACCCATACTTCAGACTCTATGCCAATCCTCGGCATCCTCAATCCTCAATAAATTATTTTTTCTTTTCTACCCTAATGCAATGTACTTTCCAGTAGTATGATTCAATTTATACCTTCAAGACAAAATGCCAGTTAAATTAAGACTCCATTTGTGCTCACTTGGCTGCTTCCACCTTATCAAAGAAGAGCTCTCTCAAAAATCACCAAATGAAGTGTGTTTTTTCCATTTCACATCTCTTTCATGTCCAGAGACAGGTTGCGTAAAGGAAGACAACTTTCCTTGGTAATAATAGGTGTCAACCACGGTGGGTTATCTTACCTGTATTTGGTGAGATATGTAAACTGCTCATGTCTTTGGACAGGCCATTGGTTTTCGGGCTGGAGATAGGGGCACAGGCTGAAGTTGCTCGAGGTGGCCTCTTTCCCGGGACTTTCACAGTGGTTCTTAGAAGGTCAATCTCTTTTCCATGAACATTCTGCATATAATCCTGTTTGAAAAAAGAAAAAAAAAAAGGTCAGGATGGCTTGAAAAGTTAACCTTTATTTAAGGAACACTGAGCTCTCTAAGGCTGGTGATTCATTCATTCATTCATTTAATAACAACTGAGTGCCTAATGTGTGCAAAGCCCTATACTAAGTGTTGGGAAAAATACATAGATGAAAATCACCCAGTACTGGGTTTCCGGAAAGTTACCAATCTAGAAAAAAGGGATAGGAGGGGTGTGGGGAGGGAATGTGGAGAAGGAAGAGGCTGGCAATGGACACATAAGGAAAGAAGGAACAATAAAATATACAAACGCCATAAAAAGGCAAGAGCAATGATAAATACAATTGTATTAGGAACAGCAAAAATAACAATTGATTAGCTTTACGGCATTCAATCAGCTCTTCCCCTGACTACCCTACCTGGCTGATCTCCTACAACAACCCCATCTGTACACTCCAGTACTCTAACACCATCCTGCTTCCTGTACATCAGTCTCATCTATCCTGCCACTGCCTTTTTCCCCACATCTTCTCTGTGGTCTGGAATATCTTTCCCTTTAGATCAAGTGCTTAGTACAGTGCTCTGCACACGGTAAGTGCTCAACAAATACGACTGAATGAATGAATGAATCCAACAGTCTACCACACTCCCCATCTTGAAGCTCTCTGGAAATCACATCTCCAAGAGGCCTTCCCTAAGTCCTCATTTCCCTTACTCCTTCTCCCTTCAATAAATATCACTGATTGATTGACTGATTGATTGAATGGGTAAGGTAGGGTGGAGCGGGAAGTTGGGGAGTTAACTGATTTGCCCAAGGTCACACAGTGGGCATGTGGCAGAACCAAGATTAGAACCCAGTTCCTCCAACTCCCAGGCCCGTGCTCTTTCTACTAGGCCATGCTGCTTTCCTATTTATGGAAGAACTGAGAGTTCCTATAGCTAATACAAGGCAAAATGGGAAAAGACAGAACAGATGGATATACAATAAGGCAAAAAACAAGGTCTATGAATTATCCTCCTGGCTTCTACTACTGACTCATGGAGAAACCCAAGACAAATTCCTTAAACTATATTAAGGCAAACAACTTAAGATCAATCAATCTATCAATCAATCATATTTATTGAGCGCTTACTGTGTGCAGAGCACTGTACTGAGCACTTGGGAAGTACAAGTTGGCAACATATAGAGACAGTCCCTACCCAACAGTGGGCTCACAGTCTAGAAGGGGGAGACAGAGAACAAAACCAAACATATTAACAAAATGAAATAAATAGAATAGATATGTACAAGTAAAATAAATAAATAAATAAATAGAGTAATAAGTATGTACAAACATATATACATATATACAGGTGCTGTGGGGAAGGGAAGGAGGTAAGACGGGGGGGATGGAGAGGGGGATGAGGGGGAGAGGAAGGAGGGGGCTCAGTCTGGGAAGGCCTCCTGGAGGAGGTGAGCTCTCAGTAGGGCCTTGAAGGAAGGAAGAGAGCTAGCTTGGCGGATGGGCAGAGGGAGGGCATTCAAGGCCTGGGGGATGACGTGGGCCGGGGGTCGATGGCGGGACAGGCGAGAACGAGGCACTGTGAGGAGATTAGCAGCAGAGGAGCGGAGGGTGTGGGCTGGGCTGTAGAAGGAGAGAAGGGAGTGAGGTAGGAGAGGGTGAGGTGATGGAGAGCCTTGAAGCCGAGGGTGAGGAGTTTCTGCCTGATGCGCAGATTGATTGGTAGCCACTGGAGATTTTTGAGGAGGGGAGTAACATGCCCAGAGCGTTTCTGGACAAAGACAATCCGGGCAGCAGCATGAAGTATGGATTGAAGTGGGGAGAGACACGAGGATGGGAGATCAGAGAGAAGGCTGATGTAGTAGTCCAGACGGGATAGGATGAGAGCTTGAACGAGCAGGGTAGCGGTTTGGATGGAGAGGAAAGGGTGGATCTTGGCAATGTTGCGGAGCTGAGATCGGCAGGTTTTGGTGACAGCTTGGATGTGAGGGGTGAAGGAGAGAGCGGAGTCGAGGATGACACCAAGGTTGCAGGCTTGTGAGACGGGAAGGATGGTAGTGCCATCAACAGTGATGGGAAAGTCAGGGAGAAGGCAGGGTTTGGGAGGGAAGACAAGGAGTTCAGTCTTGGACATGAGTTTTAGGTGGCGGGCAGACATCCAGATGGAGATGTCCTGAAGGCAGGAGGAGATGCGAGCCTGGAGGGAGGGGGAGAGAGCAGGGGCAGAGATGTAGATTTGGGTGTCATCAGCGTAGAGATGATAGTTGAAGCCGTGGGAGCGAATGAGGTCACCAAGGGAGTGAGTGTAGATCGAGAACAGAAGGGGACCAAGAACTGAACCTTGGGGAACCCCCACAGTAAGGGGATGGGAGGGGGAGGAGGAGCCTGCAAAAGAGACTGAGAATGAACGACGGGAAAGATAAGAGGAGAACCAGGAGAGGACGGAGTCTGTGAAGCCAAGGTTGGATAGTGTTTTAAGGAGAAGGGGGTGGTCCACAGTGTTGATAGCAGCTGAGAGGTCGAGGAGGATTAGGATAGAGATAAGATCATTTCTACTCATGCTCTACCTGTCTTGGATACTTCCCGAAGTGGAGACTATTTGCAAATAATTGAGAGGTGACTGCACTCATAACTTGGGAAGTAACGCATATATTTATACTTCATGAAATTATAAAGGACTTAATTACTTAATGAGGGCCCAGAAAAAATTTGCACCAGGCCTGTGGCTTTTAATTTTGTCTTTCACTTAGAGTCCCCCTCTGTACTTAATCAGGGTCCTATTTTGAACCCCTGTTCTCACTGTGACCAGAATTTAGAAACAGGGAAGGGGCAAGCTCGGAAATTCAAGAGAATCTTGGGCATTCGGGTAGCCTGCTTTAACACACAATGATTTACGCTTCCCAAAAAGATTGACTGGAAAACAGACTACCAGGTCACAAATCCCTCCAACTCCAAATTTTGTTCTGGATAGACCAGATGACAATAAATCACACCTTGGAGCCCAAATAGACAGAACACCTTGCTGCTGGACCACTTTTGCCTGGTACTACAAGAGAAGAAAAGCAATGCTTTTCGGGTTAGAGCAGGGGCCTTTCTGGGATCAGTGCTCCATATGATGCTCCTTCTTACTTATGCTGTTCCTTCTTATGGTACGTATTAAGTGCTTACTATGTGCCAGACACTGTATTAAGCGCTGGGATAAATACAAGCTAATCAGGTTGGACACACTCCCTGACACGTCGGGCTCAGATTCTTAATCCCCATTTTACAGATGAGGTAACTGAGGCCCAGGGAAGCGAAGTGACTGCCCAAGGTCACTAAGCAGACAAGTGACAGAGCCAGGATTGGGACCCAAGTATTTCTGATTCCCAGGTCTGTGTTCTATATATACTCCTCTGATAACAACCTTCTTACTGTATCTCAGTTTTATCTCTCTCACAGCCTCCCTCCCTGACATATCCAACAGACCACCACAATCCCCTACTTCAAAGCTCTACTAAAATCACACCTCCTCCAAGAAGCCATCCCTGACCTATTCATTCATTCAGTCAGTCGTATTTATTGAGCACTTTCTAACCTTTCCTACTGTGTCAGTAATGCACTTGAGTCTGAACCCTGCAATCCACCCCCACCCCATTCCAAAATTTAAGCACATATCCCGATCCTAACTGCTTTCTCATTTCTGCAATTTATTTTAATGTCTGCCTCCCCTAGTAGATTGTAAACTCTAGAGCATTGATAATAATAATAATAATAATAATAACAATGGTATTTGTTAAGCGCTTATTATGTGCCAGGCACTGTACTAAGCACTGGGGTGGATACACAGTCCCTGTCCCACATGGGGCTCACAGTCTTACCTCCCTTCTCACAGGTATGGTAACTGAGGCACAGAGAAGTTAAGTGACTTGCTCATGGTCACACAGCAGACAAGTGGCAACTTGTCTACTATCTCTGTGGTACTCTTCCACATGTTTAGTACAGCACTTTGCACACAAAAAGCACTCCAGTACTACTGACTGAGTGACCATCCCTTCCAAAAACTGTTAACTTACATATAGATTTAACTATTCCATTGGCTATTGATTCCTGTGTTTTAGATGGCCACATTGTTCTGTGGCTTATTTTCTATATTCTATTTCTATATGCTTTAAATGAATCAATGGAATTTACTGAGCACTTACAGCAAGCAGAGCACTACAAAGCACTTGGGGGAGTACAACATCATAGAGTTGGTAGACACGTTGCTTGCACATAATGAGCTTACAATTGCGAGGAGGGAACAGATATTAATATAAATAAATAAATTGTGGATATGTACATAAGTACTGAGAGGCTGAGGCTGGGGTGAATAAGGGCTGCAAATCCTACCCTTCTAGAGCATGAGCCTCTTGTGGGGCAAGAAACGTGAACAAATTTTCTTATTTAATAAAACATATCAGCTAAATTTAGTATCGTGCTCAACACACAACACTCAATAAATACCATCATTACTTCTACTGTGGCAATTCTTACGTAGATCTCCCATACAAAATTTGAAGGTACGCTTTGTCACACATGACAGAATTCATACTTAACCTATTTTTCTCATTTAAAATAGTCAAAACAGACTCCAGTGGCCTTTCAAAATATCAACTTGCTCTAACTTTCTTTTTTAATACCAATTCTTAACAAATTAAAATACAATAACAGGAGTGTAATTGAGCATTTATTGCTTATGGGCTCTAAAATGAGGCTAATCAAATAGTAACTAAACCTCAGCATGTGCTCTTTTAATAGACATGTTTTAACATACAATAAGTACAATATTTTATTTAAATTTGTTATTGAAATGTACCAAATGTTTGTTCATTTGAGAGTTAAGCATGTTAAGAGAATGGTGCTATTTTTAACCCTAAATATACCAAGCAGGAAACTTTCTTGAATGACGATTAATTGATTTAGTTTGGAAATAATTTCAAAAGGCCAAAGGTAAAGGCCACTTATTCAAGAGACTATAGCAAGCATTACTGTGCCTCTCACATTAGTAAAGATTTAGTCACTGCACTTCTGGAAGCCCATCGTCATAATGGGTACACGATGCAAAGGTGTTTTGTCATCTTCTGGAATTGATATAACCTAGAATGTCTAAGTATTTTCCCACAGGGTGACGAGCATCAGACTTCCTTTTAGACAGAAGACAGCTAAACCTATTTCCTTCCTTCGGACCACAGAGGGATCTAATTCACTACCACCACGTGGAAGAGTCACTTTAAAGGCCATTGGGTAGTCTGATCCGATTAGGACTGATGAAGGGTCTAAAGGCAACAGCAAGCTTGATTTTCATATGCAAATAGCATGGATACAATACAACTCTCCTCCAGGTTAGTTGCAGAAAATGCTGATCCGAGGAAAAAGGGGGGAAAATCCCTTTAACAAGGCATGAGGGTAATTCAAAGCCAAGCACTTTTAAACAGCATTTAACAAGTCCCTAGAGTCCACTCAACATAAGGCCACCCCAGAAGTGCTATCTCCTGCCCCTCAACAGCTTGAAAAAGTAGTAATTGCGAACCTATTTGCATTTTTCTTCTCAAGTTGTTCATGTTCATCACTCACAATTTTTTTTTTAAGTTGTAGGCAGTAGAGCAGAGGGAACCCTCGAGCGCGTTGGTAACAAGATAGCAGGGCTTCTCAAACCCCGCACCCCTACACCCTGGCTCCTGCACCTTTGCCTTCGCTTGTTTTTTACATTTCACTCCTAATTATGTTGCATCTATTGCAGTACACTTAATTAGCTGCATTAATGTGATTTCTTTTCACATAGTCAAGCAATTAAGGGCTATGATTGAGTTTCATTCAATTAGCCTCAACAAACATGCTAATTGATGTCCCAGATGCAAATGAAGTGCAATGAGAGAAACCTGCTAGCAATTGAGAGTTGTGTCAGAAACCCATAGCTTTCAGCTTGCTGACAAAAGCACAGCTTAACATGGCTACAACCTTCTGCGGCGCTGCCCTTGGAGAGGGAAGATAAGCCATTAGTGCCTCAGTGTACCAAATAGATCCCTCTACGAAGAATTAATTGATTCATCGCTGCTCGATGTTGTCTTAAAATCTCATTGTCATCTGTGTTACCAGCACAGCAAATTAACAAATGCATATCATTTCACTCCAGGAAGGATGGTGAGGCAGTAGACACTGCCTAAAAAATATTTCATAAATCCACCAAAATAAAATATACAAGTTTTGCTAGATCTGATGGAGGAGAGCAACACATACACCTGATCTTCATGTCAGGAAATACTAACTTCGTAATGACCTACAGTTATTAGTAACTCACAACTTCATCTTAGTCAGCTTTGGGGCACTTTGGCACTTGCAGTTAAACCTAGAATACAACATTCAATCAATAAACCCTAAAAGTATTCTCCTTATATTGATTCTCATTGCCTTTCAATCAGAAGTTGCTGATAGCATTCTGGCCAAAGAGAGCTTTGCTGATGTGCTCGTTCGGCTACTCAAAGAGCAAAATCCTTAAGGTTAAATAAAATGCTTAAAATGTGATTATCATATCAATTTAGCTAGATGGACTAAAATGTTATTTGGCAATGCTAGCATAAATTAATAGGCCAAGTTGTTGCAAATAATTTTAAATTATGCAACCACTTATTACCTATAGTACTTGTTCATTAAGATTAAGAAACAAAACCCATTTGTAGAATTAAATTAGAGGAAATTATTTCAACAAATTATAATGGTCCTGTCAGTGCAAAATTTCGTTTAATGTCAAAGAGGCTGTAAATCTAGGTATGATTTTTTGCAGTCTAAATATTTGCACTTTAAAAGCTATGGTGTGGTTCCTCTCTGTGTAGGCAACACCACTGTTTACAGTTTGGTGAGGGGCATAAGAACTACGGCAATAAGCCCTCACACACATTTGACCTTGGTGAAGTATAAATTTATCAGGTTGGACACAGTCTCTGTTGTATATGTAACTCACAGTCTAAGTAGGAGGAAGCAGGGTTTAATCCCCATTTTGCAGTTGAGGAAACTGAGGCACACAAGTTAAGTGACTTGACCAAGGTCACACAGCAAGCAATTGCAGAACCAGGATTAGAAACCAGGTCCTGTGAGTCCCGGGGGGGGTGGGGGGGAGGGGGAGGAGGAGGAGGAGGAAGGAGGAGGAGGAGGAGGAAGAAGAAGAAGAAGAAGAATTCTGGTATTTGTTAAGTGCTTACTGTGTGCCAGACACTGTACTAAGCATTGGGGTGGATACAAGCAAATCGGGTTGGACACAATCATTCATTCATACATTCATTCAAACATGCTTATTGAGTGCTTACTTTGTGCAGAACACTGTACTAAGCACTTGGAAGGCACAATTCACCAATAAAGAGAAACAATCCCTGCCCACACCAGGCTCACCCCTGTCATTCATTCATTCATTCATGCAATCATATTTATTCCCATGTGGGGCTCACAGTCTCAATCCTCATTTTACAGATGAGGTAACTGAGGCCAAGAGAAGTGAAGTGACTTGCCCAAAGTTATACAGCAAACAAGTGACAGAGTCCGCATTAGAACCCACAACCTTCTGACTCCCAAGCTTGTGTTCTATCCACTAAGCCATGCTTATAGGGTAGACTGTGCTTGGTGCTTGGGAAGTACAGAATAAAGAAGTGACATATTTCCTGCCCATAAACTCCATAGGGAGTTTATACTCTTCTGAAACTGACTGGCTTAAACATGTTAACTATAAAAGTAGTTAAAATGAATAATTGGATGTACAATTGAATAAACATATATAGAGGAGTGCTGACGATGGATACAAATAAGTATGTATGTGCTAGAGTTGGCTGATGGGTTTCATATCCTGAATTAAAGATAAGCACAAAGAAAGTATGAGAAGAACCTCAAGAGAAAACTATTTGTCATCACATTAAAAACTGCATTTTATTCTTCATATTAACATCCATGAGGTCACAAACAGAACTGATGTATTTACTAGATTACAGAGGATCTTTCTGCAAAGACCTGAAATGAACATCAACAGGATTAAATTCATAAATCAGTGCTAAATCTTAAATATCATAAATCTAAATCTTAAATAAAAAATTAAAAAGTAGACTGTATAAGAAGAGTGTGAAAAAGCCAAGAAATTTTGATTAAAATATACCCACTGGGCTGGATTTTGTATTCAATCAATCATACTTATTGAGCACTTATAATCACAAACATACATACTTTACGCACTTTCTCTTCTTACCCATGGATCATAATCAAGACAGTGAGCAGAAAAGTTTGGGAGACCTCTTTAATAAGAGGTTTTCATTTTTCAATAAAAAAATGATATTTCAAGTGCACAGTATCTATTTCCATTATTATCACCCTCTACTATCACCTGCAATTTTATCACCCATTAAAGTGAAGTATAACTCATAGGTGTGGCCAATATATGGAAAACTCAAATTGAGTGGCCACAAGTGGCAGGTCTGAAATCTAGATAAAGCCCCTTTGGGGACAAAATGTGGTATTTTGTCATTTTTTAATATTAAGTGTCCGATTTGCCAACTGTCAGAAATGGTTTTCACAAACAGCATGAAACGAAATGGAGTTTAACAAGTTTTTACTGATGTTATTTTATGTAATGTCAGGTGGCAATTGGTCAACAATTGGTCCCCTAGCTAGGTGATGCTAGCAAACAGGGGTAAACTTGGGTGGGTGCGGGGACTGTGTGGAAAGAGTTGGGAGCAACTAGAAATTGTCTAGAAACCACACACATCCATCCCCATTCTCCACTCTACCTGGGTGGAAGATGATATTTATGTGAAATTGCCCACAATAGGACCCAGGGTAGAACAGAATCATTCCTGGCTTGGCTGCTAACTTTCCCAGATTTTTAAGCACTGGACTTCTAATTTTTTCAAAAATTTTTAAATCTGGGAAAGACCTCCCTGTATTGCCATTTTTCCCCTTAAAAACATTTCTTTTCCTGAAAGCAGACTTCTACCTTCTCCCATTCTTTAATTTACCGGGAAGCAGGTTTTATCTATAAGTGTGTACTGCTTAACTCTTCAGTTGCTTTCATTCCCAGTCTCCCTAGACTGTGAGCCCCAACAACGGGTACGGACCGTCGCTATATGTTGCCAACTTGTACTTCCCAAGCGCTTAGTACAATGCTCTGCACACAGTGAGTGCTCAATAAATACGATTGAATGAATGAATGAATGAATGAATGAATGAATGAAAGCTTTGGAGAATGCCAGCACCTGCCCGGGTGAACTTGAACATTCTCTTCTTCCCCCTCCTCAGGGGCTCATACTGAGAGTGGTAGTTTCCTGCCTAACCAGGATATTGGGAGAACATCTCTCTCTGAAAGACATTCTGACATTCCTTGGAGATTGGGGGGAGATGAAAGAAGATATCACATTTGAGGGAACAAATCTGACTTAGTAAGCCACGAGGGGTGAGCCTGCAAAGCTATTGTTTGATGTTCAGCAACGACTGCTTCAAATAATTTGAGTTCGGGAGAATGCTAAAGCCCTTACTTTTTTTGTGGGTAGGTGGCAGTCAGACATTTTTATTGCAAAACAGCGTCTGGAAAAGATGCAAAACCAAATTGCTAAACTGCAGAGAGAAAAAATAAGGGGGAAACAACAAAAGGCCCCCTTCCCTTTGCTTATTGAGTTCAAAGGCATAACATGCAGCACCCTGCAGCAAATGGGAAGCTACACTAATTTTAAAGCCATAAAACGCTATAAAGTGCCCTGCGGGGCAGGACTACACTGAAGCTAGTTGCACCTAAATAAGACATGGTTCATTTACTTCGCAGCTTAGCCTAATGTAATCATCAGCGGATTTCTAGCCTAGAGTTGTAACAGGCAAATAGCCGATACTGCGGAGGCGACACTCCCAGCCATTGAGGGGGCCTCAGCTAGATTGCTGTTGATTAGAAAATTTTTCAGTTTTGACAAGCACTTAATGAACATAAATCGCACCTTGATTGGTTTCCATTTGGGGCCACTGGCACACCTGAGAAGAAACAACAATCTTCAACTCCCACCTCCCCCTTCCTCAAAAAGACCAGAGCAATGAGTGAGCAATCACGATACAAGCAGGAGAAGAAAATATTTATAAAATACAATCATGGAATTCAATCTCTTGGTAGACTGAAAGACTGTTTCCTCATTTATCCCCAATATTCACTCTTTCTCATACAGCGTGTCCTCTGTCACTACTTATTATCAAACAGTAAAGTGAAAGCTTTTCACTAATTCCCTCCCCTAAACCTGCATAATGATTTTTGGCAATCTAATGTTCATAGGACTAAAGTGTAAACCTAATTACTCAGAAATTACTATAGACAATTTAAATCCCTGATTAGTATGAATAAAAAGGTCATCTTGACCCTTTTCAAAGTTAGGAGTGCAATCCATAAATCCCAAATGAAAAGCAAAGAGATCTCGCTAGACTTAAACAGCTACATATATTCCAACGCATAGAATGGAATAATTTAACCAGTAGTCAATTCTCTGATAGTGTAGGGGACTACATTCTGGATGTACACTTCCATGTTAAGGTATTCTCTCCCTGAAGTTCTCTCATTACGTTTTATGATAGGCACATGGGGACAAATGTTTCTACTGACACCACATTGTGTTTTAACCAGATAGGTGCATGTTGTTAGAAGAACATTCCCAATACTGCTGTGGTGTTCCAACAAAATACACGGTGTAAACATGTGCTATGACAGCACTGACAGCCTTCAGAAGGGTTATACAAGTAAATATGTCCAATAAAGGCAGTTCTCAACA
The DNA here is from genome assembly GCF_015852505.1 of Tachyglossus aculeatus. NCBI lineage: Eukaryota > Metazoa > Chordata > Mammalia > Monotremata > Tachyglossidae > Tachyglossus > Tachyglossus aculeatus. The sequence goes on from NC_052072.1 coordinate 56,534,609, forward strand.
ATATGTGACATTTAATTTTTCATCCATTTTCATGCACATTTGAAGTTAGCGTACCCTATCCCACCATAAAACCCTCTGTTCTCTCTATTGCACATGAGAGAAAGGCGATCAGGAAAATATTCTCATTCAAGTGGAAGTCAGAAAAGTCTGGTGAAGGCATGATAAGACACATTACATTTAGGATTAGAGTTTTCAATGGCACAAATTTAAGGGCAAGAGTAATGTCCAGTAGAGTAAATGTGGTTCTGTTTGGAATATACTTTGCTATATACCACTGAACTAGGACTAAAATTACTGACCACCTTTTGATAGATATTATCCACGGCAGACAAAGGATAAAACTTTCCCCCAGGATGCAGTTGAGGGTTTTGCGATGGCTCCAGCGATCATGGCTGAATCAGATCCCCAAACAGGATAAACAAAATCGGAATTTGACATAGACACAAATGGGAAAAGTCCACAACAGAAGATGCTAAAATCAGGATTAGCAGGGTGATAGTAATAGCCACTGCTGTTTAAGACTGTCATGGCCAAGCTCAAGATTTGATTAACACAAGTCAACTGGTCAGACCATGTGGCCTGCCTGAAGGCTATGCCTGGGGAAAAAGGCTTTGAAACATAGCTTAGCCTAAGATAACCCACAACTTAACATGATGGCCACATGCATCTGCTCTAAGTTCCTTTTGACTGTGCGCATGACTCAGAGAGAAATACAGTTTTTGCATGCAAACCTCTTTTGGTGGGTCTGGGGGAACAGGAAGGCAGGATCTCACAGCCAACCAGAAGCTTCCCTTCACTCTGCCCTCAGGAGAACTCAGTTCTGCCCCAGGAGGGGTGGGGCTTCTCCCACTACTTAACAAAGGAGCCAGTACTCCTTTAATATTCCAAATGACACGTGTGTGTGTGTGTGTGTGTGTGCGCGCGCGCATGTGTGTGTGTGTGTGTGTGTGTGAGAGAGAGAGAGAGAGAGAGAGAGAGAGAGAGAGAGTTGGGGTGGGGGTGGGGGTTGACAATCTGGCCATCTGCTGGGCCTTGTGACACTGCTACCTAACAATTGTGTAATTGCAAGGGGAAGGACTATTTTCTGTCAGAGGAGCGCTTAGAGATTCTCAGTTGGCGATGCCCCACCTAGCTGAGTCTATGCTTTCAAGAGTCTTGCAATAGGAGAGACAGCCTAGGTCAGTGGGGAATCAATCAATCAATCACGTTTATTGAGCACTTCCTATGTGCACAGCACTGTAATAAGCGATTGGAAAAGTTAGCAGACACACAGAATTAGCACATTCCCCACCCTTAACAGGGGAAGATCTACCCATTCTCCTGAGGGAAATGAGCACTTTTTCTTCAAGGTCTTTGTGCAAGACCTTGGGCAAGGTGACTCTGGCAAGTCACTTAACTTGTCTATGCCCAAGTTACCTCATCTGTAAAATGGGGATTAAGACTGTGAGCCCCATGTGGGACATGGACTGTGTCCAGCCTGAATACTTTGCATCTACCCCAGCACTTAGAACAATTCCTGGCACATGGTAGGTGCTTAAAAAATACCACAGAAAAAAGGTCGGTGATTATGGGACTAGCCAGACATGCCTACAACAGTGGTGACTAGTAGTCATATTATAATCATAATGATGTTATTTAATAAGTAATTCCTCTGGGCCAGGCACTGTGCTAAATGCTGAGACAGAAACAAGGGCATCAGCTTGGACACAGTCCATCCCACATGGGGCTCACAGCCTAAAAGGGAGGAAGAACAGGTATTTTATCCCCATTTGACAGATGAGGAAACTAAGGCACAGGTAGTTAAGTGACATGCCCAAGGTCACTGAGCATGCGTGCTCAGTGACCACACAAGTGGTGGAGCGGGACTAGGACCTGGTTCTGACTGCCAAACCTGCACTCTCTCCACTAATCCACTGTGCCACCCACCATACTGTCCTAGGGCACGGGGGGGGGGGGGGGGCGGGGGAAGAGAGAGAGAGAGAGAGAGAGAGAGAGAGAGAGAGCGCTATAGTCAAGAAGGAGGATGTCTGCATGGAGATGTGACCTCCACTTGATGTGTCGGGCTTATCATTAAGCCTAAGGGAAACCTGTAAATTTCCAGGGCCATGGAGCTGAAGCAGGACAGCACAAGAAGCTTTCATATGTGCACAAGAAACTTATGAAATGATGCAGAACTGGAACATCATTAGACAACCTAAGAATACATGCTGGGGTGTGAGCTATCCCTCAGAATTGAGAGGCTATGTTGAATTTACTTGAAAAATAAAGAGGATGATCATAAACCACAAGGTGCTCTCATTAATTCAGTTGCAATTTTGCCAACCATCACCATCACCATCCTACCATCACCAAACAATGAATCAGTGATATTTATTGAGTGTCTACTGTACACTGAGCACTCAACTAAGCACTTGGGAGAGTACAATACACTTTTTTATTTTTATAGTATGTTAACCTTTTTCTGTGTGTCAAGCGCTGTTTTTAGTGCTGGGGTAGATACAAGTTAACCAGCTCTGTCACAGTCCCTGTCCCACATGGGGCTCACAGTCTAAGTAGGAGGGAGAGCAGGTACTGAATCCCCATTTTTACAGTTGATGAAACTGAGGCACAGAGAAGTTAAGTGACTAGTCTAAGGTCACACAACAAGCAATTGGAGGAACTGAAATTATAGCCCAGATTAGAAAGAATTATAATTTATTTTACTTGTACATATTTACTATTCTATTTATTTTGTTAATGATGTGCATCTAGCTTTACTTCTATTTATTCTGATGACTTGACACCTGTCCACATGTTTTGTTTTGTTGTCTGTCTCCCCCTTCTATACTGTGAGCCCGTTGTTGGGTAGGGACCGTCCCTAGGTGCTGCCAACTTGTACTTCCCAAGTGCTTAGTACAGTGCTCTACACACAGTAAGCACTCAATAAATACGATTGATTGAATGAATGAATGAACCCAAGTTCTCTGACTCCCAGGCCTGTGCTCTTTCCACTAGGCCACACCGATTCTCATTAATATTTATGTAAAATTTCTAACAGGTGAATCAAGTTGGTCCCTCCATAAATATAGTTTCTAGACTATAAGCTCATGTGGGAAGGGAGTTCATCTTCCAGGTGTTATACTCTCCCATGGGCTTAGTGCAGTGTTCTGAACATAGTAAATGCTCAATAAGTACGATTGACTGGGATAGATACAAGATGGTGAATGACATATTACATTAACATAAACAGTATTTCCTCTACACAGTTTCCCTTGTGTCATTTTAGGGTACTTTTCCAGATCATTTTAAGGTTTGGCCCATTTAGTACTGCTGAGAGATCAACCCAAGTGGGACATGAGTCTCAGTCTCTTTTGCAGGCTCCTCCTCCCCCTCCCATCCTTTTACTGTGGGGGTTCCCCAAGGTTCAGTGCTTGGTCCCCTTCTGTTCTCGATTTACACGCACTCCCTTGGTGACCTCATTCGCTCCCACGGCTTCAACTATCATCTCTACGCTGATGACACCCAGATCTACATCTCTGCCCCTGCTCTCTCCCCCTCTCTCCAGGCTCGCATCTCCTCCTGCCTTCAGGACATCTCCATCTGGATGTCTGCCCGCAACCTAAGGCTCAACATGTCGAAGACTGAACTCCTTGTCTTCCCTCCCAAACCTTGCCCTCTCCCTCACTTTCCCATCTCTGTTGACGGCACTACCATCCTTCCCGTCTCACAAGCCCGCAACCTTGGTGTCATCCTCGACTCCGCTCTCTCATTCACCCCTCACATCCAAGCCGTCACCAAAACCTGCCGGTCTCAGCTCCGCAACATTGCCAAGATCTGCCCTTTCCTCTCCATCCATACCGCTACCCTGCTCATTCAAGCTCTCATCCTATCCTGTCTGGACTACTGCATCAGCCTTCTCTCTGATCTCCCATCCTCGTGTCTCTCCCCACTTCAATCCATACTTCATGCTGCTGCCCGGATTATTTTTGTCCAGAAACATTCTGGGCATATTACTCCCCTCCTCAAAAGTCTCCATTGGCTACCAATCAATCTGCGCATCAGGCAGAAACTCCTCACCCTCGGCTTCAAGGCTCTCCATCACCTCGCCCTCTCCTACCTCACCTCCTTTCTCTCCTTCTACAGCCCACCCCGCACCCTCCGCTCCTCTGCTGCTAATCTCCTCACCGTGCCTCGTTCTCACCTGTCCCACCATCGACCCCGGGCCCACGTCATCCCCCTGGCCTGGAATGCCCTCCCTCTGCCCATCCGCCAAGCTAGCTCTCTTCCTCCCTTCAAGGCCCTACTGAGAGCTCACCTCCTCCAGGAGGCCTTCCCAGACTGAGCCCCTTCCTTCCTCTCCCTCTCGTCCCCCTCTCCATCCCCCCATCTTACCTCCTTCCCTTCCCCACAGCACCTGTATATATGTATATATGTTTGTACATATTTATTACTCTATTAATTTATTTATTTATTTTACTTGTACATATCTATTCTATTTACTTTATTTTGTTAGTATGTTTGGTTTTGTCTCCTCCTTTTAGACTGTGAGCCCACTGTTGGGTAGGGACTGTCTCTATATGTTGCCAATTTGTACTTCCCAAGCACTTAGTACAGTGCTCTGCACACAGTAAGCACTCAATAAATACGATTGATGATGATGATGATGAGCTGTCACCAAAACCTGCCAGTCTCAGCTCCGCAACATTGCCAAGATCCGCCCATTCCTCTCCATCCAAACCGTTATCCTGCTCGTTCAAGCTCTCATCCTATCCTGTCTGGACTACTGCATCAGCCTCCTCTCTGATCTCCCATTCTCGTGTCTCTCCCCACTTCAATCCATACTTCATGCTGCTGCCCGGATTGTCTTTGTCCAGAAACGCTTTAGGCATTTTACTCCCCTCCTCAAAAATCTCCAGTGGCTACTAATCAATCTGCGCATCAGGCAGAAACTCCTCACCCTGGGCTTCAACGCTTTCCATCACCTCGCCCCCTCCTACCTCACCTCCCTTCTCTCCTTCTACAGCCCAGCCCACACCCTCTGCTCCTCTGCTGCTAATCTCTTCATCGTGCCTCGTTCTCGCCTGTCCCGCCGTCGACCCCCGGCCCACGTCATCCCCCGGGCCTGGAATGCCCTCCCTCTGCCCATCCGCCAAGCTAGCTCTCTTCCTCCCTTCAAGGCCCTACTGAGAGCTCACCTCCTCCAGGAGGCCTTTCCAGACTGAGCCCCTTCCTTCCTCTCCTCCTCGTCCCCCTCTCCATCCTCCCCATCTTACCTCCTTCCCTTCCCCACAGCACCTGTACATATGTATATATGTTTGTACATATTTATTACTCTATTTATTTATTTATTTATTTTATTTGTGCATATCTATTCTATTTATTTTATTTTGTTAGTATGTTTGGTTTTGTTCTCTGTTTCCCCCTTTTAGACTGTGAGCCCACTGTTGGGTAGGGACTGTCTCTATATGTTGCCAACTTGTACTTCCCAAGTGCTTAGTACAGTGCTCTGCACACTGTAAACGCTCAATAAATACAATTGATTGATTGATTGATTGATTGATGAGATGCTGCAGGATAATTGCTCTTCTTGAATATAAATTCTTCTGTGTTTGGTATGTCAGTTGGGGATTTTAGCCCAAGCTTGAATGTTGCCCCAACAGCAGCAGAAGTGCAATATTTGTGGTTGATGCCTGAGGAATTAGCAGCCTTGAGCAAAATGAAGAGAGTTTGCAAGTGTCTTCCGAAGTTAACAAATCATAAATGGTATTTATTGAGTGCTTACTGTATGCAGCACTTAGTAGATTACAATAAATGTGTTCAGCTTCCTCTTTAAATTAGCCTCTCTGAACTCTTCAAACATCCACTTGAGAGGGTCAAGAATGGGTTCATACCCTAATAAACAGTAGTTGAAACCCAGGCTTACCCTGAAATACCACTACTGTCTGAGAGCTGCCTTTTAGGAAGGGTATAACAGAGATGGAGTGGAAGCAGAAAAGGGCAACCAAGATAATCAGGGAGAGGAAGAGGCTTAAATATGAGAAGAGACTGAAAAGATTAGGACTTTTCAAGTCTGGAAAGATAAAGTCTGAGGAACAAGGATTGAAATTTTCAAAATTATGAAAGAAATGTAAAGGGAGGAGGAGATCAAATTGTGGTTCACCAAATTCCACAGCAGGGGAAAAAGCATCCACTGAAGCTTGAAGGTGGTAAGAAGTAGAGGGAAAAATAAGCAGCCAAATCCTTGAATGGTTTGTTTATTCTCACTGCTTCTAATTCCTCTCTTCCAAACCCCTCCTCGACAATCTAGCTTCCACCCACTCCACTACAGTGAAACTGCTCTCTCTAAGGTCACCGGTGATTTCTTCTTCACTAAATCTTTTGGACTCTATTCCATTCTAAACCTTTGACCTCCCTGCTGCCACTGACACTGTGAACTCCTCCCTTCAAATGGTAACACGACCTAACCTTGGTTTCTCTGACCGTTCTTTCCTGGTTCTCCCCTCTGGCAGCTCTTTCTCAATCTCTTTCATGGGCTCCTCCTCTGCCTCCTATTCCCTAACTATGGGGGTTTGAGGCTCAGTTCTGGGATCCTTTATGTTCTCTTTTTACATTCATTCCCTTGGGAAAATCATCAGTTTTCATGGCTTCAACTCCCATCTCATATCAGGTGACTCCCATATTTACTTCACAAGCCCTGACCTTTCTCCTCCTCTGAAATTTCACATTTCCTCCTGCTTCCATGACAGCTTTCCATGGATGATCTACTGGCATTCAAACCTCAACATGTCCAAAACTGAACTCCCCACCTTTCCACCCAAAAGCTGGCCTCCTCCCAACTTTCCCATGACTGCTGATACCACCACCTTTCTTCCCATCTCTTAAGCCCACAGACTAGGCATTATCCTTGAATTCAATTTCTCTTTCAATCCTCAAATTCAGTCAGTCCCCAAATCCTGTCCACTGTTTCTTTGCTACATCTTGCGGTATTTATTATGAGCTTTCTATGGGCTATACACTGGAATAGGTACAGGACAGGGCAGTTGCATTGAGAAGAAAAACTCTTTTCATAATTGAACACATTAGACTTCTTGTGTAAAGTTTTATCAATCAATCAAATTTATTGAGCACATACTGTGTGCAGAACAGTGCACTAAATGTTTGGCAGACTACAATATAACAAGAGTTGGTAGACATGTTCCCTACTAACAAGGAGCTTAAAATCTAGAGGGGAAGAATACTAATGAGCATATTGAATAAGCTTTCAAGACCATTTTGAAAAAAAAAGAAAAGGGTCTTGCATCTGGTTTGTGAGTTTAGGGCATTTTATTGTCCAAAATGAAACTGCCAAGGAAAAATATCAATGTAACTCTTTCTGAGAAACCTCTTGTTTTGCAAAATGATCTCCTTCTGGCCAAATCCAACAGCCTCTACTCCACTCTAATCCTCCTTGATCTCTCAGCTGCCTTCGACACTGTTGACCACCCCTTTCTCCTAAAAACGTTACCCAACATTGGCTTCATTGCCAATGTCCTCTCCTCATTCTTCGTCTCTTCTGAGGGCTCTTTCTCTGACTCCCACCTACTAACTGTGGGAGTCCTTTACGGCTCAGTTCTGAGTCTCCTTCTATTCTCCATCTACACCCACTCCCTTGGAGAGCTCATTTGCTCCCATGGCTTTATCTGCCACCTCTGTGTGGATGATTCTCAAGTCTACAACTCCAGCCCTGATCTCTTTCCCTCTCTGCAGTCTCATATTCCCTCCTGCCTTCAAGGCATCTCTACTTGGAGGTCCTGCCAACACCTCAAACTTAGTATGCCCAAAGCAGGACTCCTTATCTTCCCACCCAAATCCTGTCCTCCCCCAAATTTCCCTGTCACTTTAGACATTACCACCATCCTTGTAGTCTCACAAGCCCAAAACATCTTGGCATTACCCTTGACTCATTTCTCTCATTCAACTCAAATATTCAATCTGTCATTAAATTCTGTTGGTGCACTCTTCACAATATCGCTAAAATCAGCCCTTTCCTCTCCATCCAAACTGCTACCATGTTAACCTAATAATTTATCCTATCCTGCCTTGATTACTGTATCATTCTCCTTGCTGCCTTCCCTGCCGCCTGTCTCTCCCCACTCCAGTCCATACTACACTATTCTGCCTGGATCATCTTTCTACAGAAAAAGCACTTTTAAATTTAAAGCACTCAATCACCTTGCCCCCACCTACCTTACCTCGCTGCTCTCTTACCATAGACCAGCCCATACACTGTGCTCCTCTAATGCCAACCTACTCACTGTACCTTGAGCTCATCTGTTTCACCACTGATCTACCCACATCCTGCCTTTGGTCTGGAACACCCTCCTTCTTCATATTCGACAGTCAATTACTCTCCCCACCTTCAAAGCTTTATTAACGGCACATCTCCCCCAACAGGCCTTCTCTGACTAAGCCTCTTCTCCCACTTTCTTCTGCATTACCCTGCCGTTGGATTTGCTCCCTTTATCCACCCTTCCCTCAGTCCTGTAGCGCTAATGTACCTATCCATAATTTATTTATTAATATTAATGTCTGTCTCAATCTAGACTGTAAGCTCGTTGAAGACAGGGGACATATACCAACTCTGTTACATTGTACTCTCCCAAGTGCTTAGTGCAATGCTCTGCACACAGTACGTACTCAATAAATGTTGCCAACCTGTACTTCCCAAGCGCTTAGTACAGTGCTTTGCACACAGTAAGCGCTCAATACGATTGATTGATTGATTGAATGAAATAGCCACAATGTCACTTGAAATAATCAATTCAAAAGCCACTGTAACATGTTAGAAAGCTCAAACAAAAACTGATGTTCTATATACCAAACACAGGGATCTGTGCTGGGAAGAACACATATAGGAAGTTGGGGATCAAAACACAAATGATACCCAATTAACCGGGAAGACGTGATTGGATCTAGGACCCACTCAAGTCACAGGAAGATTATGTAGGATATCTATTCAATACCTCTTCACTAACATCACTAAAATACAAGAGACACTTGGGGTAATTCTTATAGATGCCTTTAGGGAGTCCAGTGCACAAATCTGTGTCAGCCAGAATTTCAACTATGCACTCAATGACTGTGCAGTAGACACACAAGATGAATAGGTAGCTGTATTGAACTGTGAAGCCCTGAGGTCGAAGTTCTTTCTCATTATGCCCTCTGTTTTTCCATCAAGGTGCTTCCTAAGGCACAAATTTCAATCCCTGTTAGAGAAAGCTGTGAATTCTTTGAACTGGCTGTCGTGACTGAGCCCACCTTGATTGCGGTTAACCAAACATCCATTAAAAACCTATAGGAAATTAATTTATTTGACAGTTTTCAAAGTGACACCAACTTGCGTTTTATAAGATAATGGACACATTGCTAGTCTTTCAGTAGCCATCAAACAAATATAGCTCCGAAGTACCTGTGCAAAGAAACAGGCACTGGTCAGTCAATATGGGGAAGGAGTGTGGCCTAGTGGAAAGAGTATGGGCCTGGGAGTCAGAGGACCTGGGTTCTAATCCCAGCTCCACCACTTGTAGGTGGTGTGACCTTGGACAAGTCACATAATGATAATAATAATAATACTTATGGAATTTGTTAAGTGCTTACTATATGCCGGGCACTGTACTAAGAAGTGGCATGGTTTAGTGGAAGGAGCACTAAACCAGAGGACATGGGTTCTAATCCCTGTTCCACCACTTGCCTGCTGTGTGAGCTTGGGCAAGTTACTTAACTTCTCTGTGCCTCAGTTACCTCACCTGTAAAATGGGGATTAAGATGTGAGCTACATGTGGGACAACCTGATTACTTTGTATCTACTCTGGTGCTTAGAACAGTGCTTGGCACATAGTAAGCGCTTAATACCATAATCATTATCATTACTAAATGCTGAGGTGGATACAATCAATCAATGAATCATATTTATTGAGCGCTTACTGTGTGCAGAGCACTGTACTAAGCACTTGGGAAGTACAAGTTGGCAACAGCAACAGTACAAGCAAATCGGGTTGGACACAGTCCCCATCCCAGCTCACAATCTCAATCCCCATTTTACAGATGAGGTAACTGAGGCCCAGAGAAGTGAAGTGACTTGCCTAAGGTCACACAGCAGACAAGTGGCAGTGTTGGGATTAGAACCCATGACCAGACTCCCAGGCCTCTGTGTTATCCACTACGCCATGCTGCTTCTCTGCACTTCTCTGTGCCTGAGTTACCTTATCTGTAATATGGGGTTTAAGACAGCGAGCTCTACATGGGCATGGACTGTGTCCAACCTGATTATCCTGTATCTACCCCTGTGCTTAGCACAGTGCCTGGCACACAGTAAGTGCTCAACAAATACCACTGAAAAAAATACACTACCTCGACCTGGAGATATCAAGATTCCATATTTGCAGATATTTAACTGATTACAATAAAACCAATCTATTGTCTATCTAATTGTTGATCTATTTAAATAAGCCTATAGAAAAGCTGTTGAACAGTGATGGGTCTTGAGGAGGGCCAATTGCATCAGATCTATTCCACCAAAACCTTCTCCATTAGGACAGGAATTGAGTCCTCTATCTCTAATGTATTTTCCCAGCTGGTAGCAACATGTTCTGCTTGAACTAGGCATTTAATAAATACTACTGATTAACTAATTTAACTGGCTCCATAGTCCATGACTAGGGTCCCTGGGACCACCAAATTCTCCTATCTTCAATCTTTTTTTTTTAAAAAAAGGCTTTATTCCCAGAATATCTAGATCAAAAGCTCCACCTTCACACTCTATTATTCCTAGGTGCTGAATGAGATAAAAATTTCTGATTTTCTTCCTTTCCCCAGAAATAGTTCTGCCTCTCCTATTGCTCCTTTCTCCTTGGAACTTTGATCGTAATACCCCTATGATTCAGCATTACTAAAATTGTCCAACAGTTAAGTTAGTCTCTTGTGTACAGGTTTAAAAGAACAAAGCACCAGATCTATTTTTCTACTCTAAATCAAATTTCTAAATTAAATTTCTGAATTAAAAACTTTAAATGGAAATTGGTTTGGCAATAATTCAGAAATACACTTTGATAACAAATGGCAAACCTCATTCAAATTTATTTCCAAAGAGGCATGATCATTGAACTAGGGGTTTAAAACAAGAAGAATTTTAAATAAGAATGTTGATGACTATTATATTTCATCCACTACTACCATTTATATCATATTTCTTCTTAACATTACTACCATTTTTTTTTGTTTAAATAGGAGCTTGCTTCTGCATATTATAAAGTATTTTGGGGATGCCATCAGACAACATAATAGTATCCCTGAATCAGCTATTTTAAAGCACCATCAAGAATTACAAAGGTTGAAGAAATGAATTTATTATTCTTTTTGCCATCCTACATAGAAGGAAAGTTTAAGAGAGATTACAAAATATTCTACTCACTCCTGCTATAACTTTTTCTAGAAATGAAGAATCAGAAACAAATATGCTATCCCATTCTTGGAGTATAATAAATATCTTACAGCCTGACAGTTCCTGAACAAGAGATGAGAATTGAGTTTTTGCTCATTCTCTCTTTATAAGAAGAACGATAAGAGTTATGAGAGAGGAGAAGTAAATGGGAATAAACAAAAGAGGACTTAATGCTATACAGTACTTTCCAAGCGCTTAGTACAGTGCTCTGCACACAGTAAGTGCTCAATAAATATGATTGAATGAATGAATGAATACAGTGGGTGGGAACATTCTCCCCCAAACCTCCCCTTGTAGACTGTAAAATCATTGTGGACAGGGAACATATCTACCACCTCTGTTGTACTGTACTCTGCCAAGCACTTAGTTTAATGCTCTACACATAATAATAATAATAATAATAATAATAATAATGGCATTTATTAAGCGCTTACTATGTGCAAAGCACTGTTCTAAGCACTGGGGAGGTTGCGAGGTGATCAGGTTATCCCAAAGGGGGCTCACAGTCTTAATCCCCAGTTTACAGAGAAGGTAACTGAGGCATAGAGAAGTTAAGTGACTTGCCCAAAGTCACACAGCTGACAATTGACAGAGCCGGTATTTGAACCTATGACCTCTGACTCCAAAGCCCGTGCTCTTTCCATCAATTCATTCATTCATTCAATCGTATTTATTGAGTGTTTACTGTGTGCAGAGCACTGTACTAAGCACTTGGGAAGTACAAGGTGGCAACATATAGAGACGGTCCCTACCCAACAGCAGGCTCACAGTCTAGAAGGGGGAGACAGACAAAAAAAAAACAACATATTAACAAAATAAAATAAATAGAATAAATATGTACAAATAAAATAAATAGAGTAATAAATACGTACAAACATATATACATATATACAGGTGCTGTGGGGAGGGGAAGGAGGTAAGGCGGGGAGATGGGGAGGGGGAGGACAGGGAGAGGAAGGAGGGGGTTCAGTCTGGGAAGGCCTCCTGGAGGAGGTGAGCTCTCAGTAGGTCTTTGAAGGGAGGAAGAGAGCTAGCTTGGCGGATGTGCAGAGGGAGGGCATTCCAGGCCAGGGGGAGGACGTGGGCCGGGGGTCGACGGCGGGTCAGGTGAGAATGAGGTACAGTGAGGAGGTTAGCGGCAGAGGAGCAGAGGGTGCAGGCAGGGCTGTAGAAGGAGAGAAGGGAGGTGAGGTAGGAGGGGGCGATGTGATGGAGAGCCTTGAAGGCGAGGTTGAGGAGTTTTAAGACCCTTAAGAATCAGTCAATACCATTGACTGATTGAAAAACTCTAAAGGTAACATGAGTCAGTCTATACTACCATAAAGATCACTTCTTTAGGGTCAAGATTTCAGTTTTGAAATATCTATTTTAGGTGTAGGCAAGAAAGACAGCCCTGACTTCAGGAAACTGTAGCATGATGGGCCTACAATGTGATGGGCAGAGCAATCCCCACTTCTGGAAAAGTGCCTTAGCTATCAAGGGTGCAGGGAGGGCAGGAGGGAACAATGGCTGCAACGAAAGGCAACTCAAGTTAGTCTTCTCCAGCCGTCTCCATCAATCAATGGTACTTATTCAGTGTTTACTGCATGCAGAGCATTGTTCTCAGTGCTTGGGAGAGAACAATATAATAGAGTTTAGACACAATACCTCTTTTTAAATGGTTTCTGGGCCAGTGATTGGTGGGTCCCTATACTATTTAACTGCTTGGGAGAGCACAATATAATAGAGTTGGTAGACATAATCCCTCTTCTTAAAGATTTTCTGGGCCAGTGACTGGTGGGCCCTGGTACTATAGTATGCTTTCCTCATACTCATGAGGAGTGCTTCTAGTACAGGAAAAGCAACCACAATAATTGGAATACTTTATTCCCTTTGATTTTAAGCAAAATGGCACCAAGGAAAGGTTTTAACTTAGGCAAGCATCTGCAAATGACATTTTCGCTTCAAAGATAAGAAATACATTTTTGGTGGTTAAGATAAGAGGTCTGATGTCTGCAGGCTGCAACAAGAGAGCACACTTACATGTAAACTTGGATGGTAAGTCAGTACTCCATTGTCACATAGGGTCACATACTTCTTTTTCCACTCCTTATTCAACGATTTGCCACTTCGCTTCAGCAGCATACCCTAGGAACAAGAAAATGTGACTGTTTAGAAAAGAATGATGATTGGAATAGGAGGACAGATTAAGAAAACATTTTGATTATATCTAAGATTCCACTCTTTCCCCCCTCCACCTGTCATTTCAAAATTGAAAGTATATGGAAAACCTTTTAGAACACGGGGATGGCAGTGATATGTGGATCAAGGATGGCCTGCTGCTGGTGGTGAGAAGCTTGAGAACTATTTCCTCCTGTACTGATGTTCAGTTGCTTTCTTTTCATTCATTCGTTCATTCATTCAATCGTATTTATGAAGCACTTACTGTGTGTCAAAGTACTGTACTAAGCATTTGGGAGAGTACAATATAACAACAAACAGACATATTCCTGCTGAAAACAAGCTCACAGTCTAGATGACTGTTGTTGGATTCCTGCTTAGAATGAATGTACCTATTGATTTCTTTTTCTACGTGTCTGTTGCAAAACTTGCCTCTTCCCCCTTACTTTTGGATTGTGAACCCCTGTGGGCTAGGGATTCTCCTGTCTGAACAACCACTTTCACATCTCTCCCCAGTGCCCAAGGCAGGCTCTGTACAAAGTCAATGCTTAACAAATGAAATGAACAGTAATAATGGTAATAATGACAATGTAAGAAAACCTATTTGTAAAATCACAAATTCCTAATTTTAGTTTACATCAGTGAAATGGTTTGGTTTCATATTTCTTCCTGTAAATTTAGTGTTGTGAAACACTTTAGAATTATTATTACCAACACCATTTATTATATGATTACACATACGAAAAACTGTACAGACACTGGAGTAAATCCAGGAACAGCAACAAACACATGATTCCTAACTCACATGAGACTCATAATCTAAGATAGAGACAGGACAAATAAATGGGATATTATTTGAGTAAGCTAAAATGTATGAATCCAAAATGTTAAAATTGAAATACATACGGAAAACAGTACTTGGGAGGGAGAAGTCCATAGGCACTTCACTATGACATAAACAGTCCTTGGTGAAAAAATTCCCAAACCCTTCTCAACTATCTACATAGGGAAGACAGGTCTGGCTACTATGGAGTTAGATGGGAAGAGGGAGATGGCCCTAATCATCAGATACTACTCATAGATCCAAGGGTCCAAAGTAGCTTGGAATTTAAACTTGTAAGCTAAAAGAAACTCTTCAAAGAGGCACCAATGAAATTATCTGGACAAGGATTTCTTTTTATCTTAAACTTCTCCTTCTGGGAAATATCGAAGTACTTACAATTCAGGTATCCATGGCATAATTTAGACCTCAGTGTGTTAGACTTCAGCAAAACAAGCAACTCCATAGATAAACATTCCACCAAAATTGTGTCTACAACTGGTTTACTGCAAACTGCTCAGAAACCTGAAAAGGCCACCGAACCGGGTGGTTTAGCTGGGATGGTAGCAACTCCCAAGACCTTTGCATATTTGTTTAAAATTGTTGGAATTATCTATATGAGACACAGCATGGCTCAGTGGAAAGAGCACGGGCTTTGGAGTCAGAGGTCATGGGTTCAAATCCCGGCTCTGCCAACTGTCAGCTGTGTGACCTTGGGCAAGTCAATTAACTTCTCTGTGCCTCAGTTACCTCATCTGTAAAATGGAGATTAAAACTGTAAGCCCCCCATGGGACAACCTGATCACCTTGTAACTTCCCCAGTGCTTAAAACGGTGCTTTGCACATAGTAAGCACTTAACAAATACTATCAGTATTATTACTATTATTGTTGTTATACAAGTCTAGGACTCTCCTGCATAAAACATGACCTGATGCCTTATCACATCAATTTAAATTAAACTCTAGTGGAGATTTATCTTGTCAAGGGAGCATAAGAAGTTTTCAGAAGACCACTTTCACATAATAAAATGGACTGGCATAACAGGAATGGGAATATATACTATTAACTTTTTAAAAATATCAAATATTTCTATCCAATGTGAGTTCTGAGCTTTGAGCCTTTATATTTGTATCATACTCCATACTAAAGTAACTTCTGCTACATTTTTCCAGCAGCTAACATGGATCAATTCTTAACAACAGTTCAGGAAAAAGGTCAGTTATAAGCCAAGGAAAAACTAGACTACGGGATTAGAACCCATTGCTCAAATATTTCTTGTTTTTCCTCAAGCATCAAATGCTAAATCTCAATTTGCAATCCTTAACCTCACTATATAGTGATTTATACCAATTTAGGCAACTTTGTGTTGGCATTCTCAAAACAAGACAGGTGTTCTAATTTCAGCTTTGCACTTGTCTCTGTGACCTAGGGAAATTAACTTTTTTTGGCCCTTACTTTATACATTAGCAGAGACTACATGGAACAGAGACTGTGTCTGATCTGGTTGCACTGTAACTACCCCAACATCTACCACAACGCTTGGCCCAGTGAGTGTTTAACAAATAATGCAATTATCATATTATCATTATGATACTTAATCATGCTTTTCAGCCTTCATCTATGTATATGTTCATTTATTTATTTGTTTTTCTTAACCATTATGCACTCATCGGTTTAAAGCTATGGTATCCCCTAATTGACTATAAACACCTAGAGAGAAAGAATCAAGCCTTCTGCTCTTTTGTATGCCCACCAAGCCCTTAATTCAGTGCCCTGAACATAATAGATGCTTAATAAATACTGCTGATTCTGATGATTTCCTGGACATACTCCTTAGATGGAAGCCAAAAAGTCCATCATTTATGGCAAAAGGGTTAAAATTAAATTTTGAAATACTGCAGGAACTGATGTGGAAAATGACTTCATGACAGTTTGGGAGGTGAAATTTGCTCTGAGTTCTGGGAGTTGTCTCTTTCTAAGAGTTATTATTTCAAACTTAAAGACCCTTCTTGGAGAAAGAACTTTAATATGGTAATACTTCATTCAGCCCATATGGAACAATCTAAAATACACCACTAAAAATTCTTTAGAGATACAATTCAAATTTTAAAAAGGGAAATTAGGAATTTCATAATCAAGAGGTCAATTTATGGTTGCAATGTACTATTCACATATTGCAATTGATTTGGATGAAGAAGCTTGGGAAAAACTACAACCCCTAAACGCTGACATCAGAATCTCAGGTCAAGTACAATTAACTCTTTGGAGAATTCAGTAGTTTCTTAAAATCTGTCTTTTGCTATTCAAATCATCTTAAAATTTCTCTTCAAGGAGAGTAATCCTTCTTGTAATTGTTATCTTTCTTCTGAAGTTGTCTCGAAACACTGAATGGCCTGGGCTTTACTCTAACTTTACAGCCTTTCTTCTGAGTTCCTAAAGCTGCTTTGTCACACTGCTCACATCCATTCTCTTCACATCTGCCACCCATATTAGCTCAGCCTCCTGGTAGATCTTCCTACCTCCAGTCTCTTCCCTGGACAGTCCATACTCTGCTGCCTGGATCACTTTTATAAAATGTCATTTTGTTCACATCTTCCCAATCTTCAAAAATCTCAATTGGTTGAGGCCCACTCCTCTCTGCACCCAACAGGAACTCTTAACAACTCAATCAATGGTATTTACTGAGCACTGTTGTTTGCAGGGCACTGTATACGGTGGTTCTGTGTGCAGAGCACTGCACTAAGCACTTGGGAGAGTACAACATAACAGAGTTGGTAAACATGGTTCCCTTCCCTCTAGGAGACCAGAGACTAGAGGGAGAGTTAGACACTAAATAAATATGCAAATTACAGATATTCATTCAACGGTGTTTACTGAGTACTTACTATGTGCAGGGCACTGTACTAAGCGCTTAGCAGTGGGGCTGAGGCTGGGGTGAATATCAAGAACTTAAAGGGTACAGATCCAAGTGCATAGGTAACACAGAAGGGAGAGTAAATAGGGACAAACATGGCTTAATCGGGGAAGGGCTTTCAGAGATGTGACTTTAATAAGGCTTTGAAGGTGAAGAGGGTGGTGGTCAAAGGGATATAAAGTGAGGAGGGAGCTCCAGGCTGGAAGGAGGACATGGGCAAGGGGTCGGCAGTGAGATAGATGAGACTGAGGTTCAGTGAGTAAGTTGGTGTTAGGGTAACGAACTGTATGGACTGGGTTGTAGTAGGAAATCACCAAGGTAAGGTAGGAGGGGACAAGATGATTGAGTGCTTTGAATCTGAAAGTAATGAGCTTCTATTTGATGTGGAGGTGGATGGGTAACCACTGGAAGTTGTTGAGGAGTGGGGAGATGTGGACTGAACTTGTTTTAGAAAATAATAATGATATCACTAATAATGGTGGTGTCGAGTAAGCACTTACTTAGTGCCAAGCACTGTACTAAGCACTGGGGTAGATAAAAGAAATTGGGTCAAAGTCCCCATCGTACCTGGGGGTCACAGTCTAAGGAGGAAGGGAAAACAGTTATTTTAGCTCCATTCTTACAGATGAGCAAACTGAGGCCCAGATAACTTAAGTGACTTGCCCAAGAATACACACCAAGACACTGGCAACGCCGGAATTAGAACCTAGTCCTTTGACTCCCAGGCCCATGCTCTTTCCATTAGTCCACACTGTCTCCAAAACAATGACCTGGGCAGTAGAGTGTATGGACTGGAGAAGGGAGAGACAGAAGGGAGGGAGGTCAGCAAGGAGGCTGATGCAGTAGTTAAGGCAGGATAGGATACATTCTTAGATCAGTGTAGTAGCACATTGGATGGAGAGGGAGGGCAGATTTCAGCAGTATTGTGAAGGAAGAACCGACATGATTTGGTGACAGATTGAATATTTGGGTTGAATGCCAGAGATGAGTTGAGGATGATGCAAGGTTAGAGCTTGTGAGATAAGGAGGATAGTGGTGTTGTCTACTCTGATAGGAATGCGAGAGGGAAGACAGGGTGTGGGTGGGAAGATGAGTCCTGGTTAGGACATGTTCAGAGATACTGGTGGGACATCCAAGGAGAGATATCCTGAAGTCAGGAGGAAATACTAGACTGCAGAGAAGACAGTCAGGACTGGATTGATAGCTTTGGGAATCATCCTTGTAGATGATAGTTGCAGACATGGGAGCAAATGAGTTTCCCAAGGCCATGGGTGTAGATGGAGAATAGAAGAGGAGCCAGTACTGAGCCCTGAGGGGCTCCCACAGTGATGGGGTGGGAAGCAGAGGATAAGCTCACAAAAAAGACTGAGAATGAGCTACCAGAGAACTAGAAGAAACAGGAGAGGACAGTGTCAGTGAAGCCAAGGTTGGATGTTTCCAGGAGACGGGGTGGTCCACAGTGCTGTAGGCAGCTGCAAGGCCAAGTAGGATTAGACTGTCAGATTTGGCAAAAAAAGGATTACTGGATAACAGGATACTTTACAGAGGTCAGTTTCTGTGGACTGAAGGGGGCACAAGTCAGTCAATCGTATTTATTGAGCGCTTACTGTATGCAGAGCACCATACTAAGCACTTGGGAAGAGTACAATATAACAGACCCATTCCCTTCCCACAGCAAGGTTGCAGTCTAGAGGAAAAGGAGAAAGAAGAGAAGAACCTAGCCCTATTAATCCCTCTGGCTTTTCTGATATGAAGGGAACTTATTGGGACAATTTGGTCTGGGCATCTTTACTTCTTGAGGCATTTCTAAGTACTCATTTTTCTGTTTGACTTCAATACACCTACAAGCTTGACCTGTCCCAAACTGGAAGCTCCTATTAGTTCCCAAATTGTGTTTACCTTACTTTGTTCAGCAACTAACATATTGCCATACTCATGAGGGCATTTGATAATAGGTGGTACTGATGCTGAAGCTGATAGGAAAGTCAACTTCCATGCCATGAGAGGAGAAAACGATGCGACACACCATAATTTTTGCCCTCTCTATAATTCTCAGTTGCAATAGGGTGAGGTGAATGGGCTAACTTAAACAAGGGGAAGGAGAAGGATTAATTAATGATCACAACTTCATTTTAACTATGCAATACATATGGAGATGCAAATTACTTCAAATATGCAATAATCCCAAGGCAGAAACACTATGCAAAAGTGTTTAGAGTTAGAGAAAGGCAGAAGACATTAACCAACACAAGAGAAAAGAGAGAGGAAGTGTGTGTACATGGATAGAGACTGACACCTTGGAAGGTATAACTTTTATCAGCTTCTTATTACTATTTCTTCTACAACATCCACAGCAATTTTACAAATCAAAGATGAGTTTTTGCTGTTCCTGGTAAACACACAAAAAGCTGTTTCACTGACATGCACAATTATTAGAGCCTTGGAAAGACTACAAATCCACCAAATAAACTCAACATAATTTTTAAGTTAAAAAGAGAGTGTACTATTCTAACATCATTTTCGTATACTAAATGTTTTAAATGGGGTCTACAAGTTAACAAAAGAAGTACTTTAAAAATATTGTCAATTGCATCCTTCCTCTGAAAATTATAAACAACCCATCAAAAATATTAAATGTTTAAATGTGTTTTGTCTTTATGGTATTTGCATAATCTGTAGCTTCTCCATTCAATTTTTTTTTCACAATATCATTTAATGTTTTCATTCAGTTCCCATTTTAATAAGCACCATTACAAACTTTTTAATTTAAAGAACATGCACAAAATGGGCAGTCTATTTGTTCCTGTATTAATCTTAGTTTCAATATCTAGACTATCATTTTGGATTACTAAATATAGAGTCCATTAAATATGAATACATTAAAATAGAGTTTATTGCATAGACAAATCATTTAACTGGTCTCAGTCTTTCAAATGCTTTGCATGGATCAGTTCATGCTTTTGTTTATCAACGCACAGTATTTTGACACAGTACGCCTTCAAGTCCTGTAGACAGTAAGCTCCTTGTGGACAGGCACAATATTCATTCTTTCAATGGTATTTATTGAGTGCTTACTGCGTGCAGAGCACTGTACTATGTGCTTGAAAAGTACAGCCTAGCAACAGCTAGAGATAATCCCTACTCAACAGCGGGCTCACAGTCTAGATGGGGGGAGACAGACAACAAAACAAAACAAGTAGACAGGCATCAACAGGATCATTATGGCATCAATAGGATCAATATAAATAAGTAGAATTATAGATATACACAGTATCTAACAACTCTGTTGTAGTGTATTCCCCTAACTGTTTAGTACAGTAAGTGCTCAATAAACACCACTGATTGACTGTGCTTTATTTAAGAAAACAAACATTTTAGAATGACCCAAGAGAACTGTAGGAGGTATTTATTATTTAATTCATTGGAAGTTACTGAACACTTACTTTATGCAGAGCATTGTATTACATACTTGGCAACATACAATAGATGTAAGAGTCAATTCACACGCAACTAGTCTAAGCCTATAAAGAAATCATTTGTTTTTTCATAAGGCACATAATGATTGGTCTGAACTTCAGAAAAGACATCCAGTAAAATCTTCATATTACTTTTGTTTGTAAGGCTGAGTTTCACCTTCAAGATTTTTCTGATATAACATCTTTCATTTGTATATCAGAATTGTCTGAAGTGGGGGAGATGGAAAGGAAAGGAGAAGACGGTTCTTCACAGTAATTTGCATTCAGCATTCAAAACTAAATCTCCCACTCCAATAGTTGACTGTCACCTAGTTATTTCAATGCCCAACAAGTCTGCTGGTGGCTTTAATGAGTGACCTCCCTAGCAAAAAACATCTTGGACTCAGTGTGTGCACTTCTTGCTTTTGCTCAAGGAACTTTTTCTGTGGTGGAGTCAAATGGTTGAACTGTCTGTTGCAATCTCTTTATTAGTAATGTGTATTCTGGGGCTAGTCCCAGGAGGTCAATGCATGCCAAAAGCAATGTTAAGTGTACAAGCTTTAAATAACTTACAAAGTTAATGTAATGAATGTAAGTGTTATCTGAAATCCATCACTCAGTGGCTTGCTGTAGCCTCAAGCTGTGATAAAACACCGCTCATAAATTTATATTAAAACTCTGTTCAATAGCAATTATTTACCAACAAAGATTTATTGATTGCATTTGCTGTTAGAGATTGGGGGCCCTAACTGAGCCAATCAGCTGTTGTTGTTGAGTTCTGAGGCACCAAGTGAAGCTCTAGCCTGCTATCAGGCTCAGCATCCAGATCATTACATTGACAGTGGAAACGGTTAATGACAAAGCTCCCATGTGGGTGTCTGCTGCTCAAGAGACAAGGGGCTGCTTGGTCAGGAGAACGGTGTATATGTTCTAGAAAACCAGTTGGTTCAAAGATCTGGCTATCAACAATAAAATCAACTATCCACCTTTTCTCTCGAGGCAACAATTCTTATCTGCTTTTGCAGCTTTGAAATGCTATACATTCGTTTGACAGGAAGTGTAGGAAAACCCAACTGTGATTGAGTGTGGTGGTATAAATAGAATTATGCTACTGCACTGAAGGTTATGCCAGCAGCTGCCTAATTACCAAAGAAAATGGTTTAGGAATGGGTTGCCGGTTTAGAATTGTTTAGAGTTCCTTTTAAAGTGAACTTTGAGTAGCTCTTTGATTCACATAGAATATTTTAGCCTACTATACCCAAAGAACCCCAAATGTATTATAACCAGCACAAATAGTATACATGAATCTTCCAATGCCTAAGCTACTTCTTGGAATGGTTAGGGAAGTTTCAAAGATTTAATGCTCCAATGCAATAATTTACTGCATCCCTCTTGTGGCAATCTCGGCTCTGCTACTTGCCAGTTGTGCAAACTTGTGCAAATCATTTAACTTCTCTGCACCTCAATTTCCTCCACTGTAAAATGGGGATCAAAACTTGTTCTCCCTCCTACTTAGACTGTGAGCTCCATGTGGGACAGGGACTTTATCTGACCTGATTAACTTGTTTTTAACTCCAGCATTTAGCACAGTGGTTGACACACAGAAATCATGCAGAAAATACCATAAAAAACCCCTGACAATTCCAGGAAGGTTAGACACTAGGAGAATAGTAATCAGTACAGTTCAGTAGCCCATTTTCCCATGGGCTAATGGTTTCCATGAACTGAATTCAGGACACTTAACTATTGGCAAGTTTGTTATTGTAAAATTAGCTTTGAAAACTATCAGTGCATGTATAGTTTCCTAAAAAATGCTACAGAGTACCTACATTTGTAACTATTTTTATACAAATGTAGTAGATCAGAGTTGCCACGCTACACATATTACAGTCAAACATTCATTCAATCAATAATAGTAATAATAATAATAATGATGGCATTTGTTAAGCGCTTACTATGTGCAAAGCAGTATTCTAAGTGCTGGGAGGATACAAGGTGATCAGGTTGTCCCACGTGGGGCTCACAGTCTTAATCCCCATTTTCCAGATGAGGTAACTGAGGCACAGAGAAGTTAAGTGACTTGCCCAAAGTCACACAGCTGACAAGTTGCGGAGTCAGGATTAGAACCCATGACCTCTGACTCCCAAGCTCATGCTCTTTCCACTGAGCTACACTGCTTCTTGAGAGAGTGGACTGCACAGCATTGTACTAAGAGCTTGGGAAAGTAAACAGAATTAATAGATATGATCCCTACCCTCACAAAGTTTGCCATCTAACAGGGGAGACAGAAGGAAGCGATACTCTATAAACATATGAACCATAAACTATTCTGGGAATTGTAAGATCATAAGTGACATATGATTAGGTGACATAGTAGTGTTGAAATGGAATCAAGGGATATGATGTGGAGATTAGAAATCAATCAGGAAAGGCTTCCTGGAGGAGATATGATTTCAGACAGGCTTTGAAGATAGAGAGAGCAGAGGTGTCTTGGAAGTGAAGGGGAAAGGAATTCCATATAGATAGAAGGGCATGAGCAATAGGTGGCAGTGGGAGAGACAAGAATGAGACACAGTGAGTGGTAAAAAAAAGTCCTTAAAATTAATGCCAAGATGATTTGCAGGAAAAAAAGTAAATCAGAAAATGTAGTGTGTGTGTGTGTGTGTGTGTGTGTGTGTTCAATAACTGTTATGAGACCTATGGGCTGGGCAATATAGGAGAAACAGGAAAGTAGTCTTCCTCTAATCAAACTGCACCAATCAATAACATTCCCCTTACATAACCATCTTTACTGGGGAAACTGGGAAAAAAAAAACGGATTCCAAATTCCACATAGCTTACTGTCTATTTACTATCTGAAAGGTGGAGAAATCCAGATACATGAGTCTGGGTTCTAGGGTAGGATCTTTCCATTGGAAAAATTATCTTTAAAAAAGAGTTATATAGAACAGCTATTATTGGTGAAAAAGTGGAATGGTAGAAGGAAAATAGTAGGCTTTCCAGTTCCGTGGACCAGGACTGACCAGGCTTCCTATTATTTTTACTTCAACTAAGTAATGAGATTTAACTGAAGAGCTAGTATTCTTTCCGATTACCTACTGCACAGCCATTTATGAGGAAAATGCAGTAGAAAGTACTATTTGATAGATTACTGAAAATCATCACCTTCAGATACTACACAGAATGAGTTTTAAGAAATGTGAATGGCTCCAAAAAGCAGTTAAGATAATAATAATATTAATGATGATGTTAATACTAATACATAATAACATTTGTTAAGTGCTTACTATGTGTCAAACGTTGTATTAAGCTCTGGAATAAATGCAGATAATCAGGGTGGACAAAGTCCTGATCCTGCAACAGGTTCACAGTCTAAGATTGGGAATCATAATCAAGGATGGAACTCCTTGAACAATTTAAAGTACTTTACAGTGTCTCCTTAATAAGTTTGCACTAACTTTCACAATGCAAGTAGCCAGGACTCCACCTAAGACTTTCTGGGGATAAGCATGGAAATAATTCAATCAATCAATAGTAGTTCTTGAGTGTTTACTGTGCATACTACTCAAAGTGGTTGCATACAACAGAAACAAAAAAATATATATTCCTGCTCACATTGAAGTGTAACCTAGCAGGGAAGAAAGACATAAAATAACATACAAATAGGAGGAAAAAGTGCTCAGGTAGTACAGAGTATGTAAAATGATATGTACAAAAGTGCAACTTCTTTTTCTTAAGAAGTCTGAGTGCAAAAGTGCTTGAGGGAAGGATGTAGGAAAGATGTACTGGGGAAAAGAAAAATTTATTTTGGAAAACCTCTTGGAGTTGGTTGGATTTCAGAAGAGTTTGGAAGATGGAGAGAAATGTGGTCTGATAGATTTGATATGATTAGACTAGGCTGTGAACTCCTAATAAGCAGGGAACGTGACTACCAATCCTGTTATACTGTACTCTCCCAAGTGCTCTGCATACATTAAGTGCTCAAAAATACAGTTGAGTAACTGACTAATTGGATGATGTTTCAGATGGGAGGAATAATAAAAATAATAATAATGATTACGGTATTTATTAAGTGCTTACTAATTGTTCTAAGTTCTGGGGTAGATACAAGCTAAATAGATTGGACACAGTCCCTTTCCCACATGGAGCTCACAGACTTAATCCCCATTTTACAAATGAGGGAACTGAAGCTCAGAGAAGGTAAGTGACTTGCCCAAGGTCACACACCAAACTAGTGGTGGAGCCGGAATTAGAACCCAGGTCTATCTATGTTGCCAACTTGTACTTGCCAAGAGCTTAGTACAGCACTCTGCTCACAGTCAGCGCTCAATAAATACGACTGAACGAATAAAAGGTCTTTCTCACTCTGAGACCCATGCTCTCTATCTACTAGCTCATGCTGTTTTCTTAGGCAATCTTGCACACATAAGGAAGGCATGAGCTATGGGTTGAAGGCTGAAAAGCTGAGAATGAGGCACAGGCAAAGGTGAGAAGGCCACCTTTTCTCATTCTGTTTTTCTGTCTTCCATTTTGCTTCTCACCTTCAAACTCTGAAGGCACTCATTTAAACCTCATAAAACTTCTCAACTGTGAGCTTGTTGTGGGCAGGGGGACTGTCTGCTAATTCTGTTTGTATTGTACTCTACCAAGTGCTAAGTACAATGGTCTGACAATAAGTGCTCAAAAAATGATTGATTGATTGATTGACAAAATTTTAAAAGATTGAAGTTGATTGTCAAGGATAAGGCCTAACATATATAGAGCAATAATTTCCAAAGAGAATGCATAATTATCAATAATAATTTTTTACTGATTTCAAATTTAAGTTTTCAAATTCATCTGTGAAAGCTATCCAGTTAAATATGTTGTACATAATTATTACTCCTAAAGTTTCATATATTAATAGTAGGATAAATCTATCAAAGTAATAATTTACCTGTATATAATAATAATGGCATTTGTTAAGTGCTTACTATGTGCAAAGCACTGTTCTAAGCACTGGGGGGATACAAGGTGATCAGGTTGCCCCAAGTGGGGCTCACAGTCTTAATCCCCATTTTACAGATGAGGGAACTGAGGCACAGAGAAGTTAAGTGACTTGCCTAAAGTCACACAGCTGACAAGTGGCGGAACTGGGATTAGAACCCATGACCTCTGACTCTCAAGCCCGTGCTCTTTCCACTGAGCCATGCTGCTTCTCTGGATATGTTTTCACACATATAACACATGAATAGCCACCAATAACACAGGGTTCTAGATTTATAAAATATAACCATATAAGATTGAAGATGTCCTAGTATAGACCATTACCTTTCTGTTCCCTTCCACTACCTCCTCCCCATTAGCAACTACTTCCTCCTGGGTTCTAGGGTAGGATCTTTCCATTGGAAAAATTATCTTTAAAAAAGAGCACTTCCTCCGAAGTGCTTAATCTGAAGTAGGAAAATGTAAACCCATCAACAGACAGTAAGAGGCTGCAGTTCACTGTATGGGTAATGCCTGTGCTTGAGAGCTCAAAGATAGTTTCTGAGCTCAGAGCAGAGACAGAAAAAACCACATCTGTTGAGCCTTGCCCTAGTTTGAAATAAGCACAAAGGAAAGTTTGGGCATTCAAATGGAGCTAGTGCTGTAACAGGTCACTTGCGGTATGCTGAGGGGTGGTATACTGGTGTCCGTGTCCATGTCCTTGTGTGTCTGTGTGTGTGTGTGTTTGTGCACGCTTGCACGTGTTTGTGTGCATGTGTGTGAATCAAGGTAGTCCTAAAGGAAAAACCATAGAGTGGATCTTCCTAAATATTATGATGGACATCCAGGAGGGCAACTACCACACTTCTTCCAAGCATCCTACTGCTGTCAGAGACAGAATACTGGGCTGAATGGATCATTGATCTGAAGAAGTAATGGGAGTGCTTACATTCTTGAATCCACTTTATAGTTCTTCATGTGAAAAGCATTTTTAAAGAACATCTTCCAGAAGATGCTAGAGAGAAAAAATAACTAGAAGAGATAAAGTAGCAAACAGATCATAAAGTGGCAGAGGAGGGTTTTCTACTCAAAAGATTAAAAATCCCTTCTTTCTTTTAAATCTGCAGTGAAATGGGGTTTATCCTGCTACTTTCTCCCATTGGTTCTACATAGATTAACTAATAATTGGATAATGCTCTGAAAATACAGGGTATTCAGTCATTACACACCCATTTCCACAACCCATTCCATCAAGAAAATGCTAATGTGAAGCAAGCTGGATTAAAAGAAATGTATACGTTAACCATAAATGCTGTTGTATAAGGACAGGGATGATAATTATACCCTTCATGCCATTGTTTCTAGATCAATAACAAGGTTCTATTACAACACTAATGCAAAGTCTCTTGTTTTCATTTTTCAGTGAATCATCATACTGATGAACGTACATAACTAGTTCAAATGAATTAACATTACTTTTGACAACTTCAATTGTTCCTAATCCATAAATTCCCAATGAACATTCTAGTTTGAAAAATTATGTTAAAAAACAAAAACTCCAGAAAAACTACTGTGCTCAATTCCTAGTCATTCATTTATTCATTCATTCATTCAATAGTATTTATTGAGCACTTACTGTGTGCAGAACACTGTACGAAGCACTTGGGAAGTACAAGTTGGTAACATATAGAGACGGTCCCTACCCAACAATGGGCTCACAGTCTAGAAGGGGGAGACAGACAATGAAACAAAACATATTAACAAAATAAAATAAACAGAATAGTAAATATGTACAAGTAAAATAAACAGAGTAATAAATCTGTACAAACATATACACAGGTGCTGTGGGGAGGGGAAGGAGGTTCAAAAAGGTAAAAATATTGGTTTGAATAATCCATGTCAAATTACTTATTTCACCCAGAATTTTTCCTTAAAAGTTCTGTTTTACAGGAATTTGTGCTCTTTTCAGAATTGTTCCCTCCTACAGTGACAGAGATAACTTCCTAGTTCACACACAATCCTGGCAGATTCTTATGATAAAACTATTAAGTGCTGACGAGCGAACTGAAAAACACTCCAAAGAAATTCTGCCCTAAGTCCAGGAATTATGAGAAGCAGTGTGGCTCAGTGGAAAGAGCACGGGCTTTGGAGTTAGAAGTCATAGGTTCAAATCCTGGCTCCGCCAACTGTCAGCTGTGTGACTTTGGGCAAGAACCTTAACTTCTCTGGGCCTCAGTTACCTCATCTGGAAAATGGGGATTAAAACTGTGAGCCACCCATGGGACAATCTGATACCTTGTAACCTCCCCAGAGCTTAAAACAGTGCTTTGCACATAGTAAGCACTTAACAAATACCATTATTATTATTATTAGTATAACAGCGCTGTAGAATGACAAGACTCCAATTCATTATCCCACATGTCTTTAAAGGCATAGAAATACTGAACCCAATTCTACCAGTAACTAAGTTTTCTTCTTGGCATTAAGGCACTTTGGGAGAAGAATGAACTCTTGCAATCACTAGAAATGCAACAATCTTGTGAATGACAGCAACCACACCACAAGAAAAATTTTATTACACTCACACTGTAAAACATGGTTACGATAATTATTTAGAATAAAGGACCACTTACGTCTCTCTTGGTATCTATCTGCCTGTCTGTGTCTAGATAGATAGACATAGCAGTTTTAACAGATCAACTCTGTCCACCTGCTACTCCTACACAATGTATCCCAGATTCCCCACTTCCTTCACACCGAAATAGCTACCACAGTAGTAGCAGCCCTGGTCCAATTATGGCTAGGCTATTATATCACTTCTTTGCTGATTTCATTGATTCCAGCTATTAATCAATGGCTCTATTAATCAATCAATGGTAATCAATCAATGGTATTTATTGAGAACTTACTATAAGCCAAGCACTGCACTAAGCGCTTGACAGAGTACAGTACTTCAGAATTAGTAGACATGAATAATCTTCTTGAAGTACCATGCGGCACACTATCTCTCCACGCCTCAAGACTCTCCAGTGATGGGCTGCTTTTGTTGTCCCTCCTCATCGAGCAAAAATTCCTCAAAATTCGCTTGAAGGTTTCCCACTAGCACCCTCTGATCTCTTCACCCACTACTTCGCAACTCGCCCTCTATGTTCCTCCCAAGCTCACCTTCTAACTGAACCTCACTCTCAACTCTCCTACCTCCTTTCTTTTGCTTGTGCTGCTCCCCCAGCTTGGAACTAACTCCCTCCCCCAAATTGACAGATCAAATCCCTCCCCAAATTCAAAGCCCTCCTGAAAGTGTACCTCTTCCAGCAAGCCTTCCCTGATTAATGCACAGCACCCCACATCACATAAACCCACTAGCCAACTCTAGGGCTACCGAATCTACCCCAGCAAATACAGCAGTCTGTGCAAATCACTCTAGGGGGAACTGGACTAAGCACTTGGTACAACAGAGTTGGGTAAACACAATTCCTGCCTGCAAGGAGTTTATAATCTTGAATTCAAGATCTCAGTATTGTATTTACAGACTTCTTCATATTCAAGATCACTAATAAGTTCTTTTAAAAAGTAATAACTTGCCATGTAAAATAGAAACATTGTATAAATGGAAAAGAATATTTTATTAGCATTCAAAGCAATAAAATAATAAAAAAGCAGGACTTGACAATCATTCACACTACATTTTCAAAGATTTTCTAATTTGTTGAAAACTTTTTTCCCAATTGCTCTTGGATGAAATCACTAATGGCATTTATGTCTAGAAGTGCCTACAGTGCTAAATATGTACCGGATGATTGGACTGATACTTCATAAAATTTGCGTTTCATTGCCAATATAGTACTAGATGGCTCAGGCGTGGAATTTTGAGCCCCTTTCCCACCATATGAAAAGGGATGAGTTCCACTTTTTGCAAGGGGTGGGGGGAGAGGGGGAGTCGGGTGAGGGGTTTGGTTTTTTTGGCAGGGTAGCAGGTTTGGGATACAGTGGTGAAGTCACAGGTGAAAGCTGCTCCCGCTCCCCCTCTTTTTCTGCTCCTTCTGCTGCTTCTCTGCCCTGGTCACTTCTGTGCATTATCTCGCAAGGTGTTTCAGCAAGCTGGAAACCCAATAAGGGGGCAGGGGTGTCATTCTTGACACCCCCTGGGAAGAGTCGGTGGCAGCTAGGACCCCAAAATCAATCAATCAATCAATCGTATTTATTGAGCGCTTACTATGTGCAGAGCACTGTACTAAGCGCTTGGGAAGTACAAATTGGCAACACATAGAGACAGTCCCTACCCAACAGTGGGCTCACAGTCTAAAAGGGGGAGACAGAGAACAGAACCAAACATACCAACAAAATAAAATGAATAGGATAGAAATGTACAAGTAAAATAAATAAATAAATAAATAAATAAATAAATAGAGTAATAAATATGTACAACCATATATACATATATACAGGTGCTGTGGGGAAGGGAAGGAGGTAAGATGGAGGGATGGAGAGGGGGACGAGGGGGAGAGGAAGGAAGGGGCTCAGTCTGGGAAGGCCTCCTGGAGGAGGTGAGCTCTCAGCAGGGCCTTGAAGGGAGGAAGAGAGCTAGCTTGGCGGAGGGGCAGAGGGAGGGCATTCCAGGCCCAGGGGATGACGTGGGCTGGGGGTCGACGGCGGGACAGGCGAGAACGAGGAACAGTGAGGAGATTAGCGGTGGAGGAGCGGAGGTTGCGGGCTGAGCAGTAGAAGGAGAGAAGGGAGGTGAGGTAGGAGGGGGCGAGGTGATGGACAGCCTTGAAGCCCAGGGTGAGGAGTTTCTGCCTGATGCGCAGATTGATTGGTAGCCACTGGAGATTCTTGAGGATATGGCAGTGATTCGGCCTCAGCAAGGAATAAAATAAAAAGGAGGAGAAGGGTCTTTGGAGGTGAGCAATAGGAGAGGGATGACTTGGGGCAGTGTTTCTATGCCTGTGTCTTTCTAGGTGTCAGGGACCTATAGTTGTCACTGGGAATGCATGACAGCCTGAGGCTGAGTGTGGGAGTGTATATGTGTGTGGAGGAGAAAATGGGATGAAGCCCCAGGAGTATGAGACATTCCACATAACCAGTGTGTGTGTCCCTCTGTCGTCTTTGACCATTGTCTTTCTCTTCATTTCTGTATCTTCTCTATGCCTTCTCTGACTTCAACAATACGAGTAATTGGCAGATACCACTGAATCTGACTCAGAGACCAATACTATCCGAAACCAACTTTAATCACCCAAACAGCATCTTCTGTTATCAGAGGTTTGTCCACTTTATATTTAAGTACAGGAAGAAAGTTAGTCTAAACCAAAAAACCTAGCAGAAAAATACTGCCACTTAGGGTAAATCAGTGTGAAGTGAAATCTACACAAATGAATAGGTTAAATAGCAATATCAGGTTATGAGGGATGTAAATGCCCAGCTTTGAAGATGAGGTTGAGTGTCAACAGCTGGTTTGAAGAAAGAATGTAGAAAGTGAAATAGTTTTATTTATGAAAGAATGCAATTAAAATTAAGCATATGACAATCACTATTATGCAGTAATATAATCTGTAATATGCTATGTTTCCCAGTTTCCTCCCTTTCGAAAACCTTTAGAAAATTCATAAAAAATGAGGATCAGATTTCAGGGAATTTTTTTGTTTAGGGAGAGAATGATGACAGAAAATAATAATAATAATAATAATAATTTTGTTATTCTCAAAAAGCAAATTCTAACTTTCTATCTGGTAAAAAGTGTTTCCATAGAAACATCAGTTAGAATGCTTAATACAAGCTTTTTCATAGTAATGCTTGCCATCATATTCCTCTCCTGGAGAACCTCTGATTTCACAAATGGATGCTTTTTCCATATTGCTCTTTCCAGGGGATGGGGATGAGGATGGTGGCGGGGTGGGGGGAGGGGGAGGGGTTGGGAGGAGGGAGAGGGAGGAAACGACGCAATGGAGAGACAGGATCTTTAACCAGTTCCCTTGTGGCCCCCTCCTTTTTTGTTGGTAATATTTCTGTCATTCTGCCAGGGTGTACGGTACAGAGGGTTACACTTTAATTGAGCTGTCAGCATCTCCAACAATCCTCTAAAGCCTCGATTATGCACGGCAGGGTTAGTGACACACTTGTTATTGTGGATGCCCTATTTGCTAAACCCAATCCCCCCATCACAGGTCACAGAACCCAGGCGACCTTCCTGTCATTAGCTGCGTTTATTCCTACCTCACTGCTGTGAAAATCACACAAGTGAAGGCTTCAAAGCCCTTGCCAGGACTGAATTCGACCAGGAGCTAATCACCCACAAATCCAGCTCAAATGGCAATAATTGGCTAAACTGCTCACCTCTCCAGAGCTCGGCAGTAATTTGGGATAATAAAGAAAAGAATTATTCGGCTAACTGCCCTGAAATGTATGCCTTGTGACCGACACACTTCACATTTTAATAATGATGGACACAGAATCCAATTTAATAGAGCATCCCCTGAATAACAAACCTAAGAATATTGATAGGAAAATGTAGTCTATGTGGGTGCATTTTTTTCATGTGAGTTACAGATCATATTCAATCTGTTTGTACTTCATGTTAAGTTTGGGGACCATGATGGTCAAACAGAGCTAGTCTCATCAACTCATAACTAGGATGGGGATTTATTTTAAATCAAAAAAATCCTGCTCTCACAAATGAAAAATCATTTACTCTTGGTATGCTTAGCTTTCAAAAAACTATTACTGTTTTTTTCTTTCACTGCTGCCACTTCTGAATTTTCTAATTACTGATAACATCTCCTGATCATCTTGTGCGTTTTTTTTTTCACACTATCCCTTTCTGTACCAGCACCCCAGACCGCAATATCTACCCTCACGTCTGGGTAACAACACGAATGCTGGCTCCCCTCCAACACTGACCATCACCGAGGGACTTATTGAGCTGGCTCAGTGGTGCAAAGATGCTCAATCACTTTTCCCGCTGCCAATGGGTTTGACTCCCACCCAAAACCTCCCCTAAGGCCAACAATTATAAGCAAAATCAACAATAGCTTTCAATGGCCTAGAAATGCACCATTTGCAGTCACAAAAAGAATTTTAGTTCGGGCGTGCGAATTAAACCAAGGCCCTTGTTGTGATGGCAGATAATCTTGAGTCTGACAATTCAGTCCAATGTCAGGCCAGAGTGTCAACAGATACTATAAGGCTTCATACTATGATTGCACAACAGGAAATACATGTTGGTGTGAAAAAAATGAATTTTATGCAATGCTTATTGGCATCTTAAGGAATGGTCCCTTAAGAAAACAAACAAAAACAGCTAATTAATGTTACCTTTTATTGGTATGTAACCTAAATAAACCATAATTCCATTTTAGGAACAGGCAGTGCATGCAGCTGCAACTGTCAACCACACACAATTGAAATGTTAAGTTCTGCTAGTTACAGCTGCGACAACTTGTGCCGGTATCTGTACTTATGTGTGGAAATAAAGGTTGCGTCAAGAAAATAGTCATAAAGGAAACCAAAAAATTCTAAGGGTAAAGCTGAGGTGGGGGTAGAGTATAGAAGAAGGAGACAGGGTTGCATTGTCTTATATTATCAAGTATTGCAAAATTCAAGATTTTAGTAAAAAAAAACGTGTGAATGGATGTGTACTCATACTCAATTACACAGTTATGGAGACCATGAAAAAATGCATATGCATACCCTGTACAATAAATTTCAAAAATTCCATTTGCCATGATATTACTGTTTTGTTTTACAATACACAGATATAAAACAGGAACACCATTTGAACTTTCCTGGCAAACATGACCCAATTATTGCTGCCTTGGAGAGATGGATTTAAGATTAAGCCCATCAACCCCCTGTTTGGAACTCATAAGCCCTTCATATTTAGACAGTAAGCTCTCCCTTTAGAATATGTCTTCTTCTATGGGTAGGGAATGTGGCTACCAAATCCATTATTATGTCCTCTCCCAAGTGCTTAGTACAGTAGTCTAAGTAGTTGAAGAAGCAGCCTGACAGTGGAAAGAGCACGGGCTTGGGAGTCAGAGGTCATGGGTTACCTCATCTGTAAAATGGAGATTAAGCTGTGACACCCCCCCCCTTCGGCCCCCACGAGGGACAACCTGATTACCTTGTATCTACCCCATCACTTACAACAGTGCCTGACACGTAGTAAGTGCTTAACAAATACCATCATTATTATTATTATGATTATTCTGTACACAGTAAGCACTCAATAAATGCCACTGATTATACTGATTGATTAATCTGACATACCACCCCCTCCCCCTA
Organism: Tachyglossus aculeatus; assembly: GCF_015852505.1. NCBI lineage: Eukaryota > Metazoa > Chordata > Mammalia > Monotremata > Tachyglossidae > Tachyglossus > Tachyglossus aculeatus. The sequence goes on from NC_052072.1 coordinate 56,568,662, forward strand.
TTTTATCCCTCTAGACTTTAGGTTTGTCCCTCTAGATTGTACGCTTGTTGTGGTCAGGGAATGTGCCATTTCTTGTTTGTACTCTCCAAGCACTTAGTACAGTGCTCTGCATACAGTAAGCATTCCATAAATATGAATGGATTGATGGATTATCTCCTCCCAGAAGCCTTCCCTGACTAATCTCTTATCTCCCCACTCTATTTGCTTTCCCTTCTTTGTCATCTATGTCCTGGATCTTTTTTCCATAAACACTTTAACACTCACCCTACCCTTTGTAGCACTTATGCACATATCCTTACAGTTTGCTGCTTCCACTAACTGCAATTTTTTAAAAATGTCTGTCTCCTCCACTAAACTGTAAGCCTCTTAAGGGCAGAGATCATGTCTAACAACCTTATCCTACTGTACTTCCCCATGTACATAGTAGATTGCTCTGTACACAGTAAGTGCTCAAAAAATACCATTGACTGATTGGTGGTATGCCAACAATAAAACTGTGTTTGGTTTAACTTAACTATTAACGAATCTTTCTAGTGAAGACAGTGGTCTACATATCACACATACGATCAGTGAATTGATGTTCCTTTGGATGATGTTTGCAGAGTGTTTCAACTGGTGATTTATTTTTTATTTTTTGCCACTGAGACCAACTGTTAAATAACTGCATTAAACTCTGTGCAAATAAGCATGTGAGTTTGTAATAGTACTAAACAGTCAAGTACTTTGCTATACCTGATGTCTTTATGTGTTTTTGTTAGAAATTCCCCTGAGGAATTTATCAGGTATCAATTATCTGGCATTACTACAAAGTATTTGCAATAACTTTTGGTAGATGCTCCTCCCCCAAATCTTCAAGTTACATTATTCCTATATTATATATGTGAAATCTGAGATGCTTAAAAAATTATGAGTCAGGTATACACATAAAAGTATTTAAGCCCTCTGTTTTTTTAATTCTTTGCTTCTTTCAGCACATCACAATGTTTTGCTGCATTTCTCTTCTACTATAATTCAAGAAATTAGAAAGCTTCAAAGTGAAGAAGGTTTTGCTCTTTGCCTCAGGTAATGACATACAGCACCTACAACAGTGTCACATAACTGGGAAGTGATTATTAGATGTGCTAGAGTTCAATATTTCTCAAATTGTGTTATTTCCTCTCTCATTTTATTGAAAAGTTAAATGGGACTGAAGTCTTATCTTCTAGCAAGCTGGGCACTGGGACCGTTGGCCTTATTCTTCTCTTCAAGTAGCCCTTGTTTCACTTGGAAGCTCAGGCCAACTGAAGGGTGGTCTCATTCATTCATTCATTCAATCGTATTTATTGAGCGCTTACTGTGTGCAGAGCACTGTATTAAGCACTTGGCAACATAGAGAGACGGTCCCTACCTTACAGATCGCCCGAGCAATCGCTCGATGGCATTTACCAAGGGCTCACTATGGGCGGGGCACTGAACGATGCAGCTGCGGCCAAGTTGCGTGGCAAAACCGAGGGGGTTGAAGTCCGGCGAGCAGGCTAGTGACGGAGGAGCCAAGCACGTGGATTGGGTCGGAGAAGGACGTCAGTGAAGGAAGATGGGACGGGGGGCGAGCTGATGGGAGTGCTTCAAAGCCATCACTCCATCTTGCTGCTAAGCTCTCATCCATGTCTGCCTCTGGCCGGGAACGCCCTCCCTCTCCGTATCTGACAGTTACCGAAGGCGCGTCTTCCCTCCCTAGTATGGGGTTCACAATACTAATGCCCATTTTTCAGATAAGGTAACTGAGGCACAGAGAAGTAACTTGCCCAAGGTCACACAGATAAGGGGTGCAGGCAGTATTAAAACGCAGGTCCTTCTGATTCTAAGGCCCATGCTCTACCTACCAGGCTATGCTGCTCCCCAAAATTTGCTTGCAAGTATAAGCAACATGGTAGGAGAAGCAAGGCTGAACCCTCTTCCTGGGTCGCCAGTGATGCCATCTGCCAATGACATCAAGAGGCACATGGGTTTCACAGGGCAGCAGCATAACAATGTCATACTGGGTAACGTAATGTCACAAAGGGAAGCAACATGGCCTAGTAGAAAGACCTCAGGCCTAGAAGTCAATAGACCTGGGTTTCTAATCCCGGCTCTACTAATGGCTTACTGGGTGATCTTGGGCAAGTCATTTAAGTTTTTCGTGATTCAGTTTCTTCAACTGCAAAATGGGGATTCTCCCTCCCATAGACTGTGAGCCCCAAGTGGGACACAAACTGTGTCCCTACCTGATTCACTTGTATCTATCCCAATGCTTGACACACAGTAAGTGCTTAACAAGTACAACAATGATGATAACAAAAACTGTAATAATAATAATAATAATAATAATGACAATGTTACACTGCATTTTGTGGAGGTCCACCTAAACCTAGGGGTGATCCCTGACACTTCATTTGCTCCAGAGTTATTATGATCTCTTTCCAGAGACATGGACACAGGTACTGCTTCCAAGCTTGGGGGCCCAGTGGGAGATTAGGTGCTTCAAATAAGAAAATAATAATAATAATAATAATAAAATACCAAGTAAAAGTAGCATGGCTTAGTGGAAAGAGCACGGGTTTGGGAGTCAGAGGACATGGGTTCTAATCCCAGCTCTGCCACTTGCCTGCTGTGTGACCTTGGAGAAGTCACTTAACTTCTCTGGGCCTCAATTACCTCATCTGTAAAAGGGGGATTGAAAATGTGAGCCCCACCTGGGACAACCTAATCGCACTCTATCTATCCCAGTGCTTAGAATAGTACTTGGCACAAAGTAAGCGCTTAACAAATACCATAATTACTATTATTACTATTATTATTTGAACAGGAAGATGACAGAGTAGCTGAAAAACAGATGAATGACCACCTCAACCAATAAACACATTGACCCAATTTCAAGCAGGCATCTTTTGCTGTCATATCGTGAAACAAAGTTCTATTTTGGGGTGTAAAAAGTCCATTTTAGTATCAGTATCACAGCCTTACCCCTGTGCCAGAGAAGCACAATTGCTTTCTACCAGAGGCTATTTCAACCAGCATAAATACCCTTTGTGTTTGGCACTCATCAATAGAATCGGTGTTATCACTCTGTATGCATGCATTGCCTGGTGGGGGCTACCACTCTTGTAACACAAAGATACCAGAGACTGAGGGGGGTGGATGTTATTTGAGGAATGGCTTCATTTTGAATGTACTTTCTTCCTAATAAAAAAGGTAAATGCCTACAATGTCTTCAACCACAGAATGAACAGTTTCAATTTCTTAAATGTCTCTTTCAATAAAGAGCCAGAATTAAACCATAGTTTTAAATTGGGCCACAAATATGAAATTTTATGTATTGCAAAAGTCTGGCTGAAAATTCTAGGAACTGCCAAACAGTGCGATCCCATACAAAATTCAAATAGATGAATGACTTCATTTAGGAATTTTTAGTCAAATACCCCTAAGATACTAATAGCCTTCCTGTAGGAGCAAATGAAGTGTGATTTAACAAATCCTTTGACTCAACCCATAAAAAAAATTATAACAACATGCAACCACACAAACGTGGATGTTAATCAGGTCAATTTAACAATAAAACACTGCAAATACTCTGTCAGCAAGTTAAAAATGGCCCTGTTTTTTCAATATAAGAATCACTTAGTACATACTATATATAAAGTATTGTATTTCATGCCCCATTTGCTGTAACAGATATTAGAGGGTTCAGTCATCAAGTAATAACTGACTCCTGGTTTGGTGCAATATACGGGAGCCCTTTGAGGTGCGAAAACAGCCTTTGGGTTTACTTGTCTGAAGCTGGTTCGGATTGGCCTGCATTTTGTGTTTGTTTTCATTCCTGTCAGAAGATATTAAATCATTTCATCTAGATTTAGTAACTCTAAAAGCTTCAAAGAACACAGTTTTCTGTTAAAAAAATTACATGCAACTACTTAAAACATCATTTAAGATGCTCATTATTTTTAACACACTTTAAAATTACTCAATCAGTAGCTATATCTTTTGAATTCAAAATAGTATTAAGAAAAAATGGAGTTAACATTGTTTATTGTATTTTTTAATATTCTATGAACTTTTATCAATAGTGTGTTTAGAATACTCAGTAGTCAACTTAAGTGGAAACAAAATAATTAGCAAAACAGGTATAACAGGAACAATTTGAAAGTGTTTATATGATGTCTATTTCCAATTTTAAACATCTCGAATGCTGCCCTTAAGTCCTATCTATTTAACATAGGCTATGCAACAATGGCAGTTTCCATCCAGGTTTATCCTTCAAAATAAATTGAATCCTTTACCTCACTCTTAGGAATCATGTTCATTTTTGAAGCTTTAAATCACCATTTAGTTTGTGTTGTATTAGTCTAGGGGAAGAATTGGTGACAGGGACAGACAAGATTTTTAACCTCTAGATGCAAATATAAATCCAGTCCTGGTCAGAAGAGCCCGTTGTTAGGCAGGGACCGTCTCTATATGTTGCTGACTTGTACTTCCCAAGCGCTTAGTACAGTGCTCTGCACAGAGTAAGCACTCAATAAATATGATTGAATGAATGAATGAATGAATGAAAACGATTGCTTGACAGTTATTTGGCACTAGGTCACTAACTACAGACTATCCTTGGATGTCTGGGCAACAGCACCAAAAGAGACAAGGGTTGAACTGACCTAGAAATGAAACTTCCTAAACACAGAGGGTGTGAGGGGGTACACAGTCATATGATCAGCTCGCTGCCCTGTCCCTTTGTAGTGCACATTATGGAACATAGGTCCCCAGAGCTATTTTATCAATGATATTTTTTAAGCACTTTCCATGTGTCAAGCACCGTTCCAAGCCCTGGGGTAAATACCAGATAACCACGTTGACACAGTCCCTGCCCCACACATTGGGGCTCACAGACTAAGTCTGATGGAGAAAGATTTAACCCCATTTTACAGATGAGTAACTAAGGAACAGAGAAGCTACCTGACTGGTCCAAGGTTACCCAGCAGAAAAGTGGCAGAGCCAGGATTAGAACTCAGGTCCTCTGACTCCCAGGGCCGTGCTCTTTCCACTAGGCCACACTGTTAAGAAAATGAATTAAATGTGTCCAGCAGATAATGGTAATTCTAGATATTTCTTGACAATTTCACATCACTAAAAGGAACAGGTCAATCCCCGCGCCTAAATAAATTCTGCCCTTCCAGCATCTTTAAAGGTGTGGACTCAACTACAGTGGAATAAAAACCATGGAATAATCTTGATTAGTTGTGCCTTTCTGAAAGGAGTCAGATATCATAAACAACATATTTACCGAGAGAGATTCATATCTGAAGTTCGGCGACCACCAGAGTTTAAAAACAAAAACAAAATTCAAAGAACAAAACCTTGATTTCCAAGTCCAGCATTTTCTGATTGGGAATGGAGAGGAAGAAATAAAGTGAAATGGTTTCAGGCTGCACATTGCTATTTGTTAACAAAAAAACCCTAATGGGACCATGAAGCAAATTTATGTCAAGGCTACTGTGCTCTTACTGGCAACTCACCTTATAAACACAACATGAATAGTGCATCTACTATTTTATTTTACCCTTGTATTAAATTCATTTACATGGCTAGCAATGAACGAGCATCTTTTTAACCTCTTTCTAACTTTTTAGGGAAGCAGAATGTGTTAGAAAAAGAAAAAATATATAAATAAAAATGCAAGGTACCCAGAGTGCAGCTAATGGGATTTGACGCTGGCTTTAATTTTAATGAAGAAAGTTGCCAGTAGCAACAAAACTGTCAGCAGCAGCCAAGCACCATTAATAAAGACCCAGACAACATTAGTGGCACGGCAACAGTACAAAAGGTTCCCCCCGCTTCATGCTGTGCTAAATTGGCTGCCCAATTTTTCTTAAGTGTCCATACTATTTAGAAGACAATTTATTAATTTTTGCCATTCATTGTCAGTTGACAGGCCATCATTTTGCATCCCGAATTTTAGACGAAAACTAATTGAAAAGACTGGCAGTATTTATGAGGGGTATTATTTGTCAATTACAGCTATAGATGATACTTTGTCCCACCAACTTTGACGCCTCTACTCTCGGGTGGGTCAGGCAGTTGCTTTTTTGGCATTGTGGTGTAGGCATTTAATAGGACTGAGCACCAAAAACCCATTACCTAATCAATTGCTCAAGGATATGGAGAGACAGCCCACATTCATGCTGCAATGATCCAAAATAACATTAGGAGAAAAAGGGACATATATAACACCGTCAAAAGAGGAAAAACTAATCACTTCTTGGAAAGGTTTTTGAGGTGTACAGTAGATCTTAGGTATACTTTTTTAAATGATATTTGTTGTGATTACTACGTGTCAAAAGCTGTTATAAGTGTGACCTTGAGCAAATCGCTTAACTTTCCATGCCTCAGTTACCACATCTGTAAAATGGGGATTAAATCCTTCTTCCAACTGAGACTGTGAGTTCCCTGTGGAACAGGAGCTGTGTCCAACCTGATAAACTTGTACCTACCCCAGCAGCATGGCCTAGTGGCAAGAGCATGGGCTTGGGAGTCAGAGGCCGTCGGTTCTAATCCCAGCTCCACCACTTGTCTGCTGGCTGCCCTTGGGCAAGTCACTTAACTTCTCTGTGCCTCAGTTACCTCATCTGTAATATGGGGATTAAGACTGTGAGCCCCACGTGGGACAACCTGAGTACCTTGTATCTTCCCCCGTGCTAAGAACAATGCTTGGCACATAGTAAGTGCTTAACAAATACCATTATTATTATTATTACATTATTATTAGAACTGTGCTTGACATGTAGAGAAGAAGCATGGTGTAGTGAATAGAGCTCGGACTTGGGAACACAGGCTTGGGAGTCTGCCACTTGTCTGCTGTGTGACCTTGGGTAAGTCACTTCACTTCAGTGTGCCTAAATTACCTCATCTGTAAAATGGGGATTGAGACGGTGAGCCCTTCGTGGGACAGGGACTGTGTCCAACCCGATTTGCTTGTAGCCTCCCCAGGGCTTAGTAAAATGCCTGGCACTCAGTAAGTGCTTAATGAAATACGATCATTATTACTACTCTGGTAAGCACTTATAGAATACTGTAAAAACGGCTGGGGTAGATACAAGTAGATACAAATGGGGCTCACAGTCTAATAATTTTCCACAATAAACTCACCAATTTATGAGGTTATAGTTGCGAAAGCTCCAATATAGTCAGTGTTTGGGTTCTGAATACATTTTCACAATGCCATTTACAGAGTACGCTAGTGAAGAATCAGGGGCTGTTCTCTCTACAGTGCAACCCTGCTCTGGGTATAACATGATCTTTGCCAGCACAAGTCAACCTGGGTCTGATGTCAATATAGGCACGAGAATCATAAAGTGATTATTCCACTATACAAATTCTTCAAAAACAAAACTACCACATTATAGCAGAACACAACCAATGGCAGTCAAAAAAAAAAGACTTCTGCTCTCCCGCTTGCTTCGTCTGAAATCAACAAAAAGATCTACAGTTATGACATACATAATGCTGAGGAAGCTGAGAAATAGAAAAACGCAAGTATATTTCTTGAAGCATTACTTCATTTTAACAAATGATTCAGAAGTCCTAGATTTTTAAAAATGGTTTGTAGCAGAATAGTATTTTTCTTACAAATGAAAGAAAAATTAAATGAATTAAAATTTTATACCCTCAACTTCTGTTTCTTCACTGCTCTGATAGTAAAAAGGGGACTTGCTAAAGATTGCTTTTATAGAGTGAATTACAATCAATTTGAATCCACAGAAAGTTAATGAATATAATGACTAAAATTACTAAAACTACAATACTCAAGTGGAATCCTGCAAAGCTACAACCTGTAGCTTGATACCTTTCAAGTTCTGTGCCAGCACAATTTAAAATGCTTTAAACATTAGAAACAACGCTTTCACCATGGGCTTTAAAGCACTCAGTCACTCAAACCCTCCTATCTTACCTCACTGATTTACTACAGCCCAGCCTGCACACTTTGCTCCACTAGCACCAGCTTGCTCACTATGTCTTGATCTCATTTATCTCACTGCCATTCCCTTTGCCACATCTTCCATACTTCATGCTGCTGCCCGGATCATCTTTGTGCAGAAATGCTCTGGGCATGTTACCCTCCTTCTCAAAAATCTCCAGTGGCTGCCTGTCAACCTATGCATCAAGCAAAAACTCCTCACTCTCGGCTTCAAGGCTCTCCATCACCTCACCCTCTCCTACCTCACCTCCCTTCTCTCCTTCTACAGCCCAGCCTGCACCCTCTGCTCCTCTGCCTCTAACCTCCTCACTGTACCTCGTTCTCATCTGTCCCACCGTCAACCCCTGACCCACGTCCTTCCCCTGGCCTGGAATGCCCTCCCTCCACACATCCGCCAAGATAGCTCTCTTCCTCCCTTCAAAGCCCTACTGAGAGCTCACCTCCTCCAAGAGGCCTTCCCAGACTGAGCCCCTTTTTTCCTCTCCTCCTCCCCATCGCCCCCGCCCTACCTCCTTCCCCTCCCCACAGCACCTGTACATGTTTGTACAGATTTATTACTCTATTTATTTTACTTGTACATATTTACTATTCTACTTATTTTGTTAATGATGTGCATTTAGCTTTAATTCTATTTGTTCTGACGACTTGACACCTGTCCACATGTTTTGTTTTGTTGTCTGTCTCCCCCTTCTAAACTGTGAGCCCGTTGTTGGGTAGGGACCGTCTCTATATGTTGCCAACTTGTACTTCCCAAGCGCTTAGTACCATGCTCTGCACACAGTAAGTGCTAAATACTATTGAATGAATGAATGAATTTGCTGGGAAATGTAGTCCAGCTCTTTCCCTACAGTTACTTAGCTCCTCTTTCATCAAGATGTTCGACTAGCTGTTTTGAAAGGCAATGTAGCCCAGGAGTAATTAATCAATTGGTGGCATTTATTGAATGCTTACTGTATGCAGAGCACTGTACTAAGCACTTGGGAGAATAAAATAAAACAGAGTTGGTAGACACAAGAATAGTCAAACAGAGCTATTCCTCCACGTTGCTTGGCCCTAGAAAGGGACAGAGGTGGAGCTGAGATGCTAGCTGTTAAGAGTGGTCCTTCTTACTCTCACCGAGTTCTGGGACTAAGTTGAGAGACTCCTGTTGCCCCTGTCTCCAGAGACCATGAAGACCAGCCATGGGCAAGGTCTGTGCCCGCTAATTCTATTGTACAGCACTCTCCTAAGTGCTTGGTACTGTGCTCTGCACAGAGAAAGAGCTCAGTAAACACTGCTGATTGACTGATCCAATCTGCCTCACCTCTGAGGCACTGCACAGGTCACAGATGATATGTCTGAATTTCACCTAGTGATTACAAAACTAAACCCCAAAATAAGCCTCCCTAAGTTCATTGCAAAACTCAGGCTCACACAACTTTCAAAAACTCCCAAGAAAAATATTTGCAAATATGAAGTGGAGTAATATATATGATGCAATGATTTAATGGTTTAATTTTCCTATTTCTCCGGTGGTACCAATACTCACTGATAAATATTAAGCAATATTGTGGAAAAACAACATTTCTAAAATATAAAATATTCACATAAATGTTTGCCTGATTGTTTAAAGTGCATTTCATATTAGTGTTACCTTTCTACAACATCTGAAAATGTACTTTGCTGATTGACTTTGATTAATGACACTTAAATGTCCTCTCCTGTCATCCTGTTAATTTAACCATACAGTACTCAATTTACCAATGTTTAAAACTTAGGGGAAATTTAATGTCCTAGCCTTCAGTGAAAAGTGTTGTGAGAAGTCATTCAATGCTTTGGATTAAAACATTGGAATCATTAGATGGGTTTTGGAATGACTTCATATAAGTTTTGTAACTTCTCTCTTCCTCAGTTTCTCATCATAAAACAGGGCAGATAGAATCTATTACAATAGGATGACTGGAGATTTAGGTAGGATTAGCCTGTATAATGCCTTATGGTCTTCCGGGATAGTGCAAATAAAGAGAAGATTGCTACACAACATCAAAAAACCAAAAATGGCTGAAGGCATTGCAGGTCACTGAAGTGAAAATTTAGCTAGGCATTAGACATGAATGATGTGGAGGGAACTTCTGGCCATGTACAAGATTTGTCCTGTGCACGCATACGCGCGTGCAAACACGCGCACGCACACACACACACCCCATCCAACAAACCTCACCATCAATAGTACCTCTGAACCCCAATGAGAGCTATAAGAGAAAGAGTATGATGACAAAAATCAATAAGGAACTACAAGATGAACAAATGTCAAGAAAGGCAGTGGTGTTATTTCTGCCTTCAGACAAAATTTATTATTTTTCTCAATCTTTTTTTGACTACAAAAACACAGAAGAGCAAAACCAGATCCCCAATACTATGCTATTTAAAGGTGAGTGAAAAAAGATTTCTGGAAATGCATGAATCAATTTTAAGAATGCTATTTTTCCTCTATTGATTACAATTAATGAGTTATCACTGCTTGATCTGATAAAAGTAGCATAAACATTTAAGTGGAAAATTTGGCCCCATTCAGAATTCAAAGGTGTCTCACTAGAAAACATAGCTTAAGAATCAACTATATTGGGGTAGTGATTCCGAAGGGTCCTAAACCATGATGAAAACCACATCCCAGTTTCCAGGGCTGGAGGAAGGGGAAGAAAAGGAATAAGAGGCCCCAACCTCCAAGGACTTGCTGCTTCCTGGCAGTGACCCTGGCCCACATAACAATGTGAACTGGGGTCCACAAAGACCCCACTCTTCAGAGAATGTACCAAATCATTGCAACTCTATCTAGGTTCCATACTGAGCTCCAGTTTTTTCTGCTACTTACTCAGTGATACTTTTTATTACTTCAGAGTTAGGTACTGCTGTCCAAGCTAAATCAATTTCTCCTATCAATGAGCAGAACAGATTGTAAGGGTTTTCAAGAGACTGTAAGCTTCTTGACAGCAGCAATCCTGTCTACCAATTCTGTTGTACTCTCCCAAGCACTTAGTACAATGCTCTGCACATAGTAAGGGCTCAATAAATAGCCCTGATTGATTGGTAGGAGAACCCACAAAACAATAATTCTTGAAGTGTGATTTGAGAGGGACTCCCTTTGGCTCTAAGCCCTTCCCCTTGGGTTACGGACCCTTGAAGATATTTTGATCTATTTGTACCTTATTTTAATGTCTGTTTCCCTTATCATAATAAAATAACAATAATAATAATTGTGGTATGCCTTAATCCCCATTTTACAAAGGAGGTAACAGACACAGAGAAGTGAAGTGATTTGCCCAAGGTCACAGAGCAGACAAGTAGCAGAGGTCCTTATGGACCTGGATTGTGTCTGCCAACTCTCTCCCAAGTAGGTAATACAGTTCTCTGTACACAGTAATCACTCAATAAGTACCACTGATCAACTGATTGATGCAAAATGTTGTATTTGCAAGTGGTTACAAACTGGTGGCAGGCACCATTCCTTTCCCTCTCTCTCCCAGAGGTGACAAAATTGTCACCCAGAGCACAAGGAATACCCCAGTGGAGATCCACTCTGTCAAAAAGGCCTTTCAGCTGAAGGGCTTGAAAAACCAGTGTGTTAAATCATAACGAGCAATCAGAACAGCACAATCAGGATAGCCACCTTCTGACTCAAATAAGGTTTTGCTGGCTGTAAAACTGTATTCCTGAATGAGAATGTAGTTCAGGGAAAAAAAAAATCTCTTGCATGGTTGCATGGTTCGCCCCATCACCGCTACTATCTTACTCTCTTGGTTCTCTCTTGGGCCCTCTCCGTTCTCTGCTCATCCCGCCCCCTTCTGACGTGCTGGTACAAGTTGGGTGGCTTGGGGAATGCACACTGCTCAGACACCAATAGTTAAGAAGTGGAGGATATGTGTCTGATTTGTATCTAAAACAGTGGTGATGGTCTGTGCTGAGCCATCCACACTCGCTCGCCTGGTTCCCCATGCCCTTCAGAAGTGGTATGACAGACTGCAACTAGAGGGATCATGTCTTCTAACCTCTATTGTACTCTCCCATCCAATTTGTACAGTACTCGGTACACAGTAGGTGCTCAATAAATACTCCTGATTTATTCAATATAAGGGAAATGTCATTTAGAACTAGTGAAGGAATGGAAAAGAAAGAATTAAAAACCCACTCGGCACCACATCAGTCAGGAGAACCACACTTCCTCAAAAGCCCCCCTTTTTGGGAAAAGGCAGTTTACTACCTTCCCATTTATACTTTTTTATGGTATTTGCTTACTATGTGCTAGGCACTGTTCTAAGCGCTGTGTCCCACACATCCTTGCACTTGAAAGTGGTTTCCTGTTGTCCCAGCAGGTTACAGGAATACTCATAGACTTTCCACAGTGCCAAGAAAATGCTCATTCTGAGCTTCCCCCCTGCATGCCCTTCATGCTGCTTGGGGAAGAAACTTGGGCTCCCATACCTACAGCTTGACTTGGAGACGGAGCACTTACAGAAGGGCTTCCCACAGTTCTCTTCACTGATGCTAGCATCTCTCTCACAGGGTGGAAGCTTCAATCAGACAACTTGTTTGCAATGGTTTGAGGAGAAGCAGAGTGGCCCAGTGGATAGAGCACGGACCTGGGAGTCAGAAGGACTTGGGTTCTAATCTCGGCTCTGCCAGTTGTCTGCTGGGTGACCTTGGGCGGTCACGTAACATCTCTGTGCCTCAGTTCCCTCATCTGCAAAATGGGAATTAAGACTGAGAGCCCCATGTGGAACAGGGACTGTGTCCAACCCAATTTGCTTGTATATACCTCAGTGTTTTATACAGTGCCTGGCACATAGTAAGCACTTAACATATACCACCATTATTATTATTTTGTTGTCCTGTTTTGATCCCCTCCATTTCTAGGGTGAACAGAACCTTCACAGGGCAGCAATAATTCTAGCAGAGAAGGACCAGGGATGGCTTCAGGCTCCCAGCCAATTATTCTTCCTGAAACAATGCTGATGATCCATACTGGTTTACCAGTTGGTATCAGTGGACAATTCAGATCATCAGACACCCCCAGCAAATGTTCTTCCTCGGGGCTCTGGCTAAATCTGATGACAAATTGTATAAAGTCAATTAATCTGACAACAGAAACACTTGAAGCTTCTAGAAACCAAAATTACTCTGACTAAAACGCCAATCATTGTTAAAAAGTCACTGAGGACAAAGCAAAAAATATTATTTAGCATTTTCCAAACTCTTGGATAATTATACAAATGGATATTTTAGAAATTTTGTTTGCTCTTTTTGACAATTTGTCATGCAATCCCTCAGACTATTCCTGGAAACTCCTGATCTTGCATCTATTGGAACAAAGATTGAATTTTTTTAAACTCCCAATTTAGTTACATAATTTTGCTGCACCCAAAACTAAAACAGCATCCAATACCCCCGTAACAAAAAAACTCAGAATGGACTGAGAAGGCTTCTCCAAGAAAACCAACTCAAGGACTCTTCCAGCTCACTGCTCCTTTACTATGTAATGAGCCAGTTTGTGCTATGAAGTGAAATACATCTCATTACAGTCATCAGACCTAGTAAAATGAGAAGAAGCATCTTATTAGTCTGATTCCATTTTCAATATAAATCAAGAGTACAGCATACAGGGTTCTGGCTTCTGATTCAAAAAAAAAGGATAGTCAGAGACAAAGATAGAATAAATAATCCGGCTACCATCTGGTGGGATTATCCAATCATCATACATCACAGATGAGACATGTTGGATGAACCTTTAGGAAGGAACATCTAACTAGACTGTAAGCTCATTAAGGGCAGGGAATGTGTCTGTCAATTCTGTTGTACTGTACAATACCAAGCACTTAGTACAGTGCTCTAAACATAGCACTCAAGAAATGCCACTGATTGATAAAACCTAGCCCTTTCATGTTAGGAAGTGCAATTACAATTATTTGTGGCTCCCTTCTAGAATAAAGGGAGAAAGAGCAGGCAGATCATAGGGCAGTCAATATGATGAATTCTGGAGGTTGGCCTTTTTCTCCATTTCTAATTCGGGGACCAGAAACAGATTTGTTTCTGAAAACTGAACACCAGCCAATATATCTTCCTAAAATCGACAGGGTCCCACAAACCTGTAAACACAATGACAAAGCTATTTTTCGCCATTAACAAAGCAAAACGGTAGTAGTTTCCTCCAAGACCCTAAAGTATCTAAATTGGGCTCATCACATTGGCTGACAGAATCATTTTGATTTTTTTTTCTTTTTTAAATCTCTAAAATTTTCATCCACACTGTTCAATCAACAACGTATGAGATAAGGTCTCCAAAAGATGTGGGTCTAGAAATCTCATTTATTTTCTGGGTATTGTTACAGTGAATTGCTCCGCTGAAGAAATTAAGAGTTCCTTTGTGAGAAGCCCAAGTTTCTTGGGAAACGCTCCATTTTTCCTACATCTACCTTTTTAACCTCTTTGTTGGAAAGTGTCAGCAGTTTATCAGGACTTCAGCCAAGTGACTAACAAACAGACACCGCTCTGCAAGCTATCGGTGGTCCAATCTAGAGTTCACCTCTACGTTAACTCCTACTGCTAATTCATCATCCCACCAGCAGACAGCTAGGCTGATTGTGAGCCTTATAGCACAATGAGGGTCTCGGCTGACCACCAAAATCAACCAGATGGGGGAGGTGCTGATGGGGACAGGCCTGAGATAAGTGCAGGCTGTCAGGGCAAGGACAAAGAAGGGCAGACCCTGGGGAGAGAAAGGAGATAAAAAAAATCTCGACAACTGCTTTATCTGATGAGGGTTATGGCTAATTAATTATAAACTCAATTACCTAACCCTTACTTCAGCAGTCTCTATTCATTAAGAGATAAAACTTGACTGACTGGTAACTTTCTCTTACACACATGCGTACGCAGCATGCTTACTCCAAATTTGCACCCTCTAACACACAATTTCTTAAAAAAGATCTCCAAAGGCATTCATACCTGTCAACTTTTTCCTCACAGGATGGAACCTTTCTCTTTTTTTCCCTTTTTCCCACCCAAAGCACCCTCCGTCGCACAATGGGAGGGCATTCCCCCCATGCTGGGTACTGGCATTTTAAAGCAAAAACCAGACATTAAACAATAGACATTATATACATCAAAGCTCCCTCTCACAGCTGAGCTTCTACCTTCATAAGCTTCTGTTCGCTTCAGAATTCTAAATGGAGCTTTTAATTCGGAAAACGAAAAGTCTGATATTCCACTGCAGTAGATGTTACTTGAAAAGTTTTGAAAAGAGTCACCCCAGAATGGACAACCAGGCACACAGGCCTTTCATTCAGTCTGGGATTAACTCTTAATTCATGTTAGCGCCTTGCCTTGTCTCAAGTTCCAGCTGCCGTGGCTTTCACATTAGCTCAACACACCCATTACATCCCAGTGAGTCTTCCGATGAAGGTTTCTGGGTTTTTTTTTTTGTTGTTAGGGGAGTATTCTTTTTAAGACAGCAAGTGTCCGAAAGGGATAAAGTGTGGCAAGAATCAACAGAAAGCAACTGTAGAATTGGGGGTGGAGGCAGGCTCCTTGTGCAGAGTGCATGATACATACAGAAAAAGTAAAAGAACCCATTCCCTGTCCTCTACAGATTTACAATTTTATGGGGAAGACAAATAGACACAAAATGACAAATGAACTGCATTTGAAAAAAAAAGAAAGAGAAGGGATGCCTGTGGCATCCTCCATCTTTTTCTCAAACTCCTAAAATCTGGGCCAAATCCTACTTCTTCACTAGTCTTTCATATCAATCAATAAATGGTATTGAGAGCTTATTATGTGCAAAGCATGATACTAATTGCTGGGAGAGCACAGTACAACAGAATTAGCAGACGCAGTCCCTGCCCCTAAGGAGGTCACAGTCTGGCTCTGGAATTTATTCTGTCCTTCTGATTCATTCTGCATTAGGGCCTTATCAGATTGTTTGGCAAATTAAAAAAAAATACCCCAAAACCCAAGCACTTAAAAAACAAAACAAAACCCAAAACAACCTTAACAATGAAGAGGATTTAGCCATTAATCTTTATTTTGATTCCTATACTGCTTTTAAATTCCACCCCCCCACCCCAAGTGTATGTAAGCTGATGGATGGAGAATATGTCTTGTGTTAATGTTTCATTTTCCAAAGCACTCAGTACATAACACAGTGTTTAATAGCTTAGTACAGTGCTCTGCATAAAGTAAGTGCTCAATAAATATAATTGAATGAATGTTCTCTAAATACCATTATCTCTATGGCTTTCTACTCAAAGACCCAGAATTAACAAGAGTTCAATTATTTTTCTATGACTAATAAAAATCATGCTTTCTCTACCTTATGTTCACATGTTCCCCTCCTTCTACCCCCATTTTCCCTCACCACTGCTAAGGACTTCAAGTACACATCAGAGTAAAGCAGTGTAAAGGAGCCTGAGAAGTAGTGTGGCCTATTGGATAAACCACAGAGTCAGAAGGACCAAAATTCTTCTAATCCTGGCACTAACATTTGTCTGCTGAGCGACCCTGGGCAAGTCACTTAACTTCTCTATGCCTGTTACCTCACCTGTAAAAGAGGAATTAATTACGTGAGATCCATGTGGGACATGGACTGTGTCCAACCTGATTAGCTTGAATCTACCCTAGAACAGTATTTGGCACATAGTAAGTGCTTAACAAATACCATAAAAAGTAAAGGAAAGGTATCTGTTAGACATATCATATGAGCAAGGGCAACAAAACTTATTACTAATGTGTATACACACACAGTCTCTCGTGTCACACACTCCATGTCAGGTATCCTCAGTTTCAATTCTAATTCAATATATTTCTGGTAGTTCTCGAAGTCTGTGTTTTAAAACATTTTCCACTGTGAAATTTCCTTTAATCCTCTGTTTTAATTTTCTTTAAAACCTTCCCACACGGGTATATCAGAAGCATTTTGAGAAAGGACCCAAATTTAAAAGGCATACTTTGAAACCTCCCTTACTAACCTGGTGTCCTACTTTCAGGAAACAGGGGGTGGGGCCATTGCTACTTTTCGGCAGAGCTCCTGGCAACCCATGGTGCTGGTGCGGGGCGGGGGGGGGGGGGGGGGGAGAGGGAGAGGGAGAGGGAGAGAGGGAGAGAGAGAGAGAGAGAGAGAGAGAGAGAGAGAGAGAGAGAGAGAGAGAGAGAGAGAGAGAGAGAGAGACACACACACACTGGGGGTGGGGGGGGGGTGGAGAGAGAGAGAGCAAGATGTTTCCCGCCCCTATTTCCATCAGGAGGGGACTCCTGTGGTAATGGGAACTGTCATTTGCTAAATTAATTAAAAAATGGCACTGACAGAGCCCCAAGCCTTGCTGCCAAGATGGCTGCCAGTTGCAGCGAGCCCTCTATGGAAGTTCTGTACTTCCAAGCCCTCAGCGGGCACACTGAATCATGCCCTTGCCTTTTGTGGGCTCCATCTCTGTCCCCCACAACCCATCCTTTGTGTACCCCTGCTTCCTCATTCCCAAGGCTGCTTCTCTGTTACCAAGCTTCTGAAATCTGATTTCCGTAGCTAACCACTGTTTTAGGCACCCACACTTATACAGCCTGCCTGGATACCATTCTGGCTACCACATTATGCAATTTTGAGTAACCACAGATTACCATGCCTGTGCCACATGCTACCTGTCATTTCAAGCTGACTGCACTCTCACTCACTACCTCCCCACCTCTTGTTCTTCTATCAGGAGTTTGGCAGCATTGAACACGGGGCATACAAAAACAGTGAACATTAAACAGTAACAATGCATATACCTGAATTTATGGGAATTGTGACCTGAAAACTCTTAACATTAATTCTTTTGGGTTTTTCTTGTAACTTTAACTGCTGGTTTAAACAAACCTTAATAATAATAATAATAAGGTATTTGTTAAGTGCTTACTATGTGCCAAGCGCTGTTCTAAGCACTGGGGTAATCAGGTTGGACACAGTCCCTGTCCCACATGGGGGTCACAATCTTAATCCCCATTTTACAGATGAGGTAACTGAGGCACAGAGAAGTGGTTTGCACAATATGTAACAGAATTGGTAGTCATATTCACCACCCACAAGGAGCTTACAGTCTAGAGGGAAAACAGAAGTTGCCTTTATTATTGTTATTGTTATTATTATAATTATTATAGTATTTGTTAAATGCTTACTATGTATCAAGCACTGTAGATACAACTAATCAGGTCAGACAGTCTGTCTTATATGGAGCACATGATCAAAGTATGGAGAAGGACAGGCACTGAATCCTCATTTTGCAGATGAGGAAACTGAGGCACAGAGAATTAAATGACTTGCCCAAATTGCCCAGGTAACTGGCATAGCAGCTATTAGAACCTAGGTCTTCTGACTCTCAAGCCTAAGCCTTTCCTCTAGGCCATGCTATTCCTGCCTTTAAACAGCAAGGCAATGGCAAGAGACAATTCACGTACATAAATTCAGCACTACACCATAAATCCAAGATGAATTCTGCAATATTAAAAAAAATTATTTACAAAACAGGGTTATGTTATCTACATTTTTAGCTTCTATTTAGTACCCAAATAGTTCAAGGTGTAGTTTTATGTCTTCCTCTGAAGCCTTAGACTGAAAATCCATGTAAGAGAAGGCTTTATTGATTATTAAAGCAGCGTGGCTCAGTGGAAAGAGCCCGAGCTTTGGAGTCAGAGGTCATGGGTTCAAATCCCGGCTCCACCAATTGGCCGCTGTGTGGCTTTGGGCGAGTCACTTCACTTCTCTGGGCCTCAGTTCCCTCATCTGTAAAATGGGGATTAAGACTGTGAGCCCCCCGTGGGACAACCTGATCACCTTGTGACCTCCCCAGCGCTTAGAACAGTGCTTTGCACATAGTAAGCGCTTAATAAATACCATTATTATTATTATTATTATTATTATTATTAAAGACTGGGATATATTGTACAGGTTCCTGTAGATATAGTCTTCTAACTTGAAATGATACATTTCTTTTAAAGTAACTCAATACCAATAACGTGCATTTTTAATGGTATCTTTTAAGCACCTTCTATGTGCCAGGCAGGGTACTAAGTACGGGGGTAGATACAAGCTCATCAGGTGGGTCAAAGTCCATGTCCCACAAGGGCTCAGTCTTAATCCCCATTTTCCAGATGAGTTAATTGACATGCAGAGAAGTTAAGTGTCTTCCCCAAGGTCACTCAGCAGACAAGTGTAAGATCTTTATGGATAGGGAACGTTTCTGCTTAGTTCAGTGTCTGCTTATAGTAAGTGCTCAGAAAATAACATTGATTGACTTAAGTGGCAGAGGCCAACATTAGAACCCAGGTCCTTCTAACCTTTCATTACTGGCGTGTTCCTGATGCAGTCACTACTCCTCCTTGCTATCACTGATACCTGGGTCTCCCCAGGTGACACAGTCTCTCCTGACGTGCTCTCTCTAGAGGGGATCTTGTCTTCTCCCACTCCCCGGACTCACTGGGAAAGGGAGAGGAGTTGGTTTCATTCTTGCTCCCCAATACCGCTTTCACACCATCCCACGTCCTCCATCCCTCTCTTTCCCTTCCTTTGACCACTCACTCCAATTACTAGTCATGGTCATCTACTGCTACCCCCAAGCCTCACCCCCAACTTTTGGAAACATTTTGATGCCTTTCTCACACATCTTCTGTCTCCATTCCTACTTTGATTCTTGGGGACTTCAATATCCATGTGGATATCCCTGACAATCCTTCCAATGTCCACCTCTCTCCCTCCTCTATTCCAGTGACCTCCTGCTCCACCTCACCTCACACACTCACCAGCTTGGGCACAAGATCTTATTATTTCTAGTCACTGTACAACCTCTACCACCACAATTCTGATATTCTTCCAAAAGACCCAACCTCCTCACCTGCTCTCTTTCCCATATACCTACTCCTCACAAATCTGTCCTTTCCGTCAAATTCTTTTGACTTTCTCCAATACTATACAGCCAACCTACCCCATTTGGTTTCCATGTCCAAACCATTTTCTCCTGATGCACAAATCAACCCACTCAACACCACCCTCTCCACTGAATTCCCACGATCCCCTGTTCCTCTGCCAGTCTCATACCACTAACCCACAACCCTGGATCACCTCCACAATATGCTTCCTCTGCTCCTGTGTCCTGTGCAGAGCACTGGTGGAGGAAATCCAGACATTTCTCAGACTCTGCCCACCTAAAATTCATTCTTATCTTCTAAAATTCAGCCCTCTCCACTGCCCGACAACAATACTTCTCCTTCCTAATTCACTCCTATGTCCACTGCCCCCACCAACTGTTCCAGACATGTAATTCCCTCCTCAAAATTCCCTTCTCCCTTATCCCCCTGCCCCTACCACCTCTTTCCCCTAATGACCTGACCACATACTTCATCAACAAAATTGAAACCATTAGGCATGATCTCCCTAAAATCTCTCCTACTCCTCTCCAAACCCCACCTCCTCCTCCACCCTCTTTGACTTTCCCTATATTTCCTGCAGTAACACAAGATTAAATCTCTCACCTCTACTCTAAATCTACACCCTCCATCTGAAACCCATGCCTTCATACCTATTTAAAACACTCCCTCCTTGACTACCATTTTCAACTGTTCACTTTCTAATAGCTTCTTTCCCACTGTTTTCAAACATGCTTATTCATTCCCTAACCTACAGAAAGCCTCCCTTGACCTCATGGCTTCCTCCAGTTATTGCCTCATCTCCCTCCTAACATTTCTCTCCAAACTTCTTAAATGAGTTGCTTACACTTGCTGTCTCCACTTCCTCTCCTCCAATTCTCTCCTAGATCCCCTCCCATCTGGTTTCTGCCCCCATCACTCCACAGAAAGTGTCTTAAAGTAACAAATAATCTTCTCGCCAAATTGGATGGCCCCTACTCTATCCTAATCCTCCTAGACCTCTACACCACCTTCAACCCTGTAGACCAACCCCTACTCCTTGAAATTTTACCCAACCTTGGATTCACTCATTCATTCATTCAATCGTATTGATTGAGCACTTACTCTTGGTTCTCCTCCTATCTCTCTGACAGCTCCTTCTAAGGCTCCTTTGCTGACTCTTATTCTGTCTCCTACCTTCTGACAGTAGACGGTCTCTCAAGTCTCAGTTCTTGGTCCTCTTCTATTCTTCATCTACTCCCACTCCCTTGCTCCCATGGCTTCAATTAGCATATATACACACACACAAATGATTCCCAAATAAACACCTCTGGGCCTGACCTCTCTCCTTCCCTGAAATCTCAGATTTTCTCCTGTCTTCAGGACATATTTACTTTGATGTTCTGCTGACATCTCAAATTAAACATGTCCCAAAATGAACTCTTTATCTTGCCACCCAAACCCTGTCCCCTGTCTTTTCCGTCATTGTAGACACCACTATCCTCCTTATCTCAGAAGCCCGCAACCTTGACATTGTCCTCGACTCATCTCCCTCATTCCACCCACATATTCAATCTGTCACCAAATCCTGTCGGATCTGCCTTCACAAAATTGCTAAAATCTGCCCTTTCCTCTCCATCTAAACTGCTACCATGCTGATCCCAGCACTTATCCTATCCTGTCTTGACTACTGCATCTACCTCCTTGCTGACCTCCCAACCTCCTGACTCTCCCCACTATAGTCCATACTTCACTCTGCTGCCTGGATCATTTATCAACAAAAACGTTCAGTCCATGTCTCCCCACTTCTCAAGAACCTCCAACAGCTGCCCATTCACCTCTGCAACAAACATAAAGTCCTTACCATTGGCTTTAAAGCACTCAATCAACTCTCCCCCTCCTACCTCACCAATCTCCTACTACAGCCCAACCCACACACTCTGCTTCTCTAGTGCCAGCTTACTCACTATGCCCTGATCTCATCTATCTCACCACTGACTCCCTTCCCATTTTACCTCCCTAGCCTGGAACTCACACCCCCTCCAAATATGCTGGACCACCACTCTCTCCACTTTCAAAACATTACTCAGGTCACGTCTCCTCTAAGAGGCCTTTCTTGATTAAGCTCTCCTTTCACCAGCTTGCTCTTCCTTCTGTGATGACTCTGCACTTGGATCTGTGACGTTTGGATATTTTATATTTACCCCACTCCCAACCCCAGAGTACTTATGCATGTATCTTTATATTATATACCACTTATTTATTTCCCTCTCAGGGTCACACCTGGAGAGTTTCCAGTACTCTACCAGTCTCAACTATGGGAGGGAGAGTCAAGCAGAGGCATAGCCATTCCACTCTTAGCTTGGGCAGTGGTTAGCGAGTGGAAGACAATCTGCTACAAGTCAAAATGTACCTGTGCTGGGCAGCAGTGTGGCATGGGAGAGAGTTGAGAGTGGAGACTCAAGTTTACTGTGTGGAAAGAGGCAATGGCAAACCACTTCTGCATTTTTAGCAAGAAAACTCTATAGATACACTGCCAGAACGATTGCTGATGGAGATGGGGTATTCTGGGAGAGATGTGTCCATGGCATCACTACGGGTCGGAGACTATTCGATAGCATACAACAAGACAAGCCTTATTTATTCATATTCATGTTTGTCTCCCTTTCTAGACTGTAAGCTTATTATGGGTATTATGGGTAAGCTTATTCACATGTCAGTGAATTCTGTTGTATTGTACTCTCCCAAGTACTTACTATTATGCTCTGCACACAACAAGCACTCAATAAATACCAATGACTGACTGACTGATTCCCAGGCCCATGCTCTACCCCATTAGGCCACGCTGGTTCTATAAGTGTGTTTTATATCAAAAGTGCCACATATAATTTTACATACAAAAAACCCACTGGAAAAAATGTTTCTGTTAAAGTTACATCTAATAATCATTTACAGGAAGACTGGCAGGAGAGCAAATAATCAAAGTTAGGTAGCTTCATCCCTTGGTTGGAAATCGTCACTCCATCAATAGAAAGTCAGGAATGGCTTTATACCAACTGTAGAAACTCTGTTGAATACCTATTCAAACTTTTAAAATAGACATTTGAAACATTCTTGGCACCTTGGAAATAGTCCTTAAAATTGAAAAATAAAAGTTACCTTAAAGTGTTTAAAAATAGAAAGTGGTGTTCAAACACTAAAAATAGTACAGGCTTTTCTTCGAAGTGATAATATTTGCTCATCATAATCACTACACCAGAACACAATACATTTGGTAAAGTGAATAAACAATCATCAACCTGCCGTTATTAGGAATTTTCTGCTTTCTCGTGGCGTGTAATGAAATTCGGGTTGAGATACTTTGAAGAGTAGTACCAATTGATTGCCTGACTAATGGCATTTTTACAATAGCAGGTGAAAAAACAAGTCGTATATTTCCGCTGCCATGTGGTGAACTGAAAGGGGGCGCACGCAAGCCTGGATGGCAACAGTATTTCATATTTGTTAAGCACTTACTAGGTGCAAGGCACTGTACTAAGCGCTGGGGTGAATACAATCAAACCGGGGTGGACACAGTCCCTGACCTGCAGGGGACTCACAGTCTTCATCCCCATTTTACAGATGCGGTAACAGGCACAGAGAAGTGAAGTAATTTGCCCAAGGTTACACAGCAGAGAAGTGTCAGAGCCTGGATTATTCATTCATTCATTCAATTGTATTTATTGGGTGCTTACTGTGTGCACAGCACTGTACTAAGCGCTTGGGAAATACAAGTTGGCAACATATAGAGACAGTCCCTACCCAACAATGGGCTCACAAGTCTAGAGGATTAGAACCCAGGACCTTCTGACTCCTAGGCCTGTGCTCTATCCTCTAGGCCCTGCTGTTTCAGAATAAATGACTTAAAGACATGGAATAGCACAGACTAAATCAATGTGAAATTGCAGTAGACTACTGGGTGATTACTGTGGCAGACATAAGGGCCTGGGGAACAGATTTCAGAAGAGAGGTTGTTTTCCTTCAGATGAGGGTCTGCAAATATGAAGACACTAAGAGGGAGTCTAAAAATAGAGACAAGCCTGGAATGGGGCAAACACAGGGGCCCTTGCTAGAAAGGGAGGCACAAACTCACCAGAACAAAACCCAGCAAGCACTACAGACATATACACCACCAGATAGCTGCCCAGGATTACCAGCTAATAAATCTGTAAGTGGGGTCCCTGGGTGCAGCAGTAGTAGTAACAGTATTTATTAAGCACTTACTGAGTGCAGAGCACTGTACTAAGCACTTGGAGTAAATTCACAGTTGAGAACTAGACATAGTTCCTGTCCCTTGTGGGACTCACAGCCAACATAACACAACAAACTCAAGAAATTAATGTGCAAAGTGCCAAACGCTAAAATATATATTGGAGTTGGCAAAACACTAGTAATAGTGAAATTTACACACAAAAGGAATGTCTGTAATTGGTCAAAGATGCTCCTATGGGATCTGACCTATAATAATAATAACAATGATGGTATTTGTTAAGCGCTTACTATGTGCCGAGCACTGTTCTAAGTGCTGGGGGGGGGGATACAAAGTTATCAGGTTGTCCCACGTGGGGCTCACAATCTTAATTCCCATTTTACTGATGAGGGAACTGAGGCACTGAGAAGTGAAGCGACTTGCCCACAGTCCCACAGCTAAGTGGCAGAGCCGTGTTGGGTAGGTACCATCTCTATAGGTTGCCAACTTGTACTTCCCAAGCGCTTAGTACAGTGCTCTGCACATAGTAAGTGCTCAATAAATACGATTGAATGAATGAATGAATTAGAACCCATGATCTCTGACTCCCAAGCCCGGGCTCTTTCCACTGAGCCATGCTGCTTCACTAGTGGTAGCCCGGCCTAGCCCACCTAGAGGCCTGAGTCCCCGTTTGATACAGCAAAAATAGAACCTATACAGGTAGAATCTTTGCCACAAGGATTAAAACCATTTCTGAAGTTAAAAAAAAAAAGAAGACATCAGTCCTAGCCCTGATATATCCTTCAGGACAGGGCACAGTATCAACCTTGGGGAAAATAAGACCATTACACAGATCACCCAACTCAGACACAGGATATTCAGGGACCTCACTGAAATAAGAAATCAATATTCTTGAGACTATGGATACATTTTAACTTTATTTTGTGGGGGACTGGATTCTGAAAGTCTCCCTCCACTCTCTCCCTTTACCAGGTTCCTGTCTTTATGCAGCCTCATTCCGTGGATCCTTATTCTTCCCAACCCCACTCTCTCCCACACTCACAGGCACAAGGTGAGTAGCAGAACACTTGCCCCTGTTAGTCACCTCGAGCCCGTGGGGCTGAATAAGTTTGAATATTTTACATATTTCTCCTACACTACAGTGACCATGGACAGCTCCCCCATTGCAGGCAGCTGCTCACTTTCTCTTTTAATTTGAAAATATCACGGCATATACAATTGGAAAAAGTGTGATTCAATCCATGGGAGTGTTGGGGGGGGGGGTACATAAAGCTATGATGAGAGAAGGAAACATGGAATGAGGAAGAAGGGAAGTAGGAGGGATTGAAGAGAAAGAGGGGGAGAGACCAGTGTTCGACTGAAGAAGTATTATGAATTTGCAAAATTTTCTCTAAATAAGGGGTGGTTACAAGTAGCCAGAACTAGGAATTCTGAGGTTGATCTCTGGTCAAATTTCATGAACATTCAGATCACAATCCCCAGATTTTAACTAATAACACATTCTTTATGCTCTAGATACCAGAGCATGGAAATCACCCACATTTTTTCACAAAGTATACCAACTGACTTCATAATCATCGATGGTATTTACTAAGCACTTTCTGTGTGCAGAGCACTGTACTAAGTACTTGGGAGAGTACAATACGACAGAACTGTTAGACACGTTCCCTACCCACAATGTACTTACAGCATAGAGGGAAAGGCAGGTATTAGTATAAATAACGTATAATGTTTACTTTATACATATGTGATTTTTGATTGGAAGAATGGGGATGAAAAATTCCATGTCCTATATGCAATTTGAACTTAGTCTTTCAGAAATTTCAGCCTATCCATGGATATCTTTCTTGATAATTTCTAATTTTTAAGAAGAAAATTGGCATTTCCAGGAAAGGACCAAAAATTTATATTATTTCAACTTTCTGGGAAAACAGGTGACACTTCACATTTAAAAATAGAGGCGACTGGGACCACAACAATCTAAGGACACACCATCACCGAACCCCACTCCTAAAAAAACTCACATCCTTTTCATCTTTGGAAATTTAATATTAATGTGATTACAGCAAATCATTATGAAATGCAGGAATTGCTTTTTAAAATGATGTAAAAATAAAAATATCAATATCTTCAGATGTGTTGTCAGAACAAAGTAGTTCATTAAAGTCACATCTGCACTTATAATCAGCCCTTATTGGCCAATAGAGGAGACATTTGCAACTTTTCCCAGGAAATTATATTCTAAATCCTTCATGAGGTGGACCTTGTCCTTTCCTGAGGAAACTTGATAGCGGTCTTTAGTATTCACTGGCATAATTAGGACCGCAGTTAATTTCATTAAATTCTCTTGCTGCTAAATGAAGCAGATTATGAGACATCTTTTATTGCAAGGCGTGAAATTACAGCCTGTCAGCTGCCAATGGTAGAGTAAAACTAATGAATTACAGGGTAAATAACACCAGAATTAACCAGCCAATTTAACATAGCACAGAACACAGTCATTTTTACTTAGAGCTTTAACAAACAACACGGCCAGGATACCTGCTTAGCTCAGATGAGAAAGGGAAATGCTTCAAGGGCTTTAAAGACACTGAACATGGTAGAGGTAGAGAGCTAAGAGAGGGGAAACTTGGTGTTTCTGAATATTGGAAGGCTGGATAATATCACTGATTTAAAAAAAAGAAAAAGAAAAAACTTCAAGGCATTAGGATAGTAAGGAAATATGCTTTAGGACAGGAAATGGAAGTCTCTGTGTGTTGTCCGTCAGTTTATATGGACACCCACTTATGCCAGTAAATATTAAGGTATGTACTATTAGAAAATTCATTAAAGCAAGGATTTAAAAACGACATGTTTCTCAGAACGAGCATGCTCACGACAGCTAACAATGTTGAATGTGCACATATTTTCACATATTGCCTATATCTAACATGCCGGGTCTAGTCATTTAATATAAAATATCAGAAACCACTAAATTCCCTTCCTGACAAGCATTTAATGAAATAGTATTATTGCAAATTACTTTCCTTTTCAAGCATATTGGTTCAATCATATCTTCATTTAAGAAAGCAATGAAACTACCTTCCTGAAATTTATTTTGTTTTCTAAGAAAAATAAAAAAATAGCTCTCCAACTACTTCTGTAAACCATCAAACCCTCTAGGTTTGGAATACTTCTTTGTGTGCCTGAGGTGGACACTGGTAAATGGTGAGTTCTATAGTGTATGCTTTTACTATCCCTTGGATAGAATACTTTTGAGGAATTGGGGATATTCTTCTGACCCCATGAGAGAACCCAATGGGGTACAGGAAGAAGCATTCACGGGCACATAAATTGCAAGGCATTGGCAGGCATGTAATGTGATTTCCCTAACAAGAGATTCTTCAAGAACACAACTTCCATACTGAAGGAGAGCTGATAACTACCAGAAGAAGAGGCTGGCTGTTCGGTTCAACGTTCAGTTTAGAAGAATCGGAGTAAAGAGTTTTATAAAAAATACAAAGCATATAGAAGCCAGAAATTCATAGCCAAGATGACCCTAAATACATATTTTTATGGAGACAAAATCGTCTTCCAGGAGGGTAAGAAGTCACACAGTGAGAACAAGGTACTACTATTAACTCTGATGTTAGCAGAAGGTAAGATATATTCACACCTGGGATGATACTGGTGGAAACATGATCGGGTGTGGCTGATAATCAGAAATCATTGTCCTTTTGAGAAAACAGTTTAATCATTTTTCTCTTAGAAACTGCATTGGTGTAATCTTAAACTTGAACACACCTTAGAGTACCTTCTTAGGAAACAATTTGCTTGGCCTCAGAAAACATAATTTCAGTTTTATGATTTTTTTACACTGAAAAGATGGTTGAAACCCATAAGGATAATTTAATCCATTACCCTGTTTTTAAACGGATCTGCAGGGACCATCCCTGACCAATGCACGTATTCACACATTGAATACAATACATACGACTGAATGAATGATTGAATACGTTTTCATCACTTGCCCTACACATGACATGATGGAAGAATTAGGAACTTCTTCCCATAGCCCAAGTGCTTTACCACGATTCACAGGTTTATGTGAATAGATATGATGTGATGCAATGGTTGTGTGCCTTTGTTGGTGTTGGTCAAAGAACAATGTTGCTATGTTTCTCAGCCTCTGCCTGTCTGGTACTTTGGAATGGCAAAGGTGTAAAGTACTGACAACCCACCCTTCTCCCCAGCTTCAAAACCTTGTTAAAATTGAACTTCCTCCAAAAGGCCTTCCCTCATTCATTCATTCAATTGTATTTATTGAGCGCTTACTGTGTGCACAGCACTGTACTAAGTGCTTGGGAAGTACAAGTCGGCAACATATAGAGACGGTCCCTACCCAACAACGGGCTCACAGTCCAGAAGGGGGAGACAGACAAAACAAAACATGTAGACAGGTGTCAAAATTGTCAGAACAAATAGAATTAAAGCTATATGCACATCATTAACAAAATAAAGAGTAGTAAATATGTACAAAATACAGTAAAAAATCTGTACAAATATATACAAGTGCTGTGGGGAGGGGAAGGATGTAGGGCGGGGGGGTGGGGAGGAGGAGAGGAAAAAGGGGGCTTAGTCTGGGAAGGCCTCCTGGAGGAGGTGAGCTCTCAGTAGGGCTTTGAAGTGAGGAAGAGAGCTAGCTTGGCAGATGTGTGGAGGGAGGGCATTCCAGGCCAGGGGAAGGACATGGGCCGGGGGTCAACGGCAGACAGGTGAGAATGAGGCACAGTGAGGAGGTTAGTGGAAGAGGAGCGGAGGGTGCGGGCTGGGCTGTAGAAGGAGAGAAGGGAGGTGAGGTAGGAGGGGGCGAGGTGATGGAAAGCCTTGAAGCCGAGAGTGAGGAGTTTTTGCTTGATTACTAATCGCTCACCACCTTGAACCTATTTTTCCACTTTACGCCACCTATGCACTGAAGTCTGTAGCCCCTAAGCACTTAATCACTCCTTCTTTATAGCATTATTCTTAATCCTAGTATCCTTATTCCATGTAATAATAACTATGGTATTTAGTAGGTGCTCATATGTACCAAGAACTGTTCTAAGTGCTCCTCAAATGCTGCTGCATCCCCAACCTGTAATTTATTTTAATGTCCATTTCCCCTGCTAAACTCCACGCTCCTGGAGTGCAACATCCACCTATTCTACTGTACACTCTCCCAAGTTCTTCATACAATGCTCAGCATACAATAAATGCTTGATAAATGCTACTGATTGATTGGTGGGTAATGATAACAAAATAATTTTCATTTGCTTTTACCTGCATTGAATCAAAGAGCATCGTAACAAAATTCTCTTAAAACATGATGTTCCTTCATTAATTAATCAATATTTATTGAGCATTTATTGTGTGCAGAACACTGTACTAAGCACTTGGGAAAGTACAATACAACAGAGTTGGTAGGCATAATCCTGCCCACAAGGAATTTACAGTCTGCCAGGAAAGACAGTGAAAGAAAGACAGACAGTCTTTTAGACTGTGAGCCCACTGTTGGGTAGGGACTGTCTCTATGTGATGCCAATTTGTACTTCCCAAGCGCTTAGTACAGTGCTCTGCACATAGTAAGCGCTCAATAAATACGATTGATTGATTGATTGATTGAAAGGCAGACCTTAAAATAAGACTGGAACCCCCCTTTGAGAAAACTCTCCACATCTTATTCTTAGAAGTCTCTCCTAGTAGCACTTCCCCGCGTTTTCAACAACTTTCTCCACAACAATCAACAAAGAAAACTCTACACTGATTGTGGCCATACAAACCTAGGAAATTTCAAGTCTTCAGTTAATAAGTGCTACAACAGAGAAGAAGTGTGGCTTAGTGGAACGACTGTGGGCCTGGGAGTCAGAGGACCTGGTTTCTGTTTGTCTGCTGCATGACCTTGAGCAAGTCACTTCACTTCTCCATGCCTCAGTTCCCTCATCTGCAAAATGGGAATTCAATATCTGTTTTCCCTCCAAGTTGGACCGAGTCCCATGCGGGACCTGAATATCTCACATCTACTCCAGTGCTCAGTACAGTGCTTTCACATAAACACTTAACAAATACCATTATTATTACTATGATGATGATGATAAAATGAGAGAAACTAATTCAACCAGAACAGAATCTCCATTTTACAGCTGAGAAAACTGAGGCATAGAGAGTTGTGTAACTTGCCCAGGATCACACAGCTAGGCAAATGGCAGTGCCAGAATTAGAACCCAGGTCCACAACTCCCAGGCCTGTGCTCTTTTCACTAAGTCATGCTGGTTCACATACCATGCTGCTTAGGAGTCTTCCCTGAAGGCAACAATAGTGGGTTGTATAAATTCAGAACTATTTCATTAAATTTCCTATAGAAATCACAGGCATATATTCCTTAAACCAGCACCACTTGGAGCACTACAATGGCATGCTGAGAGATTCATCAACCCTCACTCGCCTGACCTTCACCAGTTTGTGAGTGGAAGTCCCCTCTTGCAGTCTTGTTTTGGGGATCCAATTTTGAACTTTTGCCATCTGTGAAAATCCATCTCTACATGAAACCAATTTGATGCTATATGCATCAAAAGCAGAACATATGAGAAAAAGTAACAGAAATGTGCTGTCTGTTTCTAAGATGCTTAGATTTAAACTAAACAATGGATAGGCTCTGTAGATCAGCTGCTCAGCTTCTGACTGTATCAATTTTTGTCTGGCATCACACTCTATCTTCATTTGTCTCAATCTTCTTTGAGAATCAGGAAGGCGTAATGGAAAGAACACTGCCCTGGGAATCAGAGGAGCTGGATTCTAATCCCAGCTATGCCACTAGCTGACTGTGTGACCTTGGGCAATTCAGTCCACTTCTTCATGCCTCAGTTTCCTAATCTGCAAAATAGTGATTAAATTCCTGTTCTCCCACTCTAGACTGAGAGCCCCAAGTGGGGCAGGGGCTGTGCATGACCTGATTAACTTGTATCTATCCCAATGCTTAGTTCAGTGCTTAGCACACAGTAAGTGCTTAAGAAATACCATTTTTATTATTGCAAATTGTCACCTTGAAATAAAAAATTGAGCAACTTCTTAGGGTTTTGGTATGAGACTTTCATCACATACCAACTCTACCAACAAAATGAACTCCCAAATATTTAAATCTGTATCTATATGGAGTATAATATGCCATTTATCTGAAAAAAGGACCCTATACATGTACACTAAGATAACTGTGGTATTTGTTCAGCACCTACTATGTGCCAGGCACGGTACTAAGTGCTAGGGTAAATACAAGCAAATTGGGTTGGACACAGTCCCTTGTCCCGCATGGGGTTTATAGTCTTAATCCCCATTTTGCATATGAGGGAACTGAGGCACAGAGAAGTGAAGTGACTTCCCCAAGGTCACACAGCAGACAAGTGGCAGAGTTGGGATCAGAATCCAGGTCCTTCTGACTTCCAGGCCCGTCTCATGCACAGATTATGTATAAATCTTACTCATCATTACATCCAGCCAACATAAGGAAATCAATTCCTTCCCACCCACAACCGTCTTGTGCACTTCCATTCCTGCTTTTCCATACCAGGTGGTTTTTCAGCCACCCCATCCTTAACTCTTTCCATAATTTCCCACTCTGCCACTACCCCCTCGATGTGCTCCAGTATCAGGATACATTTTTAAACTTGAGATACAAGTAGCACTGCAAACTACCTTAGGTTACATGGACTCCTGTTGCAGCTGAAACCTGTAGGAGCCTGAGCCACTACAACCAGCCTTAGAAATTGCCACTGTTGCCACTCAAAAGCCACAGACTGAGTCCGGATTGAGGATGCTCTGTGCCCTGCCCTGTGCCTGGTCTATCAACAAAATGTGCCAAGCACCTACTGAGTCCTCTCTTGCCGCAGTTACATCCCATGTGGCACCAACCCCACTTATTTTTCTTTTAAATGGTATTTGTTAAGTGCTTATTAGGCTACAAATACAGCCAGGCACTAAACCAAGCGCTGGGGTGGATACAAGTTTATTCATTCATTCAACTGTATTTATTGAGCACTTACTGTGTGCAGAGCACAGTCCCTTTCCAACATGAGGCTCACAGTCTTAGCCCTCATTTTACAGATGAGGTAACTGAGCACAGAGAAATGAAGTGACTTGCCCAAGGTCACACAGTAGACAAGGGAAAGAGCGGGGATTAGAATCCGGTTCCTTCTGATTTCCAGGCCCGTGCTCTATCCACTAGGTCTTGCTGATTCTGGGTCTACCTCTCGCTTGTAGTCCCAACTCGTCTTCCCAGTGCCAGCTTTGGGAATGGTGACCAACTGGATCTGGCTGGGGCAGGACTTGGGTACGGCTGCTGCCCTTCCACTCTCAGTGTTCCTCCTATTCCTGGTTGTGGCTGGGAGGTGGGGAGGAGCAGGGGATAGAGCTAGCTTCACTGACAGCAATGGCAGTTGCTATCAATCTATCAATGGTATTTATTGAGTGCTTTCTATTTGCAAAGCACTGTAGTAAGTGGTTAGGAGAGTACATTACAATAGGATTAGCAGACACGATTGCTGCCCATAACAAATTTAGAGTCTACAGTTAGAATTCCTAGGAATAAGATTTAAAAAATTAATACAGTACTAGAGCAGGTGGCTTAGGGAGATGGTGTGGGGAGAGGGGGCAGGGCAGGAAACCCATAAGTATAGATGAAGAAGAAGAGGAGAATGGAGTGGAGAGATATAGAGTACAATTTTTACTTACCCGAAGGTGGCCAGTCATCATTTCAAGACTGGTTCCAGAACAGAACCTATCTCACTGCGTGTACACCTATGAGTCAGGGTACCCCATGACATGGTTTTGATGTGTTCCTTGAAAGCATGACTGCACTGTAAATGGCAGCATCATGGGGTACACCTGTAAATCAACTGAAAAAAAATAAAAATATAGTCCCCAAAATAAATACTATTCCACATTGTCTGTGCATCTGGGTCTGAGATGGGCATATGATATTTGCCCCACCCTCAACCCTATAGCATTTATGTACATATCTTAAAATTATATATTATAAATAATTTATTTATATTAATGTCTGTCTCCACCCTAGACTGTAAGCTCTTTGTGGGCAGGGAACGTGTCTGGCAACTCTTTTATATTGTACCCTCCCAAGCACTTAGTACAGTACTCTGCACATAGTAAGTGCTCAAAAAATATCACTGATTGACTGAAACAGCTTCTCAACTAATACCATTGTTATACACCCAGTTTTTTAATGACTGTTTAGGATAGAAAGCTGCTAGTGTATTAATGAAAGTTCTTTTGACAATGCACATCTACTTGGATAGAATGCAACTGAGATATAGGAAGTAATCTTCTTGTGGGCAGGGAACAACATGTCTACCAACTCTGTTTTGCTGAACTCTCCTAAATGTACAGTGTTCTGCACATAGTAAGCACTCAATAAATAACACTGATTGATTGTATCTAATCTGCTCTGCTACTTAACTGATTTGTGACCTTGGACAAATGACAACTTCACTGTGCATCAGTTTCCTCATCTGTAAAGAGGGGACTCAACATTTGCTCTCTCTTTCTCTCTCTCTCTCTCCCCCCCCGCATCCCTCTCTCCTTTTTAGACAGTGAGCTCTGTGTGAGAAAAGGACTGTGTCCAAACTGATTATCTTGTATCTAACTTAGTTCTTAGTATAGTGCTTGGCACATAGCGCTAAGCAAATACCACATTACACATTATAATGTGCGTTTGAGTTTTCCTTAATTCATCAATAACAAAATCCCCACATTGTACCTATGGGAGAACTGAGACAATTCAGTTTTTCAATGTGAAAGACTGACCTACTTATGAAGAGTCGCAATTACGTGGCCTGCAATTCATCTTTTAAACAGATGTCCATGACTAGGTTAGCAAATAACTTTGTTTTAATTTTGGTCTGTCTTTGACATTCAAAGGAGGAAAATTAAAGGATGCATCTTCACAAGTACAGTCAAAAGTAGATATTTAGGTGGATAGATTGAACAGTTTATTTTCTTTCAAAATTAAGAGGAGCAAATATTTACACGAGGCACTGAGCACAAGAACTTCAAAGCCAATTCTTGCTTAATCCTTTCTATTGCCTACATGTAGTGTTACATAACAGAAATCAGAGGTAGCAAACATAAATGGTGCTGCCATCTTCATAAATCTGAGAATGTTCCAACACAGAACACAATATCACTCTTGGACAAAATTTAACAGAGCAGTAGTGGAGAAAGACGATTCCTTCTTTAGCCTGAAACATACTAACAGCTATGACAGCATACATATATGAATTTAAAAGGTGGAACCCATCACTCAACAGTAGAAACCAGGTCTCTGAAGAACTGAATGGAAACATTTAACTTCTGAAGGAGTGTTAACTTATGTGATTACACCTTCTCTTCAAAAGTTTTGGGTAAACATCTAGCATACATTTAGGTGGAAAAATTATTTTGCTCATAAATAATTTTGGGTTTTAATTTTCCCCTTTTCTGCTTATGTCGTTTCCCTTCACTGAATTTCTCATTTTAAAAGAAGTAGATATATTCTTTATAAGTTCCCTTCACTATGCTATTCATATGCTACACACTGGTAATCAAAGCTAAATTTTTTCTGTTAAATAATAGTTTATAAATGAGAATACATTTTCTTTATGCAATCAATGAATATTTCTTTTTTTTCTTATGAATTTGAGATACTATTTTAGCAACAGTTACCCAGAAATGGTCTTTGTTATGTATTTTTCTTTGCTTTTAGTTGTCATCTATAATCTTATTTCCAAAGATCTTGACTCTTATCACCCACCTTTCAAAGTGCAGAAAAGTACTGTTTCTGCATGTAAAATTTCAGACTTGCCTATTTTCACTAATAATTCATCATATGCTCCCCAGCACTATCTTCCATTCACATCTAAGTAATACTAATTTTATATCATAAAATGACTAGTTCATGATGCTGTTCAATGGTTGTTTTTTTAAAAGAATTGCAAAATTCCTTCTTGTGATATCCTAAAGAAGTTCCAAGACCAAGTATATGACTCTTCCCTCAAGTACTCTGCAAACAGTAAGTGCTCAATAAATACAATTGATTGATTGATTTTCTAAAAATTGCCTCAGACATTTCACTTATTTCTCAGGATGAGTCATTCAGGAATAGTTCAGTGTAAGTACTTTTTAACCAGTAGTAAGTAGGTGACAGGACAACGCTTCCTAAGAAGCAGGCATTTTTGCATACCACAAGACTCTGGAAGTAATTTTCTCCACTGGATGAATATTCCTTTTTTTTTTTTAAACTCCTAGAGCGATGCAGCAGGTGACCTTTTGTGGTTCTCTTTCTTCACCATCTGTATTGCTTTAATTGGACTATTAAATATAGCTTTTGATCAGTGTACTTTAACAAAAGGATTAAGGTAACAGGATATTTATCACAATATTTATGGCATCAAAAGTTTGTTTCTTTCAAACACAGGCTAAAGGGCTTTCAATGCTTGCTGTTCAGTTTACTCTTTTGATTGCTTTGCCACTATGTAAATCAATTTGTTAATGTTCCTTACAAAATGCATGAGCCAGTTATACTGACAAACACACAAAGCTCATTCGTAATTAGCAGTTAATTAGTAAGAAGGAACAGATGCTGTTAGAGTTTCAGCAGGCGAACAGGTTCTGTAAACAATGCTTATAAATCTAAATGAATTTATTAACCACAATGCAACTGTCAACATTTTGTTGGCAACCAGACAAAATATGGCGGAATCCCCAAAACATCTTTACAATGTATTAATAATCATTGTGTCAACCGAAGTCTGGCAAGCAATCTGACTTGCTAACTGTCATCAGCATTCTACTTAATCTTGTTTTATAAATCACTGATTTTCAACCCAATTCCCTGGAAATTGTGTCTGATAAAGGATGCTGGCAATTCATATTGTAATGTATTGCAAAGTTTCTCTCTGCTACAGATGTAAGAATGAAACAAAAAATTGTTGGTCTTAAGGGAATTGTTATAATTCTGTTTCATGATTGTTATGGGAGGCTCACTACTAGGAAATCATCTATCAATCTTGCCCATTATTCATTCATTCACTCATATTTATTGAGCTCTTACTGTGTGCAGAGCACAGTACTAAGCACTTGGGAAGTACAAGTTGGTAACATATAGAGATGGTCCCTACCCAATAGCAGGCTCATAGTCTAGAAGGGGGAGACAGACAACAAAGCAACACATATTAGCAAAAAAAATAAATAGAATAGTAAATATGTACAAGTAAAATAGAGTAATAAATCTGTACAGACATATATACAGGTGCTGTGGGGAGGGGAAGAAGGTAGGGCGGGGGGGATGGGGAGGGGGAGCAGGGGGAGAGGAAGGAGGGAGCTCAGTCTGGGAAGGACTCCTGGAGGAGGTGAGCTCTCAGTAGGGCTTTGAAGGGAGGAAGAGAGCTAGCTTGGCGGATGTGCGGAGGGAGGGCATTCCAGGCTAGGGGGATGACGTGGGCCGAGGGTTGACAGCAGGACAGGCGAGAACGAGGCACAGTGAGGAAGTTAGTGGCAGAGGAGCAGAGGGTGTGGGCTGGGCTGTAGAAGGAAAGAAGGGAGGTGAGGTAGGAGGGTGCGAGGTGATGGAAAGCCTTGAAGCCAAGAGTGAGGAGTTTTTGCCTGATGCGTAGGTTGATTGGTAGCCACTGGAGATTTTTGAGGAGGGGCATACGATGCCCAGAGCGTTTCTGCACAAAGAAGATCTGGGCAGCAGCATGAAGTATAGATTGAAGTGGGGAGAGACAGGAGGATGGGAGATCAGAGAGGAGGCTGATGCAGTAATCCAGTCAGGATAGGATGAGAGATGGAACGAGCAGGGTAGCGGTTTGGATGGAGAGGAAAGGGCGGATCTCAGCGATGTTGCGGAGGTGAGATCGGCAGGTTTTGGTGACGGATTGGATGTGAGGGGTGAACAAGAGAGCAGAGTCGAGGATGACACCAAGGTTGCGGGCTTGTGAGACGGGAAGGATGGCACTGCTGTCAACAGTGATGGGAAAGTCAGGGAGAGGGCAGGGTTTGAGAGGGAAGGTAAGGAGTTCAGTCTTGGACATACTGAGTTTTAGATGGCGGGCAGACATCCAGATGGAGATGTCTTGAAGGCAGGAGGAGACACAAGCCTGAAGGGAGGGAGTGAGAGCAGGGGCAGAGATGTAGATTTGGGTGTCATCAGCGTAGAGATGATAGTTGAAGTCATGGGAGCAAATGAGTTCACCAAGGGAGTGAGTGTAGACAGAGAACAGAAGGGGACCAAGAACTGACCCTTGAGGAACCCCTACAGTAAGGTGATGGGAGGGGGAGGAGGAGCCCACAAAAGAGACTGAGAATGAATGGCTGGAGAGATAAGAGGAGAACCAGGAGAGGACACAGTCTGTGAAGCCAAGGTTGGATAGTGTGATGAGGAGAAGGGGGTGGTCCACAGTG
The DNA here is from genome assembly GCF_015852505.1 of Tachyglossus aculeatus. Lineage (NCBI taxonomy): Eukaryota > Metazoa > Chordata > Mammalia > Monotremata > Tachyglossidae > Tachyglossus > Tachyglossus aculeatus. Next base: position 56,606,257 of record NC_052072.1, read on the forward strand.
TTGAAGGCAGCTGAGAGGTCGAGGAGGATTAGGATAGAGTAGGAGCCGTTGGATTTGGCAAGCAGGAGGTCATTGGTGACCTCTGAGAGGGCAGTTTCGGTGGAATGTAGGGGACGGAAGCCAGATTGGAGGGGGTGAAGGCGAGAGCTGGCGTTGAGGAAGTCGAGGTAGCGGGTATAGATGACTTGTTCAAGGAGTTTGGAAAGGAATGGTAGGAGGGAGATACGGTGATAACTAGAAGGGGAGGTGGGGTCAAGAAAGGGTTTGTTTAAGATGGGGGAGACGTGAGCATGTTTGAAGGCAGAGGGGAAGGAACCAGTGGCAAGTGAGCGGTTGAAGATGGAAGTTAAGGAGGGGAGGAGGGACGGAGTCAGAGATTTCATGATGAGAGGGAATGGGGTCGGAAGCACAGATGGCCGGAGTAGCACTTGAGAGGAAGTAACTTCCATTAGGAAGTAACTAACTAAAGTAACTAAAAGTCAAGTAATATACAACTTTGGATCACATTCTCTTTATTCTGTATGTAGTAAAATTTTATGCTTGCCTAAATAATATATGTAAGGAATCAATCAATAGTATTGATTGCTTACTCTGTGTCTATCATTGTAGAGAGCACTTATGAGAGTACAATATAGTTAGTAGACAAGATTCCTACCCTCAAAGGTCTTACAATCCAATAAATATATGATTTTAATACAAGAGAAACCAATATCTCTATTTAGTTAGCTACACTTCATCCCAAGCCTTAATTTGTAGCACACCATCTAATGTGGAATACTAGAGAATACCAGATTTTTAAAGACAAGTCATCTCAGTTTTAAATCCAAGTTACATAATAGGACACTACTGTAAAGCAAACAAACCTTTTCAACACAAAAGTCATTCCTAGTAACGTCCTTTTCTATTTAAAATGTTGGTTTTTCTAATGGTTTACTGTTTTATTTTCTCCCTCTACCATTTTCTACTGTTTTCTACCATTTTAAGGATATGTCCTTTAAAGTATTCTCCTAAAGTGTTCACCTGTGAAGCAGCATGGCTCAGTGGAAAGAGCATGGGCTTTGGAGTCAGAGGTCATGGGTTCAAATCCTGGCTCCACCAATTGTCAGCTGTGTGACTTTGGGCAAGTCACTTAACTTCTCTGTGTCTCAGTTCCCTCATCTGTAAAATGGGGATTAAGACTGTGATCCCCACGTGGGACAAACTGATCACCTTGTATCCCCCCAATGCTTAAAACAGTGCTTTGCACATAGTAAGCACTTAACAAATACCATTGTTATTATTATAAAGTACAAAAATGGTATACAAGTTGAAGTTGGGGCTTCTGTGCCTTTACAATGTGAACAGAAAAAAAAATCACAATTTATTGAGTGCTTACTATGTGCAGGGCACAGTACTAAGCAGTAAGAAAGTACTGAGTTTTTAGTATTTAGAATTAAGAAAAAAGTGCCTACGTAAGGAAGAATGATATAGGATAGGTTAGTTCATTCTATGTTAGTCCCCTGGACCTTCTCATCTCTTGCCATATGAAGCCCAAGGAACCTTGGAAATATCCAACAATAGAAACTTTCTTCCATTCTAAGGAATCTTAGTTTCAGATCTGTCCAAGTAGCAGTAATGAAGAGCACCACACCAAGAGGGCACAGAAGTGCAATTGGATTCGCTTTTGCACTTAGATTTGTTCCTTTTTTCACCTCTCCCTCAGCCCCACATCACTTATGTGCAAATCCATAATATGTAATTTATTTATATTAATGTCTGTCTCCCTTTCAGGTTGTAAGCTCAATCTGGGCAGGGGACGAGTCAACCAACTCTTTTGATCTGTACTCTCCCAAATGCTTAGTAGAGTGCTCGGTACACCATAAGTGCTCAATAAATACCACTGATTACTTGATGTAGCAGAGAACTAGCTTGGAGGAACATGGGGAACACTGGGAAGGCAGCAATTTCACTGGAAAGACTCTGAAGCCTGACTGCAGCTGGTGGTAGGATAAGGTAAGCGTGGCACTGCCGGAAATTCTTTCAAGTTTCTTCAGGTGGTGAGAAGGCAAATTCACCATTGAGGCTCTGCCGGAAGGGATGCAGACAGGAGAGTTTTCATTCATTTACTCAATCATATTTATTGAGCACTTAGTGTGTGCCGAGCACTGTACTAAGCACGTGGGAGAGTCAGGACATGTCCCACCCTAAAGACTGCTCTCTGGTAAAATGCCCAAGGTGATACCCACCACAGCACAAGTTGGGGAAACATTCAGGCTGCAAAAGTGGCTACTTATGAATCCAATTTGTACTTCCCAAGCACTTAGTATACTGCTCTGCACACAGTAAGCACTCAATACGATTGAATGAATGAATGAACCTGGAAAAAACTCTATTCTACTACCACTAACCACCCAGTTCTTCCTCTTTTTGGTGCAAAGACACATATGACTTTCATCTCTGTAAACCCTGTCACTTTGGATTAAACCCTTAGGGCTTATTTTAAACATAATAAACATAAAAATTAATACTAGATAATTGGAAAAGCCAATGTTATTTTTATCCATCAGCAATAACCTATCACATAAGCCATTTCACCCACTCAGAATGCTCTCCCATCAAATCTCCTCTCAAGATCACTCACACCTTCACCCCTCTAGACTGTAAACTCATTGTGGGCAGGGAATATGTCTGTTATATTGTACTCTCCCAAGCACTTAGTACAGTGCCCTGCACACAGTAAGCACTCAATATATTTGACAGACTGATTAACCTTTGTAAAGTCTTCCCACACTACCACCAGTTGAACAATTATTTTGCATGCTCCCTCAGCCCATGCCTATCCAGTAGAAGTTCTTACAAGTTTATATGTTTCGATTGCTATATTTACAATTCTAGCATTTCTTATTAAACTGTGAACTTCTCAAAATCAGCAACATTGTTTTCTGTTTCCTTTGCCTCTCCCAATAATAATAATAATTATGGTATTTGCTAAGCGCTTACTACGTACCAAGCACTGTTCTAAGCACTGGGGTAGATACAAGGCCATCAGGTTGCCCCACTTGGGGCTCACAGTTTTAATCCACATTTTACAGATGAGGTAACTGAGGCACAGAGAAGTTAAGTGATTTGCCCAAAGTCACAAAGCTGACAAGCGGCAGAGTTGGGATCAGAACCCATGGCCTCTGACTCCCAAGCCCGTGCTCTTTCCACTAAGCCATGCTGCTTCTAATAAATATCATACATGATACTCTATATTTAACGGGTGCTCTAAAATTATTTTTGTTGTTCCTTGGGATTTGAGTTGGTGGATATCAAATACAGTAATTCCTGAAAATAACTGCTGGAGATTCTACTTTCAGGGCATCAGCCCTGAAAGATCTTAGTAACATAAACAAATCGACCTAAAATGGGCTGGCCAAAAAATATCGGTAGGTTGAAGAGGGCTCTGGATAAATTCATGGATGAAAGGCCCAAAATGAGTTAGTTGAAGGAAAGATGAGGAGGTAGAAAGGGAAAATTAGGGGTCATAGTCCACTTCTAGCCATGAATACGGACATTCAGGAGTACAGCCACCCCACTTCAGCCTCCAAACATCTTGTTGCACAGAAACCAACTACTGACTGGATGGATCACTGATCTGACAAATATCATCATCATTTGTGTTCTTATATCTGATCTTTTGGGAGATTAAATAAAAAACTTGACTTTCTCTTGAATTTATCCACAGCATGTTATTAATAAAAGGCAGAGTGACATTGGATGAGTCTAACTCTTTTGCTAAAGTCTTTTTACAAGAGAAATCCTGGCAGGGAAAATTGTGATTTGTAATATAAGCCAAGCCACTATGCTTATATAATTACCAAAAGAAGGTAAAATCTAGGCAACAAAAGGGATCGAGTGCAGATCTTGTTTGTGCATGATAAAATGAGTGATTTGTTACCAAATTAATAAAGCAAACTACCAGTCACTAAATCCCCATGAAGGGAAGGCTGACGTTTCCTAAAAGATGAATCTGGAACGAAGCCCAAAGGTACATCTGGTGTAGTGCTACATATGGCATGGCATCCGGTTCAATACCAGATACCTTCGGCAAAATCAAAACAAAGTTAAGTAACTCTGTGTCATGTCTAAATGAGGCTTTATGGTTTTGAATGGAATAGATTTATCAGCTTGATTGGTGTATACACACACACATACACAGTGATTGTTTACCAAATTTATTAGTGAAGCAACAGAAGATATCTTGCCCAATACTCAGAACTGAGAATGCTACATAGCCTGGGGCCCTCATAGACAGGAGCTCAAAATTTCAAAATACTGCCTTTCTCCCCAGCAATGCCTCTGTCATTGTTAATACAACTACTCAACAGGCATTTAGAACATATAGAAAAATGCTCTGTGCAGTGGGTGCTCAATAAATAACACTGAATTAAATGAACTTCACATTTTTTAAGAGATCCTTATAAAAATGAAAAAACGTCAGAGAAAACTTATTGATTTGCAATTTTTAAAACTACTTTACCAAATAGGAGGAATTGGTCCCCCAAAATTTTGAAGTTTCTCTATTACCTTAAGAATGCACGTAAATGAAGTGGAATTGGCAATTTTTGGGAAACCGAAGATTTATGTTTGGATTTCTTGACATACGAAAAAAAGATTATTCTACTGTCCAATTAATCTGACCAAAATTGTACACTTAAAATTGAGGAAAATATTTTTTCAATTCTGTACTCATGGGTTATTATATATAATATGCACTGTGCTGTCTGGCAGTCAATCAATCAATTTACTGAGTTCCTTCTTTCAGCCGCTTTCAACACTGTGGACCAGCCCCTTTGCTTGGAAACATTATCCAAACTTGGCATCACTGACACTGTCCTTTCCTGGTTCTCCTTCTATGTCTCTGGCCACTCTTTCTCAGTTTCTTTCAAGGGCTCCTCCTCTCCCACCCACCCTCTAATTGTGGGAGTCCCTCAAGGCTCAATTCTGAGTCCCCTTCTATTCTCCATCTACACCCACTCTCTTGGAGAACTCATTTGCTCCCATGGCTTCAACTACCATCTCTATGCAGATGATCCCCAAATCTACATCTCCAGCCCTGATCTCGCTCCCTCTCTGCAGTCACACATTTCCTAAAGCCTTCAGGACAACTCTATAAACTTATTGTGGGCAGGAAATGTGTCTGCTTATTGTATTCTATTCTTCCAAGCGCTTAGTAAGTGTTCTGCACACAATAAGTGTTCAATAAATGATTGAATGAATCAATGTCCGACCACCACCTCGAACTTAACATGTCCAAAGAAGAACGAACTCTTTATCTTCCCACTCATACCTTGTCCTCCCCATTATTTTCCCATTACTATAAACACCACCACTATCCTCCCTGTCTAACAAACCCTTAACACCTTGGTGTTATCCTTGACCCTTCTCTCCCTTTCAACTCACAAATTCTATCTGTCACCAAATCTGGTCAGTTCAACCTTCATAACACTGCTAAAATCTGCCTTTTTCTCCATCCAAACTGTTACCATGTTAATCCGAACATTTATCCTAACCCACCTTGATTACTGCATCAAGTCTCCTTGCTGAACTCTCTGCCTCCTTCCTCTCCCCATTCCAGTCAATACTTCACTCTGTTGCCTGGTTCAATACTGGAAAATCCGTTCAGTCCCCATCTCTCACATCAAAAAATTCCAAAAGTTGCCCATCCACCTCAGAATCAAAAAGAAACTCCTTACCATTGGCTTTAAGGTATTCAATCAGCTCTCCCCTCCTAACTTACCTCACTGATATCCTACTACAACCCAACCCACATACTTCATTCCTCTAATGCCAACGTACTCACTCTACCCCAATACCGTAGATCTTTCTGCTGACCCCTGGCTTATGTCCTTCTTCTGGCCTGGTAATCCCTTCCCTTTTCTATCCAACAGACCACCACTTCCCCAGCTTCAAAGCCATGCTAAAATCACATCTCCCATGAAAGGCCTTCTTTCCTAAGTCCTCATTTCCCCAACTCCCTCTCCCTTCTATGTCGCTTATGCACCTGCATCTGTAACCTTGGAGCAGTTGATATCCACTCCACCCTCAGCCCCACAGCACTTATCTACATAGCCATAATTTATTTTAATGTCTCTCATCCCCTCTAGACTGTAAAGGTTTCTGTGGGCAGGGACCATGTCTACCAACTCTATCATTTTGTACTCTTCCAAGTGTTTAGTACAGTGTTCTGCACAAAGTGCTTAATAAATACCACTGTTTGATTGATTGGTTGTCTGATTGAATTAAGGACTTGGGAAGTACAAAGGAAATGTTAGACATGTTACCTGACCAAAAGGAGCTTGCATTCTAATGGGAAAGACAGAAAAATGTGGCTCAGTAAAAGAGCACGGGCTTTGGAGTCAGAGGTCACGGGTTCAAATTCCGTCTCCACCAACTGTCAGCTGTGTGACTTTGGGCAAGTCACTTAACTTCTCTGTGCCTCAGTTACCTCATCTGTAAAATGGGGATTAAGACTGTGAGCCCCCCTTGGGACAACCTGATCACTTGTAACCTCCCCAGCACTTAGAACAGTGCTTTGCACATAGTAAGCACTTAATAAATGCCATAATTATTATTATTATTATTAAAAACATTCATATGCACTGGAAAGAGAATAAATAAAATTGATGTTCAACTAAATATGCATTCAAACACAAGTTCTGAAGATGAGCACAAATAAATGCCTAAGTTCAAGAGGTGGCTGAAGGGTTGATAAGATTCATGGTACTGATAATTAGTCAGGGAAGGTAGGTGGAATTGTAGAAGGGTTCTGAAGATGGAGAGCATTGAGATCTGGTCGATTTGAGAGGGAAGTTTCAGGCCCTGGATGCAGCATGAAGAAGGGGATGGAGATGGGCAAAATGAAAGCTGGATATGACCAAATCTCAGCTCTGCCACTTGTCTGCTCTGTGACTTTGGGGAAGTCACTTCACTTCTCTGGGCCTAGTTACCTCATCTGTAAAATGGGGATTGAGATTTTGAGCCCCATGTGGAGGCCTTCCCAGACTGAGCCCCCTCATTCCCCTCCCCACAGCACATGTATATATATATATATATATATATATATATATATATATATATATATATATATATATTTGTATGTATGTATATGTTTGTACATATTTATTACTCTATTTATTTATTTTACTTGTACATATTTATTCTATTTATTTTATTTGGTTTATATGTTTTGTTTTGTTGTCTGTCTCCCCCTTCTAGACGGTGAGCCCACTGTTGGGTACGGACCGTCTCTATATGTTGCAAACTTGTACTTCCCAAGCACTTAGTACAGTGCTCTGCACACAGTAAGTGCTCAATACGATTGAATGAATGAATGAACATGGACCGTGTCCAACCTGATTTGCTTGTATCCACTCCAGCACTTAGTTCAGTGCCCAGCAAATAATAAGCACTTAATATTATTATTATTATTATTAGTGGGTTGGGGGTGAGCAAAGAGTACGAGCAGGGGATTAGTGCTGACAAAATGTGACTGTTATATTGTTAAACTGTACTCTCCAATGTGCTTAGTACTGAGCTCTGTGCTCAATAACTATGACATTGACTTTATTGACAGAGCTGATGAAGAGTGCAAGTTAGGGAGCCTCTAAGCCAATGGTAAGGAGTCCTTGTTTGATGTGGCCAGGGATGGGTAACCATTGGATGCTCTTGAGGAATGGGGAGATTTTTCTGAGTGATGTTTCAGGACCCTGCCTGCATAGAAAGGTTATGTCAAGCACAATAAAACAGACCCCATGATAGTGACAGCAATTCCGACTTTTCCAGAGATAAGAGTTGGCAATTTCAAAGTTTCCTATCTTAATATTTTAATAAGAGATTTTCTTCTTTGTTTAAAGGCAAGCAACAGAAAAAAAGAAAGCTAGAAAGTAGCGAGCAACTCTTGATAGGTCCTGCCTGGCTTTCCAAGTTCATTTTGATACTCCATTTACACTGTAAGAAACTGAACTCATTTTCTTATTATACCATTCCAGTGGCATTTTGCATTTTTTCTTAAATGGTTGTTTCAGGTGGCTATTCCTGCTGAATTGGAAATGCTAAGGAGAGATTGCTATGCATCAGGTCCACTAAATCAGTGCCTTTGTTAAGAATCAAAAACTAATATGAAGGAGGCTGTCACTTGAAATTCAGGTAATTTTCTACCCTGAGAGAAACCCAAAAACAACAGTTCCCAAGATCTGATTAACTGTGTCTACCCCAGTGCTTAGAACAGTGCTTGCCACACATTAAGCACTTAACAAATAAAAGAATAACAATAATAATAAACAATTGAAGTGCACAGGTTGTCTTGATTAGTGTATGTAAGACTCCAACAATGAGGAAAAAAAAACACTGCCACATTTAAATTAAATTAAACATTATTCTGAGCAGGTATACATGGCTAGAGCTACCCCTCTGATGTAAGGGCACATTTGATCTAATTAGAAAAAATATATCAAGTGCTCTGGGAATAGTCACTGTTAAGTGAATGCAACAACAAAAAGAGAAAAAAAAGACCATGCAGACCGGAGGGAATTACCAAATCAATTAACAACTAATTCAGGAACTAATTTCTGGATTGCCTCTTAGCACAAAACTGTATCTTTAATTTCTCCTGCAATAAGCATCACCATGATAGTACTAACACACACTGACGCTTTAAATGAGTTTACAACTATCTCTTTTTGATTGGCTATATAACATTATTTCTTCACAGTTCAATGGAACTGTAGCCAAGTGCTTTGAAATATTTAATTATACTGGTAGCAACAACCGGTTAACAATTTACAAGACCCATAGTGAATACAGTACATTTTAAAGAACTAGTAATCAACTAATTAAAAATGTGAATTCTGCATACTCTAAGTATAAACAACTGTAGTCCAATTCAGTTAGATGACTCTTGCATTAAGAATAATGACAAGCACCAGGCTTTTATGTGGTGGTGGTGAAGTCTCAGTGTGGATTTCTTGGTGGTGTAAAACAGAAAGGCTGAATGCATCCACCGAAAATTTTGTATCTTTGGGATGCCCTTGAGGGCTTAAGTTCTAATACAGCTCACCAGTCAATCAATCAATTGCACTTGAGTGCTTACTGTGTGCAAAGCACTGTAATAAGTGCTTGGGACTGTACAATATAACAGAGTTGGTAGAAATATTCCTTGCCCACAGTGAGCTTAGAGTCTATAGAATGGACCTGAAGTTCGCTCCTGAAGCATTAAGGGGAAATCCTTCCTGCTGCCTTTTCTCCACCTGGCTTGTGCCCACGTGAATGTAACCCTGGTGCATTCTGGAGGCTTGAGTTGGAGGGTCCTTATATACTTGCTGATTTGTCTTTCCCACAATGTCAATGAAAGCAAAATCAAGAGCAGGCATCCAGCTTTGAAACATCATTAGCTATTTCTCTACCATATCCAGATCTTTACCAGATTTGCATTTACCAACTCTGTTATAATATACTTTCCCAAGCATTTAATGTAGTATGGTGCACACAGTAAGTGCTCAGTAAATTCCACTGACTGATATCCTGCCTGCCAAATTAGAACAGGGCGAGATTGCTTGATAAGGGCAGGGAACGTGTTCATTAAATCTGTTGGTAATGCACAAACCCAAGCACCTAGTACAGTGCTCTGCACATAGTAAGTGTTCAATAAATACCATTGATTGATTGATTGATTACAATGGGCAAGGCAGAAAGGGGGCTTCAAAATCCAATCAGTAATATGCTGAGGAAAGAGTTGGAAATTTGCAACCTGGAAAAGAAAAGAGGCAATATATTTTGGAGGATAGAAAATGGTAAGGGGGGAAGAAAGGGTGAAGTACTGGGAGACACAGGATATTTTTCAAGCCCAACTAATTAATTAAAATAAAACACAATGTAGGAGGGGACTCAACACTTCTTCCTGTCTCTGGTCAGAAAGTAAAAATTACTTAGAGAACATGTCTGAGAGGGACTCAATCAATTTAAAATTAGTGAAGTGGGATGAAATGACCTAGTGGATAGCGAATGGGCCTGGGAGTCCAAGACTGGGTTCTAAACCTGGGTTTGTCATTTTCATTCAGTTGTATTTATTGAGTGCTTACTGTTTGCAGTGTACTGTACTAAGCATTTGGGAGAGTACAACATAACAATGAACAGACACACTCCTTGCCCCTAACAAGCTTACAGTCTACAGCGGGAGACAGACATTTATATAAATAAATTACAGATATGTACATACATGCTGTGGGGCTGGGAGGGGAGATGAATATTGGGAGCAAGTCAGGGAGGCTACTGTGTGATCTTGGGCACATCACTTCACTTCTCTGTGCCTCAGTTCCCTCACCCAAAGTGGGGATTAAGACTTTGAACCCCATGTGGGACATGGACTGCGCCCATCCAAGATTAACCTTTATCTGTCCCAGAGTTTAATACAGTGCCTGGTACTTAGAAAAGTGCTTAACAAATGCAATTTAAAAAAAATAGAAAGAAGAGAGGAAAGAAACCAAAGTGGAAACACTGGAGTCAGTACTACCTCTAAGCAAGAGAAAACAATCAGGCTTTGGAAAATGCCATGATGTTAGCAGCATTCCTGATGATTCTAAATGAAATTTAGCTTCAAAAAGGTAATAGCTGATGAGAACCAACCTCTGTAGCCTAAACTTCAGATTGTGATGCTTATCTTCACATACTAAAGACTCACTGCAAAACAAAGAGGGGGACACACAAGGAAATAATGAAACTGGGCAGTTTCTTTTCATCTCCTTTGGGTTACTGTATTTTGGGTAATTCATATTATTACTCAATAGTTATAATAATGATAATAATTGTATTTTTGTTTAGTACTTACTATGTGTCAAACACTGTACTAAGTGTTGGGGTAGATGCAACATAATTAGGTTGCACACAGCCCTAATCCCACTTCTTTTTCTGAGTACCTCAAGTCTCACTGCATCTCCCTTCACCAGAATGTCTAGTTGCTTGCACCTGAAATCAAGATTCATCCAAGGGCAATGAAATAAAGGAAATATTCCTTTATTAAACCGTTAGAGTGGTATTAGCTGAGAAACTAGTTTAAGGTAGGCACAATCACCAGAGGGGGGAAAAAAAAGATATGTGAAAACGATGTCTTTGCTGTATTTGTTCCTGACATAACTCTATATTTCCAAACCCTCGTGCTCCACTAGACCTGTGATGAAAGCCTGCACTGAATCAGGCTGCAGTGGGATCAATTCTGCAGTTAGCAAATATTCTAAATCTTAAAACTGTGGGTTTAACACCCAGAGAAATCTCCATGGGCAAAAGTAAAACTGCAAATCTTGGGCAAGGGGCATCCTTTTGACTAAGTTTCTTCTATGCCTTCCTTTGTTTCCTTTCAGAGAAGCAGTGTGGCTCAGTGGGAAGAGCATGGGCTTGGGTTCTAATCTTGGCTCTGCCACTTGTCACCTGTGTGACTTTGGGCAAGTCACTTAACTTCTCTGTGCCTCAGTTACCTCATCTGTAAATTGGTAATTAAGACTGTGAGCCCCACGTGGGACAACCTGATTACCTTGTATCCCCCCAGCGCTTAGAACAGTGCTTGGCACATAGTAAGTGCTTAAATACCATTATTATTATTATTTGTTGTATTATTATAGCTTAGTTTGGGAAGAAGAGAGAAATTTCTGGGACTATCCCTTGTAGTTTGCTGGCTAAATTGTGGATTTATGAAACTGATTCTATCCTATGCTATTTGTGGTGGCAAAAGGCAGATATCCAAGCATGTATCAAGGCATTTTTAACTAAGAATCTGAGCCAACGGATGGAAAAAATACTAAAATTCATTTTAACAGCTGTAATATGAATATTCTTTAATTATCTTCTAGATTTTCCTCTATATTTTATTTGGGCTTTCCCTTCCCTAAATTTGTCTGTTATTACATACAGTTCATTTATTTACTTTTTAGGCTTAAGATATATGACTTTCAAATGTTACAATTAAATTAATTTTTTAAATCTATTAATTAATAGATAAGAAAGCAACAAGAAATCCTTTTTTTTTTTTTTTGTTTGGGATGTTGTATAGTAAATCTTTTTCTTGATGACACAAATTTGAGAATATCATCCTGGGATTTTCCACTATATATCCCTAAGCCCTACATATTTTTCCTCTCTAAAAAAGTTTCCTCTGTTGTATTCATTTGCACATACTAAAATTAGGAGCAGACTCCTCTGACAATGCCTTTCTTTCAAAACATTAAACTAGGCCACAAAACACTTACATAGCTCTCAATAAACATAAGAAATTTTGATCCTAAAAGAACTTCAAACATTTAGACTCAAAATTTACCTACCTGGGCTTTACCTTTCTGGTAAATAAGTATCACCCTTGAGAAGCAGTATGGACTAGTGGAAAGAGTATGGGCCTGGAAGTCAGAGGACCTGGGTTTTCATTCATTCATTCATTCATTCATTCAATCGTATTATTGAGCGCTTACTGTGTGCAGAGCACTATACTAAGCACTTGGGAAGTACAAGTTGGCAACATATAGAGACGGTCCCTACCCAATAGTGGGCTCACAGTCTAGAAGGGGGAGACAGAGAAGAAAACATATTAACAAAATAAAATAAATAGAATAAATATGTACAAATAAAATAGAGTAATAAATACATATATACATATATACAGGTGCTGTGGGGAGAGGAAGGAGTTAAGGCAGGGGGGGATGAGGAGGGGGAGGAGGGGGAGAGGAAGGAGGGGGCTCAGTCTGGGAAGGTTTTAATCCTGGTTCCACCACTTGTCTGCTGTGTGATCTTGGGCAAGTCACTTAACTTCTCTGTGCCTCAGTTACCTCATCAGTAAACATGGGGCTTTAGGACTGTGAGCCTCACTTGGGATTTGAGTAGATTAGCTTGTATCTACTCCAGTGGTTAGTACAGTGCCTGGCAAATAGTAAGCATTTAACAAACACCACTAAAAATTGTCATGAGAGGTATTAAAAAATAGTTATGAGCAGCCATATTTTCTAAAACATAAACTAAGCTGCACAAAAGCATCTGATAATCTATTTTCTCAGCACTTTTAGGATCAAAGAATTGTGCAAATATGAAGACAACAACCAAGTCAGTAAAAGAAAGATTAAATGAAATCAGTGGAAATATGAAAATGTGCTTGGTGCATTACAAGGCTCCAGAACCAACTTGACAAAATTCTGAGATGGAACGTGCATGTCTTAAATGTTTTTGATGATTTTTAAAAGAAAGACTCAGATTGAAAAGGCCAAGTTCAAGGTCCAAGAGTAGAGGAGATCATATTACAGAGCACGTTGGCTGTCTCAGTTTAAAGCAATTGAGGATAAACTATCAGAAAAACAAGAATGAAATTAAGCTTGTAAGAGAAGATTGGTTTTAACAGATAATAAAGGGCATCTCATAAGGCAGGGAGGACTTTCTTTTTTGAATGAATTAATGAAAAGAAATTAAAGTTTGCAGTTGGGTCAATTTATGTGTACAGGTTTAACTTCAGGGGTTTATACAGTTCCAAGCCCCTGTGGTACAAAGAAAGAACTGTCTCAATAAAAGACTCACTCCTGCACCATACATGTGTACCAGTATTCAACATTTCCTAGAAAACCACCATTTAATGGCAGCAGAGTTCAAGGCAATGAAAAGAGGTTTCACAGGGTTTGTATGTGTTGAGGGAGAAGAGGTGGCTTTTCTTCGGGGTTTATCAGTTACTACCCTGCCCAATTACACTTTACCCACCCTCTGGCTTATTTCTTATTCATTCAATCCCAACCAGATGTTCTGCTGCTGCCTTGCATACCAGTCTCTGTGGGTCATCAATTTCTGAAACCAGTGGTACTTCAGAATGCAAGTGGTATCAGCTTGTGCCTGACTTTTCAGCAACAGAGGCCCCAGTTTGATGTTAGTGGACACTGTGAACCCCCCTTCTAGACTGTGAGCCGTTGTTGGGTAGGGACCCTCTCTATATGTTGCTGACTTCTTAGTACAGTGCTCTGCACACAGTAAGTGCTCAATAAATACGACAATGAATGAATGAATTTCCAAAGTGAAATTACATTTAATTATATTGCAAACGTGTTCCTTGGGGACTTGGAAGAAGGGATCTGCTTTCAGGTGTTATTTGTAACTACAAAAGAAGGATTTATGTCTATCCCTCAGGAGTATTTATTCCTATATGCTTTTAAAAGGTTGGTTGTATGGAGAGTCAGAGGGTTCTAATCCTGGTTCTGCCACTTGTCTGCTGTGTGACCTTAGGCAAGCCAGTTAACTTCTCTGAGCCTCAGTTCCCTCATCTGTACAATGGGGATTAAGACTGTGAGTCTTATGTCAGACAACCTGATTACTGTGTATCTACCCCACTGCTTAGAACAATGCTTGGCACATAGTAAGAGCTTAACAAACACCATAGTAATAATAATAATAATGATAATAATTTGAATCTAGAGACAGGGATGCAACTTTTTTATGGTATTAGTTAAGTGCTTACTATATGCCAAACACTATTTAAAGTACTGGGGTAATAACTAGTTAATTACATTAGACACAGTCCCTGTCCTGCATGGGGCTCAGAGTCTAAGTAGCAGTGTGGCTTAGTGGAGAGAGCATGGGCCTGGGAGTCTGAAGGACCTGGGCTCTAATTCCAGCTCTGCCAGTTATCGGCTGTGTGACCTTGGGCAAATCACTTCACTTCTCTGGGCCTCAGTTACCTCATCTGTAAAATGGGGATTAAGACTGTGAGCCCCATGTGGGACAACCTTGATTACCTTGTTTCCCCCCAGTGCTTAGAACAGTGCTTGGCACATAGTAAGCACTTAACAAATACCAAAATTATTATTATTATTATCATTACCAATAAGGGAGAACGCATATGTAATCCCTATTTTACAGTTGAAGAAACTGAAGCTGAGAGATGCTAAGTGACTTTTCCAAGATCAAACAGCAAGAAATTGGCAGAACCTGGATTAGGACCCAGGCCCTCTAACTCCCAGGTCTATGCTCTTTCCTTGATTCAACTTGATTCAACAATCCTTGCTTAGTCTGATCTAGCTTCTCTTTCAACATGATCTAGTTCATACATCATCACTTCCATAATGGCTCACTCGATGGAAATGTTTTCTTTGTATTACAAATGTTGCTGACCATCACGTGCCTTTCATAAGAGTTTCTCCTCTACTTTCTTAAATTTTGTGGATTTAGAACATAATTATATATTCTCAAAATGTGCTAGGAAAACATCTTTTGCTTTGGGCAATCCTGGGTGATGGGACTGACCTTTGCCTGCAGGACTCAGTGCTATTTTGTTAGAGATTTTAATGAAATCATACTGATCTATGGGATGAGTTTGTTTCAAAACTTATTGGAAGGAGAAGCAGCATAAACTAGTGGATAAAGCATTAGCCTCGGAGTTAGAAGGTCATGGGTTCTAATTCCGACTGCCACTTTAATGTTGTGTGACCTCGGGCAAGTCACTTCACTTTTATGTACCTCAGTTCCCTCACCTGTAAAATGGAAATTAAGACTGTGAGCCCCAAGTAGGACAGGGACAGTGTCCAACTGACAGGCTTGTATCCACCCCAGTGCTTAGAACAGTGCCTGGCACATAGTAAACATTTAATAAATACCATAAAAAAACAGGAAAAATATACCTTGGCCTTACAGAAATGTTTAGAAGGTCAATTAGCTGAGATGTGTATTCGACAGGCAATTGAGGTTGAAACAATATTCTTTAAAAATTTATGAAGGGAAGATACACCGTTGACTCCACTGGTTCCAGCAACCCTGTATCCTGCAAGGTGGACACCACCTACTGTGTCTGTGATAGGCTCAGAGCTACTTAGGAGCCCTGCAAGAGGAAAGTGGACACTTTGGCCATTTTAGCCCCTTCCCCCACTCTCTTCACTGAAACAGCATCTGGGCAAGTTTCACAAAATTGGTAAAAAGTCTGCTAGAGCAAATAATTGTCCATTTTTGACTTAGGGTTGTCCTAATAATGATAATACTAATTGTGGCAGTTTGTTAAGTACTTACTAATGTTCCAAGCACTGTGCTAAGTGCTGAGGTACTTTCAATATATTCAGATCAGACACAGTTCTATGTCTGTAGGATAGGGAATAGAAATTTAATCCTCATTTTACAAAGGAAATTGAGGCAAAGAGAAGTTAGGTTACTTGCCCAAGCTCAAAAAAATAGGCAAGTGGTGGAGTTGGAACTCAAACTGAGGTTTCTCACTCCAACCCAATCTCACCAAAATGCTTGACAATGAGAGTCAGACATGGAAAGCAAAGAGGGTTTTTTTTATTTTGAGTTGCCTATAAACAGAAATATTATTTATGCCTGACAATCCATTAATGACATTGCAAGCTCTTTGAGAACAAAGGCTCTGCCTTTGCTACTAATATACAGTACCAAGCACTTAGTAGAATGCTCTGCAAATTGTAAGCATTTTAAAAATTCATTCATTCATTCAACTGCATTTATTGAGCGCTCCCTGTGTGTCCTCATTTCTTTTGGATCTGCCCCTTTCTCTTCCAACCAAATGGCCAATAGGGAGTAGCTTTTATCATATCCTGACTAGATTTCTTTCAGCCAGCCTGCTGGTTTCTCCATCTCCTCTACTCAGTCTTTACTAAGGAGACTAAGCCCCCTATTCCTCAGCTCCCCCTCCCTTCTTCGTCACCCTGACTCACTCCCTGTGCTCTACATCCTGCCCCACAGCACTTATGTATATATCTATAATTCTACTTATTTATATTAATGTCTGTTTACCTATTTTGATGTCTGTCTCCCCACTTTTAGACTGTAAGCCTGGTGTGGGCAGAGACTATCTCTATCTCTATTACTGAATTGTAACTTTCCAAGCATTTAGTTCAGTGTTCTGCACCCAGTAAGCGCTCAATAAATATGACTGAATGAATACTATGCTCTGATGCCCAGATCATCTTTCTAAAAGCAGTGTGAGAAGCAGCATGGCTTAGTGGAAAAAGCATGGACTTGGGAGTCAGAGGTCATGGGTTCTAATCCTGCCTCCGCCACTCATCAGCTGTGTGACTTTGGGCAAGGCACTTGACTTCTCTGTGCCTCAGATAATTCATCTGTAAAATGGGGATTAAGACTGTGAGCCCCAAGTGGGACAACCTGATTACCTTGTATCTCCCAAAGCACTTAGTACAATGCTCGGCACACAGTAAGCATTTAACAAATACCATCATCATTATTATTATTATTAAAATGCAGTTTTGAGCACATATCTCTCCAGCCCTCAAAAATCTCCAATGGTCACCCATTTCCCTTTACACTAGGGATAAACCTGAACCCACTGGATTCAAGATTCTCCACCAACATGTTCACTCTTGCATTGCTACACAAATCACTTACTCCTTCCCAGCTTGGGCACATTACTACCTTTCTCAGTGTGCCTCACTCTCGCCTCTCCCTCACTGGATCTGTTCTCATATCTCGCCTCCAGCCTCGAACTCCCCCTATTAGCCCGCAATTCCCCAGCCCTTCTGAAATGCCTGCAGCACTTTCTGATTGCATTCTACCAACCCAGGTCATAATATGTGCCAAACACTGTACTAAGCGCTGGGGGGGATACAAGCAAATAGGGTTGGATGCAGTCCCTGTCCCATGTGGGACTCACAGTCCTAATCCCCATTTTACAGATGAGGTAACTGAGGCATAGAAAAGTGAAGTGACTTACCCAAGGCCACACAGGAGACAAGTGGCAGAGCTGAGATTAGAACCCATGATCTTCTGATTTCCAGTCCTGTGCTCTATCAACTAGGCCATACTGCTTCCCATGTAATCTCAACATCCACCTTAATGCTTATCCCTTAGCAATCAATCAATCGTATTTATTGAGCGCTTACTGTGTGCAGAGCACTGTACTAAGCAATTGGGAAGTACAAGTTGGCAACATATAGAGATGGTCCCTACCCAACAGTGGGCTCACAGTCTAGAAGGGGGAGACAGAGAACAAAACCAAACATATTAACAAAATAAAATAAGTAGAATAGATATGAACAAGTAAAATAAATAGAGTAATAAATATGTACAAACATATATACATATATACAGGTGCTGTGGGGAAGGGAAGGAGGTAAGACGGGGGAATGGAGAGGGGGGCGAGGGGGAGAGGAAGGAGGGGGCTCAGTCTGGGAAGGCCTCCTCGAGGAGGTGAGCTCTCAGTAGGGCCTTGAAGGGAGGAAGAGAGCTAGCTTGGTGGATGGGCAGAGGGAGGGCACTCCAGGCCCGGGGGATGACGTGGGCTGGGGATGACAGCGGGACAGGCGAGAACGAGGTACGGTGAGGAGATTAGCAGCAGAGGAGCGGGGAGTGTGGGCTGGGCTGTAGAAGGAGAGAAGGGAGGTGAGGTAGGAGGGGGTGAGGTGATAGAGAGCCTTGAAGCCGAGGGAGAGGAGTTTCTGCCTGATGCACAGATTGATTGGTAGCCACTGGAGATTTCTGAGGAGGGGAGTAACATGCCCAGAGCGTTTCTGGACAAAGACAATCCGGGCAGCAGCATGAAGTATGGATTGAAGTGGGGAGAGACACGAGGATGGGAGATCAGAGAGAAGGCTGATGCAGTAGTCCAGATGGGATAGGATGAGAGCTTGAACGAGCAGGGTAGCGGTTTGGATGGAGAGGAAAGGGCGGATCTTGGCAATGTTGCGGAGCTGAGACCGGCAGGTTTTTGTGATGGCTTGGATGTGAGGGGTGAAGGAGAGAGCGGAGTCGAGGATGACACCAAGGTTGCAGGCTTGTGAGACGGGAAGGATGGTAGTGCCGTCAACAGTGATGGGAAAGTCAGGGAGAGGGCAGGGTTTGGGAGGGAAGACAAGGAGTTCAGTCTTGGACATGTTGAGTTTTAGGTGGCGGGCAGACATCCAGATAGAGATGTCCTGAAGGCAGGAGGAGATGCGAGCCTGGAGGGAGGGGGAGAGAGCAGGGACAGAGATGTAGATTCGGGTATCATCAGCATAGAGATGATAGTTGAAGCCGTGGGAGTGAATGAGATCACCAAGGGAGTGAGTGTAGATCGAGAACAGAAGGGGACCAAGAACTGAACCTTGGGGAACCCCCACAGTAAGGGGATGGGAGGGGGAGGAGGAGCCTGCAAAAGAGACTGAGAATGAACGACCGGAGAGATAAGAGGAGAACCAGGAGAGGACGGAGTAGCACGAATACATGTAGCCACTCACAAAGAATACATATATTCATTCCCTTATTTCTTCTCTTATCCATCTTTCCTAATTGTTACTAGTCCAACTGCATCACACTCTCACTATCACATCATCACCTACTTAGATTGGTATAGTATTCATCTATGGGTAGAAAGGACAAAAACATATAAATGTGTAGCCAAATGTTTGGATCAGTTTTTCTAATGTAAAAAAATCTCTCAACTAGTAAAGTTAAAGCAGACAATAAGCCCACTTGACCCATTAAATTAAATTAATACATGTAAATTGCCTGATCCTTTGGTGAATCTGGTTGAGTAAAATTTTCTCTGGGAGTTATTTACCCAAGTGAAGTGAATTTACTTGCAAGAATGCCAGAGTATAAGTTAGTAAATTACTTTCTTCTAGAGAACTAAATGACACCCTGATGCCCTACAAGTTTATTTGCCACATGGGTGAACAACATATTCCCAAAGCTCACCATGCCTCCCATAGGTTTATCCTAGTACAGTAAATATGAACCCTGACAGTAATTGTACCTGCATTTATTTAGCCCCTTTCTCTAAGCAGCAAAGTGCTTCACAGACATCATAATTCATTCTCAAACGTTTCTGTGAGGAAAAGTGTGGTTTCTTCTCTTACTCTCACAAAATTCAGACCAAATTTCAGATAATCTTGAATCTGGCTCTCTCTGTGAAAGCTGATCACAGGCGAAATAGCTGTGAATCGTGTCAAACTTTCAGGCAATTTAAAAAGAACAGTATTAGATTGTCCTTCTTCAGGTGGGGTCATACAGTAGAACCCCTTCGCCCCACCCCAATGCTGATCCCAGGGACCAAACAACAGAGATTAATAGCCTTCAGCAGGATGGATGCAAGGATTAACTCCAGTGGCTTCCTTTCACCAGACAATTGCCTCTTTTTTTTTCCTCAACTAAGAACCCAAATCATGTGATACTTCAAAATGGTTCACAAGCCCAATGGCTAAGCCTAGAGCGAGCCCTGCACTCACATTAGCTCTTTATTCGGCAACTTGAGGGCCTTTCTTTTTTTAACCTCGGGTCTTCGACAAGCTGCTTCAACTATTGTTCTGCCTGGTTTAGAAATATTATTGCTGGAGTAGCCTAAACACTCAGGTTCAACACCAAAAATAATAATTGAAGGTAAAACACCAAAATAGGAAAAAAAAAACCTAAGGCACTGAGTTCCTTGGATCCCCACAGACTTTTCAAAGAACGACAGGACCTGTTGAAGTGACTAGGAGAGGGCATGTTCAGCCCCTGGGCACTAATTATTAACTAAACTGTACCTGTTAAGGTACAAAGCCACCACATGCTCTAGTTTGGCCCCACAAGTAAAAACAGTCACATTTCCTAACCCGGCAGGCTCTAATGGGAGCAGAAACCCCCTCAGTTCACTGTCATCACCAGCACAACTCATTGACAATACTGAAACCATCAAGCATGATATTCTCCAAATGTCTCTTTGACCGCCCCAGTCCCTACCCATTCATATTTCCCCATTCAGTCTCTTATCAATTAATCATATTTACTGAGTGCTTACTGTGTCCAGAGCACTGTACTAAGCATTTGGGAGAGTACAATACAACAATATAAAAGGCACATTTACAGACTAGAGGGGAATACAGAAAGTAATATAAATAAGTAAATTACAGGGTGACACAGAAGGGAGTAGGAGAAAAGGAAATGAAAGCTTAAGGCCTCTTGGAGGAGATGCACCTTCAATAAGGCATTCAAGTGGGGGAGAGTAATTGCCTATCGGATATGAAGAGGGAGGACATTCCACACCAGAAGCAGGACATGGGCGAGAGGTCAGGGGTGAGATTGGCGAGATCGAGATACAGTGAGTAGGTTGCCATTAGAGGAGCAAAATGTGTGGGCTGGGTTGTAGTAGGAGAGTATCAAGGTGAGGTAGTTCTGTTTGATGCCCAGCTCTCCCATCTCCTCTCAAAATCTACCTCGTCCACCTGCAACTCCCACCCCATTGCTTGGCCTTTTTAAAGCATCTGCATCCACCTTTATTCCCTCCCTGACCACTAATAATAATAATAATAATAATAATAATAATGGCATTTGTTAAATGCTTACTATGAGTGAAGCACTGTTCTAAGTGCTGGGGTGGATACGAGGTGATCAGATTGTCCCACGCAGGCCTCAAGGTCTTAATCGCCATTTTATAGATGAGGTAACTGAGGCACAGAGAAGTTAAGTTACTAGCCCAAAGTCACACAGCTGACAACTGGCAGAGCTGGGATTAGAACCCATGTCCTCTGACTCCCAAGCCTGTACTCTTTCCACTGAGCCAAGCTGCTGAGCCACTGAGCCACCATCTTAACCACTCACTCTCTACAGGCTTTACCCTCTATTCTGCTCCACAGTACTTATGCATTTATCCTTATACTTGGTTGCCCCCTCTACCTGTAATTTATTTTAATATCTGTCTCCCCAACTATATGGTAAACTCCTTGAAGATGGGATTGTGCCAACCAACCCTATTGTATTGCACTTGCCCAACCACGTAATTACCCTGCACATACATAAGTACTTAATAAATACCACTGATTGGTTGGCATCACAGCAAATGAAAATGTATTTTCCTCTCTTTCTGTTACACGCATGAGCGTGTACACACACACACACACACACACACGCACCCCCCACCCCCCCCGCAACCCCCCTTAGAAAATTTCCCCCTGGCGTCGACAACTGTGACAGGTTCTTCAGTCACCCTTTCCAAATGGACCCACTTAAAAGGTATGGCCCTGAAAAGATTCTGTTCTCAATGGATCACTTTGTAGTTGTTTCCATATTCAAACTTCTGTATGTGACCTTGGAAGGGTCAACAGCTCTATCCACTTCTTTTTAGTTGCCCTCTCCCATTTTCCTACCCTTATTATTCTTCAATGATTCCATAGGTCTATTATGTCCCTGGATGAAGAAGCCCACTTGATGGTCTGCTAACATCCCTTCAGGAAAAAAACACCCTAACAATTTGCCTGAAGGGTGTGTTGCCCAACAATGGCATGAAAACAGATGAGGTTAAGCAGCGTCTGTTATGGCAGTGGGTGCATGGAGCCCTTGGGCTCAGACTGCATCCTTACCCTTGCAATGTCTGCTGCTGGTCACATGAGAACTGGGCGAGAGAGTGTGGATGACTCAGCATAAACCATCACCATCATTAGAAAAGCAACTTAAACAAATATTCTGCTGATTGAGGGATGACACTTTCCTCTTTTCAGATATATTCGCAAGCAAGGATATAGGATCAATATCAGTAGGATCATCTCTGAAAATGAAAGACAGCTTTACATATTTATCTACCTAAACTAGATTTGATACCTCATAATTTGAAAATGTGTTGCACCTTTTTGTAAAAAAAAGAAACCAGGATAAAATTAGAATGGTATTGTAATATTTTACTCACTCAGATATTCATCTTTTGAAATGACAAACCTGACTTTTTAAAAAACATACTAGGAAATACACAGGAATTTGGGTGTTTGGGTTCTTTTTTTCTTTTGTCAAATACAAATGTTCACCCTTTCAATCCACTGCTCCAAGATTCTGACCTCTAATAGGGAAAACCGAAACCTTGATTCTCAGATAGTGAATAAAAGCAAAGTCAAGGTTACATTTTAGCCAACTCCATAGTACGAGCAGCAATGTTGAAGTATGAAGCATTTATGATTAGCACAGGTAGAGCCAATGCCTGTACTTATGGATATATATCTGTACTCAAATCTAGAGAGGGGGAAAAAAATGAAAAAGAAAGAAAAGAGCACACAGCTGCCATCCCCAAAACAGACCTCCCATCTGCCACCCACAATTTGCATGTCACCTTCTCCTGGCTCATTTGTACTTCATTAACTGCCATTGACTTAACAAGATTTATGCAAATGACACCATAGGAGCTCGCTAACTCCCACTGCAATCAAGTGATTATGTATGTACAATTCTCCACAGCAATGAAAAATTAATACATGACAAGCCCACTCACCGCTGAGCTGAAACTCTTGCTTTTATTTTCCTTGTTTTGCGGGGTTTTTTTTTTTACAGTTTTATTTGACTCAGTCCTACTGACAAAGGTTTAGCAGTTAGTAGGATCACTCTCCACCTCCACCAAAATACCCAGCCTGACCAAGATTAAAAATGCATTCAAAAAATATAAGCGATAGTCTTCATCAGAAATAATAAGAAAAATGGCTTCACTATCACAGTTATTTTTAATTATTCAGCTAGCCCACATGATACTGGGCTTGAAGCTCGCAACAAATGAGTTGTTTCAGAGGACTAGACATTTGAAACCATCTACCCACAAGCTAGGCCAATAGAGAGGGATACTTAAGTCGTAGCAGCAGAGTGGGGCTCTAAGATTGCACCACTTTATCCATACACTTCCTGGTCTATGCTCTGTCCCATCCTCTAGATCCTTTTCAAATCCCCACAGAGAAGCAGCGTGGCTTAGTGGAAAGAGCCCAGGCTTAGGAGTCAGAGGTCGTGGGTTCTAATCCCATCTCTGACACTTGTCAGCTGTGTGACTTTGGGCAAATCACTTCACTTCTCAGTGTTTCAGTTACCTCATCTGTAAAATGGGGATTGAGACTGTGAGCCCCATGTGGGACAACCTGATTACCTTGTATCTGCCCCAGCGCTTAGAACAGTGCTCGGCACATAGTAAGCACTTAATAAATGCTATTATTGTTATTATTATTATTATTATTACTGGAAAACATTCCATATTTATATACCTGAACAAGATGTGATACTTAATAATCTGAAAATATGTTTCACCTTTTGGTAAAAAAAAAAACACCCAGGATATATTTTTAACATAATTTTAAATATTTTACTCACTCAGATAGTTTATCTTTTTAAATGACAAACCTGGACATCATCATAGACGATGCCCAGGTGATCTACAAATCTCGGCTGGAATCAACTTTGCACCAGCTGCTCTCGGGTGTTAATAATCGTCCTATATCATGATTAAATGAGAGGGAGTTGGGAATAGTAGTAAGTGTTATCAAAGACTAAGGCATTGGATTCATTCTATGTAACATAGCACCTCGCCCTTTGGCCAGGGTGCTGCTATGCTAATAGATTTAAATTAAGGGGAAAAAGTGAACAAAGATTGGATAATGGTGAACAAGGGCTTAACAGGAATCCTAAAAATAGCTGGATAACAAGGGTGGTGAAAACCACAGTGGCTAAGGGAGCAGCTACTTTGGTAACCACCTGCTGATCTCGGCTACTATGGCAGCCTCTGCATTTGGCTGCAGCCCTGTTGTTTAAAAATGGGTTTTCATTCCATCAATGAGTGGTATTTAACGAATGCTTACTGTGGACAGAGCACTATACTAAATACAACAAAATGTACAGACATGATCCCTGCCCTCAAAGAGTTTAAAATCTAGTTGGGGAGACAGACAGAATGGAAGAGGAATAGGGACAGGAGATGCAGGCTAGTCGCAGGTGACACAGAAGGGTTTTGAACATAAAACTCTTGCAGATCCTTCACAATGTGTTTCATCCCTGCCTTTCTACTTTCCTGTTGCACCCACTGCCTCAGTGGGAATGTGGCAGGCAGGGAGGAGAGATTATGAGTGGCACTGCATAATCCATTAACCCAATAATCAATTCCTTTGGACAGATTATCGGTCCTGAAATCTTAACTGTGCTGAGGCTTACCCATCTTTCAGAATGGGAGATTTATCACCATACAATGATTATTGTTTCTAATCAGAATGTTGGAAATAAAATAATATTTTTGGAGGTGGATAATCTGGTGTTTCATTAAAATGCAACAAATTTGATTCCAAAACATTCTAACAGATAAGGTTATAGTATTGCTGCCTCTAATTTTATTTGCCTATTCAAATCACTAAAATAAAAGCAATTAAACATTGCAAAATCATGTTCTTTTGAAGCTAAAATAGCATTTTGAACAGTTACCTATCTACCTAACCCTCTGGCTGGATTCCTTTTAAATATTCTAAAAACTCTCAGAGAAAGTTAAATTCCCTAATACACTGATCTGAACTGGACACCTTGATCATAACATGGATAGCTGGAATCCCAAGATAAATGTGGGTCAATGAATATTTCCTAATATTGCCTCATAGTCCTTACTCAAATGTGAATTCTTCAGGTCTTTTGGAGGTAAAGTTGACATGGAATATATTCCACCATCCATAGGTATGACTAAGAAATTTGGCCTCTTACTATAGAAGGGCTTCGAGCTTCACTGATATTATTTTGAACATTCATAGCCAACAGCCTACCAAAGGCTGAATAATACTCATTTTACACCTGATGGTCTATTCCATCCCTACTTATATTGGAAATCTAGTCTCTAAAAATAATCTAACTGCATAAATTAGCTCTATCTATACATTTCGTGTTGGTCTTTCAATTAAATGGTAGCCTTTCAGTGCCCACATTTATAGTGCATTTTCAATGCCAACAAATATTTTCACTAGGTTAAATACAAGAAAATAATTAAGGCACCAAATTGGATTTTACATTTAAAATATACAATACTAATTGTACAGTACTAATAAATAGGCAGAGAGAGAGAGAGAATAAAGGAGTTAGGTTTTTTGTTGTTTTATAGAAATACATACAACATGGCTTGATATAGCCTTACACCATGAGGCACTAACTATATAAATTGCCCTGTTCCATAATAAATAAATCATCAATAATAATGTAACTAAAAACAAATTATCTTTACAAAATTCTAATTATCTAATTACCCAACGCTCCCGGATAAAATAAATCATGGAACTACCCACTACAGCCTCCATGACTTTTCATCACTGACTGACTCTTCAGTCGAACTGATCTATACGCACTGCTTCGAATTCCTCAACAACAACACTCTCCTCGACCCCCTCCAGTCTGGCTTCCGTCCCCTACATTCCACGGAAACTGCCCTCTCAAAGGTCACCAATGACCTCCTGCTTGCCAAATCCAACGGCTCATACTCTGTCCTAGTCCTCCTCGACCTCTCAGCTGCCTTCGACACTGTGGACCACCCCCTTCTCCTCAACACGCTATCTGACCTTGGCTTCACAGACTCCGTCTTCTCCTGGTTCTCCTCATCTCTCCAGTCATTCATTCTCAGTCTCTTTTGCAGGCTCCTCCTCCCCCTCCCATCCCCTTACTGTGGGGGTTCCCCAAGGTTCAGTGCTTGGTCCCCTTCTGTTCTCGATCTACACTCACTCCCTTGGTGACCTCATTCGCTCCCACGGCTTCAACTATCATCTCTATGCTGTTGACACCCAGATCTACATCTCTGCCCCTGCTCTCTCCCGGCTCGCATCTCCTCCTGCCTTCAGGACATCTCCATCTGGATGTCTGCCCGCCACCTAAAACTCAACATGTCCAAGACTGAACTCCTTGTCTTCCCTCCCAAACCCTGCCCTCTCCCTGACTTTCCCATCTCTGTTGACGGCACTACCATCCTTCCCGTCTCACAAGCCCGCAACCTTGGTGTCATCCTCGACTCCGCTCTCTCATTCACCCCTCACATCCAAGCCGCCACCAAAACCTGCCGGTCTCAGCTCCGCAACATTGCCAAGATCCGCCCTTTCCTCTCCATCCATACTGCTATCCTGCTCGTTCAAGCTCTCATCCTATCCCGTCTGGACTACTGCATCAGCTTTCTCTCTGATCTCCCATCCTCATGTCTCTCCCCACTTCAATCCACACTTCATGCTGCTGCCCGGATTGTCTTTGTCCAGAAACACTCTGGGCATGTTACTACCCTCCTCAGAAATCTCCAGTGGCTACCAATCAATCTGCGCATCAGGCAGAAACTCCTCACCCTGGGCTTCAAGGCTCTCCATCACCTCGCCCCCTCCTACCTCACCTCCCTTCTCTCCTTCTACAGCCCACCCCGCACCCTCCGCTCCTCTGCCGCTAATCTCCTCACCGTACCTCGTTCTCGCCATCGACCCCCGGCCCACGTCATCCCCCGGGCCTGGAATGCCCTCCCTCTGCCCATCCGCCAAGCTAGCTCTCTTCCTCCCTTCAAGGCCCTACTGAGAGCTCACCTCCTCCAGGAGGCCTTCTCAGACTGAGCCCCTTCCTTCTTCTCCCCCTTGTCCCCCTCTCCATCCCCCCCATCTTACCTCCTTCCCTTCCCCACAGCACCTGTATATATGTTTATATGTTTGTACATATTTATTACTCTATTTATTTATTTATTTATTTTACTTGTACATATCTATTCTATTTATTTTATTTTGTTACTATGTTTGGTTTTGTTCTCTGTCTCCCCCTTTTAGACTGTGAGCCCACTGTTGGGTAGGGACTGTCTCTATATATTGCCAACTTGTACTTCCCAAGCACTTAGTACAGTGCTCTGCACACAGTAAGCGCTCAATAAATACGATTGATGATGATGATGATGATTTTGATTTCTGGAATTTTGAAGGATTTTTTTTTAGACATTTGCCCTTTAATTATTTTTATTTAAATAATCTGTCACCAATCCATTATCACCAATCCATTAATAGTGACACCAATCAATCAATCAATCGTATTTACTGAGCGCTTACTGTGTGCAGAGCACTGTACTAAGCGCTTGGGAAGTACAAGTTGGCAACATATAGAGACAGTCCCTACCTAACAGTGGGCTCTCAGTCTAAAAGGGGGAGACAGAGAACAAAACCATCTTGGTGCAAGTGTATACTTAAGCCATGCAAAGAAAGACCAAAAACAAAAAGTGTGGGTTTATGTTCAAGAAAAAAAAACATACAAAAACCCCAAAACAAACAAAAAAACCCCATCACTTCCCTTGGACCCAAAAATTCAACTTATCAAAAAGGAGCTTTTAGATTTTGGGTTGTTAAGTCTTTTGCCCCAAACTGAGGGAAAACTAGTTTTTTTCCTGGCATACAAATTCACATACATATATCAGAGGAGTCTATTTTGGAATTTCTCAAATGTGTGATGTTTTGAAAGTATCAGCATTTTAACGCCATCTTCACATTTCTATGTTTTTGGTCCTTAGTCTCCTATGGCCTTCCCTCAGTTCTGTACAGAGTATCTGTTGAAACTTCAGTGGCCATCTAGGTTCTTGCAAGTGAACATGCCCCTTTTATTTTGACTATTCTTTTCAGTCAATTTCATATTTTGCATTTGGTTCTCCTAGGCGGTGCTGTTGGCAAAGAGAATAACATTTATAATCCTCGCTCATTTACATACACAGCCTTCTTGCATGAAATAGAATTCTTTACTTATCCACACTCCCAATTCTGCTAAAAGAATGCTAAAACAAGAACTGATTGAATAATCTCTTGACTAAATTAGATGAACTGGCAAATGAGGAGCAGTATACTCTAGTCCATTAAGGATTGCTGAAAATATTTTCTAGAAGGGATATTAAAAGTAAGCAAGAATGAACAGAAATTCATATCAGAATTAACTGTACAATGAAAAGACTGGGGAATAACCTTCAAGATTAGAAAAAGGAAAATAAGAGACATAAGGAAAAAAGAGGTGCAGATAAATGATACACTACAAATGGTCATTTTTAACAAATCGCACTGAGGATTATCTTCAAAAAGGTTACTTTTCTCCTAAAATATAATATCATGGCAATCTGAAGTACTTTACATCTGTATCTCCCTGGTAAAATTCTGTGGGATAGTATCTCATATCAAATTGCAATCTACAATTTCACCTGAGAAATAGTTTGCATATGTGCATGTAATTTCATAGACAGTTTCAAGACTAATGAAATCATATTCTAGGCTAGTAACACAGGCCAAAACAAATCCTTGAATTCAAGTCCTGTTGTGTAATGAGGAAGTTTAATTAAGGCCACACACTACAGCTGTAAATGTTCTCTTATATAATAAGGTCTAAATGAAACTGAACCTAATCAAAGTTACAATTCCTTCATTAGCAAATTACAAACAAGAGCGCACAGCTGACACACTGGCTATGATTATCACAACTAATTGCCTCGTTGTTACAAACCAGCCTGAAACAGTGTTCAGATGTCCGTCTGCAATAGCAAATTAGGGCCACATCAGGCTATTTCTGCGATCACAAGGGGCTCTTATACAGCGATCTGATTTACCCCTGTCGACTGGCAGCAAACGGCCCAATCAAAGCACTTTCTACAAAGGCAAGCTTTGAAGCCAGCTCAGCCTAGAAACATGCTCCATATGCAGGCCGGCAGACTGCACTTCATTAGGCTTGTTGTCACATTTTCCCTCTTCTTATTCTAATGATCCTATTTTAATACACATAGGAACCTCTCCTAATTGATGTCAAGTGAGTGACTTCCACATTCATCACCAGAGCACATCAAACAAATCTTGGCTCACGAGCCCAGTATCATAGAGTTTAAGACCTGAGGTGTGTCTCCAACTACAGGGTAGGGGGGAAAAAAAAGTGTGTGTGTGTGTGTGTGTGTGTGTGTGTGTGTGTGTGTGTGTGCGTGTGCACATCTGTTTGTGTGTGTGTTTTTGAGGTGGCCAGAAAGCTGCATACCTGTTTAATTGGTATTGCACGACCGCTTCCAATGCTATCGGCTCGACTCTCCAGACCTTTCTTCTCTTTGTCTGGGTCGCTCCCCTTCCGAGACTGCAGAGCAAAAAGAAAGTTCACATTCCGTTAAGTGCTGTGTTTCACAGAGAAGGGCTAAGCCTATTTCAACACTTTCTGAAATCAGACGTTTGAAGGAATCAACATCTTAAAAAAGATTTCCGACAACTTGATCATCACCATCACATGCTTTCAAATATATTTTCCGATACTTTGGTCCCTCATTATACAATTAGCTTTTCATTTTTCATAATGCTCAAAATTCAATTACTAGAAACCAATGGACCATATATGAAAGTAACGCCCAACAGGAAAACACATTTCTAAAGCTTTGGCTAATAGCTTCAAGGGAGAAAGAGGCTTCTAGCTTTATGTTTGGAAAACCTACTATATATATGTATATATTTAATTAATATCTGAATGGTTTTAAAACTCTATTAGCGACTCAGTTGTGCAATTTAATGGTACACCCTTGATTACTACCAAGGCTCTTTTTTTAATGCTTTTGGATGGTTATGAAGCAGCAACCTCAATGTCAGGCTCAACCCTCATCCTTTAAAATTGAAAAAAAAGAGGGAAATATTTGTAAGACAAAGTATGAGTACTTGTGGAAGACTCCAAAGCTGTATTTGAGAGAAAAAGAGAGAGAGGGAGAGAGATTTTTATGTATCTGCAGTGGTTCTCTATATGTTACGTTCTCTGAGTGAAATTCAAGAGGCATCTTGCCAACCCCTGTTAACAGGACAGAAGGTTGCACATTTTTAATACAGTGGGGCCATGAAATCAACACAGACTTTACTTAAAGGAAAATTTAAGAAATATCAAAGTGCCAAGTCCCCATCTTTTATGGCATAAGAATGTGTGAGCACGATGATTTTCTGACAGATTTATTTTATTATGAGAGAAAGATCTGAGACTCGTCCTCCTTAATAACTGCGCTGACAAGTGACAACTTCACTCCATTACTTTTCAATGGGAACATTACTCATGCAATATTGAAAATGGGGAAACATTTTCATGTGCTTTTCAAATCTCAGATGATATATGAAATGAATATACTTGTGGTGTCCAGGGCCGCAATAGAAAAGCTAATGAGACCCTGGTTTTTAGAGATGGGAAATGCAGCAGCTGATTTTCAGTACTCTTTAAGGGTCAGGATGTGAATGGCTACACTGAAAACCTGGAGCTGATTGGAGGAGGCTTAGAATCACAGGAACAGTCAACCCCCAGGCCCACAAGCTCTTTGTCAGAGCTGGGGCAGAGGACAAAGCAGGTGGTCGGTCCCAAAACAGCTGCCCTGGGGAAAAATGAAAATTCAGGACAGAGGAATTTTAAGGAGCATAATTATTCAGCAAGGCATCCGGGCTCCTCCAGGTTGTGTTCCAGAGTACCTGTGCAAACAAGTTTGCATGACTGAAGACTTAAGAATGCTATATCAGGGAATAACTGAAAGACACAGAAAAAGCAAACAGGGGAAGGCTTGAAGATCTGTTTGTAGCTATTAAAATCTGGATAAGGTTACAATAACAGTCATACTCATTTTTTATATTAAACTTTGTAGAGACATCCATCTGGGCCTGGTTTTTTTTCATTTGTAGCCTCCTGAGCAGGTTCAGAAATACACAGAAACTCTTTTGACAATATAATTGTTCCATGTCTGTTATAATGATGGCATTTATTAAGCGCTTACTATGTGCAAAGCACTGTTCTAAGCACTGGAAGTCTGTTTTGCCAAATACTGGTTTACTCTACCTCCATAATATCATAAATTCGATCTCAAAAGTACTTATTCTACATTTAATGTGTTTAGAGCAATCATATTTACTGGGTGCTTACTCTGCACAGAACACTTTACAAAGTATAAGCAAAAGAGTACAACAGAATTAGTAGATATCACTCCTGCCCTTAAGAAGAATACCATCTAGCAGGGGAGACAGACTTTAATTAATAATACAGGAAGAAATAGAATATAAGAACACGTATACAAGTGCTATGAGGCATGTGAGTCTAATGCTTAGATGGCACAGAGGTGCTGAAATGGCAGTAGCAGGGATAGAAAATGTGATTTCAGAAGCACTGGGAAGACTGGAAAAGCAGGGGTCTGTCATGTGAAAAGATGGACATGGAAGGGAGCAAGGACATGAGCAAGAGGTTGGTGGCTGGAAAAATGGGACTGAGGCCAAGTGAAAAGCGTAGTTTGAGAGGTGGGGTGGAGCAGGAGAAGGGTGGATAAGTAAGAGAGAGAGGGATGACTGAGTGCTTTAAGGCCAACGGTCAAGATTTTCAGCTTGATGTGAAGGGGAATGGGCCACCACTTCTCACTTTTGTGGAGCAGGGACACTTGTGCAGAACAATACTATAGAAAAATGAGTGAAGCACTAAAACGAAGGATGATCTGGAGAGGGGTGTGAATGGAGGCATGGAGGTTAGTTAGGAGGTTGATGCAGTCAACAGGGGTGGATATAAAAAAACAACTGTGCTACATATTTGAAGATGGAATTTCTAATGGTGATCCTCAATCGACCAATCAATCATATTTATTGAAGGCCTACTGTGTGCAGAACACTATACTAAGCACTTGGGAGAATTCAATACAAGAGAGTAGATAAATGTGTTCCCTGACCAAAGAAAGTTTACAGTTTACGTGAGCAGGTGTGGCTAAAAAGATCTAAGCATGCCTGGCCCTCCAATTCATGCTGCATGAAAGTGAAGCATGTTCTTTGTCATGCTGATGCAGTCATCACTTCTAAGAAGTGCTGTATTTCTTGAACCTACTTACTGATCTTCTGATCTTCCCAAGACATTGCTCAAATCCTCAGAGTTGTAGACCAGGTCAATTTGTAGGCAACTGTTGCTTCCAACAGTTAACTACTATATTCAGTCAAGGACTTTTAACTCATATCTAAAAAGTCATATGGTACCTGGCACATGGAACTACTGAAGACATAGTTATCCTACTTATCCTTATCATAGACACTGAGGGAATTCAGCAGAAACGGAAACAACCCTAAAATGATCTTTTAAACATTTTTCAATCAAGGATGAGACCCTATAGGGAACCTGCCAAGATGAGAAAGCATGGCTTTCACTAACTTTTGAAAAAGTCCCTACTATATTGAAAGTCAAAACAAATGGTTATTCAACTGGATATTATGCCATACTTGAGGAAATCTTCAAGCAAGTAGGGGTCTAAATCCTTAAGGGTATTTGCATGGACTATTTCTTGACAGAAGGTCACACCTCCTACAAGAGGTCTTCCCTGATTAAGCTCTTTCCCCTGACTCCCTCTCCCTTCTGTTTCGTCACTGCACTTGGCTCTGTACCCTTTGGGCAATTGATATCGATCCCCCCCTCAACCCCACAGCACTTATGCACATATCCATAATTTATTTAAATTCATGTCTGTCTCCCCCCTCTAAACTGTAAGCTCATTGTGGGCAGGGAAAGTGTCTACCAATTCTATTGTACTATAGTTATACTCTCCCAAATGCTTAGTACAGTGCTCCACACACAGTATGTGCTCAATAAATATCATTGATTGATATGGAGTACTAGAGAAATGTCACTGGACCCAAAGATACATCTAATTATGATCATCTTCAAGAAAACATCCTAGCCTAATGGACAGAGCATGGGCCTGGGAATTGGGAAGGACCTGGGCTCTAGACCTGGCTTCATGACTTGTCTGCTGTGAGATCTTGGTCAAGACACTTAACTTCCCTGTGCCTCAGTTACCTCATCTGTAAAACGGGGATTAATACTGTGAGCCCCATTTGGGACATGGACTGTATCCAACCTGATTACCTTGTAAGTAGTTTAACAAATACCATTTAAAAAAACCCCAAAACCCTACTACAGAAACTACTGTAGAAACTCAATCTCTCTTTTTTCCACTGCCTGGGGGATTTCCTGGTGATAGCTTTCATAAATAGCAGTTACAAAATATCATTATCATTGGGTAGGGACTGTCTCTATATGTAGCCAACTTGTACTTCCCAAGCGCTTAATACAGTGCTCTGCACACAGTAAGCGCTCAATAAATATGATTGATGATGATGATGATGATGGTATTTGTTCAGCATTTATTATGTTCCACGCCATGTCCTAAGTGCAGGGGTAGATACAGGGTAATCAGTTTGGACACAGTCCCTGTCCCACATGAGGCTCACAGTTTTAATCCCCATTTTACAGATGAGGTAACAGGCATAAAGAATAACAATAATAATAATAATAATGATGATAATTATAGCATTTATTAAGTGCTCACTATGTGCCAGGCACTGTACTAAGTGCTGGGGTAGACACAAGCAAACTGAGTTGGACACAGTTCCTGTCCCATGTGGGGCTCACAGTCTCATCCTCTAACGCTAACTTCATTTTAAAGATGGGGTAACTGAGGCAAAGAGAAGTTAAGTGACTTGCCCAAGGACAAACAGCCGACAAGTGGAGGAGCTGGAATGACAAGTCAGTACCTTCTGGCTCCCTGGCCTGTGCTCTATCCACTACGCCATACTGCTTCTCTTAGACATGTGACAGAGTAGAGATTAGAACCCAGTTTGGAGTTTTTTCCATTAGGCCACACTGCTTCCCATGTAATGAGGTTTTAAGTAACAGCAGAGCAGAAAGGTTTTTGCAGCACTACTGATACAGGAAATGTGCAAAACACACCACCAAGACTTCTCTACCAGAAGCAGCATGGGCTGTTGGAACAGGCCTGAGAGTCAAGGATCAGGGTTCTAATCCTAGCTTTGACACTTGCCCATCTACATAACCTTGGGTAAGTCACTTAACTTCTCTGGGCCTAAGTTTTGTCAGATGTAAAATGGGGATTCTCTCCTACATAGACTGCGATCCCCAGCTGGGACCTGATTTTCTTGTATCTTCCCCAGTAGTCTTTGATACACCATAAGCACTTAACAAATATCACAACTATTATTATTACATCTGACACCTTATACAACTATTTGACACCATTCACAAACCAGGGCTCTAGATACTATGAAGCAAATTTAATGGCCCTGAAAAAGCTTAGTGCCAGGCACTGTACTAAGCGCTGAAGATTTGGGGTGTTCTGAGATGGGTGAGGTCACACTGTGAGAGTTGAAGGTCAAATGCCTGACCCATTCCCCATCACAATAACTATGTAGAAGATTTAGTCCTATTCAACCTATTCTAGACTGCCATGCATAAGAACACACTTGGGGATCAAGAAGCTGCCCTCAGAAGATGCTTCCAAACTACTCTGAAAATTTTATATTCATCAGGCTATGAGCAACACTGAAAAAATACTGTCATGCGGGGCTTCCAGTGAGACTGTCATATTTTTCTGAAAGACCAGAGGGAACAAATACATGTAATTCATTCCTACTCAAATGCACAATGAGATCATTGACAATAAGCTAACATTCATAGTGTAAGAGAGTTGGGCCAAGCCCCATTTTATCTTGGCATAATTCGATCAGAAATTTATCAGTAGTTAATGAGGCACTGATATCAGAATGCAGATCATTTAAAAATAAATGTATGTCAGTCCAGTATAAGGGAGGCAATACAGAATAGTAGAAATTGCCTGGGTTGTG
This sequence comes from Tachyglossus aculeatus, assembly GCF_015852505.1. Classification (NCBI taxonomy): domain Eukaryota; kingdom Metazoa; phylum Chordata; class Mammalia; order Monotremata; family Tachyglossidae; genus Tachyglossus; species Tachyglossus aculeatus. The sequence continues at coordinate 56,641,599 of NC_052072.1, forward strand.
GTTCCAGCTGAGCCCACAGGCCTGCTGTGTATTCATGGGTAAATCTTGATCTCTCTGTGTCTCAGTTTCCTCATCTGTAAAATGGAGTTAAGATACCTGCTCTCCTTCTTTAGATTGCAAGTTCCATGAGGAACAGGATAATTAGACAATAGGATTCTAATATAATGATATAACTGGATAATAATCACAATAATGACAATAATTTTATTACAATATCTCTTAGGCATCCTAGAGAATGATGTGCATAAATGATGTTAAGACGATCCAGAAACTACACCACTGATGTCTTATTCATTTTACCCTCTCATCAATATTAATCAATCAATTGTATTTATTGAGCACTTGCTGTGTGCAGAACACTGTACTAAGCACTTGGGAGAGTACAATAAAACAACATAACAGAGTCAGTAGACACACTCCTTTTTAAGACCAAAACTCGGACCTTATAAATAATTTCTGACGATCCAAACAATAGGTTTGAGAGGATAAGGGAGGATACACAGATTTACAAAAAAATCAAAAGCCGCTGTATATAGTAAGTCAAAATTTGCATGGGCAATATGTTCACAGGAACCTCTGTTACTCAGTTTTTGAAAATACACATATACCCACCCTGGAAAAATCACATAAATTACTGAAGGCTCAATTTAATAATCTCATTATATACTCAGATTGCACAGAATTCTCATTTTTACTGCGTGTTTTGGATATAATGTAACAGGAAGAATTATGCAAAGTTCCTCCAGCACATGTCTGGACACAGCATGGCACACTGCTAGAAGAAATGGTTGGCTCCCACATACAGCACTAGATGCATGATATTATAACGCAGGATTCTGTAAAGCAGGATCTGAATGAAAAAAAAAAAACCCATGATGGAGTGAAAGAACTAAGGGGGTAGCAACTTTCGATGAGCTGGGTTCCTGTTCTAGCTTCTGGATTTTTATAATTGCTAAAGGGTTTTAGTGTCTAACTGGTTTCATTTATTTGTTCTGGTCTCATACCAAAGTGATGCAATTTTCCTGGAGATCTGTTTGCTTTAACAGAAACTACAATTAAGTGCAATTCCATAGTGACATTAACTACCTTACATTTGTAACTGCTCTGAATAATGCTCAGACAATGTGTGTGACTCCACACTGGAAACAACAGAGTTGCAGCAGAGATGTTGACTGCTGAGAAGCAATTGTAGCTGACAGACAAATTCGGAGTACTGCGTAAAAAGACAGGGGGGCTCGTTCTATGATAAGACATTGCCCAGACCTTGAAATCAAGATGCTAACAGCAATGGGGTATACAAAAGTAGGACCTACTAATAGATATTGATAGAAAGAAACACAGGTCATTATGAGCTTGACTTTGCAGCCCACTTTTACATATTGGTAGCCACAGTGTCAGCAGCGTAATCTTCAAATTTTTAGAAGGTAGGGTTATTCCTGTCAGAATGACTTCACAGAAATATGACAATGATGTTAATCCATAATATGGGGACTAAATCTCACCTTAATAGATGACAAAATTCCAACAAAAAAAGCAAATTTTAGGGGGAACAAGCTTATGATTTTCTGTGGGGGTATTTTGGTACAACTTTACCATGTCTAAGAGAGGATGAGGAAGAGATGGGTAGCAGCCTGAATTTAGGATGGACTGCCAGCTTAATGCCAGTTATCTCTGCTCCCAAGATTTTATACATTAAAAATATATATTTTCTTCCATCCTTGCTGCAGAATACATTTCCTTCATGCATACCTTTAGCATGACAAATTAAGACTTTTCCCATTCTGTTTTAAATATATACACACATTCCACTGACCGATTCTACGTCTCTGAGATAGATTTCTCTAATAATTCTATTATACTCTCCCAAGCTTAGTGCAGTGTTCTGAACAGAGCAGGAGCTCAATAAATACGACTGACTGACACAGCCACACATACACCCCTTCAGTTACTTTACACTTGATACTATTTCTGCGATATATTTTTCCTGCACATTTTATGACATTTTACAATTCACTGATAAAATTTGTATTTTTTAAAAAAATCTGAACTTCAATAGTCTAGGCTGAACAGGTTTGTCTATTTTAATGTTCTCTAAAACTAAGGAAGTACAAAGAAATGGCCAGATAGATGACAGGTGGTAATAAAAACCAGATAATTCAATCTTAAATGAAAACTAGTATGATTATGCTTACAATATTTCTTGATTCATGCTGTGTTTTAAATGGAAGAGGACTTGATGTTATTTGTTTACTATTTAAGCTATCTTAACTAATGACGTATTTTCATCTAATAGCATTCTAATTTAATAATTGCTCTCTGAATGAATTTTTATTCATGAAGATTTTGCTTTCCACATTCTAAAATCAGTGGAGTTTCTAAATGTATAGATTTTTTTAAATTGCAGCCAGTACCTGATTTCCAATCTCTAACACCTAAAACTACAATCCCAAGTAATTTACAGGTATATATATATATATATATATATATATAGATCTATATCTATCTATCTATCTATATACACATTTAAGAATGGGATCTGGCTGGAAAGAATTCCTATATTTGGCTAAAACTATCCTCAGCTGTGACCATTTCAAAATCAATTTGCCTGATTTCAGTTCCTTGGATAAGACTGACATCTAGTGGAGCTAATATTTTGCAAGATCTTCTAAGTTTAACCCTCCATACATCATCGCTATCAATTTTGCTCAATGTCAAATGATAATAGCCAACAGTTTGGCACTGCTTGGGATCTTAAAAAGCCATTTAGGGTTTTTTTTAATTAAATACCTTAATGCAAATCCATTACAGTTTTAGCTATGTGCATTACATCAGTAGTGTGCACTTTGTAATAGCCTTGCTGTTGGTCCAGAGCAAGGGACACTGGAATTAGGAGACGGAGGTTCTAATCCTAGATCTCCCAGTAGCTAATATGGGTGAACACCAAACATGCACTTCCAAATGTGCTGCACCCCTGCCCACCTCCTTGCTTGTTGCACTCTGTGCCTCCTCTGAGGAACAAGCCTAGCACATGACAGGGCAAGTGGAGCCGGACAAGCCAATAACACTATAATTTTTCTGCACAGATTTTCAATTCTGACATCTCAGGGTCGAGACTCATCATCAATCGTATTTACTGAGCGCTTACTATGTGCAGAGCACTGTACTAAGCGCTTGGGAAGTACAAATTGGCAACATATAGAGACAGTCCCTACCCAACAGTGGACAGCCAACCTTCCTGATGAGAGACTCCATCCAAATGCACGAGGTAATCATATTAAACTCGGGAAGTATGCAGAATAAAATTTCTTAAGGAGTGTTGTTATGTAAATATATGAAAAAGACACTTGAATTGAACAGTGAATGAAACACAATTCACCATTAGTCAATTAATGGTTTTTATGGATTATTTACTGTGTGCAGAGCACTGTACTAGGCACCTTGAGACAGTAAAATAAAAGAGTTGGTAGATGTGACCTCTACTCACAGCGAGTTTGCAGTACAGAGTACACAAGAGCTGAGGGGTTGGGAGTTTGTAGTTTACAAAATAAACAGATATATCTTAGGATTCATTCATTCATTCAATTGCATTTATTGAGCACTTACTGTGTGCAGAGTGCTGTACTAAACACTTGCTTCTATCCAACATGAGGACCACCCAGTGATAAGACCTGAATGTTTTGGTGACTTTTTTTTTAATGCCATTTGTTCATTCATTCATTCAATCGTATTTATTGAGTGCTTACTGTGTGCAAAGCACTGTACTAAGCGCTTGGGAAGTACAAGTTGGCAACATATAGAGATGGTCCCTACCCAACAATGGGCTCACAGTCTAGAAGGGGGAGACAGACAACAAAACAAAATGTGTGGACAGGTGTCAAGTCATCAGAATAAATAGAAATAAAGCTAGATGCACAGCATTAACAAAATAAATAGAATAGTAAATATGTACAAGTAAAATAAATAGAGTAATAAATCTATACAAACATATATACAGGTGCTGTTGGGAGGGGAAGGAGGTAGGGCAGGGGGGATGGGGAGGGGGAGAGGAAAAAGGGGGCTCAGTCTGGGAAGGCCTCCTGGAGGAGGTGAGCTCTCAGTAGGGCTTTGAAAGGAGGAAGAGAGCTGGATTGGCGGATGTGTGGAGGAAGGGCATTCCAGGTCAAGGGGAAGACGTGGGCCAGGAGTCGATGGCGGGACAGGCGAGAACGAGGTACAGTGAGGAGGTTAGCATCAGAGGAGTGGAGGGTGCGGTCTGGGCTGTAGAAGGAGAGAAGGGAGGTGAGGTAGGAGGGGGCGAGGTGATGGAGAGCCTTGAAGCCGACAGTGAGGAGTTTTTGCTTGATGCGTTGGTTGACTGGCAGCCACTGGAGATTTTTGAGGAGGGGAGTAACATGGCAGAGCGTTTCTGCACAAAGATGATCCGGGCAGCAGTGTGAAGTACAGACTGAAGTGGGGAGAGACAAGGCACTGTACTAAGTGTTGGGGTAGATATAAACTAATCAGGTTGGACACAGTCCATGTCCCACATGGGCCTCACAGTCTTAATCCCCATTTTAAAGACTCAGGCACAGAGAAGTGAAATGACTTGTCCAAGGTCACACAGAAGACATGTGGTGGTATCAGAACTCAGGACCTTCTGACTCCCAGAACCAGGCCTCAACCCATCTGGCTTTTATTATATTATATTTTATTTTTTTATTTTATTTTATTTTTATTTTTATTTCTGACTAAGTTTACTGCTTGATATACTCATTGGCTAAGCCTGAATAGCGCTATCTAACAAGGGACTTGGGTCTTATAATATGATGGAAGTTTCCCTTACAGGACACAGACTTCCCTCATTCACTTAATTAAGGGAAGAGGTCTAAAACTTTGCATCCAAATTCCAAAAGGGGTATGCGCTGCAAGTAACACTACATCTGCATTAGCTCTGGCTAATAAAAGTGCTTCAAAGTTCCACTAATTAATATTTCTAATTAATTATCACACTCTTAATTGTTTTTTTTTTGTGGGCAACCAATGTATAATAAGAATGGGTGGGGTTGGGGAATTAAACGTAAATCAAAGCACACCTAAGCCACACTAAGAAACTTCCCATTACTTAATTTTCTAGCCTAAGGCAACTTTGAGAAAATGGATTTGGATGGCCTTGAAATTCCTAGTATCTTCATATTACTAGAAAGCAAGATATTTAAAGGAAAAGGTTAAGGAAGTTAGATGATTCTTCTCTAATGATAAAGTCAGAGGCCAAGGACAGTAACCCTCATCCTGTTACTTATTTGTACTCTCCCAAGCCCTTAGTGCAGTGCTCTGCACCCAATAACTGCTCAATAAATACTCCTGATTGATTGATTGATTCATGCATCCCTTAGTGAACTGCTGGAGATCGAACACTGGGCTTGATGGCCCATGGATCTGAACTATATGCTTAGTACAGTGCTCTGACCGCAGTAAGCACTCAATAAATACTACTGACTGCTTAACTGCTCTAAATCAGATGGACAATGAAATAAAATAGCAATTTGTTTTAAACATATTCGATGCCCTCAAGAATACAAGACGTAACTTACCGTGAAAAGGTTGGACCGGCGTTTGGACTGCTTTCGGACGGGTGTGGGGGTATTGGCAGTTGGAGGAACATCAATTCGAAGCTCCTTCTGGCTGGTGCTTGGGGTGGACGGGACGGAGGAGGAATAGTCACTTAAACTTCCACCTCCGTTACTTGTCTGTAACAATGAAAATTTGTTTTTATCATAGTGTCCTGAGTCCAAGGGACCTTCCTTATCCAATTTAAAGATTCATCATTTGTAAGCAATGGTTCTTTCAAGAAAACATATAGGGCAAAGAGATTGTGTTTCTTAGGGGATGCTTAGCACTACTATTTTGGGATAACATATTTCAATTATTTTCAGGTGGGAAGATGGTTAATGAACAAAATGGTTAGGAAAGTTGGGAAAAATCATTTCCAAACTAATGCCACTGAATGAGTTGGAGATATTAAGAGTCAAAGCTTATTTTGCATTTCCCCCACACTTTCAGCTGTTCGTTTAACCATGCTGAACATTAAAACATGCAAACACACTTTGGAAAGGTCTGGAGTTTCACACTATAAAGTACTAAATCTCCTTCACAGAGCCTACTCATTCTCCTCAATTTTCAAGGCTCTAAACCTGGTTCCCACTTTGGCTCTTTCAAGTCCCCCTAACACCAGAAGGGGAATTATGGGGTTTGTCCCCTTTCTGACCCTATCATGTCATACTGGGCATGCTTAGTACCCAGAGACAGGTTAGGTGTCAAGGTGGAAGTTTCCCTTCTGTGAATGGAAGCTCAATGGGGAGCTTGTCCAATCAATCAATCAATCAATTGTATTTATTGAGCGCTTACTGTGTGCGGAGCACTGTACTAAGCGCTTGGGAAGTACAAGTTGCCAACATATAGAGACAGTCCCTACCCAACAGTGGGATCACAGTTTAAAAGGGGGAGACAGAGAACAAACCAAACATACTAACAAAATAAAATAAATAGAATAGATATGTACAAGTGAAATAAATAAATAAATAAATAAATAAATAGAGTAATAAATATGTACAAACATATATACATATATACAGGTGCTGTGGGGAAGGGAAGGAGGTAAGATGGGGGGATGGCGAGGGGGACGAGGGGGAGAGGAAGGAAGGGGCTCAGTCTGGGAAGGCCTCCTGGAGGAGGTGAGCTCTCAGTAGGGCCTTGAAGGGAGGAAGAGAGCTAGCTTGGTGGATGGGCAGAGGGAGGGCATTCCAGGCCCAGGGGATGACGTGGGCTGGGGGTCGATGGCGGGACAGGCGAGAACGAGGTACAGTGAGGAGATTAGCGGCAGAGGAGCAGAGGGTGGGGGGTGGGCTGTAGAAGGAGAGAAGGGAGGTGAGGTAGGAGGGGGCGAGGATATGGAGAGCCCTGAAGCCCAGGGTGAGGAGTTTCTGCCTGATGCGCAGATTGACTGGTAGCCACTGGAGATTTTTGAGGAGGGGAGTAACATGCCCAGAGCATTTCTGGACAAAGACAATCCACGCAGCAGCATGAAGTGGGGAGAGACATGAGGATGGGAGATTAGAGAGAAGGCTGACACAGCAGTCCAGACGGGATAGGATAAGAGCTTGAACGAGCAGGGTAGTGGTATGGATGGAGAGGAAAGGGTGGATCTTGGCAATGTTGCGGAGCCCAATTGCCCAATCATTTTCCTACTCCAAGTTTCTACTGACTCCTCCTGTTTCTACCCCGCAGATGACCCACCCAACCCAGTCTTCTTCCTGTTGGTCTCCTCCTTTACCCAGTCTCCTGTCAGGATTGTCTACACCATCCTGGGACCACTGCCATTGTGACAGGTTAAAAGCAGAGGTGCCTGGGTAACCAGCCGGGAAGGGACTAACCAGCTACACACCACAGCTCCTAAAGCAGCAGAAGCAGCAGCATGGTTTAGTGGGAAGAGCACGGGCTTGAAAGTGAGAGGTCATGGGTTCTATTCCTGGCTCCACTGCTTGTCAGCTGGGTGACTTTGGACAAGTCACTTCACTTCTCTTAGCCTCAGTTAACTCACCTGTAAAATGGGGATTAAGACCGTGAACCCCACATGGGACAACCTGATTTCCTTGTATCTACCCCAGCGCTTAGAACAGTGCTTGACACATAGTAAGTGCTTAACAAATGACATTATCATCATTATTATTACTATTATTAAAGCAGAAGGCAGGGTAGAAAGGGCATAGGCCGCTTTAAGCATCCAGCCCTGTCTATTCCATGTTCTCCAAAAAAAAATTACCTGGAAATACCATTCTCACACATTTGTAGGGCCAAGCTCATATGCATGTTTACATAGAGGATTGAAGGCTGCCAAAGTGGGAAAAAAATTACATCAAATTTAGAAAAATAACAAAGGGTAAATTGCCACAGGTTCAGAAAACGGTAAAATAATCCATCAGCTGTTATGGGTATCTTTTTTGCGAGGGGGTTGGGAAGAAGTGAGTTTATCAATAAAAATGTCTACCTTGACAAGGACACAGAGAAATTCAGACTCAAGGCTCATTTTATGCTAAAATAAAATTTCATTTCATAATCATGAAAAGTTGGCAATTTTATTCTTGAGACAATTCAAATAATGCCTAGGCTCTACTGAATATTAGAAAATAATAAAAATAGAAACTATATACACACACACACACACACACACATACTGCTATACAAGGTATATATTATTCAATACTACCTGAGACAAAAGCAATTTGGAATGCTTTAGAATACCTCCCTTGATCAGAACAATGACATTATATTGGACTTAACTTTCACTGAACCTGTTGCACTCCACAGGCTTCCCTGTGGAATTGAATCTAGGGGATTTTTGATCGAGGTCTAAAGAAATTCCTGTGGTAATTTCTATGTAAATGGTAGAACCTCATATCTAATATTTAAATTGAAATGCAAAATCTAAATCATTTTACATTTAGAGTGCACAATCAACATACTACAAACACATCTAGACTTAGAGAAGCAGCATGGCCTAGTGGATAGAGTACAGGGCCAAGGAGTCTGAAGGTCATGGGTTCTAATCCTAGCTCCGCCACTTGTCTGCTGTGTGACCACTGGCAGGTCAATTCACTTCTCTGGGCCTCAGTTACCTCATCTGTAAAATGGAGATTAAGACTGTGAGCCCCATGTGGGACAGGGACTGTGTCCAACTCAATTATCCAGTATCTACCCCAGCACTCAGAACAGTGCCTGGCACATAGTAAGTGCTTAACAAATACCAGAATTATTAATTATTATTACTGGTTCTGGTTCCAAAGAATCCAACTTGAGTGATTTTCTGGCAGACTTAGTCTGCGCTCGACTCAGTTTGCTTTTAAGTAAATAATTCAACAACCATGTAGTTACATCACACTGAGTGAAAGGTTCCAATATAGCACATGGGAGACGGTAATTGTAATAACTATAATTGAATGTGGATGCCAAATTTAACCTTAACATGCAAGAACCACAGCAATTAGTCGACTACTGTGTGGTGTCTTGAGCGGACCCGAACCAAGGCCAAAATAAGTTAAACAACAACAAAGGTAGCAGGATATATACCCTGCTTCTATAACAACTGCTGCCGTCATGCCTGCATGACACATAATATAACCAGCATGAAGAAAGGAAGCATTAAAGTAAATGCCCAATAAAAAAAAATAAGTTTGCTACAGTAGTGTCTTAAAGCAATGTTGAAGCAATTACCATCACGCTGTTATTTACTACAGGGATTAGAAAAAGCAACAAACTCATAAGCAACTTACAAAGAATGTTTGGACTGGAACTTTTAACTCAGTTCCTATGTCCAACACATTTTTCATCTCAAGGATTAAAAAAAAAGTTTCCATTCCATACCTGGCTTATATGCACAGCAGATACTTGAGCTGAACACACAGATGAGTGACTAGGAGAGTTTGGTAATGACTTGCAGGGCCCTATTGAAAGCTGCTGCTTCTTCCTCATTGCTACAATCTTCTGGGCAACTTAGGGAAACAGAAAGAATGAGAAAAATGAATACAAAATGCAAACTACATATTCTAAATATGATGCAATTGAACAAGGTCCATTTGAATCAAAGTGTAGTATTCCTGATTTTCAAATGAATTATTCTAAAGGATGATCAACAATAGAAGATAGAGGAATCGAGAGATCAAAATTCTTTTTTATTTTAACGTTCTGTGCCTAAATATTTTGATGGTTTATCCTAGTCAGTTGGTACTGCAAAAAGTGCAGACACCATCTAGAATGTTAAGTATGAAAGCTTTACTGATAAATGACTTAAAAGGCAATACAAAATGGCTTTGGACACATAGTCTTCATACCATAAAGTAGTGTAAACAACCCTATTAACATGAGGATATAAATCTTAGTTCCACTTAGTATATAGAAACCCATTTTCCTTACACTTTTACACAACCCAAAATCCATACAGTCTTCACTACTCCTGCAGTACAGGATACATGGTACAATGAGGAAAGTTATAATGCAAAAGAAGCTTGCAATTAGCTATCCTTTCCCACACCAGTAGTTGTCATTGAAGGAGAGTAACTAATTTTTACTTCATTTTACATATCACTGAAGACCTTATGTAATTAAATTCAATGGTTTTTCAATGCCCATATTGCTCAGATATTGTAAAAATGAAGATTTAGCCAGTTCTCTCATAGAAGTGGGCTTTCATAGTTGTTTTGGATAGAACACTGTTGGTGAATTTGGTAACTCTTTTCCCAAAATATGAATCTCTCTGGATGGAATGGCATTCATTATCAGAAGTAATAATGCATGCATGTGCATGGTGCAGGTTGTGTGAACATTACAACACAGTTCCTTAACGTACTGCATGCCGAGAAGGTAAGTCCCATGTTATGAAAACTGACTCAACTTATACAAATACTATTTACATATTTTCCACCCAATCTATTGTAACAAGAGATATTGTTGCACAGTGTTTTCATGCACTTTCTTTCAAAGAGGAAACTGGTCTGCCTACAGTTGTTTTTTTTTTTTCTATAAAATGAATGATAGCATTACCATGACTTAGTGAAAATACAATATACGAGAATTCTCATATTAAAAATGGCTCATATATATGAAACTCCAGCTTCATTAGTTACAATCCTCTTCCAGTAGGCCTCTTATCATCCTGAAAGGATGATATAAATTAATTTATCTTCTTGCAGAGTATTGATCATAACTTTCATCAGCTAATCAGGTTTAAATTACAGAGGAATATCGTAGCACTTCGTCATTTCAGAACCACTGGCTTATTGATCTGAGGTCTTCAAAGACATATACTAGAAAATTTTAGAAACCATTATGAGATTGCTGATTGCAAACTAAGGTATGACACTAACAGCTGAAAAATATTTGTATTCCATATGTCTCAAAACACTTAAGACTGAAAGTACATTAAATATCATGATATATCAATGCCAGTTTTCTTGGTTTCTTCTGAGGATAGAGATAAAAAGATTCTTGATTGTCTTTAAAAACAATCGAAGACTTAGAATCATCATTTAGCTCAATGATTGTCTTGACTTTCATTTTTAAAAGTTCATTACACATATTAAAAGTTAAGGTTGTTTTTTTTTTTAGAAGCTTTACCTCTGTCTTGAGGATTTGAGAATTGGAAGTTGTTTGAAAATCAAGTAATTTAATGTAAAGAGGCCTTATTTCAGGGAACTCCAGAATAAAAAAAACTCCCTCCCATTGGGAAGGAGGAACAAGGGAATGGAGTGGATAGAGCATGGGTCTGGGAGTCAGAAGGTCGTGGGTTCTAATCCCAGCTCTGCCACTTGTCTGATGTGTGACCTTGGGCAAGTCACTTCACTTCTCTGGGCCACAGTTACCTCATATGTAAAATGGGGATTGAGACTGTGAGCTCCATGTGGGACAGGGACTGGGTCCAACTCGATTTGCTCATATTCCTCCCAGTGCTTAGTACAGTACCTGGCACACAGTAAGCGCTTAACAAATGCCACAATTATTATTATTATTATTATGAACATCACCTTCAGCGGAGAGTCATTCAGATAAGGCAGACTGTAAATGAATATGTTAATGCCTAGAAATGTGGATCTCTTTTCACTCAAAAATTTTCATTCATGTTTTTCTTTTACCCATGCTACTGCTACCTAAAAACAAATGCACTTAAAGTAAAGGAGTCAAATTTTATATAAGTAGGCAAATTATTCATACTGTTTTCTGACTATAAGATATAGTTTCTTTAACTGAACAGTAGCTAAAAATATCCCATTACAGTAAAATTCAAGAAATAAGAATAAATTAATCAAGCAATCAACAGTATATATTGAGCACTTACTTTTTACAGAGTACGGTATTAAGAGCTTGGGAGTATATCAGAGTTAATAGAGACAATCCCTGCCCTTGAGATCTTACAATCTAGTTGGAGAAATAGCCACTAAAATACATTACCAGGTAGGTTTGAGAGTCATCTGTCCGGAGATGGCAATTGGAGCAGTGAGTGTGGATAAACTCCCTATAGGAGAGGATGCAAACTGAGAATAGAAGGGGATCCAGACTGAAAAACCAACTAAAGCAACTAAATGTCAAATAATATGCACATTTAGATCATATTCTCTATATTTTATGTGGTGATTGTAATGGTCATCTAAGTGATACAGGCTATCAACAGTATTAATAAGCACTTACTGTGTGCAGAGGATTATACTATATGCTATGGAGAGTACTATAATATATACATATATATATACATATATATACACATACACACATATACTACATAGTATACATAGTATACTTATATACTGTATATATAAGTAGACATGATCCCTTACTCTTAAGGGGCTCACAATCTGGCTTACAAGTTCCTAGTACATGGCTCTGTATTCACGGGTCCTCAAGAAATGCTGCTGCTGCTGATCATGAAATGTGAAAAAAAGTTGTATCTTACATTCCTTAAGGTTACAAAAAAATACACTTTTTTTTATGAACTGGGTTTAACCACACTCTAGTTTCCAAGTTCACTGTGGATAGGCAATATGGCTACCAATTCTGTACTTTCCCAAATGCTTAGTGAAGTGCTATGCACACCTAAGCACTCAATAAATACGATTGATTACTACACATTTTCTCTCTCTCTCTCTATTCCCCTTCCCCTCCCTCCCTATAGACTGTAAGCTCTTTGCAGGCGGGTAATATGTCTATCAACGGTTGTATTTCATAAAGCACTTAGTTCAGTGCTCTAGGGACACTGAGTTCTCGATACCATTGATCTCGCTCTTTCACTCTCCATCCCTCACTCCCCCCCCCCCGCCCCCCCGACCCCCACCTCAAATGACCACTGGGAAAGGAAGAACAAGCTGTCACTGAACAGTGATGGAAGAGGCACCCAGGATATGGTGAGAGTGAGAATCCACAGCAGAACTGCAGCTGCTGACGGTAGTTTCACCTATCGGTCTGCAGTCAAGCAGAAGCGGGGAAAGAATTGGCAGGTGGGGGAAGGTGGGGAGGTGGAGATAGAAAGCTTCTTTTTTCTTCTCCAAAAATGCCTTCCTTTCTTTGGAGAACAAATAAGCCAAGGTTTCACCGCTTTTCCCAGCACAGCTCTCCATCAAGAAGGCTGCCATGAGGAAGCAAAACAGGGAAGAGGTTTTCCAGTAGTTAGTTTTTCCAAAAGTCTATAAATCCCCAGGGTGAGGAGATTCATGAGCCCAAAGTGGCTCTGCTTGTTCATTCATTCATTTAATCATATTTATTGACTGCTTACTGTGTGCACAGCCCTGTACTAAGCGCTTGGAAAGTACAATTCAGCAATAGAGACAATCCCTCCCCACACCGAGCTCTTTTCAATACTGCTAATAATAATTATTTATGAGCAAAGGATATATTTATCTTAATAGAGAAATTGAAACAGAGATCGCTTACTAATAACATTATAAGAGGGATTTACTTTAAAAGAAGTCTCATTTTCTCATTGAAGTTTCTTTTAAAATCCATGGTACAATATATAGTTAGTACAGAAGATCCAAAAAGATTCCAAAGTTTTCAGGAATAGATCACCTACAGCAAAAATCCACATATAGAGGCAAAAAAAGGTCAGCAATTTAGATAATTTATTTTCAGAGAAGCAACATGGTATAGGGAAACAAGCTTTGTACTGGGAATCAAGAGACCTAGGGTGTCTGTCCCACTGGCCCCCACTCCACAGATTCATGGGGGTCATGATTCCCCTAGGCTTGGCAACAAGAGGTGATACCATTAAATTCACCTGCAGTCCCTTTGGCACAAATGGGGAGGCGGGAGAAGTGAGATCTCTGCAGCGCTAAAAGGAGCTGGGAAGAGACTGGAGTTTCCATAGTGCATGGAAGGCTCAGATCCTCTCAGTGAAAATTGGGTGGGGTCTCCACCACCTTAGCCTGCAACTGGTATGGCTGGAGTCTCAGTGGCCCTGCATCTACATTATGCCTATTGCGAGATGGGATGTTTGGGGTCCCCAAGGGGGTGTGATAGGGCAAGGATTAGGCAAGCGGAGGATGGCTCTGGGGCAGGGTGATGGGAACTGCTCACGTCCAGCCCCAGTGCAAGGTGAGGACCACAGGGTAGGAGATGGAAAAGATTGAGGCAGTGCCTCTATGCTGCTACCTTTTACTTTCTCCATTTTTCTCTCTCATTTCTCTTGCTCCCTCTTTCTCTTCTCTCCTCCATTTCTTCTTCCCATCCCCTCCAAGTCCTGCCATAATGTTTCTCAAAGCTCCACCCATAAATTCACCTCCATGACTGATTTGAAAAGTTGGCACACCTGATCTGCCCTCCACTCCATCAGGAGGCAGGTCTTCCTTGCATTGTGAGCAAGCACCTCCCTGCTCCAAACATCATCTTGGCAGAGGCTCTCCTCTGAGTGATACTGCTCATACAGTAATGGTAAAGGTTGGAAAGGGTGGGAGTGTTTTAATTTCTATGACCATTATAGGTCTATATCTCAATTTTGTATGTGGAAAATTGAAGTCAGCTTTTCCCCTAAAATATTCTGTGACCATTTATGCCATGTGGGAGATAATACTATTTCCTTTTGTTTGCTACTTGAGATTTCCTGAAGGAATATTGCCCAATAAACTGGAAAAAAAAACATGGCCTGGAAAAATTTCTCTGAAAGCTTTGGTTTTTGGCACCTTAATTTTGTTTCCCTGTTAATATTAAAAATAAAACATTTCAGTTATTTCAAAAAAGATACAGCTGTGGGATGTCCTTCACAAACCAATATCTTCTTTAAGATACAGTAAATGTATGATAAACAGAAGAGAGGCCATTTTGAGTAAAATTCATTATAATCTTAGTTCACTATAATCTTAGGTTGATCATTTAAAACCAGAAACTAAAAGATGAACATCTTTCAATTACAGAAATGAAAAACAAATTACATTGTGGTTATGCTTAACTTTTAAAACACAATGAAAGGGCCTATGTTTCCATGTAGTTTCATCATAAAGAAAAACGTCTTGAATATCATCGAAAGAAGCTACCTGGGAAATGGAAGAGTCTCCATCATTGGAGATTAGGGAAAAAGAGTCCCCTAAATCTGTTCTGTTCATCTCCCTGGCAACACTTCCTAGGCTCCTTTCAAAGTGTTCTCAAATGCATAATGAGCAAGCACATACTTTCACCATTTTAGACAGTTTCAAGAAGTAGCTAATGAGGTCTAATAGCCTCTGAAGCTAGCACATTCAAACTTCCTTTATTCCATTTAGCATGCAGGGAGTTCTGGAGTTAAAAGGTGACGGTCCAGCAGGACTGCAATCTCTGTATAAAAGCTGGGGAGAAGGGAATGTCTCATAGTGCCAGGACTGACATTTTGTGAGGTAAAACCAAGTGGGTTTGGATTGCGTTGTTGAAATGGGACAGACATATTTCCAAAATGTCAGGCAGTGTGAGACAGGGAAGCAAGAGAATGATTCTGCCAGGGGCCTGAGTATTGAAATAGTTTTGCTCCATCATTCAAAGTTAAAATACACTTTGAAATCCCCTGAACTTATGTCATCTGGAACTGCTATTTCTACATATATGAGGGAGGTTTTGGGGGTTGATGTTTCATCCATGGAAGCCTCCCCCACTCACAGCTCTGCCCCTGGTTTACCCTCTGGCTCTAAGAATTAGGTTGCTACCTCTACTCCTTCCCACCATTACTATTAAAACCTTAATATTTTAATTAGTGGTCTTCTGATCAGAGATGCTAATTGAAATTATACTCTCCTAATAATATCAGATTCTAATAAGAACACAACTAGAGAGTCCTTGTTCCACCCCACATCTGTATTTTGAATAAGATCAACCCAAATGAACAGGTGCCAATTAAACGTCATTATTAAAAATGTCCTTAATTAACTTGAATAGTACCAATAATATAGCCTTGTAGAGCAGCAGCATGGACTAGTGGAAAGAGCATGGGGCTGGAAGTCAAGAATCTGGGTTCTAATCCTGGCTCTGTCACTTGCCTGCTGTGTGATCTTGGGCAAGCCACAACTTCTCTGGGCCTCAGCTTCCTCATCTGTAAAATGGGGATTAAATTCTACTCCCTCCTACTTAGAATGTGAGACCCAAATAGGACAGGGACTATGTCCAACCTGATTATCTTGTATCTATCCCAGTGCTTAGTACAAGGCTTAGCACATAGTAAGTGCTTAACAAATACCACAATTACTGTAGCATACATGCTGTACATAGATAGGCCCTTCTACTGATTTCTTGTTTGTTCCAGTTACTACAGGTTCAAGATGTTCATCACCATCATCACCATCAATAGTACTTATTGAGTGCCTGTGTACAGAACACTGTACTAAGTGCTTGGGAGAGCATCAGAAGATATGATCTTTGAATTCAAATTCAAGTAGGAACCTCTTGGCACCCTAATATTCTGAATTTGAGACTAATTCATTTTCCATTTGATAATGGACTGGCCTTTTTTGAAAATTCTAATTAAACCAATCACTTATTCTAAAATCATTCTATTTTGCTTAACCAGCTCTGTCCCCAGGGCTCCTGATAGTGAAACATTACTAAATTCCATGTTATCTCTGAGGATGTTCATCAAATGATTCAGGTCTCTCAGTGTAAAGGGTACATTTTTTGTATTTCCTATCCATAAGTTTCTCTAGCCATTAGATGTATAATTTAATGAAGGTTATCTGATTAAAAATACAAAACAAGGAAAAATTGTGATCAATTCATACCTCGGGCTGATCCTCAACAACTCTATCATTCCAGAAGGCTGAGTTACTACATGGATTCAGGCAACTGGTTCTAGAGACCACCAAGGATATGTATGGCCTCAGTGGCATCTAATTACTATATGTGTGGGGAGGGTGGATGGGGGGAGAGAGGAAGGTCTCAGTGGTATTTGTTAATAATTGTGGTATTTGTTAAGTGCTTACTATGTAACAGGCACTGTACTAAGCACTAGGGTGGATACAAGCAAGTAGGGTGGGAAAAGCCCCTCTCCCAAATGGGGCTCCCAATTTTATACAAGAGTAACTGAGGCACATAGAAGTTGACTTGTCCAAGGTCACACAGCAGGCAAGTGGCAGAGTCATCATTAGAACTCATGTCCTGCTGACTCCCAAGCCTGTGCTCTATCTACTATGCCACTGTGTTTCAAACCTAGACCTTCTCTATCCTCCAAGTTTCAGAGCCTCAAGACTATAAGCTCATTGTGGGAAAGAATATTTCTAACAACTCTTTCATTGTTATACTGCACCCTCCCAAGCACTTATCACAGTACTCTGCACACAGTAAGCACTCAATAAATACCACTGATTGACTGAACTCAGGACAGTTCCTAGACCCATTTCCACTCCAGTAAAGTCCTCTAAATTCAATGCCAGTACAGCAGACCACACAAGGCAGCTACTGCATGGCACTGATTCCCCAGTACCATCCTCTTCTGACCCTTTCAATCGGAGGGCTTACTGTGTGCAGAGAACTGTACAAAATGCTTGGGAGAGTACAATATGACAGAGCAGAGTTGATCGAACATTGCCTGCCCACAAGAGCTGCTTATAGTTACGAATTGCTGCAACATTCAGATCAGACTGTAGGACTACCATCGATGATGAAATAAAGAAATGGGTAAAGTGGATCGGTGGATGCTGTCAGACCCCAGCTGAGTAGAGGGAAGGAAGGAAGAATGGAAGGACAGTACAAGGAAGATTAAAAAAAACCTCTCATAAAATATTCATAATCAATCATACTTGGATTATGGCTAATGTTTTGGTCATCATTTGATGAAATACTTTTAAAAATATTTTCATGAGACTATTTCTATTGTATTCCCTCCTGTTCACAAACAATATCAGGTTAAAATAAACTCCCATACCAGCCTCTCACATTGTCAATAGTATACCCTGCAAATAATGGGGATTTTGCTTTTTTTCTTGATGGAGTAGATTCACTGCCCTGACTACTTAGGATTTTATGATTTTTTGGTTAATTCAGTCTAGATAAATATGTTCTAATTCCAAAGTCCAATTTTTTTTCTTATTTGTTAGAAAAATCCAACATTTTTGTCTGGATTCTTAGAGATTGAACACTTAGTGCTGAGCTTTTCTGGTCAACTGTTAGGGTATGGAAGAGTAAACACCAAAAAACTAACATTAAGATCATCCTGATTTATCAAAGAGAAAAAGTGCTCTTCCAAGCACTATATCACCTTGTCCCCTCCTACCTCGCCTCGCTACTTTCCTACTACAATTCAGCCCGCATACATTGCTCCTCTAATGCTAACCTACCCACTGTATCTCAATATCGTTTATCTTGCCGCTGACCTCTCACCCACGTTCTGCTTCTAGCCTGGAATACCCTCCGTTTTCATATCTGACAATTACTCTCTCCGCTTCAAAGTCTTATTGAAGGCACAACTCCTCCAAGAGGCCTTCCCTGACTAAGCCCCCTTTTCCTTCAACTCTCTTCTGTTTCTCCCTGACTTGCTCCCTTTATTCATCCCCGCTCCCAGCCCCACAACACTTATGTACATATCTGTAATTTATTTATTTATATTAATGTCTGTCTCCTCCTCTAGACTGTAAGCTCACTGTGGGCAGGGAATGTGCCTGTTATACTGTAACACTGTAGTCTCCCAAGCATTCAGCGCTTAGAACAGTGCTTCACACATAGTAAGTGTTTAACAAATGCCATCATTATGTAGTACAGTGTTCTGCACACAGTAAGTGCTGAATAAATACAACTGCTTGATTGATTGGAGATGACTCACCAATGTCACAATTCCTGTCAGGGAGGAATTTCAGGCTACCTGTCCCCAAGACCAAAATCAATGCCCCAGAATTAACTACATCTTTACTGTGTTCCGTATTTGAGCTAATCACTATTGGAAACACTGTTGCCAGAGCAACTGATCTCAGAGAGTTGTCTTTCATTGGTTCAAAAGACTGTTTATGAGTTAGCCTCTTGTGCAGCATTACATTTCTTCAGGGGGAGCAGCTGTTGCTCTAAAAATCTAATTAATAAAGCTGCATTTGACAGAGAGACATGCAAGTCAAACTCCTGGGATCCCCCCGCCCAGCCCCCAAAATTACAAAGGTTCCACAAAGAGCTACAGATTCCATACTGGCATTATCCAGTGTTTCCAATGATAGTCTGTTACATGGAACAATACACTACTTGGGGAGAAGTGTGGTATTAACATACATCATTCCAGAAATTTAGCTTTTAAGAGAATTAACATCAGATTATGGGATGACTTTCTAACTGCCAGAAAGGTCGCCCACATTAAATATCATGGCCATCTTTACCCCAATGAGTTGATTAGAAATCTCATTATCTACTCCTTTCTGATTTTCTTCAATACTACTGACATAATGAGACTAGAGTGCAGGTGTATCAGGCCTGTTAAAAATCCCTTTGATTTAGGAGGTTATCATTGTCATTGTAGAAATCTACTTCCTTTTTACCTTGACTTTCTCATCTGAGACCTGAATAGCATCATACTGACAATGGAAAATATGCCTCAGTTTCTTCAGCACAATTTACCAATATGCTTGTGTACTCATACGGGTCAAGTAAAAAAATCACGTTTGATGAGAAAGAGGGGCAATGAGAGGAGTCAACAAATAAAGCAATGTAAACAAAAAACAGTTCCACCAAATACAGACATGAGTCATGAGCCTGGTAATTTTGTTCTTCCTGGTGAACAGTCCTCATTTGAAAGAGACTTGGGCTTGGGCTTGGGAGGCCATGGGCTTGGGCTTGGGAGGCTTGGGAGGAAAGAGGCTTGGGACTCAGAGGCCATGGGTTCAAATCCCAGCTCTGCTGCTTGTCAGTTGTGTGACTTTGGGCAAGTCACTTAACTTCTCTGTGCCTTAGTTACCTCATCTGTAAAATGGGGATTCAGATTGTGAGCCCCACATGGGACAACCTGATCACTTTGCATCCTCCCCAGTGCTTAGAACACTGCTCTGCACTTAGTAAGCGCTTAACAAACACCAAAATTATTATTATTATTATTTATGAAATCAGTTGGAAGTATACAAAACTATCTAAAGTATCTGCACATGTCCAAGGTTTCTTTGCTGCCTCGGGTTGTTGGAAAGAATACAGAACAAACTGTATATGGAATATTCAATCATTGAAGAAATTGAAGAAACTACCTCTTCAAAGAATGGAAGAGCCTTAATTTTGGAAGACATGATTTGAAAGAAACTTAGAACCCTTTCCAGAGAACTGATTGAAAGATTCAGAGCTGATTGTCATAAAGTAGGTCAAAATCTCCTTCCTTGTAGTGAAGGACTAATAAGGAACTAGCCAGTATTATTAAATACAGTAAGATTTGACAAGCTTAAAATGGTTAAAGGGGTGGGGTATGACAAATTGTTTAAAATTAAGTACTAAGAGTGAGAAAGACAGAGTGCGAGCAAAAGCAAGATTTCAGAGTGAAAGACCCCTTCCACGAATGACAGCAAACATGTTGACTGTGGCAATATGAAGGTGCCACTACTGTGATTTTATCCTAAGGTGTGGCTTTAAAGACTTACGCCTGGCCTCCAGTAGCAGTGCTTATATAAAATTGACAATTGGTACAGTGCACTTTTGCTAACCTCAATCCTCAAAAAGTACAGCCTGAGTTAGGAGACAAATCACAGGACTAAGTCTCAAATGGTGGAGGCTACTTTAAGCAGGGAACCTTGTCTGGTCAACTGGGATTCAGTCTAAGTAGGAGGGAGAAGAGGTCATGAATCCCCATTTTGCAGAGAACTGAGGCACAGAGAAATTAAGTGACTTGCCCAAGATCACACAGCAGGCAACTGGCAGAGTCAGAATTTGAGCCCAGATCCTCTGACTGCCAGGCTTGTGCTCCAGGCCATGCTGCTTTCCATGTGGGAAAAAGAGGTTGGCAAAGAAAGGAAGGAAACCAATACAAGTAACTGCACTAAACCCACAGCATGAAACAGCAAAACCTGGTGTTTCAGAAAATCATCGAGCTGGTGATCAAAGGTGCCCATCTCAGATAAGAATATCCAATTTGAATTAATAGATCAACTCTGAGCTGATTGCCTCTTCCTATTTGAATTACAGATAAGTCTCTGAGCCTGGTTTCAATTATTATCACCATTTAAATAATAGCCCATGTTTACCATAATTAACTGTTAAAAAAAATGCAGTTGCAATTACACATTTTATAATCCCCATTTTAACTAGAACAGATAATAAAATTAACACTTTTATGAAAAAAATTCAAATATGAATTTGTGTTTACAGTGATCGATGAGACTACTTTCAAAAGAACCAATTTAAACCCAATCACTTCATCTGTAACCTTCTAAAAGGACCATATTGTTAATTCTTTGCTTTTAAAATACTTAAGGCAAAACACCAACCACAATCTCGAGGTGCAGACATATCATGTCATCCCAAAATGTAAGTCATTATGAGATGCAGTCTGAATCATTGTCGCCATCCCCAAGGTCCAGCTGGCATTCTGGATTGTGGGCTTTCCGTGCCTCGCTCAGGAGTCACTCATCTTCCTTTAACTTCTGCCCAACAACTTTTATATCCTGAAAGCTATTGTATTAGCCTCCTTTCGCACCTCCCTGCCTTCAGCCTCTCCAGTCCATAGTTTACTCTGCTGCCCCAGTCACTTTGTTAAAATGGCATTTTGCATGTGATTCCTCACCTCTCAAAACCCTTAACAGTGTTTCTCCATTCCTCGCTGCATCAAGCAGACTCTCCTGACCTTTGGCTTTAACTCAGTCAATCTGTTCTCTCCCTCCACTCATCCTCCATCCTCTCCCACTACATTTCATTTTACATATTTCCCTCCACTCAGCCAACCTACTCACTGTGCCTCATTCCTGTCTCTCTTGCTCACACCCTCCCTTCTGCCTGGAACTCCTTCCTTCTTCACATAAGGCAGACTACTGTTCTCTTCAAGGCCCTTCTGAAATCATATCTCCTCTAGGAAGCTTTCCCTGATTAAGCTCTCATATCCCCTCTCTGTTGGCATTTCTGTGTCAGCCCTGTAGCCTTTATGAAACTGTTACTCCTTCTACATGTAAATTATTTTAGTGTCTGCTTTCTCATTAGATTCTAAGATCCTTGAGGTCAGAGGTCATCTATAACAGCTCTACTGCATTTCCCGAAAGGGCTTAGTACAGTGCTCTGCACACAAGGAGGGACTAGACAATGAAAGTTCAGTGACACTGTTTATTTCTCCAGGTGTATGTGTCCTTGGGGTGCTGGCTTCAGTGTTAATGTATATGTATGCATTTAGAAGGGCCCCTCTTTCATCCCTTTGTCTAACTTCCTTATCTCCTACCTTTCCTTCCTCTCCAAACATGTTCAGGCCATTGGCTCTGTCCCTACAAGAGGCATGTCCTGCTGACTTGGAAAAAAAACTTTATCACTTTAGAGGTATGACTTTAATAAGCTCGTGGTAAAGTGTAAACAGTGCTCCACATTCAGGAAACGGACACCTATAAAACACTAACCATTGATGTCCACAAACTACAATGGGTTAACTGTGAAAGCACATCTCTCACTAGAAGTTGCCTTTAATCCACTTGAAATCTATTTTCATGACTTGCCAGAAAACACAACAATCACAATCTCAAAAATTTCCAGGTAAGTACTTAGAGTTTGAAACTCAAAATCAATAATGTGCCTTTGGCATCAACCAAGGGTGAAACTAATTATATACGTATCATCAGCATCCAATTCATTCAATCATATTTATTGAGCGCTGTGTGCACAGCACTGTATTAACCACTTGGGAAGTACACATTGGCAACATATAGAGACGGTCCCTACCCCACAGCAGGCTCACAGTCTAGAAGGTGTCTAGATGATGATCACAGTCTCACAGTCTAGATGATCCAATATCATCAGTATCACGCTTGGGTCAAATGAAAGTTCCTGATCCCAAAGAATGGCCCATGACTCATAAGTGGATCACAGTTGACAGGAGAAAAACTTGACTTAGATTTCACTACTGAAACTTCCAAGTATTTTCTGAAATAATAACGATTGCATTTTTCATCTGAGATTCAGTTCTTGTCTGTATTCTTTTTTATCTCATTTTAAAACAAATTTATCTTCATTTATGTCGCAATTATCTCTTAGGGCTGTTAATTTGCTGGAAATGAAGCTATTGTTTAATTGCTTCTATTAATCGGGGAATTTAAATGCCGACTGTAATAAACAGTTACCTTCAGGATGGAACAAAGTCAAGGCTGCTAGATTTCATTTTTAGAATAGTGGAAACCTCTAGTACAATCTGATACAAAAATATGAAAGGAGATTAAAAGTTCTTGTTTCAGTCAAAATCAGGGTAAACTGGTGTTTATGACCTTTATGCCCAACTCAGGATTCCTTTGAGCTACTGGGGGATGGGAGGGGGAAAATTTATTCCCTCTCCCCTAAAGAGAGCAACTTCCATTGACAGGTGTCTGAATCACAATAGAGTACTCACCTCTCCAAGCCCTTAGTAATGTATTAGTACCCATCCCTCCAAAAATATATATTTGTGCAAAAATATAATTCATAGTGGGAGGTTAATGGCAGACTCCATCAACAATGGGATGAACAGGATACTTTCATTCATTTGCCAATCGAAAAAGCTAGAAGTCTTCTGTAACTCAAGTCTGTGTTTACTGTCCAGATAGGTTTAAGTATTCCCCTCTTCATTTGAAGTTGAAGGTATTAAGCATCTAATTGTGTTTACAGATCTTAGGTTTCCACCTGAAATATTTACCAAACACAGTCCTTTGGATAACAGGAAGACTGAGACAATGTAGTAAGTTGACAATTCGACATGCATTAGGTGTGGGTATTGCTTTTGATTCTGACCATGATGGAAGGTTTCTCTAGTCTATCACTAGTAAAAATGTCTACAGTTGTTACCTCAAGGGAAAACACATGTGAAAACCTACCAACTGAACTTCAAAGTAATTACTATTGCCCTGTTTTGGGCTGAATAATCTTTCTTAAGGATGTTACATCCTTACCACATACACCACACTTAAAACAAGGAAAACAAGGATTTATTTTCCACAGCCGGCTTCTCCATTATTTCCTTTTCCAAAGTTACAAGGCAGAGCTAACGATCAGCTTTTCAGGATCAGCCACCTATGATTCCTAATGCTCACTCTCGTCTAGTCCCTCGTTCCAAAATATTCCTGGAGGCTAGTTCGTGTGTGTTCATTTTCATTCTCTATCTCCGTCTGCCCCCTATGCCCCCCCGCCCCAAGAGCTTCTTTCGTTCAAGAAGACAATCCCCAAACAGAACTTAAAACAATATTAAATGGACTGGCAGTCCTTCACCTCTTTCTAGCTACATGCACATATAGGTTTCAAACTTTCCTTCTTTAGCCTCTCTTTAGAATACAAAGAACAGATGGAGTTACAGTTCTTACCTTCTCTCACTGCCCTTCTTCTTTGAAGATGATGCTATTGCCAGTGAGACCCAAATTGCTGGGGTGGCAGAAACAGCCAAGATTAACTGAGACTCTTTTGAACCAGTGTGCATTTAAATAATTTTGATATTTGTTACGCACTTACTATGTGCCAAGCACTGTACAAAGCGCTGGGGTACATACAAGATCATCCAGTCCCACATGGGGCTCACAGTCTAAGTACAAGGGAGAAGAGATATTGAATCCCCATTTTGCAGAGAAGTCAAATGAACTGCCCAAGGTCACACAGCAGGTAAGTGACAGAGCTAGGACTAGAACCCCGTTCTGTGTTCTTTCCCACTACACAACACTGCTTTAGAAACTCTTGTTTGCTGCACTAATACATTTACCACTGGCAGGCACCTATTTCTGCTTTCAAATCTTTCTACCTTCCTTTATTCGCAAAGCCTTGTGCTTAAGGAGAGCAACGTTTCTTTCTCCACTAAACTGTAAGCTCTCTGAGGGCAGGGACCATGTCTACAAACTCATTGTATTGTAACCCTCCAAGCACTTAGTACAGTATGGTAAGCACTCAATAAATGCCACTGATTAATGCCCTGAGTTACGTCAGTTTACTTGCAACTATATCAAATTTTTTTGATTTTGTGCTACATCAGGATTGTCAAAGGTTTGTTCTGTTCTCCCTTTTGTGTGATCTCTTATTTCAGTTCACCAAACAGGAGCTCCTTGGTAGTGGAAAGAGCACCTGCCTGGGAATCAGGAGACCTGGGTTCTAATCCTGACTGCCACTTGCCTACTATGTGACCCTGGACAAGTTACATCACTGCTCTGTGTCTCCCTCAGTTTTCCCATGTGTATAATGGGGATTCCAATACCTGTTCCCCCTCCTAAGAGACTGCAAGGCCCGTGGATGAGACGGGCTGTGTCTGTCCTAATTATGTTTTATCTACCCCGGTATTTAGCACATAGTAAGAACTTAATGAATATTACAATTATTAGTATTATTGCCCAATCTCTTCATGTCCCTCCCATAAAAATTGTTACTGTGACCACTGCCTTACTGTTGGCGAGATGACTGGCTTAGATGACTGGTTTCCAGGACCTTATTGTTGTTGATGATGCCCTGTCATTAGATACCCAGTAAGGCTCTCGGAAAACCATGGTCAAACAGGTTGAGAAGCCATGAGTAAGATTTCATGCCAAAGAATTGGTGACACACCAAATTCACTGTTGTAGACTTATCATTTTATACACCATTGTGTTCTCACTCTACCCATCTCCCAAACGGCTCACTGGCCTTTTTGATTTGGCATTTTAAAATAATGGTATTTGTTATGCATTTACTATGTGACAGGCACTGTTCTAAGTGCTGGGGTAGATACAAAGTAATCAGGTTGGACACAGTCCCTGTGCCATGAGGTTCAGTTTATCACCATTTTAGAGATGAGGTAACTGAGGCACAGAGAAGTGAAGTGATTTGCCCAAGCAGACAAGTGGCAGAGGCAGGACTAGAACCCAAGTCCTTCTCACTCCCAGACTTGTGCTCCATCTGGTAGGCAATACTGCTTTTCTAATTCTTTGTCAATCATGAAATATTATATGGTGTGCTACTTTAAAGACAGACTTGCCAAGGAAAATCCTTGGCTATGTGTTAATTTCCCAGGTGCAGTTTGGTACTAGGTTTTTGGCAAGCTCATCATCACACAATAAATCTGTGCTGACTTTACAAATAAATTGATTGTTATAACTATGGCATCGTGTTTATTATTACTATTATTACTACTACTACTACTAATAATAATAATGGTATTTGTTAAGCTCTTACTATGGGCAAGGTACTGTACTAAGCGCTGGGGTGGAATTAAGCTAATCAAGTTTAAGTGCATCCCAAGCTCAGTTATCAGGATACAGCAGCTTCTGGTTGACCACCTCAAAGATTTTTGAGGATGCTCAGGGCCTGAAGGGTTGGAATAGTTTCTTAGTGAATTTGGAAGTGTATTATGTTTCTGCAGCCAGGGTCTTCCTCATATAGTCTACCACGGCAATAAAGCATACTTTGAACCATCAATTAATCAGTAAATGGTATTTACTGAGTACTTACTGTGTGCAGAGCACTGTACTAAGCACTTGGGAGAGTATAGGACAGTATCTCCCATCATGTCCTGCCTCACTCCAGTGGAGCGGGGAAAGGATCTGGTAGGGCATCTTTATTATATTTATTAGCAATAATAATAAGTATTTGTTACATGCTTACTATGTGCCATACATGCTAATAAGCACTAGAGTAGAAACAAGATAATCAGGTTGGACCCGATCCATGTCCTACAAGGGGATCACTGACTTAATCCCTATTTTACAGATGAGATAACTGAAGCACAGGGGGATGAAGTGACTTGTCCAAGGTTATACAACAGACCAGTGGCAGAGATGGGCTTGGAACCCAGGTCCTTCTGACTCCCAGGCCCGTGCTCTATACACTAGGCAACACTGCTTCTTCACCTCTGACCTTGCCTGAACAGAATGAAAGAGGCCAGAATGGCTTTCGGCAGATAGCAAAACAGGGTGCGACAGCAACAGGGCATCAAAATCCATATCGTGCTGTAGGTCTATATAGCTGTTGTAATGTCCACCCTCCCATGTCTGTGAGACCTGGAACTACTATAGCAATCACATCTTGTGGGGAAACTTGTAAAGCAGTTTCCCCAGTGCCATCTATGAACCATATCCAACCCTGAAAAGGCAGGACATGATGACCAAAGATGAAGTCCTGGACCTCAGTTAGTTCACCAACATCAAACCAATGCTCATAATAACACACCTCCCTGTGATAATGGATAACAGCAGGTACCTAAATAGTTACTGTGTGATGCATTAAAAGGACACATGCAAGCCATGAGAACAGAATAAGTAACATAAAGAAACAGTGTAGCATAATCTCAAATGATATGACCAGGAGAGGACCAGAAGGAAATCGCTCAAACAGACTAGCCTGGTGAGCAGCTAGTCATCTCTATGCTGATGACACCCAAATCTACATCTCTGCCCCTGCTCTCTCCCCCTCCCTCCAGGCTCACATCTCCTCCTGCCTTCAGGACATCTCCATCTGGATGTCTGCCCGCCACCTAAAACTCAACATGTCCAAGACTGAACTCCTTGTCTTCCCTCCCAAACCCTGCCCTCTCCCTGACTTTCCCATCACTGTTGACGGCACTACCATCCTTCCCGTCTCACAAGCCCGCAACTTTGGTGTCATCCTTGACTCCGCTCTCTCGTTCACCCCTCACATCCAAGCCGTCACCAAAACCTGCCGGTCTCAGCTCCACAACAATGCCAAGATCCGCCCTTTCCTCTCCATCCAAACCGCTACCCTGCTCGTTCAAGCTCTCATCCTATCCCGTCTGGACTACTGTATCAGCCTCCTCTCCGATCTCCCATCCTCCTGTCTCTCCCCACTTCAATCCATACTTCCCACTGCTGCCTGGATTGTCTCTGTCCAGAAATGCTCTGGGCATGTTACTCCCCTACTCAAAAATCTCCAGTGTTTACCAATCAGCCTACGCATCAGGCAGAAACTCCTCACCCTCGGCTTCAAGGCTCTCCATCACCTTGCACCCTCCTACCTCACCTCCCTTCTCTCCTTCTACAGCCCAGCCCACACCCTCCGCTCATCTGCCGCTAATCTCCTCACCGTGCCTCGTTCTCGCCTGTCCTGCCATCGACCCCCAGCCCACATCATCCCCCTGGCCTGGAATGCCCTCCATCCCAACATACGCCAGGCTAGCTCTCTTCCTCCCTTCAAAGCCCTACTGAGAGCTCACCTCCTCCAGGAGGCCTTCCCAGACTGAGCCCCCTCCTTCCTCTCCCCCTCGTCCCCCTCTCCATCGCCCCCGCCTTGCCTCCTTCCCTTCCCCACAGCACCTGTATATATGTATATATGATTGTACATATTTATTACCCTATTTATTTATTTATTTTACTTGTACATATCTATTCTATTTATTTTATTTTGTTAATATGTTTGGTTTTGTTCTGTCTCCCCCTTCTAGACTGTGAGCCCACTGTTGGGTAGGGACCGTCTCTATATGTTGCCAACTTGTACTTCCCAAGCGCTT
Source organism: Tachyglossus aculeatus (assembly GCF_015852505.1). Classification (NCBI taxonomy): domain Eukaryota; kingdom Metazoa; phylum Chordata; class Mammalia; order Monotremata; family Tachyglossidae; genus Tachyglossus; species Tachyglossus aculeatus. Next base: position 56,670,148 of record NC_052072.1, read on the forward strand.
AGTACAGTGCTCTGCACACAGTAAGCGCTCAATAAATATGATTGATTGATTGATTGATTGATCAGCAGGTGTCATATCTACCAAATATTGTACTTTCCAAAATGCTTAGTACAATGTTCTATACACAATATGGACTCAAATGTCATTCTCTTATTAATACAGCTGTCAATATGCTAATAGGCAACAGTGTAGAAAGGACCAATCTCCTCATAAATGTAACAAGGAAGGGATTTTCAGGGATATTTGCACGACTTTGATAAATCTGACTATACAAGTACACACACACATGCACACACACACCTAATCCTATGTGTAGTATGAGTAGTATGATGGACAAGAATAAAGGTCCTATTTGAGAGGACCTTTATGTAAGTTTTATATTTTTAAATTTTATTTCTTTTTCCATGTATCATTCTTAAAATTCTCTCCACAATTACAATTCTGTGATTCTTGAAATTCTCAAATTTCAAATATTAACATAGAGATTTTCATTTTTAGTTTTGATTTTAGTCTTTTCAAAGGATTTTTACTGTCTAGTGCTCCATACGACCACTAGGTAACCATACGTTGGCACTATTCAATTTTCATTTCAATATCACTCACAACTCTGCTTTATCATGGCAAAAAGAGGAAAAGGTAATATAAATAAGGTTTTACTTGGCAAAGAATTTGGTTAATACACAAAACAGATATTTAAAAGGCTTAATTGCCAGTCTAAATCTAGTCTACAGTTAGAAAAATGATTAACCTCTTATATTCACTTATTCCCAAGGATGGTGCAAATCAGAACCCCCCAAGAAGAAGTGGGAATGTTCCAATAAATTGGCAATACAATTTGGATGGAGGCAGGAATATAAAAGAAAAATGATTTTAACAAAGAGGGGAGAAATGAGCCTATCAGTTCTTCTCAACTTATCAAGCTGTCAGAGTATCCTGGCAGAAAGCTGAATGATCCCTTCATTCTGGCAATGCACTCTTTCTCCAATGACAAAAACATTTCTAAAGTCTAAAATCCTTTGAAAAGACTAAAATCAAAACTCAAATGAAAATCTCTACATGAGTATTTGGAATTTATGAATTTCACGTATTACAGAAATGTAAATGTGAAGAGGATTCAAGAATATAGGGGGAAAAAGAAATAATATTAAAAAATATAAAACAAAGAAACAAAAACATTCCAGAGAAGAGGCAGAAGCATTTAAAGGGGAAAATAATCCAGAGAGAATGCAGAGTAAAACTATGAAGAGATTAAAGGTTCTAACAGATTCAAATTTAAAATGTGTAAATAAAAGACACAAAAGCTTTAATAATAATTTGAAATTACAGTCTTAGAGAAAGACAATTAAGTACTAAAATTGATTTTTTTTTCATGAATACAATTTGATGAATGGGCTTTACACAATTTGTTTATTTTATATGTACCCAGAGGGGGAAAAAAAATCTAAACACTTCCCAAATGCCTCTGTCATGGAATTACAGAACTGGAAGGGATCTCCAAAGATCTTTTGTTCCACCTCCCCATTTCTAGCCAGGTAAATAACTAAATTATTCAAGTCATATGGAGAAAGGATCAGTTCTTTCTTAACAACCTCCATAATGGAAACTGTAAAACCTTCCTCAGCAGTCTCTTCTAATATGAAATCACCCTCATACCAATCAATAGTAATTCATTCATTCATTCATTCAATCATATTTATTAAGCGCTTACTGTGTGCAGAGCACTGTACTAAGCGCTTGGGAAGTACAAGTTGGCAACATATAGAGACGGTCCCTACCCAACAGCGGGCTCACGGTCTAGAAGGGGGAGACAGACAAAACAAAACATAATTAACAAAATGAAATAAATAGAATAAATATGTACAAATAAAATAGAGTAAGAAATACGTACAAACATATATACATATATACAGGTCCTGTGGAGAGGGGAAGGAGGTAAGGCAGAGGGGATGGGGAGGGGGAGGAGGAGGAGAGGAAGGAGGGGGCTCAGTCTGGGAAGGCCTCCTGGAGGAGGTGAGCTCTCAGTAGGGCTTTGAAGGGAGGAAGAGAGCTAGCTTGGCGGATGTGCGGAGGGAGGGCATTCCAGGCCAGGGGGATGACGTGGGCCGGGGGTCAACGGCGGGACTGGTGAGAACTGAGGCACAGTGAGGAGATTAGTGGCAGAGGGGCGGAGAGTGTGGGCTGGGCTGTAGAAGGAGATAAGGGAGGTGAGGTAGGAGGGGATGAGGTGATGGAGAGCCTTGAAGCCGAGGATGAGGAGTTTTTGCCTGATAATATTTGTTGAGTACTTTTCCTGTGCAGATCACTGTACTAAGCCCTCAGGAGACTACAACAGACTTAGCAGATCTGATCCCTTCCCTCGGGGAGCTTACAATCTAGTATGAGGAGACAGACACTAACAAATTGCAGGTAAGTGAAGCTACAATGTATAAAGGCATGCTTCAATCAAAATAATGTATGGAGTGCTTATTTATGGAGTGCTTACTGGGTGCAGAGTACTATACTAAGCTTTGGGAGAGTGCAATATAACAGAGTTGGTTTAGAGTCAGGGGAAGGATTGGGTTTGGGAGGAAAAGTGCATTGTTATATAGTCAGGAAATTCTTCCTCACATACAAACCCAAGTCTCTCTGGCTCCTACATAAGCTCACATTATGCTCTAACATAGCTTCGATGGGTAAAGAAGGCAACTAATTAACAACATCTCCATGAAAACATTTGAAAAATCAGAGATATTATATCCTAACACTCTTTTAAAAAAAGCCAACCTAATTTTTTTTAACAATTTCTCACAGGAACAATTTTGCATCCCCTTAATCAAATTTGTTGCTCTTCTCTGAGCTGTCTTCAGCTTCTCTACATTCTTTTTCAAGGATTGAAACCCAACATGCACACAATACTCTAAAATGGTTCTGGCCAGGGAAGAATATAACAGAATGATTACTCAAACTCTCACAAGTCATAATCCTATTGCTATATCCCAGAATCATTTTGTTTTGTTTTTTACTTCCATTTCATTGCTCAATGAATCATTGGTATATATTGAGACCTCACTGTGTACAGAGCACTTTACTAAGTGGTTTAAAGAGTACAGTACAATAGAGTTGGCAGACATGATCCCTGCCCACAAGGAGCTTAAAGTCTAGAAGGGAAGACAGGCATTAAAATAAATTACAGATAGGAGAAATAGCAGAATATGAAGATATATACATAAGCGCTCTGGAGCTGGGGAGTGGTGTGAGTTTTTAAGATGCTTAAGGGGTAGCTCATATGTAGGATCTAACCAACTACAATTCCCTGGATCTCTTCTGCTGTCCTTGTGCTCAATCAGTTATTCGCTATTCTGTATGTGTTGTTGGTGTTTGTCCCTAAATGTCCTACTCTTGTACACATCTCTATTCAATTTCATCCTATTTTATTGGACCATCTTTCCAATTTGTCTAAATCACTTGGAATTTGATTTGCTTCTTCCAAAGGGTTATTTAAGCTGGTCCAACTGTCTCATCTTAACATCTGTGTACATGCTTTTTATTCCTTTGCCTGGGTGACAAATAATGTTATTGAATAGAACTGTCCTACATCCTTACTTGTGAAGCATAATTCATCCCAGCAGTATAATGCTAAATCACTGATAACAACCCTGAGGTGAGATCCTCAAGCCAGGTATGCATGCACTTTTTTTAATGGCATTTATTAATGCTTACTATGTGCCAGGCACTTTAGTAATCACCAAGGTAGATATGAGATAATCGGGTTGTACACAGTCTCTGTTCCACACAGAGCTCACAATCTTAATCCCCATTTTACAGATGAAATAACTGAGGCATAGAGAAGTGACTTGCCCAAGGTCACACAGCAGACAGGTGGTGGAATTGGGATTAGACCCAGGTCCTCTAACTCCCAGGCCCGTGCTCCTTCCACTAGGCCATGCCACTTCTCTAACAATACTTTGGCCAAGACTCTCCCAGCTTGCTAAGACGATGTCATGTTCGTTGGAATCAAAAGCCCACTATCCACATGCGCAAGGAAAAATGATTGATGTAATCTATGAATCTGGCCTGTCATTATTAAGTAACAAGGTCACAGACCTAGTGGAAGGACAAAACCCCCCACCATTCTGGGAGGACACAGCCTTCTCTGACAACAGTGAAGAAGCTTTCCCCTCCCCCATGCCCCCCATCCTTACCCTAGGGCTAAGTCCTTCTGAGGGCAGAGCAAAGGGAAATCACACAGTTGGAGCTTCTTCCTGGCTGTCAAGTGTCTGCCTGTTTCTTATTATAAGTTACTTATTCATTTATATCAATGTCTGTCTCCACCTCTATACTGTAAGCTCATTAACGGGCAGAGAATGTGTCTGCCAATTCTGTTGTATTGCACTCTCCCAAACGCTTAATACAGTGTTCTGCAGATAGTAAGCACTCACTAAATACCTAGGAATTACAGGAATCCCAGCATGAAGAGATCATCATGCAGTAAATCTAACCCTCTCTATATAAACTATACCTGGGAAATAAGAGAAACCAGCAGGTAAATTTGGTCATTACCTTAGTTTGGTGGTTATTTTAGACTAAAGCGTATTTCCCAGCCTTTTTCCCAAATCCTGGATTTGCCTTCTAATCAAATCCTTAACTTAGGCCTGACAGTCTTAAAACCTCAGTGCTGTAAAATTACCCTGCAAGACTTGACTTCAAAATTTCCCGTTATGATCTTTCCTGTTTATGGAACTAATTAAATCCCAACTGATCTTGTATGATTTAGGAATCCGATTCAACCATGGTGACTGAGGCCTCCCCAGAACTCTCATTTGAATCCTGGATGGAATCCTTTACTCCATATCTGTCCTTAATCATCCTAAATACAGGATATCTGATTTTGATCTTCACTTAGGTTTACACGCCAGTCTCAATTGAGAGCTCTTGAAGAGAACGCCTCAGTGAAGTCTTAATAATATCATTAAGGAGGTTGAATTTACCTGGCACAATTTGTTCTTTACAAAAATATGCTAATCACGCTCTACTTGGTTACTCTCAACGTCCCCATTCCCTTCTATATGTGCTTCCCTAACATTTACAAGAAAGAGACCTAAACTCCTGAAATGTCAGTACCTAGACTTAAACTAGACAAAATTTCCATTTTGTTGTCTTAGGTAAACAATAACAAAAAAAGGAAGGATGTTTTGATTTTCACCTGGGATAATTATTACTGAGAAAATTCCATCTCTCCCCCAGAGCTGGGCTAATGAACCCACAACAATTCCAGCAATTTCAATCCTAGGACCCTCTTAAGCAGTGACATTGACACACAAGTTGAATTATACAACGCATTGTGGTGCAATTAGGAAGAAGGATGAGATGACAAAACAGATTTTCACTTGTTTCTCAACAGGGCTTTGTGCATTAAGTCATTGCAATGCTTGGCCCACCTCCCATCAATTATTATTTAACAAGGACTGCAATCCAGAGATCCACTTTCTTGAAAACATAAGAATTCTGCTGGCTGTAAATGAATCCCTACGGTGCGCATAAGTATGAGGAATTGCATTAAGAAAATCCAAAAAAATGTACTGTTTTGGAAAATACTTCAGAATCCTTCCCCAAAACCCATAATTCCACATGTGAAATGAAGGTCATATGCTACTGGTGGTAGTAATTACAGTATTTATTAATAAGCACTTACTATGTGCAAAACACTGTGCTAACAACTGGGAAAAATACATGGGTTAGAATTACAAATGGTCCTTCCCATCAAGGAGCTCATAATTTAATGATAAGCAACGGGATGAGGGCGTTGGTGACACAAACATAAAGAAAGATACATCTGCTATTTATAATCCACCCAAGTGGATCAAGATACTGGAAACTCAAAGCGTTAAGTATATAGCTTAGGGAGACTTTTCATAGGGTTATTTTTTAAAGAAATTAAGTTTATCAATTGCTACTGTAATTACTTGTAGCACCTCAAGTAATTAAGAGAGATCTAAATCTAATTTTATTTACATTTAGAATACCTGAGGTCATCACTGATCAAGATTTCATGCTCTGACTAATAACATTTAAGTGTTAATTAGAGTTAAGGAGAGAATACTGATTGATTTTGAATTTGTAATCTACTGCAATTTCCTATCAGTGATAATGTCAATGCACTCAATTTCTGTTGCACTGCTAGAGTTTTCACGAATTACTGAAAGACTGAATAAACACACTCTGTGGAATCCTTCCTGGAAATTTCTTTAAGCTTACTTAAATTGTGGCTTCTAACTATATTGACCATACTATTTGGAGTGTGCTAAATTTCATATGAAACAGAGAACTCTTGCTTCTCAGCATGAACATTGAATGATACCTGCAGTTACATTTTCAAGTGCTTAGCACAGCACTCTGCACACAGTAAGTGCTTAGTGAATACAACTGATTAAATTCTGGGATTGTTTCCATTCATTCAGCCATATGAATCATCTTCACATTACAGTTTGATCATTTTGGTCTCATAAAACCATAAAGTGAAAGAGACTTTCAAAGTCATATCCAGTCTTCTCAAAAAGACTGTCCTTAAATCACCTGAGAAAAAGTAGTTTACACTAATCTTGAAAAAAATCTAGATTATCTAACCTCCCTTTACCATATTTCCAAACTCTCATTATTTTAGATTCATAAAGTGAGCAAATGAAAGGGAAAGAAACCCCAAGTGAGGCTGCCCTCTATTTTCAAAGAGGATGCTACTGAAGGTGAACTCTAGTCACAGAGCTCCATTCTGAACCGTGTCCAAAGAAGTGTTGCCATTTGACACTTCTGGGATCCGTGTTTTGGCATCCTGTCTGCTCAAGAAAAGAAGCTCTATGTGGACTGTCTTTTTTGTTTTTTTGTTTTGTTTTGACAGTACTTGTTAAGTGCTTACTCTGCACCAGGCACTGTAATAAGCACTGGGGTAGAGACAAGCTAATCAGGTTGGATTCAGTCCATGCCCCACGCGGGGCTCACTGTCTTCATCCCCATTATACAGATGAGGTAACAAACACAGGCAAGTTAAGTGACTTGCCCAAGGTCACAGCAGACAAGTGATGGAGTCAGAATTAGAACCCAGGTCATTTAATTCATTCATTCAATCATATTTATTGAACACTGTACTAAGCACTTTGGAGAGTTCAATATAACAATAAACGGACACATTCCTGTCCATGCTCTAACCACTAGACCACGCTGTTGTTATACAAAACAAGCAGTGTGGCCTTATGGAAAGATCATGGTCCTGGGAGTCAGAGGGTCTGGGCTTTAAACCTGACTCTGCTGTGTGGCCTTGGGCAAAGTCACTTAGCTTCTCTTTGCCTCAGTTTCCTCAACTGTACAATGGGGATTCAAAACCTGTTCTCCCTCCTAGACTGGGACCCTGATGTGGGACAGGGACTGGTAAATTTGTATCTACACCAGTGCTCAGAACAGTGGTTGACATGTGGTAAGCAGTTTACAAAACCCATTGAAAACAACAACAGAAAAAACAAAACAAAACAAAAAAAACCATGAGACTGGGCTTTATTATCTCTTTCAAATGATCTAAGGTTTGTTTTTCTGTCTTCCATACCTGCAGATGATCCGTTTCAGTTCCCCAAATCATACTATCATCACAGTATAGTGGAAAACCCACAGATCTGGAAGTCAAGGAACTGGGTACTAGTAGTCCAAACCCTGACACTGTCCAGCTGGGTGTCCTCTGGCTAGCTACTATTACGTCTCTGCGCTGCAGTTTCCTCATCTGTAAAATCGGACAAAATATCTTTCTTTTTCCTACCTCTTGGGGATGCTGCATGGACAAAACTCTAATAGTTGACATGAAAGCACGCTGGAAAGTTAAAGCACCCTACAAAATTCCAGGTACCACCCATTCTACTCATATGCCCCACCCAGTACAGCTATGCTGGGATTCATTCAATTGTATTTACTGAGGGTTTACTGTGTGCAAAGCACAGTGCTAAGCGCTTGGGAGAGCATGATACAACAACAGACACATACCCTGCTCACAATGAGCTCACAGTCTAGAGGATGAGAATTATTTCTGTGCTAGTGAGGTGAACACACTACTGGAATTCACTGTTGATAATAATCATAATAATTATAATAAGTGTGGTATTTGTTAAGCACTTACTATGTGCCAGCCCCTGTTCTAAATTCTGGGGCACATACAAGCTAATCATGTTGGACAAAGTCCCTCTTAGGGCTCACAGTCTTAATCACCATTTTACAGATGAGGAAACTGAGGCACAGAGAAGTTAAGTGACTTGCCCATGGACACACAGCAGATTGCCAGCCATTTTATGAGTAGAAATATTATGCTTTCATGACAACAAAACAACGAGTTAAAGTCCCCCTCTACACAGTAAGCAGCCCCTCTAGACTGTAAACTCCTTGCAGGTGGGGAATGTGTGAAACAACTCTGTTTCACTGGACTACCCTAAGTGCTTAGGTCAGCGCTCTGCACATAGCAAATACTCAAAAAATATCAGTGATTGATTGAACATTAATATTCATTCAATCTTATAGAAGCAGCGTGGCTCAATGGAAAGAGCATGGGCTTGGGAGTCAGAGGTCATGGGTTCAAATCCCGGCTCCACCAATTGTCAGCTGTGTGACTTTGGGCAAGTCACAACTTCTCTGTGCCTCAGTTATATCATCTGTAAAATGGGGATTAAGACTGTGAACCCCACGTGGGGCAACCTGATTACCTTGTACCCACCTCCAGCACCTAGAACAGTGCTTTGCACATAGTAAGCGCTTAACAAATGCCATCATTATTATTATCATATTTATTGAGTGTTTACTGTGTGCAGAGCACTGTATTAAGCACCTGGGAGAGTATACTATAACAATAAACAGACACAGTCCCTACCCACACTGAGCTTAATAGGAAGCCAGGTGTGCCTTTTTTCTAGATTTGGGAGGCCCAGCCCTTTACAAAGTTTGAATTGCTCTGCACATTTTAAGATTGACTTGAAACTTGAGGTCTCATTTTGTCCAAATGCTGTCAATCTCTCAAAGGACATGCAGGCCTTCTTGTTTCAGTTTCTACTTAATTTCTACTTCTTAGTCCATCCATGCATGGTATTGTGATAATTTTACAATTCTGATGTAACCTTGGTTACATCTAATTAATCCTAAATTTCCTTGGCAAAGTTCTAGTCTCTTGTTGGTGTTTTAGGATTTGGCAAGGCCTAGAAATAGTAATTCATTCATTTATTCATTCAACCATATTCATTGAGCACTTACTGTGTGCAACACACTGTACTAAGCACTTGGGAGAGTACAATATAACAACAGATACATTCTAGCCTCCTGTTGGTTTCTTGATTCTGTCATGCTGCAAAGATCATATCTGCTGTCCTGCAATTCAATCACTGCAATTAGGATTGTGTGGCAATGAAAAAGGTAGGTAACCTGGAAGTTGCCAAAGCCAACTCTCTCACTTCATTCCTTGAAGAAATGGGTTATGGTGATATCTGGTCCCTGTAGCTTTTCTCCTGCCCTCCACAGATTTGAGAAAAGTCAGAGCAGGCAATTAAGCATTAGGTCCCTCTCTTATTTGTAGATTTTTGAAGGACTGTCATCAGATTCAGGTACTTTGCTGTGTTTCACGGCTTTGACTGAGGTAGTGATTTCCTCACAAATTAAAGTTAAGTTCTTGCCTTCACATTTTTAGCATTTGTCTATGCTCCATTGAGTGGCATGCTGGCGGGTGGAAGATGTGTCAGAAATACACTGTTGGCTGGCCATCTCTGAATGAATGAATATGGCCTTCTTAAGTACTGTCACCCTACCATGTACGAAATTGGATTGAGGTCTGTATGTCCTTTAGGAGACTGACAGCATTTGGACAAAATGGGGCAGCAACATGGCCTAGTGGATAAAGCAAGGGCCTGGGAATCAGAAGGGCCTGGGTTCTAGTCCTGGCTCCACCACTTGTCTGTTGTTGACCTTGGGCAAGTCACTCCTCTGGACTTCAGTTACCTCATCTGTAAAATGGGGATTGAGACAAGTAGGGCATGGACTGTATCCAAATTGATTGTATTTACCACAGCACTTAGAACAGTGCCTGGCACATAGTAAGCACTTAAATACCATTAAAAAAAAATCAACTATCCAGGATAGTTCCTGGTCAGCCGGACACTGACCCTGGTTTGTTTCAGGGGTGTTTTTTTAACTCTCTATTAGTATGATTCTTATGCTGTATATACAATTACTCTCCACCACCTTCAATGTCTCATTGAAGATATATCTCCTCCAAAAGGTCTTCCCAGACTAAGCTCCACTTTTCCTCATCTCTCACTCCCTTCTGTGTTGCCTTGACTTGCTCCATATATCTTCCTGCCCATCTCAGCCCCAAATATATGTATATATGTAAAATTTTAGTTTACTGTATTGATGTCTGTCTAACCCCTCTAGACTGTGAGCTCATTGTGGGCAAGAAATGTCACTGTTTATTGCTGTACTGTACTTTCCCAAGTGCTTAATACTATATTCCGCATACAGTAAGTGATTCATAAATATGAATGAATGAAATCCAGTGAAAAGACTCTGATACAAAACCAAGATATTTGGATTTTTTTTTGCATCTAGGCTGATGGGAGGGAGTAATGGTGGATTTCGACTGGTTGACATGCATGTAGCAAATAGAATGAACACAGGTTTTGTTCAGATCATGAATTAAAAGAGGTAGAGTCACAAACAGTGGTGAAGGATTCATTCATTCAATCATATTTATTGAGCGCTTACTGTGTGCAGAGCACTGTACTAAGCACTTGGGAAGTACAAGTTGGCAACATATAGAGACGGTCCCTAAAGGGGCACCTGTAAATTAAAAAACAGTATTTACATAAGTGCAATGTCTACTCTCAGGGGCAATGTTAAAAGTGGAAGATGGATAGCTATAAAATATATATAATAAATACACAGGTTTACACATAGAGACTGTAAACCTGTTTTAGTGAGGGAATGTGTCTGTTACACTGTACTCTTCCAAGTGCTTAGTAAAATCAACAAATACATTTGACTGAATGAATGATAATATACATAAACATGTTTATACTTATATATATGCACATACATGCAGAGTTATGTTCAACATGACCAGGCACATAAAGCCATAGATGATCATCATCTGGTTTCAAAGAATATGCTACTGGTGATGAAAAATTTTCAGTGTGTGTGACTGTGACTGGTAAAACCAATGAATGACCAACAACACTTCCCACATAATGTGCGTGTAAACTTACTTCTCACTCACTATGGCATTTCTTACCCAGAGTGCTTCCAGCCATTATTTCTCACTTCTTGATTTCTTGGAAGTCTCTATTGTGGAAGGGTCGCCCTGACTTTGGTTCTGTCTCCCCCTCTAGACTGTAAGCTCATTGGGCAGGGAATGTGTCTGTTTATTGTGGCATTGTACTCTCCCACACGCTTAGAACAGTGCTGCACACACAGGAAGTGCTCAGTAAATACGATTGAAGGAATGACTGAATGAATGAAAGGCTGCTCTGTCTTCTAAGGCTCTCCCAAAGGTCCTCAGCTCAGCTACAATTTTTGAGGCAATGTTTCACTGTATGCTTAAAAACCTTTCTTCCATTTACCCTTATTATATGGTTTTCCCGTTTCAGGATAAATTGTCAACCCCTGTTGTCCATGAAATTCCACACTAAAGATGATCAATGAAAGATATCAAGGCAAGAAGTTTGGTGATGCAACTCAAAAGGGAGCAATGCACTCAAAGAACAAACCAATAATCTGGGGGTTGTTCCTTGTTGAGCTGCTTTGCTATACACACGTGTACAGCTTCTGACTGCCCAAATACATGAAACTCGGGGAACTGTCTTGAACTATTTGCTTACTTCAGCATACGTTCACCCAGCCTCAATGTTACATCCAATCACTGCTGGAAAATCAATTCCCACCCTCTTCCTCCTTCCCTTACTCTGTCCCATTCCCATACCCTAAACTCACTCCCCTCTCTAATATATATTGTTCTTTCAACTTTCAATCACAGCCAACAGCTATTGCTGCTGCCAATACTGCCCACACACCCCTCCATTTCCCCAGCTTAGAGCCCTGTCTCACCTTCTCAGCCAAAGCCAAGGGTAACAGCATCAGGGATTAATTAATTGTGGTATTGTTAAGCACTATGTGCCAGGCACTGTACTAAGCACTGGCATAGATACAAGCACATCAGGTTGGAGAAAGTCCCTGTCCCACATGGGGTTCACAGTCTTTGTCCCCATTTTACAGATGAGGTAACTGAGGCCCAGAGAAGTAAAGTGCCTTGCCTAAGGTCATACAGCAGATGTATTGTTCTTTCCCAAGTGCTTAGTACATTGCTCTGCACAGGGTAAGCACTTAATAATTATGACTGAATGAACTGAATGAAAGTGGCAGAGCCAGAATGAGAACCCATGACCTTCTGACTCCCAGGCTCATGCTCTACTACAAACATTTTTTCAAGAAGCATGACCCAATTAGATCATGGAGTACTCCTGTGTACTATTTATACAACTGATTATTTCCACCTGATAAGAATTAGATGGAGAAGCATCTAAATACAGAGGATTTAAAGTTGTGCAATTTCTTGCCCCGAGAGTTCTAAACATGTCAGAACAGCAAGAAATGAAGGTAATGCCCCCTCTCTTTTCCTTGAGCTTGTGCAGTCCCAAGAAAATCCTCAAATTCACAGACTCAATCCAAATTAGTTAGAAGGATAGTCCAAGAGGGAATACTCCTTTCTGTTTGTGGGAGAGCTTAACTGCCTTCTAGCAAACCTGGCAGCTTCTTATACAGATAGGAAAAGTTTAGACTTGTATGGTGAATGATGAATCTCAGAAATCAAAATATTTTTCACCAACTGGAAACAGGGGAGGCCTTCCTAGTTCTACTAAAGCCAAACTGTTCATTTGTGCTTTTTGACCTTTATAAAGTACTTAATTGCCATAAAACAATCAATTTGGCATAGTGAAGACACCATATAACATTTATAATAAATCTTACAAAACATAGAAGGCCTCCTGCACTTTAATCATTTGCTAACAGTTACAATAAGATTGTATTAAAAATTTAAACTGCCCTACTTAATGCAATTTACCTTCAAACACCATTTCCAGAGAATGAAGCCAAATGATATAAATGTCGAATACTTGATCAGATTTATTACAAGAAAGAATATTTTTCTCGATACAGAACTGACGAGTGAAGGCTAATGACTTTAGTTTTATTACTTTTTAAACACTTAATGGGAAGATTCAGACATTTTCACAAGACTAAGCATCAAGGAGAATGGTACATTTTACAAATTGACAAGCAGGAGGAAAGAAGCATGGTATTTCTTTGAAGATGACCAAATTCGATAGGTTACACTTAAGGTTTAAGACAAAGACCAATGACAACGATTGAGTGGGCAGCTACTTACATGACTAGTGAATGTGTGTTCTTTTTAAAAATGCAAATTCTGCATAATTTCATGTCAGACTTTTAACAGGGAAAAGAAATCATTACTAGAGACTTTTGTTATGAATATTCACACTGAATTTAAAAATCATTTTTAAAGCACCATGGTCACTTTTTATTGCATATATTTATAACTAACATCCATGGGGAAGTTATAGATCATACAATAATTGCACCAGCATAATTACCCAGGCACTGAAAAGTGTCAACAATTACTACCACCAACCATTACTGCAACATGAAAACTCTTTGAAAACATTAGAAAACCAATCTAAAAGTTTTGCTTTACTTGAAATCTGTTTTTTCCAACTTAAACACAACTGTGAGGTCTCTGGTTTCAATTAATGTCTATGTAGCTCTTCTATCACTCATCAGGAGCTGTAAATTTTCGGTATTTTTCATTAGCTACACCATTCCCTGCTTAAATATAAACATACCTTCCCACAGTATTGGAAATTATTGGACACAAGCAGCTCTACCTTCCATTGGAAGTGGCATGAATGATTTGAGCAAATCTGTAGAGCACATGGCAGGGATTTATCTGATTTACCTTCTGCATTAAACTCTCTCTCTCTCTCTTTCTCTCTCTCCTCTTCCTTCCTCCCCCCACACCAACCCACCAAGAATCACACTGGCAGCAATCTCTGTGTTTGCTTTTGGGGCTTAAAACTAGTAATGACCCGTCTTTATTAATATTACAAAGTTTTATGTGCAAAATCCAATTTTCTGTTCAAAAATATTTGCTGCTGCATCTGCCGATGATATCTTTTGCAGTTACCTGCAGCTATTCATTTTTTTAAAACCGAGATTCCCCACAATTATTATTTTAAAGCTAAAAAGCATTCTCAGAGAGAATTTTTAAAAGGAACCCCTTCAGACAGATGCTGAGGAGTTCTGCAAGCAGCGGGAGCCTGTTTGAAGGTGTGATGCATCAAGTCAAGGAGGACTACTGTCCTTGGAACATTGCTGTGTCTCTACTTCTAAACTGCTTTCGAGGTAGAAATTGGCACCATTATCAAAATTCTATAAAATCAGCACTCTACCCTAGCCCCACTCCCAGTCAAACAGTAGACAGTCTTATACTATTCTAAATTACTTGCTCCTTTGAGTAGTTTTTCACTAGCTACCTGATTGAGAGTACTATATTGGAAAACAGAAACCCAGCAAGGAGCTAGAGTATGCCCAATATCTGAGTCTGCATGTTATGGGCTATTTTTATAAAGTAAACAACAGATAAAAAATTTAACAAATTAGATCCAGATTACAACCCTTAACACCCAAATTTTCTATCCTCCCTTTCATTTCTAGAAAATGAGGGAAATCATCAAAGCATTAACCACACTTCTTTTCAATTCTGTTTTTGAAACAGCAAAATGACCACACTACCCAACTACAATTTCCAGTTTCTATCTTAGCCGCTTTATGCTTAATTTAATTAATTGTGTCTTTCAAATTAAAATTGATGTAGCACATTAACTTGTTTCATCATTAAAAGGCATGGTCTATACGCTGCTGCTTCTTTCACCTAAAGAAAATGATTTGCACAGAATTTGAGGGGAGTTCAATTTTAGTGGGCGGCATCAATTGTAGCTGAAGGTGTGACTGTACTGCCATCTGGTGGACAAGATTCGGATAAAATTCCCAAATCTGTGCAGTTGGCCTTAGTGTCAACTCATGGCATAAGCCGAAACTTTTGAGGAAGTCTCTACTGCAATGCACCTGATTCTGTTGTCATCCCCGCACAAAGCTACAGGCAAGAAGGGTCTCTAAAACTTACTCAACAACGGCTTTTCCTAATTGTGGTATTTGCTAAGCAATTTCTATGTGCTGAGCACTGTACTAAACACTGGGGTATATATAAGATAATCAAGCCGGACACAGTCCCTGTCCCACATGGGGCTCACAGCCCCAGGGAGGGAGAACAGGTATCGAATCCCCATTCCGCAGATGAGGAAAGTGAAGCACAGAGAAGTTAGGTGACTTGCCCATGGTCCCAGAGTGGTAGAGCTGGGATTAGAACCAGACCCTCTAACTCCCAGGTGTATGCTCTCTTTCCACTAGGCTGCACTGCTTCTCAGCTTTTCTTCAAAATGTGGGACTGAAGAAATATCACAAAATATCAAAGTTGCCATAATCACTTCTTCAAGAAGAAATACGAGAAAACGGACTGGGAAAGTAATACTTGAGGTAAGCTCCTAGTTCTCCATTGCTGGCAAAAGTCTAGTCAGACCACTCCTGGACTGACAATAAATAGACATTAGGAACTTAGCCTGTGAACTCCATGTGGGACAGAGTCTGTGTCCACCCTGGTTACCTTGCATCTACCCCAGGGCTTAGAACAGTGCTTGGTACATAATCAATCAATAGTATTTATTGATCGCTTACTATGTGCCGAGCACCATGCTAAGTACTTGGGAGAGTACAACAGAATTAGTAGACATGTTCCCTGCATCATCATCATCATCATCAATCATATTTATTGAGCACTTACTATGTGCAGAGCACTGTACTAAGCGCTTGGGAAGTACAAATCGGCAACATATAGAGACAGTCCCTACCCAACAGTGGGCTCTCAGTCTAAAAGGGGGAGACGGGGAACAAAACCAAACATACTAACAAAATAAAATAAATAGAATAGATATGTACAAGCAAAATAAATAAATAAATGAGTAATAAATATACATATATACAGGTGCTGTGGGAAGGGAAGGATTGTATTATTGTATTATTATTACAATACAACAATAAACGGACACATTCCCTGCCTACAAGGAGAATCTTCCAGCCGCAGGAGCCAATTACCTCACAGGGTGTCCAAGCTGATTAGCTGGCATTTACCCCAGTGCTGGGCACATAGTAAGCGCCTAAATGCCCCGGCACTTAATGTACATCCCTTTAAACCGATATTGAGCTTACAGTCTAGAAGGGGAGACAGACATTTATAGGAATAAATAATTTATATCACGTAAAGATATGTACCCAAGTGCTGTGGGGCTGGGGATGGAGTGAATATCAGATGCCCAAAGGTCACAGATCCAAATGTATAGATGACATAGAAAGAAGAGCAAGCTGGGGAAAAGAGGGCTTAATTGAGGAAAGTCTCTTGGAGGAGATGTGATCTTAATAACATTTTGATGGCAGTGTTAGTGGAGGTCTGGCTTATACAGGAACGGGGGAGGAGAGAGTTCCAGCCTAGGGGGAGGACATGGAAAAGGGGTCAGTGACAAGATAGATGAGTTGGGGGCACAGTGAGTATGCTAGCACTAAAGGAGTGGAGTAAGAGCTTAACAGACACCATAACAAAAACAAACAAAAAACAAAACAAAAAACCAAAAAAGTCTTATCTGCTTCATGATACAATTCAGTCCCAAAGAGACCCAGCAGACACAAGACCCAGAACAGTAAATTCAGAAAAAAAAAATGCTACCAAGATCTCAACATTGTATTTGGAGGTGTATAACAATCACTTGAAATCTCCACTGGACCAAGGATTTGGTCACTTGAAAAAAAAAAAATTGTTGTTCTAAAAAGTTTGAAAAATCCTAAATCCAGATATCAGCATGGCAGGTTACATCAGGTTCTGCCCCTTTCTTTATTAGCCTCAAGGTTAAGCAGGGCAGTCCTAATCAACTTACTCTAAGCTTTCTTGCCTGCAGAAGTGACAGAGATCCTGAAAGCTGGAATAGGAATACACTAAGCTCATTGTGGGCAGGGAATGTGTCTGTTTATTGTTATATTATACTCTCCCAAGAGCTTAGTAGAGTGCTCTGCAGACAGTAAGCACTCAATAAATATTTTTTTTTCCAGGGCACCTGCCTATGTGCTCCAGATGAATACACTGGCAGGCAATCAATCAATGATATTGAGTGCATATCGTGTATGGAACACAGTACTAAGCCTTCGGGAGTAATAACAATAATAGTAATAACAACTGTGGTATTTGTCAAGCAGTGACTATGTGCCAGGCACTGTACTAAGTGCTGGGGTGGATATAAGCAAACTGGGTTGGACACAGTCTCTGTCCCATTTGGGCTCACAGTCTCAATCCCCATTTTACAAATGAGGTAAATGAAGTACAGAGAAATGAAGTGACTTGCCCAAGGTTACACAGCAGTGGAGAAGTCAGGATTAGAACCCATGACTTTCTGAGTCCCAGGCCTATGCTCTATCCACTACACCATGCTGCTCAGAGTAAGTAGATATGATCCTGCCCTCAAGGATGAGTCATCCTGTCCTACTGTCCTCCCAACCAGAATATAGGTGCGGGCTGGGATGGGACATGTCTGGGAGAGGGGAGGACCAGGAGAAGGAAAGAGAAGGGGAGAAAATGGAAGAGTAGAGGCTGCCCCAGGATATGCTGGAGCACAGTCTTGGCCATTTCTTATCCTATGCATACGGATGGTCGATCAATCAATCAATCAATCAATGGTATTTCATTCGTTCATTCAATCATATTTATTGAGCGCTTACTGTGTGCACAGCACTGTACTAAGCGCTTGGAAAGTAGAATTAGTCAACAGATAGAGACAGTCCCTACCCAACAATGGTCTCACAGTCTAGAAGAGGGAGACAGACAACAAAACAAAACAAGTAGATAGGTGTCAATACCGTCAAAACAGGTTAATAGAATTATAGAAATGTACACATCATTAATAAAATAAATAGAATAAGAAATGTGTACAAATATACACAAGTGCTGTGGGGAAGGGAAGGGGGAAGGGCAGAGGGAGGGAGTGAGGGGGTGGGGAGGGGAGGAGGAGCAGAGAAAAAAGGGGGGCTCATTCTGGGAAGGCCTTCTGGAGAAGGCATGCTCTCAGTAGGGCTTTGAAGGGAGGAAGAGAGCTAGTTTGGCAGATGTGTGGAGGGAGGGCATTCCAGGCCAGAGGTAGGACGTGGGTCAGGGGTCGACTGCGGGACAGGCGAGAATGAGGCACAGTGAGGAGGTCAGCGGCAGAGGATCGAAGTGTGTGGGCTGGGCTGTAGAAGGAGAGAAGGGAGGTGAGGTAGAAAGGGGCAAGGTGATGGAGAGCTCTGAAGCCAACAGTGAGGAGTTTTTGCTTCATGCGAAGGTTGACAGGCAACCACTGGAGATTTTTGAGGAGGGGAATTACATGCTCAGAGTGTTTCTGTAGAAAAATAATCCGGACAGCAGAGTGAAGTATAGACTGAAGGGGGAGAGACAGGAGGATGGGAAATCAGAAAGGAGGCTGATGCAGTAATCCAGCTGGGATAAGATGAGAGACTGCACCAACAAGGTGGCAGTCTGGATGGAGGAAAGGACGGATCTTGGCAATGTTGTGAAGGTGAAAACGGCAGGTTTTGGTGACAGATTGTATGTGGGGTGAATGAGAGCGTAGAGTCAAGGATGACACCAAGGTTACGGGCTTGTGTGAGGGGAAGGATGGTAGTGCCGTCCACAGTGATAGGAAAGTCAGGGAGAGGACAGGGTTTGGGAGTGAAGATAAGGAGCTCAGTCTTGGACATGTTGAGTTTTAGGTGGAAGACGGACTGAAGGCAGGAGGAGATATGAGCCTGGAGGGAGGGAGAGAGAACAGGGGTGGAGATGTAGATTTGGGTGCCATCTGTGTAGAGATGGTAGTTGAAGCCGTGGGAGCAAATGAGTTCACCAAGGGAGTGAGTACAGATGGAGAACAGAAGGGGACCGAGAACTGACCCTAGAGGAACCCCTACAGCAAGGGGATGGGAGGGGGAGGAGGAGCCCAGGAAGGAGACTGAGAATGTAAGTCCAGAGAGATAAGAGCAGAACCAGGAGAGAACGGAGTCCTTGAAGCCAAGGTTGGATAATGTGTTGAGGAGAAGGGGATGGTCCACAGCGTCAAAGGCAGTTGAGAGGTCAAGGAAGATTAAGATAGAGTAGGAGCCATTGGATTTGGAAATTTGGAATATTTACTGAGCACTTACTCTGTGCAGAGCACTGTGTAAGCATTTTGGACAGTACAATACAATAACAATTAGTGGACATGTTCTCTGCCCATATTGCGCTTACATGTTGGGGCTCTTTAGTTTTTTCACTCATCACGGCTCCAGCTGACCTGGCCAGAATCCCACCCTTATCAGCATCCAGACACCTTGTCTAGGAGGCCTTTGCTGACTAAGATCCAGATTCCCAATTCAGTCCACCCAACAACTATTCTCAGTACTTCGTCATTTCCTCACAGATTCATTTATACTTATTCACCTATTCTTCCATATTTATCTCTTTGCACATTTTGCTATTAACTGCCATAGCATCTACATATGGCTTGTGTCTCGGTCCCACCTCCCCACAAATAGACTGTAAACTAGGTCTTGGAGAAGCAGCGTGGCTTTGTGGAAAGAGCACGGGCTTGGGAGTCAGAGGTCATGGGTTCTAATCCCAGCTCTGCCACTTGTAATAGCATTTATTAAGCGCTTACTATGTGCAAAGCACTGTTCTAAGTGCTGGGGAGGTTACAAGGTGATCAGGTTGTCCCATGGGGGCTCACAGTCTTAATCCCCATTTTACAGATGAGGTAACTGAGGCATACAGAAGTTGAGCAACTTGCCCAAAGTCACACAGCTGACAATTGGCAGAGTTGGGATTTGAACCCATGACCTCTGACTCCAAAGCCCGTGCTCTTCCCACAAAGCCACGCTGCTTCTCTTATCAGTTGTGTGACTCTGGGCAAGTTACTTAACTTCTCTGTGCCTCAGTTACCTCATCTGTAAAATGTGGATTAAGTCTGTGAGCCCCACATGGGACAACCTGATTTCCTTGTATTTACCCCAGTGCTTAGAACAGTGGTTGGCACACAGTAAGTGCTTAACAAATACCATCATTACTGTAAACTCCTTGCAGGTAGATTCATCTCTCTCTCTCTCTCCTTCTCTCTTGTTTATGGGATTTATTCAGCGCTTACTATGTCTCAAGTACCATTTTAAATGCTAGGGTAGATACAAGTCAACCATGTCAAACAGATTCCCTATCCCACATGGGATTCACAGTCTAAGCAGGAGAGAGAACAGATACTGCCTCCCCATTTTACAGTTGAGAAAACTGAGGCACAGATAAATTAAAAGACTTGCCCAAGGTCACACAGTAACAAGTGTCAGAGACAGGATTAAAACCCAGGTCCTCTGATTCCCAGGCCCATGCTTTTTCCACTAGTCCATGCTGCTTCCCTACTCAACTGTACTCTCCCAAGTGTATATCTGTGCAATGCTCTGCACAAAGTTTCCTTTAATATTACTGGTATTTGTTAAGCACTTACTAGGTGCCAAACAGTGTATGAAGCATTCGAGTAGAAACAAGATAATCAGGTTCCACATGGGGCTCACAGAATAAGAAAAATGCAGAACAGAATCCCTATTTTGCAGATGAGGGAACTGAGGCACGGAGAAGTTGATGACTTGCCCAAGATCACATAGCAGACAAGCGGTGGAGCTGGGAGACGAACCCAGTCCTCTGAATGAATGCCAGGTCTGTGTTCTTTCCATTAGGCCATGCCGCTTCTTCCTTTGATGGTTGCCCACCTCTTCCCACATCAAACATCTTCAGGGGTCTGCACCAGGTCTCTCCACCTTACTTTTCATCTCTTCTCACCCATCACTTGCCTGCGCCGCCTCTTCACTCTTCCCAAACCCATCACCACTGGACAGGACCAGGTCTTCTCTTTGCCTGTCAGTGTTTGCCTTGCACACACTGGCCATAAATTCTGGAACTCCCAACCCCCTCAGATCCAACAGATCTTAGCCCTCGCCCCACCCCCACTTTCAAAGCCCTCCTACAGATCCTACTTCCAACAAGACTTTCCAGACTCTTTATCAGCACAACGACTCTTACCAACCCTGCAGTCACTTCTCCCACTTACGTCTCTATTCCCACTCTCACCACTTGTGTATATATGTAGAATCGACTCAGCATTCAATTGTACGTATTCTGATTCCGCTACTTGTGAATAGTTCTACATCTGTTCTTTCCAGGAAGCTTACACTTTGTAGGAGTGTAAGCTCCTAATGGCCAGGGAATGTCTCATGTTCCTGATGTTCTTCTCAACTGCTTAGTACAATGCGCCACACTCAGTATTCCTACTGCTGATGCTCAAGAAGAGATTAAGCCACAAGTCACACTACTTGGGACACTGGCACCACGATTAATCTTGGATCTATTTTTCACTTTCACTGAATTTGGAAAGGTGACTGAGCCCCATGGTCTCAGCCCTACACAAGTTTCTGCTGAGCCACTGGACAGGAAATATCAGACTCGGATATGCTACCGGTTAGAGCATGCTCACACTTTCTGACACTAAAGAGTCCAGGTGATATGCTTGGATCCCCCCCTGAAGTCAAAAATAATAACTAGCTACCTCCTCAACTGCAGTTGGAGTGAAACTCCTTGAGGTCAGGGTCAATGTCTTTTAATTCTCTGGTCCCTACAGAGTGTCAAAATGATTCTCACTCATCCACACCACACTAACACACCCCTCCACCAGTAGTGTCATTTTCAAACATAAGGCAAGTCTATGTACGTTCCCTATCTCTTTACATTCTGTACATGGTATGCTCAATAAATTTCATGATTATCACTAGGAAGCCACTGGTCCTCTTCAATTAAGGGGATTTTCATTCATTCATTCAATCTATCTACTGAGTGCTTACTGTGTACAGAGCACTGTACTAAGGGCTTGGAAAGTACAATGAGGCTCCTTTTACACTTTCAAAAATAAAGCCAGACCAAATTTCATGAATATCTCCATGAAGAAAATTGGTAAAGGTGAGAGGATGCACAGGAAGCCACAGATGGTTTTTTACAGCTTCACTAATGACAAGGTAAACTGAGCTGGTGCTAATGGCATGGTAAGCTGAAAAAGGAACTACTCTAAGAGAACTTACTTATAACACCTAAAAGACAGATGCTTCAGAATATTTACTAAAATGTAGCTACGCAAACTAGACTGACTCAATTACTCTGATGAAATTGCTCTCGGAGGGTTTCAAATGGCCTAGTAAAAAGAGTGCTGGGCTGGAAATCTGAGGAAAAATATTTATTCTCCACAACTCAACTGCAAGCACAAGAGGAGAAGCAGCATGGCCTAGTGGAAAGAGCATGGGAGTCAGAAGGACCAGGGTTCTAATCCCAGCTTCGCCACTTTTCTGCTATGTGACACTGTGCAAGCCTGTGCCTCAGTTACCTCATTGGTTAAATGGAGATTAATACTGTGAGCCCCATGTGGAATATGCACTTTGTCCTCTTTATCATGTATCTGCCCCAGCACTTAGTACAGTACCTTGGACATAGTGTAAGTGCCTAACAATTACCATTTAAACAAAAAAAAGAGGAAGTCATTTAAAAGTTTTGCCTTGATTTGCCAATATGCAAACTGGGAATAGGAATAACCTACTTTATCTTATTTTTTATTCTGTTTTAAACAACCTCACAGCAATGCTAAGAACTAGGTAAAATTTTACAGGAAAACCCACGGCACTTTAAACGCCTCAAGAAAAATGACCCATGATCAGTACCTCTATGACATAATATAGTTCATTATCATCATCATCATCAATGGTATTTATTGAGCACTTACTATGTGCAGAGCACTATACTAAGCACTTGAGAGACAACAACAGAGTCGGTAGGCACATTTCCCACCCAAGGTGAGCTTGTTGTCTTGAGAGGGAGACAGATTAATAGGAATACAATACAAATACATACATCATTTTTAATATATAGTTTATAAATATGTACACAAGTGCTCTGTAGTGATCAATATGCCTTTGCTTCACAGAGACAGCTTTTCCCAGTGGAGCAGGTATAGATTAGGTAGGAAGGCCCTTCTAAAAGACAGATTATCAGAAGAAAGAAAAATGATTTTGCCATGATCAAGAGATTTAAACTCTCACCACTTAAAGTAGGCTACACTCTGGTTAAGTAAGCCCCTTTAGAAACTTATGTAACCTCCTGGTCAGATCCAACAGCTTTTATTTCAACATCATTAGGAATAGCAAGAGCTGGGCAAGAGGTCTATCAACTACTATTAAAAGCAAACTGTATTCTTTATTCTAACGGTTGGATTTGTCCCCTGCAATTGAGGGTCCAGAAACTTTCATTCCGTTGAAGTAAATCTTGATCAGCAAAGTTAAGTAATCAGGAAGCAATTTGCAGCAAGGGACAGTTGAGAATTCATCTCTCTTTTCTGTCTTATCCCCTGGTCCAATCGGGAGTTATGGCATTGAAAGCTGATCATGTGGATGACCCCTTTCAAATTGACAGTGTGTTTCAACTAAGTTAGACAAACCCTTTAAAATCAGGGTGTCTAACGGTCTTACACAGATTACCGCAGGAACTCAAAATCAAGACTGAACACAGCCTATAAACTACTCATGGGGACAGTGGATTCGGAATAGAAGAGGATATTTCAAAACTGGTATTTTAGCTAATATCCTGAATCAGAGTCTTATTCTTAAACATTATAATTAAAATGGTTATTAAGAGGCTAGCAATTATCTAAGCTACAGCAGAACTCTGATTTCAATTGCAGATTTCAAATGAACTTTATGTTCTCAGAGTAGAAAACAGATGCAATCACAAAATGATCACCAACAGTTTAAGATAGTCTGAGATAGACCCAATGCAGGAAGAAGCACGCTTCACATGAGGTGTGTAGCACAAACGATTATTTTAATTTTCTTGGAAAGCAATGTAGATTCTGTGGAAAATTTCTGAGTTTTTCATGTGTCAACTTTACTGATTCATATGAGCCCACTGCATTTCTTCTATATTACGATGGCTGTTAGATTGCTGGAAAATTACTAAAAAAAGGTTAGGACAATTCAAGGAAAAATAGGGAAATCAGCTTTTTATGAGTCAAGGGGAGATTGAAAGAACAATCTCTAGAATATGGGACTGATGTGGTAAAGAGTTTGATGAAAAATCAGTTGATTATAGGTTGATGATGTACTGTATGTTCCCAAGCGTGAAGTATAGTTCTCTAATCAATCAAATGCTGTCGATAATGAGATTTTTTTTTTTCCAGAAAGGTCCACCACGAATGGTCCACCTTGTTCAGGAGTGTGTACACATCTCCCACTGTAATAATCTCTTTATCCTAGGAGTGTTAATCATATAGGCCATTTTGGGTGGGAGGAAATTTGAATCAGGGCCTTTGTGAATTTGAAGATTTGTTTATGAAAACTATCAGGGGAGCATTTTAAAGTACTGAAAACAGACGTTTATTAGGTCAGGAGGAACACCTGCCAAATGATAGATTATATATTGTTTTGAATGAAATAAGAACAGTTCTGCTATTACTAGAATTTGCCATAAACTACTCATAATTGTAGTCATTTCTTATGAGAGCCAACTAATTCCAGGCAACTTTAACAAAGTAAGTCATAACAACAGAGTTTGACCACATGCTTAAAGTGAGGCAGCTTTTGCATATGTCATCAGTTGAAGGAACCACTTACTACGCTCCAAAGGAAACTCATTGGCCCTTTCTCTTTCTTCATTCCCAACCCACAGAGATTTGGTAAAGAGAGTGTAAAGGTGATCCAAAGATTAAAACAAAACAAAAAAGCCAATGGCAGAAATCCTTAATGCTGGTATTTATTCTTTGATCTCAAGAAACCACTGGAAGGCCCATGATGTTCTGTAATTGAAAGGGTACAGTTCATCCATTCTCAAGACTGCAAGCTCACTGAGGGCAGGGAATGTGTCAGTTTATTGTTCTATTGTACTCTCCCAAGGGCTTAGTACAGTGCTCTGCACACAGTAAGCACTCAATAAATATGAACGAATGAGATGGGAAGGGTTTTCCCATGATCTTCACTATTTTAAGGGCCACATCGATGTATTAGTAGTTATACTAACTACTTACAATATAACTTGGAAATAGCATTTTTTAATCTTTCCTAGACCTTACCAATGTCAGAAAGGAACCCAAATTCCCACCAGCAGCTCTATACTCAGCCAAGGACCTTTTGCCACTTAATCATCATCATCAACGTTTATTTATTGAGTGCTCACTGTGCACAGAGTACTGTATTAAGTGCTTGGCAGAGTACAATACAACCAAGTTGGCAGACATGTTCCCTGGCAACAATCCTTCCATTCATTAAAACACTGATATTTTTACAGAAATACTATACATTTTTCCCCAACCATTTTTCACACATTTTTGGTTACTGCCAAAATAAACTCACAGGGAAAAAAAATTAATAAAATAAAACCAAAAATGAAGGGCCACAGACATGCTTCAGTAGCTACCTACTTCAAGAATAAAGGTGAAAGATCTGAATCTAGAACTACCAAGGTCACTTCACTGCTTTGGGTTATGTGCAACATGCTAACCGGAATCCCTCTTCATAGACATACTGAACAAAGTGTACACTGCGCATTACCTAACTCACAATGTGGACTTAATCCAAAATGCAACACAGCATCTAGGATCTAGGCAGCATAACAGATTGTGCAAGAAATAACAACAAGATCTCCAAACTGTTTTCAGGCAATCAATCAATCAATCAATGGAATTTTTTAAACACTTATTTTGTGTAGAGCACTGTACTAAATTATTGGAACTCTTCGAGTAAATAGACATAACCCCAGCTAGTAGTTTTCATAGCCCTTATACAAAAACATTTGCTATCATCAATAGACTAGGCTCTGACAAGTACTACTCACATTTGGTTGCCCTGAGGTGCTGGGGTAGATACAAGTTAATCAGGTTGGACACAGTCTCTATGCCACATGGGGCTCACACTCTAAATCCCCATTTTACAGATGAGGTAACTGAGGCACAGAGAAATGAAGTGACTTGCCCAAGGCCACACAGGAGACAAATGGCGGAGCCGGAATTAGAACCCATGACCTTCTGACTCCTAGGCCCATGCTGTATCCACTAAGCCATGCTTTTTAGGCATCTCCAAGACAACACAGTCATGTCACAGTTGAAGATGCTTTGTTTGACCTTTGGCCTGACAACCATGGAGTAGAGCAAGGTTATGAGAAAGGTCTGGTGCTATTTAACATTCTTTGCCACCATTTTTGAGTATGCAACAAGGTATCTGGAGTCAGGATGCTCTTCCACACCACTGGGGAAGCCTTCCAAGCCACCGGAAAAGCCTTCCAACTCAATTTAAGTCTGAATAATCACGTGGAAAATGCTCTGGGCTGATAACCATGCAAGTGAGGCACTGTGACGCTTGGTGGAGTTCCCTGTGCTAAATCCTGGCAAAAAAAAAAAAGCCCTGGGAGTCACTCAGGAGTACCCAGAACCCTTTTGGCTTCTGCTGGGTTGTAAACCCCTACAGTTTTCTCTTTCTGAGTCATTTCTTGCCTAGCCAGCAGCAAGTCCTGCACCCCCTCATTTGATGTCATGACTCCCGAATCTCAAGCTACGCATTTCCCCGAAGACAAAGGAGCTAAGAAACTCATAGAGAAAGTGTTTCCATCAGGTTCCTAGATTCCTGGAGAAACAGTGTTGCCTAGTGCGTAGAGCATGGGCTTGGGAGTCAGAAGGACCTGTGTTCTAATTTCAGCTCTGCCACGTATCTGCTATGTAACCTTGGGAATGTCACTTATCTTCTCTGTGCCTCAGTTACCTGATCTGTTAAAAGAGGATTAAGACTATGAGTCCCATGTGGGACAGGGACTGTGTTCAACCTTATTTGCCTGTATCCACCCCAGTGCTTAGAACAGTGCCTGTCACACAGTAAATGTTTAACAAATATTACTACTATTATTCATGTTTTCCTGGTATCTGGAGCTTCTCCTCCAACCTATACCACATGCAGACACCTGTACACGTGGCTCTGTATCCTTTAAGCACTTGATATTCACCCACCCTCGGCCCCACAGCACTTATCTACAAATCTGTATTTTAATGTCTACCTCCCCTTCTAGTTCCATGAGGGAAAGGAACATCCCTACCACTCTGTTGTATTGTACTTTCCCCAGAGCTTAGTACAGTGTTCAATCATATTTATTGAGCGCTTACTGTGTGCAGAGCACTGTACTACTACTTCAACACAGTAAACGTTCAATAAATAACACTGATTGATGAAATGATTCTGACCCCGAAATTTTAAGGAGCCCCGTCCCCAACAACTTGGCCCCAACTTAGTTCTTCCCAATCCTTCCCTCTGGCTGAGTTGAAGTCGAGAAGATGAAAGCCTTTAATACCAGATCCAGTTAACCTTCCCTCAGGATGAGGTACTATGGATGGACCTCCTCCTAATTTCCTTCTCCCCCTCCTGAGTGTGAGACTAGTTGGAGTGACCATAGAAAGCACACTCACAATACAATAAGCAATTGACTATGAATTGCTTCACAGAATCAGCAGAGACTAACAAAATGTCTGAAAAAAACTAAGATCATCCAGCCAGAACCTCAGAAACCCTCCACAACTGAGGATTTTTTAACAGCAACACAAAACGTAATGTCACTGAGTTCTGTTACCTTTGCAGTTCATTAGCCAACAATGCAGGGATACACAAAGAAAACAAGAACAGGTGGGTAGGAAAAAATAGAAAAGAGAAAGGAATAGGGGCTGAAGAGAAAGAAAAGAAAAGGATGAGAAAAAAGAAAATCAAGGCTAGGGGAGCAAATTTAAAAAAAATGAGAGGAAAAAAGAGAAACTGAAACGGGAAGGTAACAAAATTAACCCAGAACAGCAGCAGAGGGGAAGAAAAAGAAATCACAGCAAAACAGGGCATGTAAAAGGAAAATACACTGCAAGTAGAAATTAAAAATAGTAAAGAAAAGGCCACTTTCATTGAAGTGTCATAGTGTTCTGAAAGAAGTTATACACTTTCAAAAAGAAAACATTTCACTTTGTGCTCAGTGGTAATGCCAGTTTTATAACAGTTCACTTCCCAGTTTTGCAAATCAAAGAAATAAACAGTTATACCCAATTTACAGAAGAAGACATTAAGGTAGAAAACAGATTAAATGGCAGCAAATTCCAGGAAAGATACATTTCATTTATTTTTCTTTCCCAAATCAGCACTCACAGTCTGATAGAAATCAGATCCGCTCAATATCCAGACCTGGGGTCATAGCTAGGAACTTTAAGGATAGCAAATTTAGTTTCCAGTTTTGCACTCACTGCTAGTTCTTCCAAACAAATTAGTTCGGTGCTTTTTTTTCAAAAATGATTTTCTTTTTTCAAAAGTTCTCAGAATTAATCCATCAATTCTGATTTATACAGCAATAACAGATTTTCTACATCTTGATTTTCTCCTTGGTTCTGATTAACTGTAAATGCCACATAGGGAAGAGTGAAAGTGTGGATTTCTAAGCTATAAATGTGCACAATTTCACCTTTTTCTTCCTGCTTCCCCCACTCTTAATGAGTTAAACTTTTTGACTTTTAGATCCATGTACTGCTGATCCAGTAACTTCAAATATTTTATGGAGTGTATCTTATTGCAGGTTTAAATGGTCTCTTAAACCAGTGTGTTAGTTTTATTATGTCTGTATCCTCAGCGGTGACAGCAAAAGGAAAAATAGCTGAATGAGAAGGATCATCAGAAATGGCTACAATGCCCCCTAGTGACTACTTTCTAAATTTCAAAATACTACTCTCGTCTTTCTTTGCATAGTCTTCATTCATATCCTTGGAGGTTTTTCAGAGAGACACTAATTATAGTATCTATATTTACTTTTAGTGGAAAAAATATTGTGTGATTCAGAAGTTTTTCGTTAAATTTGGACTATATGATCTTCACACATCAGTAAATGAATTCCAATAATATTTAATCAATAGTATTTGTTGAGACCTCTCTGCGTGTACAGCACTGTACCACACATTTATAGTTCATATTATTATTTGAGATGAAAAAATTATAAAAAGTGAGATGTGACAGTAGTGAATGAGCTAGGGTAAGATTCAATATTTTAAGGTGTTAATTAAAAATGAATGCTATCTATTGGACAGAGGGTCAGAAAGAATAGGATGGAGGAAGCTAAGCTATAAATACAGACATTATTATGATTACACTTTACTACGACAGGGAGCAGATGACTCGATATTTAGAGATTCTCCCTTACCTGGAGTTGTGTTAATGAAGTAGGATTTAAGAGACCATTCCTAACTTGGACAGGATCTCAGCTCTCCCTATAATATAGGTCATACCCAGAGAACAAAGATCCCAGGGATGGAGCCTGAGCATCACTTATGTGCCAAAACTGACCACTCACAGCTAACTGCAAAATTGGGGGGAAGGACAATGGGGCCAGTGCAGTCCAATGGAAAATGGAATATCATCATCATCATCATCAATCATATTTATTGAGCGCTTACTATGTGCAGAGCACTGTACTAAGCGCTTGGGAAGTACAAATTGGCAACATATAGAGACAGTCCCTACCCAACAGTGGGCTCACAGTCTAAAAGGGGGAGACAGAGAACAAAACCAAACATACTAACAAAATAAAATAAATAGAATAGATATGTACAAGTAAAATAAATAAATAAATAGAGTAATAAATATGTACAAACATATATACAGGTGCTGTGGGGAAGGGAAGGAGGTAAGATGGGGGGGATGGAGAGGGGGACGAGGGGGAGAGGAAGGAAGGGGCTCAGTCTGGGAAGGCCTCCTGGAGGAGGTGAGCTTTCAGCAGGGCCTTGAAGGGAGGAAGAGAGCTAGCTTGGCGAATGTTGGGAGGGAGGGCATTCCAGGCCCGGGGGATGACGTGGGCTGGGGGGCGATGGCGGGACAGGCGAGAACGAGGTATGGTGAGGAGATTAGCGGCGGAGGAGCGGAGGGTGCGGGCTGGGCTGTAGAAGGAGAGAAGGGAGGTGAGGTAGGAGGGGGCGAGGTGATGGAGAGCCTTGAAGCCCAGGGTGAGGAGTTTCTGCCTGATGCGCAGATTGATTGGTAATAGAGAAGCAGCATGGCCTAGTGCACAGAGCCTGGGCCTGGGAGTCCGTAGGACCTGGGTTCTAAACCTGGCTCCTCCACATATCCGCTGTGTGACCTTGGGAGAATCATTTCACTTCTCTTTGCCTCAGTTACCTCCTCTATAAAATGGGGATTAAGACTGTGAGTCCCATGTGGGCCATGGACTGTGTCCAACCTTCTTAGCTTGTATCTAACCTATCTAACCCCAGGGCTTAGTACACAGCCTGCTATATAGTAAGCACTTAAACACCATTTTATAAAGAAGGTGGACCCTGGTAGCAGATAATTATAGGATAGCAGAAGCCCTTCTTGTTCATGCTGACCCACCTCCCTCCTTCCCCTGGCCAATCTCTTCTGGTCCATCTTCTGGCACAAAGATATAAATAAATGCATATGGGTACCTGCTTCGCCACATAAATACTCAGGGAAAATAGACACATATGGACATCCATGAATACGTACATGAAATACATCCCCTCAACCAGGGAAACAGAGATATATAGACATCCTTGTACAATGGAATCATTAACTAGACCCTCAAAATATAGGCAGAGACAGACAGAAAACAGCCAGAAAAAAATGAGGCACAAAGGTCTTAAAAGATGGACATATTCAATAAGGAACCAGGAATCTATGTATATATGTTTGTACATATTTACTACTCTATTTATTTATTTTACTTGTACATATCTATTCTATTTATTTTATTTTGTTAGTATGTTTGGTTTTGTTCTCCGTCTCCCCCTTTTAGATTGTGAGCCCACTGTTGGGTAGGGACTGTCTCTATATGTTGCCAACTTGTACTTCCCAAGCGCTTAGTACAGTGCTCTGCACACAGTAAGCGCTCAATAAATACGATTGATTGATTGATTGATTGAATCAGAGGGTAGGAGAAGACATAATAAGAGAGGAAGAGGGAGTGGAAGATTGGGGAATCCCTGGGAGAAGAAGATCAAGATGGGAAAGAAATGAACCCGAGAAGGAAAAAAAACAACAACAAATGAGCCTGAAATACACACACACACACACACACACACACACACACACACACACACACACACACACACACACACACACACTCTCTTTCTCTCTCTCTCTGTCCCATGGGGGGCTTACAGTCTAAATCCCCATTTTACAGATGAGGTAACTGGCACAGAGAAGTGAAGTGACTTGCTCAAAGTCACACAGCTGACAGTTGGTGGAGCCGGGATTTGAACTCCACTTGGGAGTAGCAACATGGGATAGAGTCGAGGGCAGAGAATCAAGTTTACTGTGCAGAAGGTGGCAATGGTAAAGCATTTATATGTTTACCAAGAAAATTCTATGGATACATCACCAGAATGACTGTAGACAGAGATGGGGCGTTCGGGGAGACATGTGTCCATGGCGTCGCTATGGGTTGGAGACGACTCGACGGCTTAAGATAAGACAAAATACTAAATAACTTGTTCTTTACCTTGGCTCTTCAGCCAAACTTCACACTACAAGTTGAGCTTCTTTTAAGGGCTACTTCAGGACATGGCTAAAGTTTGCTTCCCTTCCATTAGAGTGACTAATCCCTTAGAGAATATAAATCAGTGGAAGATGATTTACTAATTCAGGTCTGTTTTTCAAAGACATAAAAATTCAAGCCAGAAAAGGGTATACATATTTCATGGTTTCCACCTAACACTTCAAATGATTGGCAGAGCACACAGATGAAACTCTGATATGAAAGACACCTTTAAATAACATTGTGGAAAAACATTTCTGTAATTAGTTCATATTTAATACTATAAGCTCAACACCTGAGCCCAGGCAAGAGGAGGTCCCAAAGTTAAACACACACACACACACACACATTCACTCTCCCTCTCTGAAGGTCTTTAATTTATAAATATAATTGCCAACATTTTTAAAGCTAAAATGAGTTTCAAAATCATTTTTTATTCTTTTCTGGTGTGTGCACTGAACTGTAGTTCCCAACAAAGACATTAGCCTTATGATGACTCTATCCATTGTAACTGGGATAATGAAAGCATACAGAAAGACTCCACTCAAGTGATGACATTCCTAGGATCTGCTTTATACTCTACTGGAACCAAAACTGGAGAGTGAACCAGCACTTCAGCAAATCCAAGAACCTTCCACAATTCAGAACCTAAGGCTTCAACTACCATTTCTACATGAGTGATTCCCAAATCTACCTCTCCACCCCTGACATCTCTCATTTTCTTCAGGTTCACGTTTCCTCCTGCCTTCAGGACATCTCTACTTGGATGTCCTGATGTCCTGCCAAAACCTCAAATTTAGCATGCCCATAAGAGACCACTTCATTGTCCCACCCAAACCCTGTCCTTCCCAGTAACTTTCCTACCACCACCACCCTCCCCATCTCATAAGCCTGTGAATTTGGCATTATCATTGACTCATCTGTCTCCTTAAACCTACACATTCAATACTAAAATCCTGTTGATTCTACCTTTACATTTCTGGAATCTGCCCTTTCCTCTCCTACCCAACTGCCACAATGCTGATCCAAACACTTATTACCCACCTTAGCTACTACCTCAGCTTGCTTGCCCATTTCCCTGCATCCTGTCTCTCCCCTCTCCAGTCCATATTTCACTCTACTGCCAAGATCATTTTTCTGAAAAAAGTTCAATTCCTCATTCCCCACACCTCAAAAACCTCCAATGTTTGCCATCTGCCTTCACATCCAACAGAAACTCCTTACCATCAGCTTTAGGGCAATAAGCTCTTTCTCATCCCTCCTTCCTCAACTCCCTGATCTGCTACAATCCAACCTATAAACTTGGCTCTTCTAATGCCAATCTATTCTCCAAACCAGTCTCCTCTACCCCATTGTTGATCCTTTGCCCAAGGTCTTTCCTTGGGCCTGGAACTCCTTTCTCCTTCGTATCCAACAGTCAACCTCTCTCCTCACTTCAAAACCCTGCTAAAATTACATCTCCTCTAAGGACCCCCCATTTCCCATATTATCCCTGACTTCTGCATCATCTATTCACTAGGCTCTATACCCCTTAAGCACTTTGATACTCATCCTATCCTTTTAATCTACTATTTCCCTTAACTGCAATTTATTTTATCTTCCCTTCTAGACTGTAACTTTCTTGAGGGCAGGGATCATGTCTACAAACTCAATTGTACTGTATTCTCCCCAGCTTTTAGTACAGTGCTCTGCACAGCAAGCACTCAAATACTATCAACTGATTTTATGCCACTCAACATAACAGTGAGCTCTGAAAGCTGACGCTGATACTTTGCTGATTTGCTGTTGGGAAAAATTCAAGGCTCAATTAGTTTTGAAGAAAAATGTTCAATTCCATTCCAATAAAATCCAAATAAATTCAATCTTTTAAAAGGGCTTTGGGTCTTGAGGAAAAACATGGTTTGGACAGACATGAGTAAGAACAAGGTTTTTAAAATACCCAGTTATACAGCTTCAAATCAACTTCAGTGAAAATGGAAAATATGAGGGTTGTAGATATCAGACTTCAAATCAAATTCTAAATTTACCCCTACATGAAAAGTATACTCCGTATTACTATGGCAACTCTAAGAAGCTTGCACTTTCCCAATATTACCCACAACTAATACGACAGTTCTATAGGGAGGAGGAGTAACTAGGAAAAAAATCACTTTGAAAAAAATGAGAACACAGAAAACCATGTAGCTATGAACACATCATAAACAAAAATAAAAGCAATTTTTATGCATTAAAGGCACATCAAACTAAATCAAGCTCGCTAAAATCATTAGCGAGGCAACCTGAGGCAAGACTACTCATGATGAAATTGGCCAGACAGGAGATATTAAAATAATCTTTTCAGTACTGTTAATAATTACTTATGAGTAAAGGATATATTTATCTTAATAGAGAAATTGAAACAGAGATCACTTGCTAATAACATTATAAAAGAGATTTACTTTAAAAGAAGTTCCTTTTTTCAGAAATGGACAAATTGAAGCTTCTTTTAAAATACATATTACAGTATATACAGTAAGTACAGAAGATCCAAAAAGATTCCAAAGTTTTCAGGAATAGGTCAGCTACAGCAAAATTCCACATCTAGAGGTGAAAAAAGGTCAGTGATTTAGATAATTTTTTATCTGCTATTACCATCATCAGTGAAGCAGCACGGTCTAGTGAAACAAGCTTTGAACTGGGAATCAGGAGACCTGGGTTCTAATCCCAGCTCCACCTCTTACCTGCTGTGTGACCTTATATAAATCACTTAGCTTCTCTGGGCCTCAGTTCCTTCATCTGTGAATTGGGGATAAAATACCTCCTGTTCTTCCTCCCCTTAAAACTGTGAGCCCTATGTGGGACACAGACTATGACTGATCTGACTGCATTTTAGCTACCCTAGCAATTAGCACAGTACTGTGCACACAGTAAGCACTTAAATACCTCCATTATCATTATAAACTTTATCATTACTACCACCTCTTCATATACTGGAAATTTGGGAGAACAAAGTACACTCTTTCAAGTATCTCTTTCTGGATACTTGTAACAACAATAACAATGATGGCATTTATTAAGCGCTTACTATGTGCAAAGCACTTTTCTAAGCGCTGGGGAGGTTAAAAGGTGATCAGGTTGTCCCACCTGGGGCTCACAGTCTTAATCCCCATTTTACAGATGAGGTAACTGAGGCACAGAGAAGTTAAGTGACTTGCCCAAAGTCAAACAGCTGACAAGTGGCCGAGCTGGGATTTGAACCCATGACCTCTGACTCCAAAAGCCCGTGCTCTTTCCACTAAGCCACACTTGTACTACTTTCAAGGTAGATGGGGAGCAAAAGGCATTCTTTTTTTCTATTCCACTTTCATTTTTTGGTTATTGTGGAACAAATTCTCCCACTGTCACTGATTCTGGCTCCCAAAGAGAGCTCCTCAACAAGGTGAATGCAATATGTTATTAACTCAAATAATGAGTTAATAACTCAGTATCTCCAACCATTTCCAACTAAAGATATAAAGTATCATTATTATTGCATCATTTTGGAGAAAGCAACTACAGACTCAAATTACCACACAATTATGAACAGCTCATGGTCCAATTCAGACAACTTTGGTTAAACATATTATTACTGTTCCAATTATTGCTATTATCAATAATAACGATGGTGATGATAATAGCAAAAACAACAACTCTGACAGAAAAATGGTGATAATAATTGTGACATTTGTTAAGTGCTTATTTTGTGCCAGGCACTGTACTAAGCAAAGGTGTAAATACAAGATAATCAGGTCAGACAGTCCCTTGCTGAACATGGGGTTCAGTGTCAAAGTAATAGGGAAAACAGGTATTGAATCCCCTTTCAGAGATGAGGCAAGGGACACAGAGAGGAGTTAAGTGACAGGCCCAGGAGCATACAGTAGGCAAATGGTAGAGCCAAGATTAGAATCCAAATCCTTTGACTCCCAGGTCCAATGCTCTTTGAGTTAGGAGAGAAGTAAACTGATTTAAGTATCCACAGTCTTTAGCGTTTCCAAAGCCCAAACTCACCTAAACAAAAATGTTAACGTTTTAAATTAATTTGGATTTAAATTCAAGAGATTTTAGGTTCTTACCCTCTTTCCCCTACGAATAGGAAAAAACATCAATTATGTTGAAAGCCAATGCTGATAAAGGAGTTAGATACGTGAATTTTGTCACATATTACAGGCAACCAAAAAGAATAGTTCAAAGAACCGAAGATTCCAAAGGAAATCCTAGAAGGTTATTTAGCAAAATGATGACTTAAGGCATGCAATTATTTTGAGTAACACTGAAACCGGTCTCAATATTGTAATTCCTGTTCATGTTTCTCCTTTAATTAGGATGACAGTCATAAAAATGGCAGTACAAAAACATTTCGATTTTTATACGTGTTGTCTAGGAGGTGCTGGAAATCATGCTAATTTTTGATGAAAATTTGTAGTATGTGATAAATACATTTAGAAATTCAAATTAAAACTCATCTAATATGAACTATACAGCCATGTTCTAATATGAATGTCATGAAAGGCTCATGTAGGCTACATTAAGCTGAAATGCCATGCTACTTTCATAAAGCTTTTCCCAACACATTACAAGCCACCATAATGGCAAAGTGTCCGCATTTAGTAAGAGGGTTATGCAGTTGGGGAGTAATAACAGGAACACGTGGAAGGCATGGAAAATTAGGGTCTGATCAGCAGAAGCATTAAGAACAGAAAGTTTGGATGCACTAAAGTGGAATATAGCTTTTCATGGTTGAAGCTTCAAAGAATGAAAATGATTAATCTATTCTATATTAGCACAGCAATGCAATCCCTCTGTTTACTCCTCTGAGCATATGCAAGTGTAAATGCATACTCCAAGGACAGTGCCCTGGAACCAGTACGCCCTCAATAAATACTACTGGTTGGCATATACATGCTTGACAGTTTGTTCCTGCACTGATTTTGCTCCTCCAGGATCAAAACATGCAAAAGACTTTCTCCTTCAAAAAGAAAAAAAAAAACCCACCAAAAAACCTCCCCAACCCTCACTTACTTTTTTTAGTGGCATTTGTTAAGCGCTTACTCTGTGTGAAACACTGTTCTAAGTGCTGGGGTAAATACAAGTTAATCAGATCAGACAGTCCCTGTCCAGCATGAGGCTCACAGGAGGGAGAACAGGTATCTCCATTTTACAGTTGAAGAAACTGAGGCACAGAGAAATTCAGTGACTTGCCCAGGGTCAAACAGCAAGCAATTGGCAGAGTCAGGATTAGAACCCAGGCCCTTCTGGCTCTCAGGCACGGGCTCTCTCCGCTAGGCCACACTGCTTCTCACTTCCTCAAATGATGAACTGTCTCCATCAGCAATGAACACCCTCTAAAATCCAACAAAGCATATTAACTGTGGGATCCAAAAGAAAGTTAAAACATGAAATGATAGTGAAAAAAAAAAAAGAAATGTGGCTGGTAGCAGAACAAACTGTAAGATGTGAGCAGTATAAGAAAGAAAAAAAGGAATTACGGAGAAAACAGAAATCACTTAGAAAACAGTATGGCCTAGTGTATAAAGCATGGGCCTGGGAGCCAGAAGATCTGGGTTCTAATCCCAGCTCTACCACTCGCCTGCTGTGTGACCTTGAGCAAGTCACTTGTCTGTGCCTCAGTCTGTTCAACCACAAAATGGAGATTCAATGCCTTTTCACCCTCCTTCATTATGGAACAAAGATGGTATCTAACCTGATTAATTTGTATCTACCCCAGCAATGCAAACAGTGCTGAACAATAGCAAGCACTTAACAAACACGATAAAAAAATTACAATGAAACAAGCAGACAAGTAACTGTCTGAGGGCATGGTGACCACCGAGGTATGGTAAGAAGATAGGTGAGAAAAGTAGAAAAAATAAGTAGAATACTAAAGCTTACAAGCAGCTGAGGGGAGAAGACAGGTTATACACAGAAGGATAAATTAGAAATAAAAAAGAAGTATCTGAAGTGTAAGGCAGCAGAGAGGAAGACTAAACTGGAGGGTGACATAAATTACACTGCTACGTTCCGAATAAGATGATTTCAAGGACTGTATAAATCCACAAAAAGGGCAACATTTTAAATCTCAAACAAAGTGATTTAGAACCACTTTAAGATGAACCAACTGGTAGCTTTAAAAAGGAACTGGGGAAGAACACTAATAACTAGGCTTCATTTAAAGTCCTGAAAAACTCACCCAGGAAACCAGAGTCTAATGCAATAGCATAAAATGGCAGAAATGCCTTCTCAATATTGACTAATTCATTTCAAATACGATACAAATAACATTACTGAATATGGATAAGTGAAAGAATAGAAGAATTTCAAGTTTCTTTGCAGATCACTAATAACAATATCAAGATTGGAAAATATTGCAGGAATTTAATAGAAATTTTAGAGTTGCCACTAGGGGGAACCCAAAGACAAGGTTAAGACAAAAGAAACCATACTAGCCATCCCCAAAATTCGTTTTGTGTCATTTAAAAATAACACAGTGTGCTTCCTATATTTTTCAAGTACTGGATGAATTCTGCACCCAAAACTGAAGGCAGGTTTTTGATCACTTACAACACAATTTATCATAGTACATTGGATCCTTAGGATACAAAAGTCTGAGGGAGTCCATGAGCCTCTTACTATTTATTAAGAATAAAACATGCATATTCGTTCTCCCAACACCAATTCCCATACTAAATTTGAATTTCAACTTAATATGAATAGGCCCGAGGCATCTGTTTTGAAGTTCACTACCACGGTATTTCACATGGGACCAAAATATTTATTTTCTGAGTAAATTCCAGGAGGATATTTCATTCTGACTTCTAGATTTTAATTGTCTGTTCAAAAAATTAAAAAAGACAACCTCACTCAAGAGGTACACAGTAAATGTTAGGGAATCCACATGATCATTTTCATGGTTTTCCCCTCCCTCATCACTGTCTGAGAACGTCAGAGCCTGAGGCTGTGCACATTCTTAATAGCCAATCAATCCAAACAATGCCATTTATTGAGCATTATTATGTGCCAAGCAAGGAGACTACACAAAATACAGTTAGTATACATTCATTCATTCAATCGTATTTATTGAGCGCTTATTGTGTGTAGAGCACTGTACTAAGCGCTTGGGAAGTACAAGTTGGCAACATATAGAGACAGTCCCTACCCAACAGTGGGCTCACAGTCTAGAAGGGGAGACAGAGAACAAAACAAAACACGTTAACAAAATAAAATAAATAAAATAAATATGCACAAATAAAATAGAGTAATAGAGTAATAAATAGAGTAATAAATAAATAAATAGAGTAATAAATAAATAAATAGAGTAATAAATAAATAGAGTAATAGCATCCTCCGGTCTAGGATCAGTCAATGATATTTATTAATCGTCTCCCTCTCTCCACCTTGAAAGCCCTAAAATCATCTCTCTTCCAAAAACCTTCCCTGACTAGGCCCTCATTTCTCCAATCTATTCACCCTCCCCTTCAGCATCATATGCATTTGGGACCGTGCTCTCTATAGACTTTGATACTTACTCCGGCCCCACAACAGGATGTAAATATTGTTGTACTCATTCATTCAATCGCATTTGAGTGCTCACTGTGTGCAGAGCACTGTAATAAGCGCTTAATTAATGTATTATGCTGTTTTCCCTACCTGTAACATATCTTAATGTCTGTCTCTCCTCTAGGGCAGGCAATAAGTACAGTGCTCTGCACACAGTAAACAATAAATACGACTAAATGAATTAATAAGTAGCATGGCCAAGTGGATAGAGCACAGGCCTGCGAGTCTGGACATGAGTTCTAATCCTGACTCCACCACCTGTCTGCAGTATGACCTTGGGCAAATTATTTAACTTCTCTGTGCCTCGGTTACCTCATCTGTAAAGTGGGAATTAATATCCTGAGCCCCATGTGGGACATGGACTGTGTCCAACTTAATTACTTTGGATCTACGTCAATCAATCCTATTTATTAAGCACTTACTGTATGCAAGGCACTGTACTAAGCACTTGGGAGAATACCACACAACAATAAGACAGACACATTCCCTGCCTACTATGAGCTTACAGTCTAGAGGGGGAAGCATACATTCATAGAAATAAATATAATACAGATATATACATAAATGCTGTGGGGCTGGGAGAGGGGGGCCGTGAATAAAGGCAGTGAGTCAGAGCAGCTCAGGAGGGAATGGAAAAAGAGGAAATGAAAGCTTAGTAATAACAAAAATGATGATGGCATTTATTAAGCACTTACTATGTGCACAGTACTGTTCTAAGCACTGGGGAGATTACAAGGTGACTATGTGCCAAGCACTTTTTAAGCACTGACAAGGTGATCAGGTTTTCCCCCGTCCCCCGTCCCCTGTGGGACAACCTGATCACCTTGTAACCTCCCCAGCACTTAGAACAGTGCTTTGCACATAGTAAGCACTTAATAAATAATAAGTAAAGAGAAGCAGCGTGGCTCATTGGAAAGAGGCCAGGCTTTAGAGTCGGAGGTCATGGGTTCAAATCCCGGCTCCGCCCATTGTCAGCTGTGTGATTTTGGGCAAGTCACTTAACTTCTCTGTACCTCAGTTACCTCATTATACCTGTTCTCCAGGACTTCCATCAGGCAGCAGCAGGCCCTAGTGGAAAGAGACTAGACCTGGCAGTCAGAGGACTGGGATTCTAATCCCAGCTCTGCCACCTGCCTGCTGTGTGACCTTGGGAAAGTCACTTAACTTTTCTGTGCCTCAGCCTGTTCTGCTTGCTACTTAAACTGTGAGCCCCGGGTGGAACAAGGATTAAGTCGGACCCGATTAACTTGTATCTACACTAGTGCTTAGAACAGTGCTTGACATATAGTAAGAGCCTAACAAATACCACAAAAGCAAAAAAGGAACTTACAATGTGAGCATCTGTTTCTCAAATTGATACCGGGTGTTTCCAGAGCTTTGCCAGGGGATTTTGGAGACCAAAGGTGATAGGGCAGACTAGTGTGGAACATTGTGGCCAAGAGGAAGGAGCACTGGCCAAAAGGAAGGAGCACAGACCTAAGTCACAGTACCTGGGCTCTACCTTGGCTCCACCACTTACCCTTTTTATGACCTTGGGCAAATCCCTTAACTTATCTGTGTCTTAGTTTCCTTATCTGCAAAATGTTCTCCCCTATACTTAAACTGTGAGCCTCATGTGAGATACGGATTGTATCCAACCTGATTATCCCACACTTACCCTAGCACTTGGTATGATGCTTGGCACATAGTGAAACTTTCACCAAGCATCACAAATATTATTATGATTACTACTACAACACTTCACTAACTGAGGAGAAGCAGCATGGCTCAATGGAAAGAGCACGGGCTTTGGAGTCAGAGGTTACGGGTTCAAATCCCAGCTCCGCCAATTGTCAGCTGTGTGACATTGGGCAAGTCACTCAACTTCTCTGTGCCTCAGTTACCTCATCTGTAAAGTGGGGATTAGGACTGTGAGCCCCCCATGGGACAACCTGATCACCTTGTAACCTTCCCAGTGCTTAGAACAGTGCTTTGCACATAGTAAGCGCTTAATAAATGCCATAAAGAAGTTGCAAGATGGAGGGATTTTTTTTGTTGGGAAAAGAGCAGACTGTCCTCCTTTCTGAGCAAGATGCACAGTAAGCTACGAGGAAGCTACAAAAAAAATGGGCTGGAGTGGAGAAAAATAAAAAATAATATAAGGAATGACCCTGAAAGGCTTCCTTGGAATAAACCATTTCTTCCCAAAGTAGCCAGTGATTTCTCCCTCATTAAAGTATTACTTCAACTGCACACAATTCCTAACATGTAGAAATGGAATACTGAGCAGTCAAATTAGTACAACAAGAGGGATTGAGGCTGAAAAACAACTAACTGCCTTGTTAAGTTCAGGAACAAAATACACTGAGAGCTCTAAACTATTCAAAGAGCTCATAAAATCTCTTTCTACTGGTTAGGACAGATACCAATCAGTTTCAGATAGTTTCAAAGCAGCCTGGTCATTAATGTGAAAGACAAAATGCATGACCTCTGGAGTCTAAGTACTAATAAAAAAGTCAGGGTTGCCACTTTGGGAAAACTTAAAATCACTAATGATGCTTCTCTTGTATTTGAACTTATCTTTTTCTTGCTCTCCAGTTAGCTCCTGCAGTTCTCATTCTGTCCAACCCTGTACCAACCTATCCACACTGGGCTCTTCCTCCCTTAACAATTCTGACATTTCAGCCTATCTCTCCTTATCCTATCATCACCATTTCTGAGAACTGTGGTAGATTCACAACTGACAAGCCACCATGCAGAACAATAGGACTTCATGCAACTCAGCTCATGCTGAGGTACTCAACTCATTTAACTTAGGATATACCATGGCCATAAACATACTTAATTATCTTCAATTTCCAAAGGATTAGAACCCAGTCTTCATAGGGAAACACTCCAAAAGAGGACCTTTTTTTATACCCCTAGGGGTTTTTTTGACAGTGGAAGCCAGAATGAGACCAAAGGGTAGATTTTGAATTTTCCTAGATTTCTCAACATACCAAAAAATTATCAACGTATAATCAATCTTTACCATCTTGGAAGACCCTCTCCACGTTCAGTCCATATGTAGCACAGGTCTCGTAATAAGTGCATCTCTTCAAATCATTGGACAACTTCCTTGCTCTTGCATCATCAATAACCCGTGGATTATTGGAACTTATGGCATCTGAGAGGAGAAAAAATAAGAGTTCAATAGAACCATTATTAACTCTTAATTTTTTTTTCCATTACTTGATAATCTAGCCAAAACCTCTCCAAAACCCATTTCACCTACAGCTCCTTTACAGGTAAGGATTTCTTTAAGCCTACTATTTACGAAAAGCAATATTTCACTGTAGCTCAAGATTGTAAGCTAGACTGAAAGCTCATTGTGGGAAGGGAATGTGTCTGTTTATTGTTCCACTATACTCTCCCAAGCACTTAGTACAGTGATCTGCATACAGTAATCTTTCAAGAAATACGACTGAATTGATTTAAAAGACCATCATGACTCCTCGAAGCTGAGGATAACAGTACTGTCAAAAATTATATTTCTTGAGAATAAGGCCCAAAATAGATAATTTTGGATCTGACTTCTAAAACAGGCTTGAAGAGATAAAAATATGTACCCTCCTACAACCTCCTCTATTCTGTCAAGATGGAAGCGAATAGATGAATGTGGCAAAATGACATAATGGCAAGCAATCATATACAGATATACACTAATACTTCAGTAGCTCTAAGTAAAAATATGGCAGTAGGAGAATTAGGCAAAAGTGCAAGTGCTTAGAATGGTGCTTGGCACATAGTGAGTGCTTAACAAATACCATTATTATCAATATTATAATGTGGCCATTTTAATCCTTGGATCTGAGTTTAACAGCACCTAAGTGACAAGAAAGAATATTTTCTGATTCCCATCCATATCTACATGTTATATGTGTCCCTTCAGGAACCAATATGTGCCATATAAAATATCAAAGATGGATATTAATTTGTTCCTACTAACATTTCTCTTGATTAGTTCCTGTACCATCTCAATACATGGATTGCTCTGCATATGGGAAAAAAAAGTTTTGAATGGGGAAATTCAATTGGCTAAAAGATGGAAACAACACATACCCTCAAAAAAATGTATTTCCTTACAAATGTTCTTTTCCACCAACCACACACACCTTTACCGGTAATGTTCATATTCATGGTTATTTCTTATTTATGCTTTAAGGCACCATTCATTATTTGGGAAAAATTAGAGTCTTAATGGTACAGTATTAACAATACGATTTACAAGTTTCTCAAATACCTTTACATTTTTCAAAATATCAAAACAGAAGATTTCTTTGGCTCTATAATTAGGAACTAGAAAGAAGATAAATCTATG
This sequence comes from Tachyglossus aculeatus, assembly GCF_015852505.1. Taxonomy (NCBI): domain Eukaryota; kingdom Metazoa; phylum Chordata; class Mammalia; order Monotremata; family Tachyglossidae; genus Tachyglossus; species Tachyglossus aculeatus. Next base: position 56,713,905 of record NC_052072.1, read on the forward strand.
GTTTTTAAGGAACAGCTGTGATTCAGGTGGAATGTTGTCAGGGAATCAATCAATCAATCAATCAATCGTATTTATTGAGCACTTACTGTGTGCAGAGCACTGTACTAAGCGCTTGGGAAGTACAAGCTGGCAACATATAGAAACGGTCCCTACCCAACAGCGGGCTCACAGTCTAGAAGGGGGAGACGAACGACAAAACAAAACATATTAACAAAATAAAATGAATAGAATAAAGCGGCCATGCTGACCAGAAATGAGAGACCAACCCTCTACCCGCTTAAATCCACAAGCAAAAGTTAACCACTCTCCTTGAGAAGCAGCACGGCTCAATGGAAAGAGCACAGGCTTTGGAGTCAGGGGTGTGGGTTCGAATCCTGCTCCGCTACATAATAATAATAATAATAATGGCATTTATTAAGTGCTTACTATGTGCAAAGCACTGTTCCAAGCGCTGGGAAGTAAATGTATCCTTACACTTTTCTCACTAAAAGACAAAGATATGCCCTCATTCTCAACCTTGAATTACAGGACAAAGGAGAGTGAATGGGGGCATGTAGATGGCTCAAGGCAGTTCATCACCACTACTGGAAAAATGAAATCAAGAGCATGTACTCTATCCCAAACAAGGATCTTATAAAGCAACTCGCTGTTTGCTGAAAAAGGAACAATGGTAATACTTCGGGCATTGAGATAGCTCTATTTTGTGTCAGCCCACATGGGAAAATAATTATTAAGGCTGCCCCCCAAATGCTTGCCCCACTCCATTCATTCATTCAATTGTATTTACTGAGCGCTTACTGTGTGTACAGCACTGTACTGAGTGCTTGGGAGAGTACAGTACAATAAACAAACATATTCCCTGCCCATAATGAGCTTACAGTCTAGCAGGGGGGAGACATACATCAATACAAATAAATTACAGATATGTACATAAGTGCTGTGGGACTGGGAAGGGGAAGAACAATTGTATTTATTGAGCTCTTACTGTGTGAAGAGCACTGTACTAAGCGCTTGGGAGAGTACAATAGGCAGATTCCCTGCCCACAATGGGCTTACAGTCTATAGGGGGAGATGCATTAATATAAATAAATAAATTGCAGGTATGTACATAAGTGCTATGGGGCTAATCTTGGCTTCACTGACACTGTCCTCTCCTGGTTATCCTCCTATCTCTATGACTACTCAATAGCAGCCTCTTTCACAGGCTCCTCCTCTGTTTCTGCTCTCCTCTCCTCTGCTCCACCCCTTAACTGTGGGAGTCCCTCAGGGCTCAGTTCTGGGTCCCCTTCTAGTCTCCATTTTCAATTACTCCATTGGAGAACTCTCATTCACTCTCCTGGCTTATCTCTTTGTGGATGACTCCCAAATTTACATCTCCAGCCTGGATCTCTCTCCTTCTCTGTAGTCTCGCATTTCCTCCTGTCTTCAGGACCCCTTTACTTGGATGTCCCACCAACACTTCAAACTTAACGTGTCCAAAACAGAACTCCACATCTTCCCACGCAAACCATGATCTCCCTCTGATTTACCAATCACCGCAGACAGTACCACCATCCTCCCTGTGTCACATGCCTATAACCTTGGTGTTATTCTCCTCTAATCTCTCTCATTCAACCTACACATCAATCTCTCACCAAATCCTTTTGGTTAAACCTTCACAAAATCTCTAAAATCTACTCTATCTTCTCCATCCAAACTGATACTACACTTATCCTATCCAACCTTGCCTACTGCATCAGTCTCCTTGCTGATCTCCCTGCTTAATTTCCCTCCCCTCTCCAGTCCATAATTCACTCTGCTGACTAGATCATTTTTCTAAAAAAAGAAAAAAAAAAGGCCCCATTCAGTCTATATTTCCCCATATCTCAAATACCTCCTGTGGTTGCCCATCTACCACCACATCAAACAGAAACTCTGTACCACAGGCTTTAAACAACTCAATCACTTGACTCCTTCCTATCTTACCTCTGCTCTGCTTTCCTACTACAACCCAGACCATGCACTTTGCTTCTCTAACACCAACCGTCTTATTCTACCTCAATCTAATCTGTCGTGCCATTGACCCCTTCCTCCCATCCTCCCTCTGGCCTGGAAGGCCCTCCCCTTTCATATCCAACAGACCACCATGCTCCCCACTTTCAGAGTCTTATTAAAATATCATGTTCCCCAGGAGGCTCTCCCAGTCTAAACCCTCATTTCCCTTATTCTCTCTCCCTTTTGAGTCACTCTTGCACCTGAATTTGTATTTTTTAAACATTTAGTATTCACCCCAACCTCAGCCACAGGACTCATGTATATGGCCATAATTTATTTTAGTATCTGTCTCCCTCTCTTAACTACAAGCTCCTTGTGGGCAGGGAGCATGTCTACCAACTCAGTTATGTTATACTCTCCCAAGCAATTAGTACAGTGTCCTGCACACAGTAAGTGCTCAATAAATGCCATTGATTGATTGATAGTTGAAAGGACTTCTGAAGGAAAAAGCGTGGCTTAGAGGACAGATCATGGGTCTGGAAGCCTGAGAGCATGGGCTGGGGAGTCAGAGGTCATGGGTTCTAACCCTGGCTCTGCCACTTATCAGCTGTGTGTCTTTGGGCAAGTCACTTAACAAAGCACGTGGGCAGGGTTGTAGAGGAGACTAGTAAGGTGAAGTAAGAGGGGGCAAGGTGGTAGAGTGCCCACTTACTAAACACAAGTTTGATGAAATTTGATTTTGGGGGGGCTTGAAACAATACAGGGCCTGTAAATCATCACCATATTTATTCATTATTTTATTATTTTATTTGTTTAGCGCTATGTGCCAGGCACTATACTAAGCACTGGGGTGGATACTAGCAAATCAGGTTAGACACAATCTCTATCCCACGTGGGGCTCATAGTCACAATCCCCATTTTACAGATGAGGTAACTGAGGCACAGAGAAGTGAAACGACTTGCCCTGTTTCACACAGCAGACAAGTGGTGGAGCCAGGATGAGAACACAGGCCAGAAAGACTTAGCATGATGCTACTAAGAGCAGTCATTCACAAACAAGTGGCCTTTGTTGCAAGCAAGTTACTTAGATAGAGATTATCAATACCGGAGAGTTAAACCACGTGACCTCTTAAAGAACAGCTGATGGAGACAGGCATTGGATGCACTCAATAAATATAACCCTGAATCAGCATAATTTTTTTTTGATTTTCCAAAAAAACCTTATCAATAATCTCATTTTATCCTGACAAATTACTATGTGAGGGATGTTTTATTATCCCCATCTTGCTAATGAGGAAACTGAGGCTCAGAAAAATTACTTGTTTGAGGTCAAACAACAGGCTAGTGGAATATTGGACTTTGGATGAGATTTCCTGGGTTCAGACTTCTCTTTTAGAGCAATGTAAATAGGGGGTGGTATTTTGGTTTTCTAAGTTTTTGTGTTGCTTTTAATTGGGTCCCAGGCAATCCTTTTAATATATTCTCCAATTGCCAAATTGTCCCCTCTATCTATGCTTTGAAAAAATTATCTGGTGCTTAGAACACTTCAAATCTTTATTTTTTCTTTCCTCCACTTAAAAATCTACTGCTATTCTTCTTCATTCACAAGACTGATCCTTTCGAACTAGAGATAGGGAGTGGTAGGCTAGTAGTTGTCTCCAGACCTCATTTTAATCGCGTATCTTAAAGAAGCATCAAGGCCTGTAAATCAGAGGACCTGGGTTCTAATCCCAGCTTCACCAATAGCCTGCTGTGTGACCTTGGGCAAATCATTTAACTTCCCTTTGCCTCAGTTTTCTCATCTGTAAAATGGGAATTAAATCTTCTTCCCTCTTGCTTATACTAAGAGCTCCATTTGGGACGGGGACTGTGTCCAATATGATTATCTACCTCAGTGCTCAGTATAGCGTTTGGCATAAACACTTAACAGGTGCCATAATTACCATAATCATTATGAGACTGTAAGCTCATTGTTGGCAGGGAGAGTGTCTACCAACTCAGCTGTACTGTACACTCCCAAGCACTTAGTAGTAATAATAACAATACTAATAATAATATACTACTAATAATAATCATCTTGGTATTTGTTAAGCACTTACTATGTGCCAAGCACTGTTCTAAGCGCTGGGGTAGATACAAGGTCATCAGGTTGTCCCACGTGGGGCTCACAGTCTTAATCCCCATTTTACAGATGAGGTAACAGGCACAAGGAAGTGCCTCTGTACACAGTAAGCGCTTAATAAATACCATTAACTGATCAGCTGTTCCACTTCCCCCTCCCAAAGACCCCAAATGCCATGAATCAGTGAAGTGAGGAGGCTGTTAGCTAAAGCTTTCCCTACAATCTGTAGAGATCTGTTAAGCACAAAACACAAGGCATATATGTTAACCAGCTAGCAAGAAAGAGAGTTAATATTCACTCCGCTGGCCTCTCTGGAATGTAAATCCCACAGTAGTAAGACTACTTTCTTCATGTCCATTGCACAGCACCTAGTTTTTCTGTTGTTGTATTGTTTTTAGTGGTACTTGTTAAGCGCTTACTACGTGCCAAGCACTGCACTAAGCTCTAGGGTAGATATGAGATAATTATGTTGGATACAGTCCATGTGCTACATGGGGCTAATGGTATTAATCCCCATTTGATGGATGATGTAACTGAGGCACAGAGAAGTTAAGTAACTTGTCCAAGGTCACACAACAGACAGGTGGTGGAGCTGGGATTAGAACCGAGGTCCTTCTGACTCAGGCCTGTGTTCTATCCACTAGGCCGAGCTACTTCTCAGTTCGATAAACAGTAATCAATGTTGATGCCCCCAGTTGATTTCTGAGTTTGTCATGGCCTTATATTGAACTGAGGATGATAGGGGAATGACAAGGGAAGAAGGGGCTCATAAATACCCAAAAGCCAAGTCAAAACTTAGTTTAAGGCAACAACAATAATTTTTGTTGGAATAAAATAGAAACCAGAATACATGTGAAACTCTCTTTCTTGCACTAAGCTCATAAAAATAATGCTAGGTGGACATATACTTCAAAGTGGGCTAATTTTATGGACACTGCAAAGATAATTACAATTTAACTGAAAATAGGTGTCAATATGAAATCTGTTGATATACATTATTACTCTGCTATCCACAGGTTCTCTATTGATATCCCAACTACTGTGTACTTCATCTAAATGAAGTCCCAATTAATATAAAGAAACTTTTTATTGGGCATACTAAATGAGCCTCCAGTTTCAATCCTTCCTATAATTCTGCATTACAATGACACTTGGAATGTACTATCTCTAGATCACTCCTAACTGCAAAAATTAGCTTCACCCTGGATGTTTTCTGTTCAGCCACAAGAGGGTGCTTATAGTACTAATGTAAAAGATAGGGACAGATATATTTTATATATGTATATGTACACACACACATACACTTCTTTATTTGTCCATACCTGTTTTTGCACACAAAAAATCTTTTAAAATTTAAAGAATAGAACAGAAGATGAGATAATGTGTACAGGACTTCACTCTCATTAAATATGGGCAAAAAATGTTCAGTATCCCCCACGAAAATCCCAATCTCTTATTTGAACCCTTTGAACTTGTGTTTTATTTAAAAAAATACAAGGCATAACTAATGAATAATTTTCTACTTCCATGATTGCATCCCCAATGCCACCCACCAGTATAATTATGCTCCCCACAAAATAAACTTTCAGCTGAAGTTCCCTTTTATAATAATAATGATCGTATTTGTTAAAGCACTTACTATGTGTCAAGCACTGTTCCAACAGCTGGGGTAGATACAAGGTTATCAAGTTGGACACAGTCCCTGTCCCACATGGTGCTCACAGTCTTAATCCCATTTTACAGATAAGATAACTGAGGTATAGAGAAGTTAAGTGACTTGCACAAAATCAAACAGCCAACAAGTGGTGGAACCAAGATGAGAACCCAAGTCTAATTTTTAGTTGGGCTTATTTTTAGTTTCTTCTCTGCACATTTACTAGAAATTCTGATCTTTAAAATCTTGAGAAATTTGAGAATTTCTTTTTAAACCACGTATGTCAAAACATAAAAGAAGAGCAATAAATAGTTTTACTTTAAGCGAGAATTTCTATATATGACATAGAAATATATTTCTATTATATAGAAATATTAATTATATATGATGTACATTTATATATTCTATAAATTTATAGAAATTCTCACAAAGTAAAACTAATGCTCTTCCTTTACGCTCACACCTTTTGTGATATGATTGTTTTAAAGCTACAAATTAAGATTTCAATTGTATTTATTGAGTTCTGTGTGCAGAGCTCCGTACTAAGTGCTTGGCAGAGTATAGCACAACAATATAACAAACACATTCCCTGCCCACAGATCTGGGATTGCAAATCCATACCTCAAAAATCAGTATTTCTAAAGAATGTGCTGAGAAGAAACTATATATAGTATATGTGTGTGTGTGTATATATATAGTTTCTCTGCATGTGCGCGCACACACACACACACAGTTTCTTCTTGGCACATTTATATATATATATTTGCATAAATGCTTTTCTTAGACCATGAGTCTCAGGTGGGACACTAGTAGAACTGATTACCTTAGCTACCCCAGTGCTTAGCATATAGTAAACTACCTCATATATATTATAATTTTCATCTGTCCTGTAATTATTTTGTGTCAGAGCAAATTATTCTGCTCCATCTCAAAGGGGAAAGGAAGGTTGCATCCATTTTAAAGCCAGCCATTGTCTTAATGGTGAAGATAAATTCCCAAGGCATGATGCAAAGCACTCTGTTCTGTATTCTCTAAGGGACCTTTGTTCTGTTACTGAAAAGCAAAATGTCAGAATACCAGCTATCCCTAGATGCAACAGAATAATTTTCCGTGAACATCCTTTTTTTAGTCTGTGCCAAAAGAACTCCTATCAGCTCTTTTAACCAAGCATATTTCTAAATTGGTGCTCTGTGTTTTCAACCACGCTGGCCACATGGCTTTCTTCAGAGATTAAAAAGAGGAAATAGATGGATTTGTATGTCATAGCATTCACAATAACATCTGTGAAGTCTTCAGTAGAGTTCCATTCTTTCAGGATGGCTTCAGCTGGCTCAGCAAAAAACTGAAGCTGAAACTAACCACTCAGCAGCTGTTACCTGTAAGAAAATGTGTCCTCAGGATATCACTCACCCTGGGTTCCCACTAGTACCATTGGGATTTCACTAGTGTTGCGATAGTTGGCCATCCGACTATAGTAGTGGTAAACCGTCTGGAAGCTAATTTCATCCTCCAAGCTGAAGACAAATATCACAGCATCCACCCACATAGCAAACTGAAGAGAAACGAGTGGGAAGAAAGCAAAAGATCCAGTGAGACAGAAGTGGGCACGAAGCAACAGAAGCCATGAGAATTAACATGTGTAAATGTTGTGGGAAGGGAACTTGTCTACCAACTCTCTTATACTCTACACTTCCAAGCACTTAGTACAATGCTCAGTGAACATAACTGAATACAATCCCATCAGGAAATGGAATACATTTATGGCCAGAGACTGCATATGATGCATATGTTTCAATAATTAATCTTTTTATTTAATTAACTTGGCTTGTGGACAGATACGAGATCTCTACTGCTGATTCAACAATACACTTTACCGGTTGGAAGCCCGTTGAAAGCCAAGGGTCCTGCCTAATTCTTACCCATATACTCTTTTACTGTGCTTAGTACAGTGCTTCGCACACAGACAACCCTTAAAACTACTACTGCACTGCTAAACTGAATGTAATACTTGATAAGTGATCAGTACAAATATATCTTTATAGACTGTGAAGCTTGTGAGGAGCAGGGATGCCATTTGATCTTATTACCTTGTATCTACCTCAATCATAGCATTTACTGAGAGCTTAATGTAAAAATGGTGATGACGATGATGTCAGGGCTAGCTGCAATGCTTACCTGTGCCTCTGGAGGGCCCCCTTCATCTCGAATCAACAACAAATAGCTCTGTCCATCAACAACTATCTCTTTCTTGAATCTCCCACCTGTCACACACATACAAAAAAACTTGTTATAAAAAATAAATACCACACAAGATAAAGAACATAGGATTCACTTGTGGAAAAATATAATTTAAACATTAACTAGAGTAAATCTGAATATTGATCATGAACAGATTTTTTTTTGGCCTTTTATCCACTAGGCACTGTTATAAGCAGTTTCAGAAGCCAGAATTAAATGTTCCATTTTGAAAATCAATAAGTCTTCTTACTTGGAACCAGTTGTTTCCTCTCTGTCACACGTAACTGTTCTTACAATAAATAAAAAATTAGAGGGTATCAGCAGGATGATTTGAATTGCTGGTGGCATGAAATATCTTGAGGCATCATAAATCCTACTGTTTGGCACCCATTACTAGAGTGGCTTTTCTTACTGGGCTATATCATCCATACATCAAGAAATAAAACTGCAGAGGACCCACATTTTTCCACAAGAGAAGCCCAATTCTTGAAAGGAAACACAGAACATTATGAGAATGGTATTTCTGTTTACACAGTTAACAATTAGAAGGATGCTGTCATACTACACACATGTTAGACAAAAACTACTATGATGGCTTCAAGGTAGCTATTTAGACATAGTAAATTATGAGCCACGAACTGTGCAACTTCCTAAAAAGAGGATTCTTGGACTAATCCGAGTAAGAGATAATATTAAAATGAGGACCCCTTATTGGGACACCAGGACAAGTCTAGATCTTCAAAATTTTAAGACTGAGGCATGAGGAAGAGACAGTCAGTGCTCGTGAACTCCACAGGATTTCTACGGCACAAGAGTTTTGCTGCGTGTCGTCTGGACAGTCGCTGATCAAATTCAGGCCATCTACAGCAAATCCAATCTGACGCTTTGGCTGATTTCTCTTCCCTGGTGAGGGAGAGGCATTTCATGCTTCTTAGTGTTTTCCCCACCTGACCCGGGAGAATAACAAATTAGTTCAGTGTTTCTGAGGTGACTGGGACAAATCTGAGATCAGACAATGAGGGCTGGTGAAACCCTTAGGTAAGAGCCATTCTTCCTTGTTTACAAAAGTGAAAGGAGTCTTTTCTCCCTAACTACAGCACCCAAGTCCTCAACCTCTCAGTTCCTAATGCCTTTCAATGAACTCACACTCTAAACTCAGTCCAGATAACAGCACAAAGGCTATGGTGTTCACAGCTATCTGGCAAGACTAAACATTCCCACCTTTCCTTTTAAAAAGCATACGATCATTCATCATCATCAATAAGAACGCTCCATAACTTGGCTCCTTGATTGAAAAGAATGCTGTTGAATAAAAAATATCTATAACCCATAGGTAAACTACTAGCAGACTTAAAATGCACAATGCTACCTCAATGAAGTCAATGTTTTCTCAATCGAATCAAGGGTAACAGGGAGAGCCTTGGTCCCTGGAATCAATTCTTGCAAAGCAAATGATATTTGCTTCTTATTGTTTTCCCGATGATGACACTTTGATTGCAACTTTTGCCCAGGTTAAGTTTGGAAGTGTTCATTGTGGAGAACTGAGTGTTCTTTACAGATGAACAGACAGTCCCTGGGGAAACCATCCTTTCACTTGTCAACATATCAGTTAGTTCATAAGACTAGAACATAGCCTTCCTCTACCCTTATTCATTAAATCTAAGTCAGGGCCACCAGCAGAGTGCTGGGAAAAACAATTTTGCTGCTGTTTTCTTCCCTTAGAATGCACATGTGTATACTATCAGAATTGCTGCAGTTATCTCCCTTGAGAAGCTGATTCAGACTTTTTCTGTAAAGATGGGAAAGGATCTTTAATGAATACCTAGCCCTACTTTTTCCCAAATGAGTATGTGTGTTATAAAGTAATAAATCTGGTCTGAGTTTAGTGTACCTTGAAATTTCTCCTAATCCCACTTATTTCTACTGTAGAAAGAAAAACACCAAAGCAGGCAACTTCTGAATAATGCTAATGAAATTAATTCCTTAGAAAAAGAACCCCAACACCGCCCCCCCCCACACACACACAAAAAAAAAACCCCTCAAACTAGGCCAGCTACTGAATCTCCCTCATGAAGAAAAGCCACTGTCTTTTTTGCCTTATAAAAGAGACTATCTCAATGCACTAAACCTCTAGTGTATTGTCAACACCCGGCCTTGACAGATCAAGTTACACTTTCCAAATCAGGACCACAAAGGAATAACTGGAGACTGAAAACAAGATAATTGTGTACTTAGGTTTATATATATATTCACTGTTCAATCAAATAATGATGCCTTTGGAGTTCCAATCTGCATAAACTTCCTAATTTACTGGCTTCTTGGATGTGAAAAACTGGATAGTCACTTTTGTTTGATATCTATAGCGGGTACCAGCTAAAGATCATGGCCATTTTGGTAAAATCTAGGGAAATAAAGTATCACAACCGTTTTGTAAAACAATTCTCTCTGCCTGAAACAATTTTCTGGGTTGGTATCTTGAAGATACTTATATTTTGTCTGCATAGTGATACATACAAGCATTTTTCAATGCGACCAGAGGAATAAAAGAAAAATAAATTATGTGACTTTGTTCAAAAGTCCATTTTTCCAAACCCAAAGGGAAATGATATTTTTATAGCTAAAGTTAGGGGTGATTTCAGGCATATCATCAAGTCAAGAAAAACCAAAAACCACCCAAAGCACAATTCCTCACAGTAGCTCAGAACTCCCACAAACAATCCACTTACAGACCTGAAAAATGCAAACATAACCTGTATGGACTTTTCAGTCTTCAAAGCTAAGGCAACTATGTCCTCCCCATCGTCCCAGAGGATTATTGCAGAGGAAAGTAAGGGTTAAGGCAACGACCCGTCTTTGGCTTGTGATGCCTCAGGGTTCAGCTAATTAGTTCCTCCTGATCCAAACAATTTGGCTTTTGAGGAGAAGAAAATAGGGCTGGCTTTGAGACTCTACAACATTCCCATTAGTTCCCAGAACAAATCAACCAGGAGATGGGAGAGTAACAAAGTGAGGGAAGAAAGAAAAGGGGAGCAGGATTTGGATTCAGAATCAACAACTAGGATGATTAACTTTAGGTTTCTGCTTGTTGGGGAAGCCTCGATGGATACTGAACGAGCCAAAAGGAGTTCTGGGTAAGCCAATTCACTCACATTCATTCATTCATTCATTCATTCATTCAATCGTATTTATTGAGTGCTTACTCTGTGCAGAACACTGTATTAAGCGCTTGGGAAGAACAAGAACTTTCACAAAGGAAAGTGAGTCGTCCGTGTGGTCGTCTCACTGTTCCAGAGGGCCCCATCTTCAGCTGACCTTTAGGCTGGCCTATAAATTCAGCGTCCATGGTTTTGGGTCACATCCACTCTACTAAGACGGTGAACCCCATATGGGACCCATTTATCTTGTTTATACCCTAGTTATACCCTACCTTGGCACATAACAAGCACTTAACAAATAGTACAATAGAATCAGAATGCCAGAGTCTCTGATGTTCCCTATCACAGCGTATTCAAGTTCATTCCTTTGTCTACATCGGCAAAAGATGGCAACACAATTTGGTAAAGGGAAGAGAAAAATTTGCAATAAACGTTTTCCAAGTAAGTTATTACAATAAACATTTTCCAAATACTTCAGTGTTTGGCTCATCCTTCTGTGAGTAGTAATCACAGCAAGTTTCACTGTCCAAAATTCATCACCAGAAGGGAGAAAAATTTCATGAAAACACTTAAGGTCTCAACTACAGATATGAGAAAATCCAAGGGTTTGTATGACTAGACCCAAACCACTCTCTATCTCTCTGGGTTCCATTTGAAGGCTAAGGTAACTGGATCAAGAAGTGGGTAGAATTTTCAGTTATATTTTAGCTTTATTTTCAAAAAGAAAGCCATCTGAGAATCATTAATGCATAGAAAAATCTTGGACACAGGAACTGATATTGATCGGACTGGTAAATCATTTCGAAATTGACTTGCAACGACCACAGAAGAGGGTCACACATCAATGAGATTTGAAACTAACTGTTCTAAGTTGCAAGTAAGAAATCTAAATCTCTTGTGTCCAAGTGCTGCTTCTTGATAACACACCTGAAGTAGAGCTATCCTGTACATGGGTTCCTCAGAAAGACCATCTGAAAGAACCTGGAAACAGGTTTTTCTTTGGGACTTACAGTGAGGGGAAAATAAATCTCTGTCCCTGATCAGGTTGATTAGGCAAGACTGGTTTCCTTCACAGATATTCTGACTACAGAGATGAGTAGAATTATTTCTGTTAGTTTGGTAAGATTTTAGCTTGTTTCTTTGAAACTGACTCCCAATTTTTTTTTTCAAATTTCATTTCCGACCATTTCCGACCAATTTTGAAATTTTATGATGAAGCAACAATTGATTGATCTATTGTGAAATGCCTCAAGCTTGATATTAATTCCCACTATCTTCGGGCTCAGGGAATTACCAGTGGGAGCAATTATCCAGAAGCCTTTGGGATGTTACTCAAGAAGTGAAAACCTGGCAATGGCTGCAGATACACTGAAAATGGGCTGTGTGGTTTCTTTGAAGGCACATCATTTTTCATGTTCATGACTGTGTCCATGTGACAGGGGTATTTCTAATTTTAGTAGTCTATCAATTGGTCAACAACACTTACTGAGCACTTACTGTGTGCAGAGCACTGTATTAAGTGCTTGGGAGAGTACAACACAACAGAGTTGGTAGGCATACTCCCTGCCCACAAGGAGCTTAAAGTCTAGAGGATACTCAGAGCCTCTAATTCCTTCTTTGGTCATTCCATCTCTGAACTCTGAGCTTTACCTGTTTTCTGATATGCCTGCTTCCCGATTATCTGATGACTACGTTTGCTTAAAAAACACTTTCAAGTATTGAACACAAGATGCTTCCTTTTGGCATTGATCATTTTTGAGAAGCACTACAGTGAAGTGCAAGAAAAGTACTGAGGTCACCCCAAACCCCTTCAGGCTAAAGCAACATATGATGCTGAAGCAGATACCTTTAAATGTGAATCTCTTATAAATAATGGATTGTAAACTGGAATGTAAATTACTTGGGGACAGTAACTGAGTCTACCAACCCTACTGTATTGTACTTTCCAAGTGTTTAGTACAGTGCTCTGCACACAGTATAATTGATTTACTGTACTTGCTAGCATAAAGACGTTTTAATTTTATTAATAAATCACTCCATGCTATTTATTCAGCACTTACTGTGTGTAAACTACTAACTACTTAGGATTGTACAATACAATAGAGTTGGTAAACATGTTCCTTGCTCATATGGAGTTTACAGTCTTAGATTCATTCATTCATTCAATTGTATTTATTGAGCGCTTACTGTGTTGCAGAGCACTGTACTAAGTACCTGGGAAGTGCAAGTTGGCAACATATAGAGACGGTCCCTACCCAACAACGGGCTCACAGTCTAGAAGGGGGAGACGGACAACAAAACAAAACATATTAACAAAATAAAATAAATAGAATAGTAAATATGTACAAGTAAAATAAATAGAGTAATAAATCTGTACAAACATATATACAGGTGCTGTGGGGAGCGGAAGGAGGTAGGGCGGGGGGGTGGGGAGGGGGAGAGGAAGGAGGGGGCTCACTCTGGGAAGGCCTCCTGGAGGAGGTGAGCTCTCAGTAGGGCTTTGAAGGGAGGAAGAGAGCTAGCTTGGCAGATGTGCACAGGGAGGGCATTCCAGGCCAGGGGGAGGACGTGGGCCGGGGGTCGACGGTGGGACAGGCCAGAACGAGGCACAGTGAAGAGGTTAGTGGCAGAGGAGCGGAGGGTGTGGGCTGGGCCGTAGAAGGAGAGAAGGGAGGTGAGGTAGGAGGGGGCGAGGTGATGGAGAGCCTTGAAGCCAAGAGTGCGGAGTTTCTACCTGATGCGTAGCTTAATTTGTAGCCACTGGAGATTTTTGAGGAGGGGAGTAACGTGCCCGGGGTGTTTCGGCACAGAGATGATCCAAGCAGCAGCGTGAAGTATAGACTGAAGTGGGGAGAGACAGGAGGATGGGAGATAGGAGGCTGATGCAGTAATCCAGACGGGATAGGATGAGAGATTGAACCAGCAGGGTAGCGGTTTGGATGGAGAGGAAAGAGCGGATCTTGGTGATGTTGCGGAGGTGAGACTGGCAGTTTTTGGTGATGGATTGAATGTGAGGGGTGAACGAGAGAGCGGAGTCGAGGATGACACAAAGGTTGTCAACTTGTGAGATGGGAAGGATGGTAGTGCCATAAACAGTGATGGGAATGTCAGGGAGAGGGCAGGGTTTGGGAGGGAAGCTAAGGAGTTCAGTCTTGGACATACTGAGTTTTAGATGGCGGGCAGACAACCAGATGGAGATATCTTGAAGGCACGAGGAGACACGAGCCTGAAGGGAGGGAGAGAGAGCAGGGGCAGAGATGTAGATTTGGGTGTCATCAGCGTAGAGATGATAGTTGAAGCCGTGGGAGCGAATGAGGTCACCAAGGGAGTGAGTGTAGATAGAGAACATAAGGGGACCAAGAACTGACCCTTGAGGAACCCCTACAGTGATGGGATGGGAGGGGGAGGAGGAGCCCGCAAAAGAGACTGAAAATGAACAGCCAGAGAGATGAGGAGAACCAGGAGAGGACAGAGTCTGTGATGCCAAGGTTGGATAGCACGTTGAGGAGAAGGGGGTGGTCCACAGTGTCGAAGGCAGCTGAGAAATCGAGGAGGATTAGGATAGAGTAGGAGCCACTGGATTTGGCAAGCATGAGGTCACTGGTGACCTTTGAGAGGGCAGTTTTGGTGGAATGGACGGGATGGAAGCCAGATGGGGAGATTATTTAGACAATCCTGGTAAAGCCAATTTCTGGGATCCTGGATTGAGCAAAGGAAGCACTTATGTAAATATCTCTATCCTCCGTTACTTCCCCCATCTGTAATTTATTTTAGTGTGTTTCTCCAACTAGATTGTAAGCCTCTTGTGGACAGGGATTGTATCTACCAACTCTATTGCATGTTCTCTAGCGCTTACTATAGTGCTCCACACCCTGTAGCTGCTCAATAAATACCACAGACTGACTGACTGATAAAGAGGGAAGTAAGACCCCTGGAGACCAAACTGTAGGAGGCTAAACAGCTGTTGATAGAGGCAGGGCCAGATTGCCCTTTAAAACCTCCTCCACCAATTTTCCCGGATGAGGTGTTTATTCTTTGACTACAGGATTGACATGGATTGATCCCTGTGTGGATGTTCTTCCACCTCTTTCAGAGGTATTCTGTGAATTCCTCAATAGATGAAAAAACTTTTTCCTTTTCTTTTTTAATAGTATCTGTTCAGCGCTTAGTACATGCCAGGCACTTTACTAAGCCTGGGGTAGATACAAGCTAATTACAAAACTCAAATACAAGTACAGATAATAATAATAATAATAATAATAATAATAATAATAATAATAATAATGGTATTTGTTAAGCGCTTACTATGTACAAAGCACTGTTCTAAGCGTTGGGGGGATACAATAATAATAATAATGATGATGGCATTTATTAAGTGCTTACTATGTGCAAAGCACTGTTCTAAGCGCTGAGGAAGTTACAAGGTGATCAGGTTGTCCCATGGGGGGCTCACAGTCTTAATCCCCATTTTACAGATGAGGTTACTGAGGCCCAGAGAAGTTAAGTGACTTGCCCAAAGTCACACAGCTGACAATTGGCGGAGCCGGCATTTGATTAAAAAATTACAATACTCCTTATCTTCTGATCCAAATCCTGTCCTCCCCTTGACTTTTCCAATACTGTAGACAGCACCACCATCTCCCGTCTTGTAAACCTGTAACTTTGGCGTTATCCTTGACTCATCTTCCTCATTCAACCCAAATATTCAATTTATCATGAAAATCTACCCTCTCCTCTCCATTGAAACTTGTACCATATTAATTCACGCACATATTATAGACCCCCATAATTACTGCATCAGCCTCCTGTCTCTCTCCACTCTAGTCCATACTGCACTCTCCTGTCTGAATCATTTTTCTAAAAAAAGGTTTAGACCATGGTGCCCCACTCCTCAAGAACGTATAACAGATATCCATCCATCTTTGCATCAAACAGAAACTCCTTGCCATCGGCTTTAAAGCACTCAATCACCTTGCCGTCTCCTACCTTACCTCATTGCTCTCCTACCACAGCCCAAAAAGTAAACTTCATTCTACTGCCAAACTATACACTGTACTTCGATCTCATCTATCTCACTACCAACCTCTTGCCCACAACCTTTCTCTGGCCTGAAATTCCCTCCCTCTTGATATCTGACAGACATTCATTCTCCCCACCTTCAAAACCTTATTAAAACCACATTTCCTCCAAGACGCCTTCTCCAACGAAGTCCCCATTTCCTCTTCTCCCACCCACTTCTCTGTCACCTTTGCACTTGGATTTGCACACTTTATTCACCTCTCCCTCAACCCCACAGCATTTATGTATCTATCCAAAATTTATTCATTTATATTAAGATCTGTGTCCTCCTAGCTAGTTCATTCATTCATTCAACAGTATTTACTGGGCACTACTGTGTGCAGAGCACTGTACTAAGTGCTTGGGAAGTACAAGTTGTCAACATATAGAGACGATCCCTACCCAGCAACAGGCTCACAGTCTAGTTGTGGGCAGGGAACATGTCTACCTACTCTGTTACACTGTACTCTCCCAAGCACTTAGTACAGTGCTCTGCACACAGTAAGTACTCAATATTTATGATTGATTGACTGGCTGACACTGTCCATATCCCACACTGGGCTTCCAGCATTAATTCCCATTTTACACATGAGGTAACTGAGGCACAGAGAAGTTAAGTGACTTGCCCAAAATCACACAGCTATAGCTTAGCAAAGTGGAAAGATCATGGGCTTGGGAGTCAGAGGACCTGGGTTCTAATCCCAGCTCTGCCAAGGGCTTGCTTTATGACCTTGGGCAGGTCACTTAACTGCTCTGTGCCTCACTTTCCTCAACTGTAAAATGGGGATTAAATACCTGGTCTCCCTCCTACTTAAAGAGTGAACCCCATGTGGGACAAGGACTGGGTCCGACCTAATTAACTTGTACCTACCATGGAGCTTATAACAGAGTTTGACACAAAGTCACCACTTAACATAAACAAATACAATTTAAAAAAAAGGTGGAGCCAGGATTAGAATCTAGGTCCTTCTGAGCCCCATGCACAGGCTCTATCCACTAGGCCATGCTGTTTCTCACTAGGCCACTTCCCAGTTTCATTCCAAAAAGTTTCCAAACACTGGGTTTTATAGACTCTTTTACCTTGGGTCACTTCCTTTCACTTTCATGATAATAGCAGACTTCTAGAAAACTCTCATACTCCATGGATTTATACGTCAGGATCAAGGAGAAGGGCATTTTCCATACAGGTTCCTATTTAACCAACTATAGTCAATAGAGCTTGAGAACCCAATTAAGTGACTTGATTTTTGGTATTAAACTATGCTTCCAGATTTCTAAAAAGTCTTCCTGCTTAATATGCTATAAACAATACCAACAATCGTTGAATCAAACCTGCAGGAGAAGCTCACCTAAGCACATATTACTAACCACTTGACAGTATAAGAAACATCTTATGGGTTTACAATGAGCATTAAATGTATACAGCAGATAATCCTCAGATCAACGTACAATCAACTATTTTCAATGGAGCAGTAGAGCTGAATGCATAGGTATACGAATAAAAAACCCTATCATGACTTCTCACTCCCTTTGAAATCCACCAGATTACAGCTCTTCTCAGCTTCAAAGCCCTCCTTAAATCTCAGCTCCAAGAGGCACTCCCTGATTAATTTTCTTCTTTCCAGATTGCATTATCCCAACAGGCACCACAATCAATGGAATTTATTAAGCACTTATTATGTGCAGAGAACTGTACTACTACTACTTCTACTAATTGTGTATTTGTTAAGTGCTCACTGTGTCTCTGGCACTGAATTAAGTGCTGGGGTGGAAATAGGCAAATCAGGGTAGACACAGTCCCTGCCCCACATGGGGCTTACAGACTTAATCCCCATTTTACAGGTAAAGAAACTGATGCACAGAGAAGTGAAGTAACTTGCCCAAGGTCACACAGCAGACAAGTGACAGAGATGGGATTAGAACCCACGACCTTATGACTCACCAGGCCCATGCTCTAACCACTATACCATGCTGCTTCCCAGTAATAGTTGTGGTTTTTGTTAAGTGCTTACTATGTGCCAGGCACTATACTAACTGCTGAGGTGAATACAAGCAAATCAGGTTGAACACAGTCCCATATGGGGCTCACAAATTTAGTACTAAGAGCTTGGGAGCGAAAACACAACAGAATTAGCAGTCACGGTCCCTGCCCACAACGAGCTTAGGTATTCATAGCTACTTCTACCACTTATGAACACGTGATTTATGCACTCTACTTTTGCACCTACTTGTTCACTTACTCATCTTTCCATTCTCTTGTCTTTTTTCTTTTCTAGTGTAAAATCCTTACGGGCATCCTATACTATCCTCTAGACTGCAGGCTCCTAGTGGACAGGGAATATGTCTACCAATTCTGTTGCACTGTACTCCCCTAAGGACTTAGTACAGTGCTCTGCACACAGTAAGCATCAATAAATATCACTGATTGATTGAGCTGCAGAGAATATGTCTTTTGGTTCTGTTGAACATTCCCAAGACCTTGATAAAGTGTGTTGCAGTAAGTAGTCCATAAATACCATTACTACTCCTAATAAATGTAAATGATTTTTGCAAATGATTAGATTGTAAACTCCTTTGGGGCAGAGATCCTTTCTTTTATTTCTATTACACTTGCCTGAATAATCTTTCATTTCTATTAACACTTGCCCGAGTAACATGCTCTTGCTTCAGTAGTAAAAGCACAGGTTCTGTTCAGGATCAGGAGGCCTGGATCCAGTTGTGGTTCTACAAGTACAGAATGATGTGGGGGGCTAGGTCATCTGTGGGGAAGTTTAGTGACTAGAGAGAGAGAGAATAGGCCCAAGTAGGAATCCTGAAAAATAGCTGGCTAATTGGGGCATCAAAGGCCACAACACTACCAAGGCAACCACTTGGTGGGTTCTGGTTCCATGGCACAGTACTTGACACGATACTATGACCTTTAACCTGGGACCTGGATATGAATATACCTATGTGTGCACTTTGCAACATGCTGTGTCCCTGCTCGGTTCCTTACTAGCTTGACGTACTTCATGTCCTAGTGAATACCCAATTTGCGTGGGTGAGAGAATGCAACGTAAAGCTACCCAAACCACTCTCAATAAAATAAATCAATACCTTAGTACTGCTTCTGAGTCCTGAAGCCTCAGGAATAGTGGTCATTAACAGGCATCTCCACTATCCTTATCACTCTCCCAAATGCTTAATACTCTACCCTATCCACATAGCAGACACTCAAAAAAATACTAGAGACACAGTGATAGGTGGACTGTGGTGCCATTATGGTATTGAGTTTCAACCCATCTTGAGGGCCTTCGGAGAACTTATGCTATCTAAATTTCCATGAGGCTAATATGTGGGCTTACTACAAATATGTACCACACTTAGTTTCTTGAGCAGTTTCATCCAGAAAAGGCCCTATTAAATATCAATTGATAAAGCAGAAAATCAAGGTCTCAGAACAGGGTCAGTCTTTCAGAATTGAAACAGTTGCACCAGGTGGGACATGAAGAGAGTAAACGCTAACAGGAAAACTAGCACCTGGGGACTGGTGAGTCAAAAGTGTGAAAATGAAAGACAGGCTTTAATAAAGCATGATCTCAGGAGAGAGGGCACAGTAATGAACTGCTGGAAAATAAATGAGGCAAATGGGCTATTTTAGTGCACAGCAATTAGGATAGGAACACAGGTTCTGGGAAGTTTGTGATAGCAAGAGACAGAATAGAAAAATCAATCAATAGTATTTATTAAAAACCTACTTTGCACAGAGCATTGAATTAAGCAATGGGGAAAGTACAAGTGAGAACACAAGCTCTGAGTTTAAAGTGTCAAACCATTCTAACACTAATCTAATACAAATACAAGTTTAGTACAATATAACAGGTGAGAGAGACACTTATGACTGTTAGGAGAGACAGATAATAGAAAAATGAATATGTATTAAAAGGTAGAGTCTATCAACTTTATTGTACTCTCCCAAAGATGGTGCACTGAACAGAGTACATGCTCAGTTTGTACTCCTGATTTAAAGATTGATTACAGTTCATAAATCGATTTGTATGTAAGTGCTGTGGGCAGCTGTGGGCACCTAAAGTGCTGAGGTAATAATGACTGGGAAGAGGTGACCTGGGAAGCACAAGATGAATTGGAGAATGCCTATCGGAGAGGTGGGGTTTCATGAAGAATTAAGCTCCCTCTAGACTGTAAGCTTGTTGTGGGCAGCAGGGAATGTGTTTATTGTTATAGTGTATTCTCCCAAGCGCTTAGTACCGTGTTCTGCACACTGTAAGCACTCAATATAAGTGACTGACAGACAAAGATGGGAAAGGCTGGGATCTGGAGGATTTAGAAGGGGACGGACTTCAGGATGGGGGAAAGACATAACAAGAGACCGTAGGCAAGACAGGGACAAGAAGGGACTGTTAGGCATTTCATTTGGGAACATACTGAGTGCAGGCTAGGTAGGCTTGAAGCTCACCCAGGGTCTCACACCTAACATCATTATCACAGCTTGGACATTTCCACTTTTGAAGGAAGATATTACTGAAATATAACTGGATGCTTCAGTAACACTTGCTTATGTTAAACCTAATGAGTACCTCCATTTTCAACTACAAAAGACAAGCTCTAATACTGTCTGGAAAATATACATATTCATGATTTTTTTCAGGTTTGTTCTTTTCCACCAACTGTATTTTAACAGTCAATTAAATAGTCAGTTCAAGAAAATTTGTACCTATCAGATGATGACTACACCAAAAAAAATGAAGATAATTTAGTGTAGTGATTTAGTGCAATTGAATAATAACAGTAATTTAAAAAGCTAGGATCCTAAATCTAAATACACCAGAAATCCTTTGTGAGATTACCACAGGCCAGCCATTTGTTTGCCATATATCAAAGTTAACCCAATTATGAAGTTAAAAGGAAAGTTAGGATTTCACTTGATACGTGTACAATTGCATGAACACTATCACCAGTTTTGTCGGAGTAGGTTTAACTAGATATGTTAATAAAGTGACCTAGGAAATGGGAAAGAAAATCATATTCATTCAAATAGAATTTGGGGAAAATTACACTGCCTGATTTTTCAGATTAATACATTTAACATGATTTCAATTAGAGCTTCATGATAATTGAGGAAAGAATAACTTCTGCTTTTGAATGTGTTTTTTTTACTCAAAACCATAACAAAACAAAGCAAAAACAATTCTGAGGGAGCTTCCTCCTCTCTAATGCCTTTTTTGAAACTTACATACCACTTGAGGAACTGAGAATTTGACCAAAGAAAACACTGTTCAATGATTTCCTTTATTGTCAATATCAGACATATTTTATATAAAATTAGCTTAATGGACAATATTCACTACAAGGCTTTTTAACTGCTGCCAAATATTTTGTGGCAAAGCAAGTATTTATATATGGGCTTTAAGTTTGGGCTTTGCACACAGTAGGTTTTGTTAAATACTGTTTCTACAACTACTACTACTACAATATCTCAAATGTGGACTGATAAATTCCAGAACTCAAAATAGAATATTATTAATTTTCCCTTCAAGGAGAAAAGCATATTATATATCAAAAAATATTACTTGGGGAATTATTCAAAGACTTTACTTCAGAAGCCAGATGGCCCTACAGGAATCCTTTACCAAGATGAATACTCCAAATCCCTCAACAAAAATAAAAATTTGCTTTAGAGATTCCACTGTTGTACAATTGCCTATTTCCAGAAAACCATAACTTTCACAGTCATCAAAAAAAAAATCACTCAAATAATATCACTAATACTGGTCCAATTTAAAAAAAATACTTTGGGGTCAGAACAGATCAGCATCTATGATATTTGTGCAGGAACAAAAGAGGAACATATGAGGGGGAGTAAAAAATAATTTGTATGTCCCTCTTCAAACCACAAACTGGAGTGCAAGAAGGAAAGATGGCTATTTCTTCAGGGGTGTGGAAATATCCTAAACCAAAATCCAATTAAAAATATACACAGGAGCATCTGAAAATAGGAGAAAAAGAGAGAGAAATTGGAGTGGAGACTGCATGTGATGGGCTAACATACTCAAAGCAAAATCAAAAGAGAGCACAACAGGCACCAGAAAATGGGACAAGTGGTGCTTAGGTGGAACAATTGCTCAAAAACGGAAAAAGTGCAAAGAGAAACCCCAGAGGAATAGCGAGGGAATGGTGGGGGCTTAGATTGCTGAACAGCTGCAGCCCTAAGAAAGTGGAAGCTACAATGGACAAAAAAGGGGAGACCAGAGGAAGGGAGAGGGAGAGAGACACACACATAGAGACACAGATACAGCCCACTGATGAAATAGGGAACCAGTGGAGACAGACAAGCAGGATATAAGGTAGAAAGGGAAAAATAAATCAAAAAATCAAGGGTATTTATTGAATGCCTACTGTATCCTAAGCACTTTGGGGTGCACAATGCAATGAATTTGGTAGACACGATCCCTGGCCGCAAGGAGCTTACAAGTTAGTGAGGGTAATGGCCAAAGGAAAAAACAAAAAGAGGTCCTACGAAACCCCTTTAGTTAAAAATAATATGTGGCCTGACACAACCTAAACTATCCTATTTGGTGTTTTGCTCATGACAATACATTTGGAGTTGTCTCCACCTGACTTTCTAAGCAATTTCATGAAAACCAAACTGAGCAGTAATGAAACAGTAAGTCTTGATGATTGTCTGGAAGATTGGGGAATAATTCACCTCCAGGAAAAAGAATGACTAAGCTTCCTCTAGGACAGAGGTGTTAACTAAAGGTGACATCAGATGGTAAGAGACCTCAATAAAGGCAGTCTAAACTAGAGATCAGATTGGCTATATATTACTCATATGTTTCCACAGCTTTGGGATATTTAGGGAATCTTGAGGGGATCACCAAGGGGAAAAAAGTTCATATAAAGATTTGATGATGGTTGCCTTCAAAGGAAATTTAATTATAAATACAAAGAAACCAAACTAACCCCGTCCACCCCCTGACATTCCAATCACTGCACACAGCACCACCATCCTCCCCGTCTCACAGGTTCATAACCTTGGTGGTGTTCTTGACTCATCTCTCTCATTCCATCCGAATAGTAAATCTGTCACCAAGTGTGTCAGTTCAACCTTCACAACATTGCTAAAACCCATCTCTTCCTCTCCATCTAAACTGCTATGTTGATCAATCAATTTATTGAGCGCTTACTGTGTGCAGAGCACTGTACTAAGCACTAGGGAAGTACAAGTTGGCAACATATAGAGACGGTCCCTAGCCAACAGTGGGCTCACAGTCTAGAAGGGGGGAGACAGAAAACAAAACAAAACATATTAACAAAATAAAATAAATAGAATAGATATGTACAAGTAAAATAAATAAATGGAGTAATAAATACATACAAACATATATACATATAGAGGTGCTGTGGGGAAGGGAAAGAGGTAAGGCGGGGGGATGGGGAGGGGGAGGAAGGGGAGAGGAAGGAGGGGGCTCAGTCTGGAAAGGCCTCCTGGAGGAGGTGAGCTCTCAGTAGGGCCCTGAAGGGAGGAAGAGAGCTAGCTTGGCGGATGGGCAGAGGGAGGGCATTCCAGGCCAGGGGGATGACGCGGGCCAGGGGTCGATGGCGGGATAGGCGAGAACAAGGCACGGTGAGGAGATTAGCGGTAGAGGAGCGGAGGGTGCGGGCTGGACTGTAGAAGGAGAGAAGGGAGGTGAGGTAGGAGGGGGCGAGGTGATGGACAGCCTTGAAGCCGAGGGTGAGGAGTTTCTGCCTGATGCGTAGGTTGACTGGTAGCCACTGGAGATTTTTGAGGAGGGGAGTAACATGCCCAGAGCATTTCTGGACAAAGACAATCCGGGCAGCAGCATGAAGTATGGCTTGAAATGGGGAGAGAAACGAGGATGGGAGATCGGAAAGGAGGCTGATACAGTAGTCCAGACGGGATAGGATGAGAGCTTGAACGAGCAGGGTAGCGGTTTGGATGGAGAGGAAAGGGTGGATCTTGGCAATGTTGCGGAGCTAAGACGGGCAGGTTTTGGTGACGGCTTGAATGTGAGGGGTGAATGAGAGAGCGGAGTCGAGGATGACACCAAGGTTGCGGGCTTGTGAGACGGGAAGGATGGTAGTGCCGTCAACAGTGATGGGAAAGTCAGGGTGAGGGCAGGGTTTGGGAGGGAAGACAAGGAGTTCAGTCTTGGACATGTTGAGTTTAGGTGGTGGGCAGACATCCAGATGGAGATGTCCTGAAGGCAGGAGGAGATGCGAGCCTGGAGGGAGCGAGAGAGTGCAGTGGCAGAGATGTAGATTTGGGTGTCATCAGCATAGAGATGATAGTTGAAGCCGTGGGAGCGAATGAAGTCACCAAGGGAGTGAGTGTCGATCAAGAACAAAAGGGGACAGTAAGGGGATGGGAGGGGGTGTTCAATAAACCCATTGATAGACTGACTGAAAGCATTTTTAATTGGGTACTACAGAAACAAAACCCTTTTTGGTATTTTTAGAAATCTCTGGCAAGTGCAAAGTGAGAAGATTATCAAGAGTCACAGTTCAAGTGTTTCTCAGGAATGCAGTTAACAATAATGATGGTATTTGTTAAGCACTTACTATATGCCAAGCACCGTTCTAAGCCCTGAAATAGATAGATAGATAGATACAAGGTATCTGAGTAGTTTTGAGTATTTGAATATGCAAACCAATTAGAAGATAGTGGTGAAGTCAAGAAATAGAGTTCAGTGCTCTTTTCCTGGCACAGTGCCTAAAGCAAAGTTTATTTAAGAGATAAGTTGTTAGGGTCAGATGAAAAAGGGAGGCTAGAAGCTCTGAAAGCCGTACAAAACTGAAAATCTTCCCATGATAATATTCTGGCAATGAAGATGTGAGAATATGTGGGAAACCATTCCCCATGAAAGGCAAAAATGTCAAAAACAATCTCGGTCTTCTGAGAAATGAGTGCCATCAAGACAGGCAAAGTTATTGCGGGATGGAAAATAATCCTAACGGGTGGGCTGAAATGGAAATATTACTGTTGTAAAGAAAAGATCCCCTGACACTGGCTACTGCAAATACTAATATACCTACTCAGAAAGAGTGACTAGCCCATGCCTTATGTTTAGCATTTCTTTTCCCTTCTCTGAACAAAAGACAATTTAAATATAAAACACGCTAGAGAAGCAGCATGGCCTAGGGGAAAGAGCATGGGCCTGGGAATCAGAGGACCTAGGTCCACCACTTGTCTGCTGTGTGACCTTGGGCAAGTCGCTTAACTTCTCTGTGTCTCAGTATCCTTATCTGTAAAAATGGGGATTAATTCTGATTCCCTGCTACCTTCACTGGGAGATCCATGTGGGACAGGGAAGATGTCCAACCGCTAATGTTTTTACCCCAGTGGTTGAACAGTGCTTAGAATACAGTAAGAATTTAAGTACCACAATAATAATACTAATAATCCTTATTATTATCAATTACATTTCTAAATTTTGACATATTTATATGTAAAAGGAAACAAAGAAAATGTTCAAACTATTACTTATACTGAAATAGACAAGGTCAAGGAGAGAGAGAAGAGCTAGTCATATGTTCCCTTTCAGAGGTGTTGCTATATTAAGACATCCCTCCACTTGAGGTTCTGTGGGGTTTCAATATATTTCTACCATTCATAAAGGGCAGTGGAAAGTAAGCTACTGAAAACACAATCTACCAATTAATCAGTGGTATTTATTGAGCACTTACTGCATCCAGAGCACTGTACTAAGTTCTTGGGAGAGTACAACAGAGTTGGTAGACACATTCCCTACCCACAATAAACTGGGGTATTTGTCAAGCACTTATTAAGTGCCAAGCATTATGCTCAGTCCTGGAACAGGTACAGTCTGTTCCACATAGGACTCACACTAAAAACTTACCAGATCCCTTCCTGGAATGAAAGTGCCCTTAAAAATACTGAATTTCTCAATGAGGATAAAATCACATACTTTAAGGGAAAACCTCTGGCCAAGAGAAATGGGACTTCATTTTCACCTGGCCAAAATGCTATTAATTCACCACTTCCATCACCTTTACCAAGAGTGTAGTTATTCCCAGTATTTTACTGCAGTCCTTCTAGACTGTAAGCTCTTGTGGGCAGGGTACATGTCTACCAACTCTGATATAACTGTACTCTCCCAATACAGTACAGTACTTAGTGCAGTGCTCTGCACATAGTAAGCACTCAATAAATACCATTGATTGATTAACTATAGTCCATATCCTTTTCGACTTTGCATGAAAAAACTGTGGCTTTGCTTAAATTTTGTTAGTTGATCAATATGAAACAGAAATGAAACTTTGGGAGCAACCATTTTTATTTCCTTAACTGTTGAATGGTAGTTTCTAAAAAAAAAAATAGGAAGTGAAACCTTTTCCTTTCTTTCCCTTTCAGGAATGCAAAGTTTAGGGTCTTGCCATACCAAAAATCCATCTATATTTCCATGCAATTGTAATGATCCTTGGGCAGTATTTCTACTCTGATGACACTGCAAAATTTCCAACATACATTCAAACTTTAGAAAATCCTATTATAAGTCTAGATGGTAACTTCTGTTGACTCTGCTGTTCAGCCTGGGAAAGAGGAGGCACAAGTAGATTTAAAAGGTTGTCAAAAGCTACACTGCTCTGCATTTTGCAGAAAAGAGAATAACTCTATTCCTTCATTTTAACCAACTGCATGGGCACATTCTCATTTCCTTGGGCAAAGTGAAAGAGTGTAACATGTTTAAAAGAATGAATGAATAACAATACCTTATAAGTATAAGCAGCCATGTTGCTACTATCACTAATAAAAACTGTGATATTGGTTAAGCACTGATGGTTAAATGACAAGCACTGCACTGGGGTAGATAGACAATATCAGGTCACCCATGAAGTTCACAGTAGAAGTAGGTGGGATAACAGGTATTTTGTCCCCATTTTTGTAGATGTGGAAACAGGAACAGGGAAGTTAAGTCACCTGCAAGGACCAATTGATGTCTGTTTATTTTTATTGATGTCTGTCTTTCCCCTCTAGACTTTGACCTCACTGTGGGCAGGGATTTTCACTGTTTACTGTTGTACTGTACCTTCCCAAGTGCTTAGTAAGTGCTCTTCACACAGTAGGCGCTTAAAAAATATGACTGGCTGAATGAATGAAATTAGAGCCAAAATTAGAACCCAGTCTCCTGACTCCCAGACCTGTGCTGTTGTCATTACGGCACACTGCTTCTGACAATCTTAGGTTATATAGTATCTTCCTTTCAGGAATTTAAATGGACCTGGAGATAAAATTTTCAAAACCTGTTGAACAGGATTGAAAGAACCATAAGGACAAACTATTATCATCATTTTAATGAATCAATAAATGGTATTTTTTGCATACTGACTAGGACAGACATCAATATAAATCAGTAATTTATAATATATAATTTAAAAATAGGGATATAAGTGATATGGGGCTAAAGGTGGGGTGAATATCAAATGTCAAAAGATCACAGATGCAAGTGCATAGTTGACGCAGAAAGGAGAAGGAGCTGAGGAAAAGAGAGTTTAATTGGGGAAGGCCAGATGTAACATTAGTGATGCTTTAAAGGTAAAGAGAGTGGAGGTCTGGTATATATGGAGGAGGAGAGAGTTCCAGGCAAGGGGAAGGATGTGAGAAAGGAGTCAAAGATAAGTTAGTTAAGATTGGGGCACAGTAAGCAAGCTGGCCCTAGAGGGGGAAAGTGTGCAGGCTGGGCTGTTAACAGATCAGTAAGGTCGGGTAGGAGAGGCGAGCTGATTGATTGCTTTAAAGCCAATGGTAAGGATTTTTGTTTGATAAAGAAAATAGGTCAGCTTTCCTTGTTCGAGATCACAGAGTCTGACGGTAAGAGAACAACCACCTGTCTTCTGTGTGATGCGACACATCAACCAAGGTGAAATGCATGGTTCATGGACCCCTTGGATTTTCTGGATACAATCTTCTCACTTGTGGTGGGAAAACAAAGATGGTGCACCTGATAAAACCTCAGGTCACCCTGAAGGACATTCTGTTAATCAACGGAGGGCTTTCTGCTAACCTGTTAAATTGGGAGGCAGTGTGGTCTAGTGGAAAAAAAACAGGACTGGGAGTCAGAAGGACCTGGGTTCTAATTCAGGCTCTGCCACTTGTCTACTCTGTGACCTTGGACAAGTCATTTCCATTCATTCATTCAATCGTATTTATTGAGTGCTTACTGTGTGCAGAGCACTGTACTAAGCACTTGGGAAGTACAAGTTGGCAACATATAGAGACGGTCCCTACCCAACAATGGGCTCACAGTCTAGAAGGGGGAGACAGACAACAAAACAAAACATGTGGACAGGTGTCAAGTCATCAGAACAAACAGAACTAAAGCTAAATGTACACCATTAACAAAATAAATTGAATAGTAAATATGTACAAGTAAAATAGAGTAATAAATCTGTACAAACATATATACAGGTGCTGTGGGAAGGGGAATAAGGTAGGGCGGGGGGGGATGGGGAGGAGGAGAGGAAAAAGGGGGCTCAGTCTGGGAAGGCCCCTTGGAAGAGATGAGCTCTCAGAGGAACTTTGAAGGGAGGAAGAGAGCTAGCTTGGCAGATATGTGGAGGGAGGGCATTCCAGGCCAGGGGGAGGACGTGGGCCGGGGGTCGACGGCAGGACAGGCGAGAACGAGGTACGGTGAGGAGGTTCACTTCTCTGTGCCTCCGTTACCTCATCTGTAAAATGGGGATTAAGACTGTGAGCACAATGTGGGACAGGGACTATGTCCAACCCAATTACCTTCTTATATAGCCCAGTGCTTAGTATAGTGCCTGGCACATGGTACACGTTTAACAAACACCACAATTATTGTGGTTATTATTATTATTAATCAAGATTCGGAAACTCTTGAATATACAGAGGACACCAAAGAATCAGCCAAATGGCAGGAAACACATTCCTGACCTTTCCCAGTCTCTCCCCCAACCTCCCACCCCCTCAGCACAATCCAAGTTAGCAAACACAAGTGCTCAGAGGGCTCGAGAACCCATTGAAATATCATGCAATTTTTTAGGAAATATTAAAAAGGATAAGAACAAAGGCAGAAGAGAGAAAATGGAAAACCTGTGAAGCTGAATCTGAAGGGAACCGCAATAATTTAGTTATTTTTCTTTCTTTGTATGCATGAACTTCAAGTCCCATCCTTGCCTCCTTGATGTTCTGACACTCTCACATCCTCTTTCTGCTTCTCCAGCTGCAGACTCAAAAGGGAGTCTCCTGCCTGCTCTCAAAATCTACCCTGCCCACCTCTACCCTGGGACCACCCCCTCTTACCTTTTAAAAACTTCTGCTCCCACGTTAGTCCCCTCCCTTCCTGAACTCTCTCTCTCTCTCCCCCACCACTGGCTCTTTTCCTCATGACTTAAAAGTCCCTTTCAGAATAAAAAGTCCTTCTCTGGATCCCACTGCCCCCTCACATTCTTCTTCAAATGCCGTCAAGTCATTTCTGACCCGTAGCGACTCCAAGGACACTCCCTCTTCAGAACATCCTATCTTCTATCAGAGTTGTTCTGGTATGTGTATCCATAGATCAGCTAATCCCCCTGCATTAGTGCCCCCACTTGGCTGTTTCTATTTCTGACTTCACTTTACCCACACTGACTTCACTTCCTCCCCAACTCTTTTCTTGATCCACTACAACCAGGTTTTTGCCCCGAGGCAACTCCTCCAAATAATAACAGTAATGATGGCATTTATTAAGCATTTTGTGCCAAGCACTGTTCTAAGCTCTTTACAGATAAGTCTAATGGTCTCTACTTTGTCCTACTCCTCCTTCATCTCTCGGTTGCCTTCCACAGTGTTACTCACTCCCTTCTCCTAGAAACCCTCTTGGTTTTGCAACAGAGTACCTACCTGGCTCCCCCCGTTCCTCTCTGAATGGTCCTCTTCAGTTTCATTCACTGGCTCTTCTTCCAAATCTCATTTCCCCCACTGTCAGCGTCCCTCACATTTATGTTCTGGCTCACTTGATTTTCTCACTCTAGACTGACT
Source organism: Tachyglossus aculeatus (assembly GCF_015852505.1). NCBI lineage: Eukaryota > Metazoa > Chordata > Mammalia > Monotremata > Tachyglossidae > Tachyglossus > Tachyglossus aculeatus. The sequence continues at coordinate 56,744,132 of NC_052072.1, forward strand.
CACTGAGCCAAGTGTCACACACTCATATGACCTCAGCTCTACGCGGAGGATCCCCAAAACTATCTCACTAGCAGTACAGTGGAATATGCTGCAACTCTACTTCAGTATAGGGAAAAGGCCTAGAAGCAGCATGGCCTAGTGGATTGAGCACGGGCCTGGGAGTCAGAAGGACTTGGGTTCTAATTCTGGCTTTGCCACTTGTCTGCTGTGTGAACTTGGGCAAATCATTTCACTTCTCTGTGCCTCAGTTACCTCATCTGTAAAATGGGGATTAAGACTGTGAGCCCCAGTGGGACAGGAACTGTGTCCAATCTGAATAGCTTATATCTAGCCCAGTGCTTAGAACAGTGCTTGATACATAGTGCTTAACAAATACCATCACCATCATTCTTATTAATAATGATAACAATTATTATTATTATTATTATTATTATTAATTGGACTGTGTCTAACCCAAATGGTGGTATTCACCCGAGTGCTTAGTAATACTACTAATAATAATAATGATGGCATTTATTAAGCACTTACTATGTGCAAGGCACTGTTCTAAGCGCTGGGGGGATACAAGGTCATCAGGTTGTCCCACATGGGGCTTACAGTCTTCATCCCCATTTTACAGATGAAGTAACTGAGGCACAGAGAAGTTAAGTGACTTGCCCAAAGTCACACAGCTGACAAGTGGCAGAGGCTGGCAGTGTCTGGCACATACCAAGTGCTCAAATACCACAATTAGAAACATTTTGGTTATGAGAATTATTTGGCTCCTGGCCCCACTGCTAGCAGGTCGAGTTGCAAGCTGGACTCTTCTTCAGGGGGCGGGGGACCAGGCTACTGTTGGGGGCTGGGTCAACAACAGATTAAGCTCATTCAGGGAAGGGAACATGTCTGCTGATTCTGTTACACTGTACTCTCCCAAGCTGTTAGTACAGTGCTCTGCACATAGTAAGTGCTCAACAAATACCACTGATTGATTGATTCACAGATCCTCCCCTTGGAGACCCCTCAGGAAGTGAGCAGTAGCCAGGATGGGGGTTTTGGAAAGTTGACGGCAATGTAGCTCAAACCAGCCCCACTGCACTTATGTCTATATCTGTAATTTATTTATATTAATGTCTGTCTCCACTCTAAACTGAAAGCTAGTTGTGGGCAGGAAACATGTCTGTTATTGTTGTACTGTGCTCTCCCAAGCACTTAGTACAGTGCTCTGCATACAGTAAGCGCTCAATAAATACAAATGAATGATTGACTGACACGGAGCACCTCCCCAGCATGGCCTAGCCTAGCCAGAACAACCTCTCAGCTGTCACCTCCCCATCCAACCAGGTAACCATTCCTGCTCCCTCCAGCCTACCCTGGTTTCTCACATCAAAAATTGAAGGCTTCCTGCTCACTTCCTTCCTCCTACTTTCTCAGCACCATCACCACCAAGGTGTTCCAAGGAAGAGGACGGAGACCTCAGAGACCATACCCCCATAGTAACGTACTTTGGGTAGGAAAGGGAAGGGGGGAAAAGAGGGTTTATGTCTCCTGTTCAACAGGTAGAGAATTTGGTGGAAAGCACCTCTGACCTCCCCATTACATCATCATATTACACTGTGTGCCCGGAGTCACATGTATGACATCATAAGCATACCAATAAGAAATCTTTCCAAGTTTCAGTACTGCAGAAGCAGCGTGGTTCAGTGGATAGAGCACGGGCTTGGGAGCCAGAGGTCATTCACTTGTCACTCTGTCACACTGTCGCTCTGCCACTTGTCATTCATTCATTCATTCAATTGTATTTATTGAGCACTTACTGTGTGCAGAGCACTGTACTAAGCGCTTGGGAAGTACAAGTTGGCAACATATAGTGACGGTCCCTACCCAACAGTGGGCTCACAGTCTAGAAGGGGGAGACAAAGAACAAAACAAAACATATTAACAAAATAAAATAAATAGAATATGTACAAATAAAATAGAGTAATAAATACATACAAACATATATACACGTATACAGGTGCTGTGGGGAGGGGAAGGAGGTAAGGTGGGGGGATGGGGAGGAGGAGGAGGGGGAGAGGAAGGAGGCGGCTCAGTCTTGGAAGGCCTCCTGGAGGAGGTGAGCTTTCAGTAGGGCCTTGAAGGGAGGAAGAGAGTTAGCTTGGCGGATGTGCGGAGGGAGGGCATTCCAGGCCAGGAGGATGACGTGGGCCGGGAGTCGACGGCGGGACAGGCAAGAATGAGGCACTTGTCAGCTGTGTGACTTTGGGCAAGTCACTTAACTTCACTGGGCGTCAGTTACCTCATCTGTAAAATGGGGATTAAGACTGTAAGTCCCAAGAGGGACAACTTGATCACCTTGTATCCCCCCCAGCACTTAGAACAGTGCTTTGCACATAGTAAGCACTTAACAAATGCCATCATTATTATTATTATTCTCCAAACCCCAATCTCTCTCCAGCGAAATAATCACATATTTCTTCTTGTTTCAAGACTAGCTCCACATGGATTTTCTACCAGGAACTTCACTTGAAGCTGTCTGAAATGCAACTCCTCACCTTTGCTCTTTTACATACTCCTCCTGCTAACAATACCACTGACAGTAACATTTTCCATTGACAACACCATTATCCTCCCTGGTGTGTCTTTTTTTATTGTATTTTTTAATGGTATTTTCTCAGGTGGCAGAACCGTAATCAGAAACCAGGTCCTCTGACTCCCAGGCCCATGCTCTTTCCCCTGGGCCAGTCCGTTTCTCCCTGTTGCAGAAGCCTGGAACTCTGGTGCCATTTTTTGGCTATTCTCTTATCTTTTAATCCTCACATTCCTCCTACTGCTATATCCTGCTGGTTCTTTATCCACAAGATTTGTCAGACCCAAACAGCGTCCTGGCAGGTTCAATTTCTCATCTCTCTGGATTATATTACTGAATTAGTCTCTTCATTGGTTTGCCTCCCACTCCGACTTCTCCTCTCTTCAATCTATACTACACTCTGCGGCCCAGACCAGCTTCCTATTCATTCATTCAATAGTATTTATTGAGCACTTACTGTGTGCAGAGCACTGTACTAAGTGCTTGGAAAACACATTCAGCAACAGAGACAATCCCTGCTCACAAGAGGCTCACAGTCTAGAGGGGGAACAATTATGGCATTTGTTAAGTACTTGCTATGCATGTAAGCTGTTGTGTGAAGGGAATGAGTCTGTTTATTGTCGTATTGTACTTTCCCAAATGCTTAGTACTGTGGTCTGCACATAGTAAGTGCACAATAAATATGACAATTAATTTAGAACTATACCTTCTAAGCACTTGACAGTCACCTCACCCTCAGCCCCACAGCATTTATATACATATCTCTAAATCATTTTAAGTCTGTCTCCCCAACTAGACTGTAAAGCTCCTTATGGGAAGGACATGTCTACAAAATCTTTTGTATTGTACTCTCTCAAGCACTTAGAACAGTCCTCTGCACAGCATAAGCACTCAAGCTGACTGTGGGGATAGAACATCTACCAACTTTGTTGTATCGTATTCTCTCAGTGCTTAGTACAGTGCTCCACACACAGTAAGTGCTCAATAAATATAATTGATTGAAATATCATTAATTGATTCCTACAATTTCACTCTGCTCACTCCTCTCCCCTCCTCAAAGACCTCCAACAGCTACTTATTTTCCTCTGCATGAAGTAAAAACTCCTGATTGGTTTCAGGTCTCTCATCTATCTGCCCTCTTCACTCTACTCCCCAAGGCTACATTCTAGACTCTTTCTAAACAAACGTGTTCACTGATCTTGGCTCTCATCTCTCCTGCCTCTGCTCAATTACTCATGCCTAACCTCTTCCTGGAGATTCCTCCCCCTCCAAATCTTTCAAGACCACAGCTCTCCCCCTCTTCTAAACCCTCCTGGAATCCAATCTCCTCCAGAAGGCATTCTAGAATTAATCTATAAAATCTCTATATTATATTAATCTTTATATTACATCATCCCAATTATTTCCTCTGTACTTTATGTACACACATTCACCTAAAGCACTTAAGTACATAGTGATTTGAATATTCCTCTGGTTAAGCACTTTTTTATTCTCATCCATTTTTTCATGTTTTTCCTAACTAAATCTTTTTATGCCTGCCTCTTCTCAGAGTCTGTATGCTCCTCGAGGGCAGAGATGATGCCTTCTTTCTTCTATTATATTATCTTATGCCTCTTGTACAGTGGTATCTGCAATATATTTAAATTAATGTCTGTGTCCCAGTCTAGACTGTAAGCTCGCTGTGGGCAGGGAAAGTGCTTGTTATATTGTTATAGTGTACTCTCTCAAGCACTTAGTACAGTGCTCTGCAAACAGTAAGTGCTCAATAAATACAACTGACTGACTGGTCTGCACAGAGTGATTAATTACTTTACAACCATATTTCAACTTGAGTTTGGGGGAGAATGTCTTTTTACTGTAGGGAATTACACTTTTGTTATGTTTCCAACACCCTCTTAAGGTGAATTTAATAATTATTTTTCAAAGCATCAACATTCACACTCTGTGTGTAGATTGCAAGTTCCTTGAGGTCAGGGATAATGTCTACTAACAACAATAATAATAATTGTAGTATTTTTTTAAGCACTTATTATGTGTCGAGCACTGTAGTAAGCCCTGTAGATACAAGATCATCACATCCCACATGAGGCTCTCAGGCAGACAAAATGTGGCACATAACTGAAGAAGTAAATTCTGCAGTTAAATACTCTAGGCACCTAGAGCAATAGCTAGCACTCTTGTTCCATGCAGGTTGAGTCCCCTTTATATGGAATTGACTTTGAAATTTTATATTTCCTTAAGTTGTTTAAGCAGTGTGCCCTAGTGAAAACAGCACGGACCTGAAAGTCACAGGATGTGGGTGCAAATCCCGGCTCTGCTACTTGTCTGCTATGGAATCTTGGACAAGTCACAACTTCTGGGCCTCAGTTTCTTCATCTGTAAAATGGACTTTTTACAGATGGCAAAGTGGACTTTTTACAGAAGCAGTATGGCATAGGGGAAAGAGAAGAGGCCTGGGAGTCAGAAGGTCATGGGTTCTAATCCAACTTGCACTCCCCAAGCGCTTAGTACAGTGCTCTTTCACAGTAAGTGCTCAATAAATACAATTGAATGAATGAGTAATCCTGCCTCCACCACTTGTCTACTGGGTGACCTTGGGCAAGTCACTTCTCTGGGCTTCAGGAACTTCATCTGTAAAATGGGGATTGAGACTGTGAACCCCATATGGGTCAGGAACCATGTCCAACTCGAATAGATTGTATCTGCCCCAGTGCCATGCATAAAGAGAGCACTTAACAAATACTATAATTATTATTTAAATCATATTCTCTTGTATTTAGACTTTGAGGCCCGATATGGGACAAGGGAATGTGCCCAACCCAGTTATCTTGTAACTACTCCAGCTCTTAATACTCTGAGTGCTTGGTAAACAATAAGCTATTAACAAGTGCTATAATTATTATTAATGGTAATAGCAACCTAAGGATGATTTCACACCAAAGGTGAAATATTCTTGGAAACCGATTGATATTTGTAAGATGCTCTATCTGAAGGAAGTTGTACTTTGAAGGGCAGGCCATATTTTGCACTGCTTGAATCAAACTATGTGGCCCTGTGGATAATGCTATGACTTCAGTAAAATACAATATGAAGAAATCCATTATCAACTATTAATAAACTAAGTCAGTTTGCTTCCCAAGGTCCACAGTGACTTTTGGTCTGTTGCGATAGTGAACTCAAAGTAACCCAACCACTTTGGGGCATTAACTTTTAGGCTAGATCTAAAATCCAGGTATAGGAAACAGCTGTGGGTTTTTGTGGTGGTGTTTTTGTTTGGGTTAGTGTAAAGTTGTATAAACTAGTCATAATGCCTGCTGATATCTATCAATATCAATACTGCACTTTGTTTCTTGTTTAGGTTACTGTTAAGTTGTGTACACTAGTCATAATGCCTGCTGGTATTTGTCAATATCCATACTGCATTTTGTTTTTTGTTTGAGTTAGTTTAACGATGTGTAAACTAGTCATAATGCCTGTTTACATTTGTCAATATCAATAGTGCATTAGCTGCCAGACTACACTGCACTTGGGGAACAATTCTTTGGGACAGGTTTACACTCCTTTCACCCCACATGTTGAGAGGTACAGAACCTTGCCAACTCCCCAGGGCCATCAACGGGCTCACCAGCCTGGGTCATTCACTGAGTGACAGAGAACCAGCTCCAGAAAATGGTGTCCCTTATTTCATTGAAACTTGGGAACAGTACTTTTGTACTGTACTCTCCCAAGTGCTTAGTGCAGTTCTCTGCACACAGTAAGTGCTCAATGATACCACTGATTGATTGATCTAAGTACAAAAGAAAACTTCAGAGTCAAGTGAGAGGAATCCAGTAATTTATACAACAAAAAGTGAACATTTTTGCTCTGCAAATAAATCCCCTACGTACTACTATACAAATAAAACCTGGGATGGCACAAAGTGAATAGCTCGACCAGTCAAAATGCACAAAAAAAAGGGACAGGAAGTAATTGACATTCCAAGAGCAATTTAAGTGCACAGTACACAATTATACAGGAATACAGAAAAAAAACATTAAGACCTTCCTACTCAGAGCAAAAAATGGAATGGTATCTTTAGCTAAGTACATCCTTGCTGTAACCGAGAATCAATACTGAACTACGGTTTATTTTCTATGTTACTTTTCTGGAGAAAATGAGGCATCAGTGCCTTGGTGACGGACCAATCAAAATTACTACCAGCAAAGAACCATAAAATAGCTGTGATGCAGAAAACAGACAAGCAGCATGGCCGAGTGCATGGGCCTGTGAGTCAGAAGGACGTGGGCTCTATTCCTGGATCTGCCCTTGTCTGCTGTGTGACACTGAGGAAGTCACTTCACTTCTCTGTTCACCAATCAAATTTATTGAGCACTTACTGTGTGCAGAGCACTGTACTACGCGCTTGGGAGTTACCTCATCTGTTAAATGAGTGTTAAGATTGTGAGCTCCATGATAGATATGGACTGTGCCCAATCTGATGTTTGAATCTATTACACCACTTAGTACAGTGCCTGGCACATAATAAGCACTTAACATATACCATAAAAGGGGCAGGGGAGGATTCCAGTTGCCTTGGATAGGTTTTTTCCAGTTCTGAAAGCTACTCATTAAGGAAAGGAGAAATGTAATTCCCAGTTAAGCCCATTTCCCAAGGGAAAAGGAATTTCTTTGTCTTAACTGGAGTAGTGAAGGTCACATTGAATCTAATCTAATCGATTTGCAGCACTTAAATATTGGCTGTGGTTTAAACACATGCTGTGGGAGGAGCTGTTCCTTAAGTCTCTCCTGCCTTTACTGTGGAAAAAAATAACCAGACAGTCCCAACAAGTCCTCTGAATTTAATTGGTTTCCTATTGGCTTCATGTTGGCAAAGCATCTGTGCATGCCTGCCCGCCCAGGCAACACCACCACCTCCCCATCCTGTTCTTCCCTTCTATCTCACTTGCAATATAAAAGCTATTTTACCTCAGCATACAAGAGGAAGGAGATGGAAATGAAGGAATTCAAACCCATTATCTAAAGACATTTCTTTTGTTGCCATCAAGGACATATTTTCTGCATTCATGGGAATTTGCTAATTTCACAGAAAAACACATCCAGCAATAATACTTAAAATCTTTCCCACTTCACAATCATTTATTTTAAGTTATGGTTGTAAATCTGTCTTCCCTTTCATCATATATTAGCTATGACTTTTCTGTAACACAGGAACAGCCCTCAACCAAAACCCAGTAACTCTTGAGTCTTAGGGATAGCATGAGTTTGGTTAAAAACCTTCTTGGTCAATCAGAGCTTGAGGACCTCATCCCCTCTAGTCCAACCCAAGTCTTCCCAAAAAGGCAAAAAAAAAGCTCATTCTCACACTCAGACACTACTCACCACACCAGTCTCCTGGATCCAAAAGAGAAAAAATGAAGATAAAATATCTTGACCAATTTCATTCATTCATTTCATTCAATTGCATTTATTAAGCGCTTACTGTGTGCAGACCACTGTACTAAGCGCTTGGGAAGTGGCAATTTATTTTGTTCTTATCTTTGCAATGTGGTCCACATTGCACACAGTAGTCTCGAAGAAGAGAGGGCATACAGTTTGTCATGCAGTCTCCTCTGAGCTACCTGGGTCTCAGTGAACCTTTGCAAATATTAAGCCACACATTTAGAATGAAGAATTGAGGAGAAAAAGTGCCAAAGGCAAGAGTGACTGAAGATTCTTCAAGCAGAAAGTCACTGGAAAGGCTCAAAGCAGCACTGAAGCATCTGTGAAGGTGGAGTGGCATTTAAATGAGAATATATTCATTCATTCAATCATATTTATTGAGCGCTTACTGTGTGCAGAGCACTGTACTAAGCGCTTGTGTCCAACCTGATCAGCTTGCATCTACCCTGGCACTTAGTACAGTACCTGGAACACAGTAAGCATTTAACAAATACCAAAAAACAAAACAAAAAAGTGCACTCCAGAAGAGCAAGTACATGAGTAGAATAGGGGAGGGAGATTCTGGATGTCAACTGATTGGATCACTTAAGGTCTAGTGGCCACACTTAGTGTAAGAGATCATTATATATCTGCTAGGAGAGTATCCACAACAGAATGCAAGAATAGAAGAAAAATAAGGAGCACTACAGATGAGTCATTCATGATATCTGTTGCATTCAAGATCCCCAGATAATTAACATGGGCCTACTCATTCTCTAAAACATGGCAGCCTTCAGTGAACACTCAGTTCTTCCACAGCACATGTTTTCATTGCATAATTTCAACAGGACACTTATGGAATCCCAGAATCTTCCTACAATGTGAATCAGACTGGATAGAAAAGCAGTGTGTCCTAGTGGCTAGGGAAAAGACCTGGAAGTCAGAAGGACCTGGGTTCTAATCTGGGCTCCACCCCTAGTTGGCTGTGTGACCTTGGGCAAGTCACTTGAAATATCTGGGCCTCATCTGTAAAATGGGGATTAAACTGTGAGCCCCATGTGGAACATGGACTGTGTCCAACCTGATCAGCTTGCATCTACCCCGGCACTTAGTACAGTACCTGGAACACAATAAGCATTTAACAAATACCAAAAAACAAAACAAAACAAAAAAGTGCACTCCAGAAGAGCAAGTACATGAGTAGAATAGGGGAGGGAGATTCTGGATGTCAACTGATTGGATCACTTAAGGTCTAGTGGCCACACTTAGCGTAAGAGATCATTATACTCTAACCACCACAAAACACGGTATTTGAACAATGATATCACCTCCACAACTTGAATGAATGAAGAGACTTTGCTCTGGGTTACTCTAAGGGTTCGACTCTCAGATGGAGAGGAAGGCTTGTTATGCACAAAGCTTCAAAATTACATGCGGGGAGAGGAAGGATGGAACTGGAGGAATCCAGGCTTAGTATGGTGAGTTTCAAGAGAGGAGCTATCTTGAGGCAAGAGGAGAACCTGAAATGATTCATTTAAAATAGCTGTACTTTCTCACATAAATGGGTGGAGGAGGGAGGAATACAATCGCGGTGAGACTTTTTTAAGAGGAATTACAGCTTCAGTTCTCTTTACTACTGCTGTTGCCAAAGGAAGACTTTAAAACCTGATCACATTCTGATCACATGAGGAAAGAGAAATATGATGGTGGCAGTTGTGGCAAACTAAGGCAGGCAGGCACGAGTAAAGGGGGAAGAGGGAGAAAACTCTGTCTTCTCCTCCATTCACCCACTCCTCTCTACTCCCCAAAAGTTGTGGAACATTGGTAGGAGAGTTTCCCTTGCTACCAGCCTTGCAGACACACTTCCTGTGAGTTAAACAATTTATTCCCAATTTACAGATTGATAAAATTGTGTGCTTACACTTTTATTAAACAATGTATATTTAATAAAAATGTAACTACACAACTTTATATATATATATATATATATATATATATTTGTTAAGTGAACTTGAACAACCTAATGAGGTTTTTGTTTTCATTGGTCCTTTGAATTGTATTTGTTTGTTTGTTTTACGGTACTTGTTAAGCACATAATATGCATCAAACACTATTCTAAGTGCTGGGGTAGGTACAAGGCAATTAAGTCAGACACAGTCCCTATCCTGCCATGGGACTCATATTCTGAAGTGGGAGAAAGATAAGGTATTGAATCCCCATTTTACAGCTGAGGAAACTGAGGCACAGAGAAGTTAAGTGACTTGCCCAAGGTCACACAGCAAGCAACTGGCAGAGCTGGGATTACAACCCAGGTCTTCTGACTCCCAAACCCGAGCTCTTTCCATTAGGCCACACTGCTTCCCTTTAAACAAAAAACAGCATGGCCTAGTGGAAAGAGCATAGGCAGGGCTCCTAATCACGGCTCAGGAACTTGTCTGCTTTGGGAAAGTCACTTAAATAACCGTGCCTCTCTTTTCTCTTCTGTAAAACGGGGATTAAATACCTGTTCTCCTACTTGAACTGTGAGCCCTATGTAGGACAGGGTCTGTGTGCAATGCGATTAACTTCTATCTACCCCAGCACTTAGCACAGTACTTGGCATGTTTTAAGTGCTTAACAAATACCACCATTATTATTAGTATTATTGAATGCTGCTCTTGGCATATAATACCCCTGAATGGACAACACTGTAAAACTGAACTAATTTGCAACCCTACCCACACTCTCATCCAAACACCAGTACTTCCTCAACATTATTCTGGACACATTTACAGGGTATAATTCAACTGTGTGAGGCTGAATACCAAACAATTTCCTAGATAGTAGTGATCCCTGCCAACCAAGTTACAAGGACACTTCATGCAGGGTAAGCAAATCCCAAGTTCCCAAAATAAAAAGGCCAAGCACTGTGGGCTCCACAAGAGGAGAAAATGGCAGAAACAAAAACCTTCATAAGATAAAATGAAGTCAATTAGAGTAGCTAATTCTATACAAGCATGGCATGTTCATTTAGGGAGATGATGCTACACAACCTAGTATCAGGGTTACTTCCATTACTGTTATTTTATATACAACTAGGTGAACTGTGATTCCAAATTACTCCCACCTGTCCCATTATATAATGAAGCATATTATCTAAAAGGCTCATACCTTATATTTAACTGGAAAAAAAGTGACACTACCCCCATTCAAGTAAAATCTATCTCTTATTAATAGCTTAAATGCCACCTTGAGATACTGTATGCATGGGCTACCTAAAGTCAAATAAAATAGCTAGGAGTCCAATCCTTGCAATCAGAGAATCCATCTGCATAAATAATCATGGTCAAAAGGGAGAATGTCAGTAAAATTAAATCTAAAACACAAAGAAAAACATATTTTACTTTCAAGGGGCAAATATAGCAGGATCACCTTCAGAGCACGAGGCAGTTGGAAAAAAACAACTGAGGGAGAAAGATAGTCAACCCCTTTCTCTTCTAAGATTTCAGACCCATTTAGCTATTTATCTGAATATTTTCCTCATGGCTAGTGATCAAGTTGCTCAATGAACCTCATCGGTCTCTTCCTTAGTTCCTCTAGCATTCAACTCTGGATTTTGTTCCCTAAACTACACCCATCAAAATAAGTAACAGTGATTTGGCAAAGGCAACATTTCTCCCTGTGCCTGAAGTGACCAAATCTTGGCACTCAAAGCAAAATTGCTACAACTGTAAACCAAAGTCCATCATGGCTATGAACTAAGAATGTTCTGAGTTAATACAGTGCCCATGACAAAAAGTTAAAGACTGGAAACAGGTGTTACAGGAGACATACACTACTGCTAAAACAACATCTAAGGGACAAAACAGAGTGAGATGTACTGAAGCTTAGAAAAAATAAGGAAAATAAAAACAAATTAGATGAAACACAGAACGAGGAGTGGGGTGGAAAAACTCTACGGTACAAAAGCTGTTTCTCCTCTCTTCAAAACAAGACAAGCGCTGCCATGAAGAGAAGTATAGTTACCTGCATCCATATCTGCAAAGAATGGAACAGCCAGTAAGAAAAAGAAGGAACCAGAAATTCAGTGTCTCAGAATTGGACTTAACACTATACGGAGAGTAATAAAATTAAGAAAATATTTTTAGTGAATGGTATACCTTGATTATGTGCTTCTTAGTGCTGGTAAAAATGATCAACTAAATTTCCAAGTAAAAGACAAATCAATGTCTGGGAACCCATAAACCGAGGTATTAAAGGCAAATTGCCAAAAAATAAAAAACAAGGTTGCATCTCAAAAATGCTAATTAAAATAAATAACAACACCTGCTCACTGGAAAGTTGGTAATGCCTCTACATAAAAAAGAGTTGGCTCCTAATCAAACAGAGCGTTGTGATTACAGAAAATTTTCCACATGAATAAATATTTAATGAAAAAGCAATTCAAAGCGCTAAACTATAAAAGAAATGTACTCAACTGAAATCCTGGACTCAACCTATCTTCTGTATTCCAAATGCCAGAGGAAGTATGTTGTGCTGGCTACATATTTATGGTGAAAGTTCCAGGTACACTTTTATTTTTACTTACTTTTTCCACATGATAATAAAAAAACAATGGCTAAAGTTGTAATAAATGAAAGCCAGGAAATGAAAATGACACGCTCAAAGCAGTTTTCCCAGCTGCTTACCTTCTGGTGACTCCTCTTGGACATAGGTGCCTGTCAGGTACCGATGTACCAGAGCCGACTTGCCGCTAGCTAAATTACCCACAATTCCCTGAAATAAAGAAAATGGAAATTATTTATATGTAACAGCACTTGATTTGGAATTTCCCAAATATCGCCCCCTCCTTCCTCTCCCCCTCATCCCCCTCCTCTCCCATTGCCCCCTCCTTCCTCTCCCCCTCATCCCCCTTTCCATCCCCCCGTCGTACCTCCTCCCCTTCCCCACAGCACCTGTATATATGTATATATGTTTGTACATATATATTACTCTATTTATTTATTTTACTTGTACATATCTATTCTATTTATTTTATTTTGTTAATATGTTTGGTTTTGTTCTCTGTCTACCCCTTCTAGACTGTGAGCCCACTGTTGGGTAGGGACTGTCTCTATATGTTGCCAACTTGTACTTCCCAAGCGCTTAGTACAGTGGTCTGCACACAGTAAGCACTCAATAAATATGATTGATTGATTGATTGATTTTTGAAATATACACATTTTCAAGCCAATTGTTACTGCTTCTATTTTGAAATATGGTCATATGGATCATCCAGCAGTTTATCTACCCTAGCTCTTTTCAACAGGCACTTCCCTAGAGGATTAAATGTCATTCATTCTGATTAAACAAACCACCATGCCTGCTAGTTAATGAAATAGGTTAAACAGAATGCTTACCCATAATCTGAAAATTATTGTGAAAATGTTTGCAGATCTTTAAGACACATACAGGGCTGTGCTGGTAAATATACTGTTCTAGAATTTGCTCAGCAAATACAACTACATTACAGTCTCTATGTTCAAAAAATACAAAATCAGAGGGAAGAAAGAAAAACTAAACTTCTTAAATGTCCTCTCTTCTCTTACTCTGACATTGTTAAGCAAAGGTAGAAGAGTAAATCTTTTGTACCTACTAGATAGGCTGTCCTAGCAATCACCTTTTGGCTCTAAAAATATGTATAAATTTAAGATTTGGGGCCATAGAGAAACTGACAAACTATGAGGGTAATGAAACTGTCACTTCATTCTTTGGCTGAGCTAGCCAGCCCAGCTGGGTGGTATGTAAAGCAAGAACGGGCAGTAATTCAACAATTCACAGAAAGTTGTATTTTCAGAAATACATCACCCAACTATAAAATTACCAGATAAAATAGTGATGGAATATATAGATATTAACTCCAGAGGTGTGCCCATGCATAAACATACACAATAAAGCATACAGATGGACCACTGGAAACATTTCATTTGTAAAATGTAAAGAAAAGACTAAGTCCTAGTAATTGGTAAATTTTAGATTCATGCTCCTCAAGAAAAACTTCAGAAAGACCTTGTTGTATACTGGTTCTTTTCTCACTGCTTTTCATAAGCACCTATTTTAAAGGGTTTTTTGTTTGTTTCCTTGTTTTATTTTATGATATTATGTGCTTTCAATGTGCCAGGCACTGTACTAAGCACTAGGGTAGATACCAGATAATCGGTTGGATATGGTCCCTGTCTCACACAGGGTTCACAGTCATAATCTCCATTTTACAAATGAGGTAACAGGCACATAGAAGCTAAGTGACTTGCCCAAGGTCACACAGTGAGCACGTGGCAGAGCCAGCATTAGACCCCAGTTGCTCTGACTCCCAAGTCCGTGCTCTTTCCGTTACGTTACACTGCTTCTCATTACAGGTTAGAGACAATGGCAAGGATTCTGGAAATTAAGCCCTCCCCAGTTTTTTTCTGCAAAACTAACTGAATTTTAGTAGAATTGAAAAAAAACAAACCCAAAACCACAACCTCAGTCTAAATGGAAGACCATATAATACTTCTGATCTCTGAATTTAATCGCAAAATTCAAAAAGGGAAAGAGATAAAGTTTTTCTGAAAGTTTGAGACTCTTGTTTGGCCCTGATCTATAAAAATCTCCTTGGGAAGCTCTTGGGTAGCATTTGGTATTTGCAGACAGTCCAAACTCCAACCCTATTTAACTAATGTAAACTGTTCCACTTTATATAGGCTCCTTTTTTTAACTGCTTTGTCACAGAATGATGGCATTTCCAGGGCAAGGGCCGCTTACAGTAGCTTAAGCAAAGGATTGAGGAAAGAGACCAAGCCACTCTGCCAACTACACGACACTGGGCATTCACCACAACCTTTGCATATAAGAGTAGCATGGCCTGGTAAGTAAAGTGTGGACCTGAAAGTCAGAGGACCTGGGTTCTAATCCCAGCTCTGCCACTTTGACTGTTGGCAAGTCACTTAGCTTCTCAGTGCCTCATGTTCCTCACATTCAACACACGGGTTGAATGACCATCTGTTCTCCCTCCCTCTTAAAACTCTGAACCCCATGTGGGACAGGGATTGTTTCCAATCTATCTTCTATCTACCCCAGCACTTAGTACTGTGCTTGGCACAGAGTAAGCACTTAAATACCACAATTATTATTACTATTATTATTATTCCTAACTGTTTAGATACGATTGTTGGGATTAACAATTATCTTGGAGAACTATAAGCTGCAAAACCTTTTAATGTAATTGGCAACAATACATATGGTATTCATGGGTGCATCTGCTAAAGCATTCTACCAACTAGGTCACACAGATAATAAGAATACTGTTCAATGCTGTCGATCAGTCAGAGTAAAGAAATAATTTCTAGAATTAGTAGCAAGCCACAACAAATCCCTCAAATAGTCCGTTAACTATTCAAATGGCAACAGAATCCTAACAAGGTAGATCAACAATACACATAATTTATGTCAACAAAACATTTTACCCATACACATGAAACTTTTTAAGTGAAGGAAGATTACCTATAAAATTTATGAAATGAGAAAAAGGACTTGATACTTTTGTGCCTAAATCCTGAATACAAACAGAAACCAATACTTCTGTCCATTTTTTCCATTTCTGAAAGGCTGTAAAATTAATTCATCTTCCCTCTCTTTCAATATAATCCAAAGTCTTGGTTATTCAGTATTATCAGACCTCATCTTAAAAATCACAGAACAGGAAATAGCATTGTTTTGGTTCAAGGCAAAGTTATTAAACAATTCTTAATTAAGAGTACAGGCCTGGGAGTCAGAGGACCTGGGTTCTATAAACCTGCTAAGTGACTTTGCACAAATCACTTAATTTCTCTGAGCCTCAGTTTCCTCAGCTGGAAAATTGTATTTAATACCTAATTTTTCTCCTATTTAGATGGTAAGCCCCATGTAAGATACAATCTGAGTTTGATCTGATTATCAAGTATCTATCTCACAGCTTAATATAGTGCTGGTTTTTAATGGTGTGGCTTACTGTTGGGTAGGGACCGTCTCTATATGTTGCCAACTTGTACTTCCCAAGCGCTTAGTACAGTGCTCTGCACACAGTAAGCGCTCAATAAATACGATTGATTGATTGATTGATGTGCCAGTCACTGTACTAAGCACTGGGGCAGGCACAGGCTAATCAGGATGGACACAGCCCATGTCCCACATGGGGCTTACCATCTTAATCCCCACTTTAAAGACGAGGTAACAAGCACAGAGAAGTTAAAATAGTCTTAATCCCCATTTTAAAGATGACGTAACTGAGGTAAAAGTTAAAAGTAAAAGTTAAGTGACTTATTAATAATCATAATAATAATAATGGTATTTGTTTAGCAGTTACTATGTGCCAAGCACTGTTTTGAGAGCTGGAGTAGATAAAAGGTAATCAGTTGTCCCACTTGAGGATCACAGTCTTAATCCCCATTTTTCAGACAAGGTAACTGATGCACAGAAATTAAGTGGCTTGTCCAAGGTCACACAGCAGACAAGTGGCAGATCTGAGATTTGCCCAAGGTCACACAGCAGATAAGTGGTGGAGTCAGAATCAGAACCCAGGTCTTTCTGAATCATACACTAGAGGAGAAGGGATTACCTATAGATCAGCCAGAACTTCAATTTTGGCCTCTGCCTGTGCTGGCCCGGCATTGAACAGGAAGTACATTGGCCTGAGCTTCAGGTGGCCATGACACAATGCCTTCCCTGAATAAGTTTACTCCATTTCCTGTTTGCCAGGCTCATTTCCTGTTCAGTTGGGCTTTGATTCAAAAGAGAAGGCTGCAAGGGATAAGGGAGCTGTCCTAACTTGGCCCAAGGCCAGTCTAGTTGGCAGGGTTATGTGCAAGGCTCTGCTCCAAATAGTCCTAATTATCATAGCATCAACAATGTAAACCCAAATGGATAAAAATCAGACAAGACAAAGCATGGCACATCTTGATTTCTTTGGGAATGATATTTTAATATAAGTCTACTTCACAGAGGGGATATTTAAATAAGGATGAACTGGCATAGTGCTAACAATACGCTGGAGTTAACTTCCCTTCTCTCTCACTTGACAGTGATGTGAAAAATATCTGATGGGTTGTGAAAGAGTAAATGCAGCCAGAAGAAAAAAATAGCTCCTTTGTTCATTACCAATACCTATTTTATATCTGATATAGTGCTAACGAAAGCCACTTAATTCTGAAATTTGGGGGGAAAGAATCCAGCTTTAGTAAATGCACGTGTGGCTTTCAATAAATACACACACACTTTCAGTAAGACATACAACTCAAAAATGTGAAGGCAATATAAGATTACTACTCAAAGCAAAGAAAACAACCCCTGGATATTCATTTTCTTCAATGAAGGCCAACATAACCTTTGTTATCTCAGAAGGTAATAGAGAGAGCATATGTCTGCCAGGATAAGACAATTGCTATCAGCTTTATAGCAGCACCATTTGCTTCTATGGCTCTGAATCAAAGAGAAGCCATCGACGCAAAGTGTGTGTTCAGACTGGAAACAATGACAGTCTGATGGATAAACAAAGGCTGTCACAAAAAGAAACGCTCACACAAAAGCCTCCTCACAGACTCAAGTTGCAAAATTTACCATAAGCTAGCAGTAAAACTGTCTTAAAAATGAAGGTCCAATGAAGAAGCATGGCTGCTGAAGAATAACTCTATTCTGAGCAGGGAAGATCTAATATTCCTGATAAAAGCATATGTCATTTCTATGAAATAAGACACAGTTTAGGGATTTTAATAAATAATTTGGTCTTCTCAAGAACACGGAAAAGAGATGAGGAAGTGAGGGTATCATTCCGTTTCAGTTTAGAAAACAATAAATTTTTAAGTTACAGTGATTGTTCAACTTTCAGTTGTCTAAATTGAAACTGCAAGTGTCATTCTAAATTAAGTAATCAGGGAAATATTTTGACATCTACCAGGAATTTCTGCTCTATACTGTACGCTCACTGTAGGCAGGGAATGTGTCCGTTTATTGTTGTATTGTACTCTCCCAAGCGCTTAGTACACTGCTATGCACAGAGTAAGTGCTCAACAAATATGATCGAATGAATATCTGGATAAAAGAGTCAAGCCATGAAACTCTTTCTGGGCAAGGAATGTCTACCAACTTGGCTGTATTGTACACTCCTGAGCACTTAGTACAGTGCTCTGCACACAGTAAGCACTTAATTAAAAGTGACTGATTGACTGAAGAATTGTGTAGGTCCTGTATCAGTTTGCTGAATCATTCAATTTTCTAAAAATACTATAAAGAGGATAGGTCTTGCAGTCAAAGGACCAGAGTAGTCTAATCTTAGCTCCTGTCACTAGCCTACTGTGACCTTGTGCAAGTGCCCTCTCTGGGACTCAGTTTCCACATCTGTAAAATGAGCATCACATACATGCTAGCTCTTTCATTTTGAGCTCTGGATGGAACCGGGACTGCTTCAGACCTATCTTATAGGTGCTCCAGCACTTAGCTCATAGTATGTCCTTAATAAATTCCAAAACTATTATCTCTCTACTCTTCAAAAACCTCCAAGTACGCTGAGTGGAATGAGAAGTTGCTACACCATAGAGCCTCATGAGTAAATTCCAAGTCACTTCCATTTCTGCATCAAACAGAAATGGAAGCATCCTCCCCCTGACTTTCCCATCATTGCACAGAGCACCACCATCCTCCCTGTCATGCAAGTCCATACCTTTGGCCTTATCCCCGATTCATCTCTCTCATTCATTCCACATATTCCCTACCCTGCAAGGTCATTGTGGGCAGGGAACAAGTCTGCCAACTCTGTTATACTGTACTCTCCCAAGTGCTTAGTACAGCGTTCTGCACAGGGTAAGCACTCAATAAATACGACTGATTGACATTCAATCTGTCACTGTCGGTTTAACTTTCACAACATCACTAAAATCCTCCCTTCCCTCTCCACACAAACTGCTACCATCTTAATCCCAGCATTTATCCTAACCCACCTTGGTTACTCAATCAGCCTCCTTGCTGATCTCCCTGCCTCCTGTCTCTCCACAAGTCAGTCTATACTTCACTCTGCTGGCCAGATAATTTTTCTACAAAAATATTAAGGCCATGTTTCCCCACTCCTCAAGAAGCTCCTGTGGTTGTCCATCCAACTCCATATCAGACAGAAACTCCTAACCATTGACTTTAAAATCACTCAATCGCTTTGCCCCCTCCTACCTTACCTCACTACTGTCCTACTACAACCCAGCCCGCATACTTTGTTCCTCTAATGCTAACTTACTTGCTACTTACTAAACTGTATCCCAATCTCATCTATCTTGCTGCCAACCCCACATCCTGCCTCTGGCTGGGAACTCCTTCCTCCTTTATGACAGTTGATCATTCTCCCCACCTTCAAAGCCTTATTAAAAGCACATCTTCAGTCAGCCTTCCCTGACTAAGCCTCATTTCCTCTTCTTCCACTCCCTTCTGCATAACCCTCGAACTTGGATTTGCCTTCCTTATTCACCCGACTTTCAGTCCCACAGCACTTCAGCGTGGCTTAATGGAAAGAGCACGGGCATGAGAGTCAGAGGTCATGGGTTCAAATCCCAGCTCTGCCAATTGTCAGCTGTGTGTCATTGGGCAAGTCACTTAACTTCTCTGTGCCTCAGTTCCCTCATCTGGAAAATGGGGATTAAGACTGTGAGCCCCACGTGGGACAACCTGATCACCTTATATCCTCCCCAGCGCTTAAAACAGTGCTTTGCACATAGTAAGTGCTTAACAAATGCCATCATTATTATTACATATCAATAATTCATTTATTTATATTAATGTCTACCTCCCCCTGTAGATTGTAAGGTGGCTGTGGGAAGAGAATGTGTCTACCTACTCTGATATAATGTATCAATCATATTGATAGAGTGTTTACTGTATGCAGAGCACTGTACTAAGTGCTTGGGAGAGTACAAAAGAGTATATATAGAGATACATTAATTCTCTTGTCATTGGCCTCATTTCCAACCTCTTCCCCTTTTTGTCCACACTACTGCACAGATAACCTTTCTGAAATGTTACTCAATGATTTCTCCAAGCCTCAAAAACATCCAATGGCTGTGCAATTCCCTCCACATCAAAACAAAACCACCTACCTAAATATTTCAAGTCTCCTAACCAGCTTTCTCTGTCTTCAGTTTTTTTAAGACTGAAGGACATGAACTGCATCTAATTCCCACCTGTTTATTCTTTCCCAACACTCCAGCTCCCCGCTCCCTACCTCCCCTTGCTAATTTCCCACTACAACCCAGGACAACCACTTCATTCCTCGAATGGCAACCTAACCTTGTCTATCTCATGACCAAACCTTTGCTCACATCCCGCTTTTGAACTGGGACTCCCTCACCCCACATTCTCTCTTCGGCCTGCAACTCCCTTCCACTTCATATCCAGCAGTCCACCAATCCCTACATCTTCAAAGTCCTACTAAAATCACAGCTCCTCCATGAAGCTTTCCCTGATTAACTCATTTCCCCCACTCTATTCACCCTCCCTTCAGCTTAGCCTATGCACATGGGTCTATACCACTTAAGTACTTTGATATTCACCCCACCCCAGGTCCACAGCAGTTAAGTACATAGCCTCAAACCATGATGTTTCCCTTATCTGTGATTCATTTTAATGTCTCTTTCTGCCAACAGACTCTCAAGCTCCTTAAGGGCAGTTTAAGGGCATATCTTGCCATGTTGCTTCTCACTAGTATATCAATATATCAGCTCTCTTTACCCACTACTCCCTTGCTTGTACCTTTTGCTCTTTCCAACCTCACCTTCAAATAGCATCCCACTCTCCCTCATGTTGTTCCCGTGACCTAGAACTCAAAGCCCTCTTAAAATCCTAAATTCTCCAGAAAGCCCTCCCCTTCCGTGAGTCATATCAATCCAACAGCCACTCCTAATGTGTGTACCTAATCCCATCCTCAGCACTTGAGTTCCTACATACACTCAATTGGACCTGCAATTATTGATTCTAATATTTCATCTTGACATATTTTTTAAATCCCTTTTGAATCCTTGATCTTCCTGCTGCTCCTACTTTTCGTAAATCTTGGGCAAGAAATGTTTTTTTTTTGCTTTTGTTGCACTTTCCTTAGAATTTAGTACTGTTTACTGCACAAAGTAGGCATTCGATGAATGCCATTATCTCTACTTATACTTTGCTCCTTTCTATTCTTCGAACTACTAGTAAAAAACTGCACCAGTCTCCCCCAGCTAGATGGTAAACTCACTAAAGGCAAGGAGTCATGTCTTCAACTTTATACTCTTGCAAATGCTTAATATAGTACTCTGCAATTAATCAATGGTATCTGAGAGCTATGTGCAGAGCACTGTACTAAGTGCTTGGGAAAAGTACATACAGTTGGTAGACATGATCCCTGACCTCAGGGACCTTAGAGTTGAGCAGGGAAGATATTAAAATAATTCCCAAGTAAGGGAAACCACCAACTAGAAAGATATTCATTCATTCATATTTATTGAGTGCCTACTGCATGTACAGCACTGTACTAAGCACTTGGGAGGGTACAGTACAACAATAAAATTCCCTGCCCACAATGAACTTACAGTCTGGGGGGGGGGGGGGGGGGGGAGACAGACATTAATATAAATAAATAAATTATAGATATGTACTGAAGAGCTGTGGGGCTTGGAGGGGGGAGAGCCAAAGGGAGCAAGTCAGGGTGATGCAGAAGGGAGTGGGAGAGGAGGAAAGGGCAGCTTAGTTAGGGAAGGCCTGATAAATGTATGTACAAAAGTGCTTCCGAAATGGGACAAAATGTGAGGGTCATGTAGTAAGGAGGGAAAAGGGTGTGGGGGCAGGGGAGGGTGTTAGGGTCAGATGGGAGGGAAGGCTTCCAGGAGGCGATGATATTTCAATAGGGCTTTGGAGTTAATTTCTATTAATGCCTCTCAGTTCATAATGCTATAATCCTTTGAATTAGGCTCAAAGGAATACAAGACTGGGAAGCAGCATGGCCCTGTGGAAAGATCCCAGACCTGTGAGTCAGGGCAAATGGGATCTAATCCCACCTTTGCTACTTTCCCACTGTGTGACCCTGGGAAAGTCACTTAACTTCTCTGTGCCTCACTTTCCTCCTATCTAAAATGGGGGCTCAATACCTGGTTTATCTCCCCCTTAGACTCTAAGACCTATGTGGAAGAGGGACAAGGTCTGACCTGATTATCATGCATCTATCCCAGTGGTTAGTACACTGTAAGTGCTTAACAAATACCACAATTATTACTTTATTGTTAGGCAGACAAATGTGAGATTGGTCTCTCAATGTTAATTAAATGTTAATTAATACTGATGCTTCCTAGTTTAAAATGTTATATTCCTTTGAATTAGATTCAAAGAAATATAAGTTTGAGGAGCATAGCCTAGTGGAAAGAGCATGGGCCTGAGAGTCAGAGGACCTGGGTCCTAATCCCAGCTCTGCCAAATACTTGCTGTGTGACCATGGGCAAGTCACTCAACTTCTCCAAGCCTCAGTTCTCCTTTTCTCATTCCAACTTAGACTGGGAGCCCCATGCAGGACAGGGAGTGTGGACAACCTAATTATCTTGTATATACCCCAGCACCTAGAACAGTGCTTGACACATAGTAAGCATTTAATAAATGCCATTTAATAATAATGACAATAATAATAATAATAACTAGGATCCAAACTGGAGAAGGTGAAACGTCAGAGTGGCTTATACTATCCATTGGCCCTCTGAATTACATTCTCAGAAATTCTGCTTGGGACATGGGTATAGGTAAATAAATCTTATTTATCTTATATATCTTATTTATGTATCTCATTTATCTTATAAATCTTATTTATCTCTAGGCTGTGAGTTCATTATGGGCAGGGAATGTGTCTGTTATATTGCTATATTGTGCTCTGCTCAATAAATACGATTGATTGATTTAATCATAAACCACACTAAGTGATTCCTCCTATGCCCCTGCCCCTCATCCACTGATCTAGTCATCTGTTGTCCAATACAGATCAGGAAGGAGGAGTGGCAAACAAAAAAAACCCATTCTCACCAGGCTAAAATACCATTCTAATTAGAGAGAGGTCATGTGATTTCTCTCTTCCCTGTCATCCAGCTCTTGAATGCTTTTTCATGTTAGCAACCTGGATACCCTAAGGGCATGATTATGCAAAACATGGGCAAGAAAGCTTAGATGGTCAGACATGTGTGAAACCTAAGGAAGAGAAGGATCGAAAATGAGATAACTTTGGGTCAAAATGAGATAACTGTGGTTATTCCAGTAGGAGGGAGGGTGGGTCAAGCAGCAACATTAACGTCTGTCTTCCCCTCTAGACTGTAAGCTCGTTGTGGGCAGGGAACGTGTCTGTTACAATGTTATAGTATACTCTCTGAAACGCTTAGCACAGTGTTCTGCACACAGCAAACGCTCAATAATAATTATGGTACTTGTTAAGCACCTACTATATGCCGAACACTGTTCTGAGCACTGGGTAGATACAAGTAAAGCAGGTTGGACACAGTCACGGTCCCACATGGAGCACACACTGTGAATTCCCATTTTACAGATGAGGTAACTGAGGCCCAGAGAAATGAAGTGACTTGCCCAAGGTCACACAGCAGACATGTGGTGGAGCTGGGATTAGAACCCAAGTCCTCCTGACTCCCAGATCTGTGCTCTAGTCGCTAAGCCATACCACAGCTAGCTTAGTGGGGGTCCTGGTAAGGGCACGAGTTCCCCTCAGAGGCCTGGGTTCGGGCTTCCCCCAGGAGATCCAGATATTGTGGAGTCAGGAAAGTAGGAAGCTACGGCAGACAAACTCAGACCCCAGCTGGAGTGGTTTGCAGAGGAGGGGGATGGGGGTTTGTGGTCTCCCCAACCCCTCAACCGAGCCACTCACAGTTCCACAGCCCACTCTGAATCGGGGTTTCTGCCGTTTCTGTATCCCCTGTTGCCCTTGACCTTTTTGGAAATATAGTCCCGGCCGCCTCACCAATGTGCAAAACAACTAAACTGAAGGCAGAGCCCTGGTCTTAAGCCCTCTAAACTGGTGCCCATGATGTTGCTGAAGAGGGTGGGAAGGAGAACCCACACAGCCCAAACCTAATCCAGTTCGGCTTTGCGGGGCTTGTCCAGTAGTGATGGGCCCAGGGCAACCAAGGCTGTGGGTGACATAGGGGCTGAACAAGACAATCCAGAAGAAGTGATCTTCTTATTAAGACTAAAAACCAATTTCACAACTTTTTTCCCCTTCAAAATAAATTCCAAGAATTACACCAAGTAGTAATAATAATGAATAATTATGGTATTTGTTAAGCACTTACTATGTGCCAGGCACTGTATTAAGCACTGGGATGGATGCAAGCACGTCGGGTTGGACACAGTCCCTGTCCCACATGGGGCTCACAGTATTGATCCCCATTTTACAGACAAGGTAACTGAGGTATAGAGAAGTGAAGTGACTTGTCAAGGTCACATAGCAGACAAGTGGCAGAGCTAGGATTAAAACCCATGACCTTCTGATTCCTAGGCCTGTGCTCTACCCACTATGCTACGCTGCTTCTCTATGAGGTGACAATTTCAACTGGGACCTTATTCTTCCACCGTTGAGCAAGTATCTTTTCACTTAACAGTGGACCCTTTTCTATAAGTAATTTTGGAAAAACACTCTTCATCAGAACCCACTGGACCAAGCTCAGAGGATGGCACTCAGCGTGCCACTGGCAGCTCGAACCACTTGGGGCAGAGAAGAATCCTTCCTGGCTAATAGAGGCAGCCTGCTGAGTTCACCATGGTGCCTCTCATCAATCAATGACATTTGTTCAGCACTTATTATGGGAGGAGCACTATAACTAAGCACTTGGGAGAGTACCATACAACAGAATTAGAAGACATTCCCAGAGCACAAGCAGCTTACAGTTAAGGGCCATTCTCCAAATCACTAAAGAATGATCCCTCTTGGGCCAGAATCACTGGGGTTTTAATTTGAAACTCTATGAAAGACTGAGGGTCACTTCAGAAAACCAGCACGGCCCACTGGAAAGAGCATGGGCTTGGGAGTCAGAGGAACTAGTAATAATAATAATAATAATAACAATAACAATCCTATTTCTTAAGCACTATGTGCCAAGCACTGTACTAATCACTGGGGTACATACAAAATAATCAGGTTGGACACAGTCCCTGTCCCACATGGGGCTGACAGTGTAAGTGGGAGATAGAAGACGTATTCAACATGTATATATTTGTACACATGTATTACTCTATTTTACTTTTACATATTTACTACTCTATTTTATTAATGATGTGCATATTGAGAAGCAGCATGGCTCACTGGAAAGAGCACGGGCTTTGGAGTCAGAGTTCATGGGTTCAAATCCTGGCCCCGCCAATTGTCAGCTGTGTGACACTGGGCAAGACACTTAACTTCTCTGTGCCTCAGTTACCTCATCTGTAAAATGGGGGTTAAGACTGAGTCCCACGTGGGACAACCTGATCACCTTGTAACTTCCCCAGCGCTTAGAACAGTGCTTTGCACATAGTAAGCATTTAATAAATGCCATTACTATTATTATTAGCTATAATTCTATTTATTCTGACGGCTTTGACACCTGTCTACATGTTTTGTTTTGTTGTCTGTCTCCCCCTTCTAGACTGTGAGCCCGTTGTTGGGTAGGGACCGTCTCTATATGTTACCAACTTGTACTTCCCAAGCGCTAAGTACAGTGCTCTGCACACAGTAAGCACTCAATAAATACGACAATGAATAAACAGTCTGCTTGCCTGCTTTGGAACCTTGGGCACAAGGTGCCTCTGTGCCTCAATTTCCCCAACTGTAAAATGGAGATAAAATACCTGTTCTATCTCCCTCAGATTGTGACCCTCATGTAGGACAGAGACAGTGCCTGACCTGATTATCTTGTATCTACCCCAAGTCTTCACCTCTCAGGGTCACACCTAGAGAGTTTCCAGTACTCTACCAGTCTTTGCTACAGGAGGAAGAGTCAAGCAGAGGCATACCTATTCCATTCTTAGCTTGGGTAGTGGCTAGCGAATGGAAGGCAATCGGCTACAAGTCAAAACTCACCCATGCTGGGCAGCAGCAGCATGGCAGAGAGTCGAGGGCAGAGACTCGAGTTTACTGCATGGAAGGCATCAATAGTAAACCACTTCCGTATTTTTACCAAGAAAACTCTATGGATACACTACCAGAACAATTGCAGATGGAGAGAGGGGCTCTCTGGGAGAGATGTGTCCATAGTGTCGCTATGAGTCGGAAATGACTCGATGGCATAAGACACGACCCCAAGTCTTAGTAAAATGCTTGGCATGTAATTTGTTTTAAATACAATTTTATTAGTAGCAGTAGTATTGTTACATTATTAGAGGACGTGGTGAGGAATTGCAGAGTGACTTACTTTGCCTATTTACAACTAAGTCAATAGGAGTCCAAGTCATAATAATGACAGTAACTGTGGTATATTATGTGCTTACTATGTGTCGAGATCTCCACTAAGCACTGGGGTAAATACAAGACAATCAGGACAGACACAATCCCTCTGTACACCCAAGTGTTTTCATCAAGCAAAATGAGCCATTTTAAAAACCAGGAAGTGAATTCTGTACAAACTCTTCTGGATTTCCAATGCTAAGCTGTACCATGTAGAAAAACTGAGTTTAGATGCACAATTCAGTGGAAATTTTTGAGATGACCACAAGAGCTAATTTTCCTCAAATTATGGAGTGGGACAAGTATCTCCCTATTTTCACTGCATACTTCAACACACTGTAATCCTTAAGAGCCTCAAATACAGTGCCTTGACTTTTTATCTTTTTAAATTCACCAAAATCCTACACATTTCACAGTGCATGATCAAGCTTCCATTTAATTTTTTTTCTACAGTCTTGAGGGAAATACCCAATTGTATGGATACAAGTTATTCCACATGAAGTGTCAGCTTAAAACAGCATCCTGAAAATTGGTTTAACAACTTGGACGATTATTAAAAAAAAATGAGATAAAGCTGTTCGTACATTGAAACCTTATAGGCCATCCTCCTTGTGTCAATTACAAAGAAAATTCTCAGTAATGTTTTGGAGCCATAGAACATACTTATAAATCATCATCATCATTTGTATTTATTGAGTGCTTACTGTGCACAGAGCACTCTAACAGCTTGGTAGAGTACAATACAACAGAGTTGGCAGACATGTTCCTTGCCCATAACGAGTTTACAGTCAGGAGGAAAAAGCCAACAAAGTGAAAACCTTAACATTAATTGGTAGGTTTTGTGTAATGAATTTAGAATAAAAGTCCCAAGAGCCAGTTTCCTTTAAATTGGAGACGAATCAGATTCCAAATTTTTGGGATTTGATTCTATAACAACTGGGGTACTTGTTAGTCCTGTGCTAAGAGCTAGGAAAGATATAACATGAACAGGTCAGACACAGTCTCTATCCCCACAAGGGGCTTAACCCAATGTCTACTCTCCAAATCCTTTCCTAAAATTAAGGCTAAAACTGGGAAAACATTTTCTCCTCTAATGTTTTTCTTATTTTCACTTCCAAAATGATCAATTCAGCATATTCGTGTGATGAAAGAACTCCCATCATTAGAACTGACATCTGATTGACAATATGATACTGCTAAAACCCAATTAGCATTTTTAATCAGTTGCATGAAAAAAGCATGAAGTGTATGAGCACTACAATGAAGTAGCTTTTCCCATAGAAAATATGTAAAGAGCATTTAGGCATTCCCAAGATCCTAAGTATTGACCAACACTAATGCAGTACTTAATAACAACATGTTATCTTTTACATCCTATTCATCAGAAGGAAGAGGTTTGGGAATACCATTTTGCTCTCTGAAATAATAATAATAATGATAATATTTATTTATTTAGTGATTACTATGTGCCAAGCAGTGGGGTAAATACAATAAAATCACATTAGGTGCAGTCCCTGTCTCCCATGGGGGCTCACGGTCTAATTGGGAGGGAAAAAAGGTACTGATTCCCCATTTTATAGGTGAGGAAACTGAGGCACAGGAAAGCTAAGGGACTTGCCCAAGATGACACAGCAGTCAAGTGGCAGCACTTCCAGGACCTTGCTCCTTCCACCAGATCAAGCTGATGAAATGACTACTACTGCCTGCATCTGCCCTTCTCTGATACCCCTGCTATTTTCTGGCTCCGGCCTATCCAGTTTGCATAGAACAATTGTTAATTTTTTCTTGTTGTTACTTTTTTTGTGTCCTTTTCTGTATTTGTTCTTTATTTTTCCCTATCAAGTGGAAAAGGTGCCTTCCAACCCTTATTAAGTCAATCTGAATATATTTCACCACAGTGTAGCAAATGAGTGAGGGCACAGTAGCATCTCTGAACCACAGACAACTCTACTACTCCTATGCCTTTCAACAAAACAGAACCTGATGCTCTACCATGATCTCCGCTTAATAGATCTGTTGTCCTCAAATAATACTAAATTGAAATAGCATCTAGTCCCTCTAATTCAGGTCAACCACTAGATTTTAAAAGGAAGGAAAGTAAAGGGCTAAGCCAAGGTAAACTGTGCAGCTTTTATCTTTGAGTTCTCCCTACCAATGGCAGGGACCGTATCCAATTCCCACCTGTGTATTATCTCCCAGTGCTTAGTATAGGGCTCTGAACACAATAAACACTTAATAATTACTATTACTACTCTCTCCAAGTGAAAACGTTTTCATAACAATCACAAAAGAAGAGCTTAAAGGAGAGAGTCATTATGGGGTAGTGCCTTACCTTGGAGGTTTCAGTTATTTCTGCTTGTCAGAAATCATTTTCTGGGCAATTTTTCTATTCCCATTCTGAACAGAGTCTCTTAGTAACTGGCACCCCTAATCAGTTTTTGTTTACTTCTTGTATCCCTTTGTTCTGCTTTGATGCAAAATCCTCACCAGAAAAACAGGATTTGTTAAAGTTCAGACTAACACAGAAAACCTAAATCAAGCAACGTGGCCTTAACATTGTTTTGCATACCTACAGGAATAACAGGCCGCTTTGATGCTTAATCAACTGCTTTAGTAGTGAGCATTTGCTAAGCAATTAAAACAAAAACTGAAACACGTTTTTGTCTGAGTTGAAAAGAAACCCAATAGCCCAAAGTATGTATTTTTAAATTTAAAAAGAGGGAATCCAGCCCCTACCTATATATTGGAGGGGATGTCAGCCTCTAAAACTTAACTTTTTCTCCCAACAGCATGATCTATTTATTCAACACAGGCCTAGGTTCAGTCATAAGCACTGGTCTCCCCTGGGGCCCAACTCAGCGCTGCACAGGGTCTGGACAAATTTCACAGCTGACCTGCCGCTGACGTACCCAGCCCAGCTTCCCCTCCACCTCCAGAACCATCCTCTGCCCGCTCTAGGTTGGTGCTGTCAGGGAACACATCCCTGCCACCCTGCAAAAACCTTCACGCTGCCACCCAGCCGGGCTGAAAGACCCTTGGAAGGGCCGTTCAGTTTCCAAGGCAGACTCTTGGCCTGCCTATCTGAGGTCTAGGGGGCCAGATCTCTGGCTGAGATTGGTTTCTACAGCAGACCTAATAAATATTACCTTATCCTCATGCTAACAGGCTCATGGCATAGGTGCCAAAGGCAACTAACAAGGGCTACAATTGGAAACAAAGATTCAACTTGAAGTTGAAACAGATGAAAACTTCTAGGGGCACTAAGGATAGCGGACTCAAGATATATGACCCACCCGTCTTTCATCTAATAATAATGGTATTTGCTAAGCACATACTATGTGCCAAACACTGTACCAAGCACTAGGGTAGATACAAAATACTCGGGTTTGACACAGTCCCAGTCCAACATGGGACTCACGTCAATGGAGGATGGGGAACAGATACTGAATCCCTATTTTACAGATGAGGAAACTGAAGCACAAAGAAGTGGAGTGGCTTGTCTAAGGTCATCCATCAGGAAAATGGGAGAGCCAGGATTCGATTCTCAGGTCCTCTGACTCCCAGGCCAGTGTTCTTTCTCATCACATTTCTCTCTCCCAACTACCCCAGGGCTCCAGGGAGCTGAAGAGAGTGGTGCTCAGCCTGCCACCTCTGGATGGTGCCTGATGAAAGAGCAGAGTGATAGCACCACCGATCATGGGAACTCAGCAGCCCTTTAGCTACATGCAGCTAGGTGCAGGGAAGACTTTCTCTAATCTATCAGCCGTGCTGGGAATAACAGTCATCCTCGTTTTCTTCAGGAGGCAAGCAGGTTTGGCTTTCCTCTTTCCCCTGTGAGGGGCTGCCCTGCTTTGCCCTTCCCAACACGAGTGGAGGGAGGGGAGAATCAGAGGCAAAATATAAAAAATCAACACATACTCAGGTATCAATTACTCACCACTTTCAGCTCTGGTACTGATCGACTTAGGGTCCATTCTTGACTGTTTACAAAAGCATCTGTAAAAAGGAGAAAGAGAAGGAATAGTGTTAGAGAACTTGACTTCCCATAAGTAGCATCTACTTCCTCTGCTCCATTTCACCTGCCCAGCTGGACATAACATTGGCCAGGAGCACCTGCCATCAAGAACATAAGATGCATAACGTCTCTAGACTGTAAGCTTCTCGTGATCAGGGAACAGGTCTACCAACTCTGTTATATTATACTCTCCCAAGCACTTAATACAGTGCTCTACACACAGTGGGCACTCAATAATAATTGATTGATTGATTGATTAAGCTAGACGTATGGCCCTTGGATGTTTTTGGAGGAAGATAACCCAGACTATCTGGATGATCTAGAATTGCCTAAAAGAGTCCAAAACCCTAATTAACTCAGAGCATGTGGCCTGTCTTCTGAAATATGAGGAAACAAGAGCCATCCCTGAAACCTATCCGGCTGGGGATTCTTTTTACTGCTCTCTAAAGAAAGTTTAACAAATTAGTATGTAACACCAAAGAGTTTTCAAAAGTTACTGTTTTACCAAGAAGTCAAATATGTTCCATCAAAATAACTTGCCTTGTATGTCTAAGTTTTTTCAATAAAAACTAAGTTATTTCTTTCACAATCAGATGTCCCAGAAACAAATCCACAAAGAAAGAAAGCCTCTGGAAACCAAACTAAATGGTGTTTTTGTGGCTGTCACGAGTTGTTCCCAATTCAGACTAACAATCGGAGGCAAGCACAGGATTATGTTATATCAAAGAGTCGGCACTCCTGGAGGCTTTCCATCTTTAGTTTTGATTGGGAGTCCAGGATTTAGGAGAAAAAACATCAAAATGGTTCTCATCCAATCACGGCATTGTCAAATTATCTTTCCTATGCCAACACTGAGTTACACAGTCTCATCGTGTTCCCCAGTTGTCACACAAAGTCATTCCTATTTGGAATTAACACTGAATGCTTTCAGGTCTTGTTAATCATAGCGGGGCCATGGTTCTGCAGGCAAAGAAGGAAAATTAGAACCTCTCTTACTTCTACAGGTCTTTTAATGTTGCTGAGCCTTTGTGTACAGAGCACTGTATTAAGTGCTAGAGAAAGCATACTATAACAGAATTTATAGACACATTTCCTTCCAAAAGTGATCTCTTGTGGATTTAATCTCACTGCTGAATATCCCCTTTGAACCAAACAAGTGAAACCACACAAGCTCATTGTGGGACTGGAAAGTGTTTACTAACTCTGTTCTAGTGTACTCTCCCAAACGTTTGGTACAGTGGTGAGCACACAGTAAGCGCTAGATAAAACAACTGATTAACAATTTACAGGCCTATGTTAAAAAGATCTTACAAGTAACTAAAATACAAAACAGATTGCTTTCATAAATAATAGTGATAATATTGATGGCATTTGTTAAGTGCTTACTATGTGCCAAGCACTGTTCTAAGTGCTGCGGGGTGGGGGGGGGGGGGATACAAGACAATGAGGTTGTCCCACATGGGGCTCACAGTCTTAATCCCCATTTTACAGATGAGGTAAATGAGGCCCAGAGAAGTTAAGTGACTTGCCCAAAGTCACACAGCAGACAAGTGGCAGAGTCGGGATAGAACCCATGACCTCTGACAACTAAGCCTGGGCTCTTTCCACTGAGAGATGCTGCTTCTCATCATCTCATCATCTCTCCAGTGGCTACCAATCAATCTGCGCATCAGGCAGAAACTCCTCACCCTCGGCTTCAAGGCTCTCCATCACCTCGCCCCCTCCTACCTCACCTCCCTTCTCTCCTTCTACAGCCCACCCCGCAACCTCCGCTCCTCAGCCGCTAATCTCCTCACCTTGCCTCGTTCTCACCTGTCCCACCATCGACCCCTGGCCCACGTCATCCCCGGGCCTGGAATGCCCTCCCTCTGCCCATCCGCCAAGCTAGCTCTCTTCCTCCCTTCAAGGCCCTACTGAGAGCTCAACTCCTCCAGGAGGCCTTCCCAGACTGAGCCCCTTCCTTCCTCTCCCCCTCCTCCCCCTCTCCATCCCCCCCATCTTACCTCCTTCCCTTCCCCACAGCACCTGTATATATGTATATATGTTTGCACATATTTATTTTACTTGTACATATCTATTCTATTTATTTTATTTTGTTAGTATGTTTGGTTTTGTTCTCCGTCTCCCCCTTTTAGACTGTGAGCCCACTGTTGGGTAGGGACTGTCTCTGTATGTTGCCAACTTGTACTTCCCAAGCGCTTAGTACAGTGCTCTGCACACAGTAAGCGCTCAATAAATACGACTGATTGATTGATTGATCTCTTATTAAAGCAAACACTAGACTGGGTTCACTAAGGCTCTAGACAATAAACTCCCTCTAGGACATAAGCTTGTTATAGGCAGGGAATGTGTCTATTATGTTGTACTCTCACAAGCGCTAAGTACAGTGCTCTGCACATAGTAAGCACTTGACAAATCCAATTGATTATTTGAAGAAACTGTGGTTGAGGACTATAACGTACATTACAAAGAACCACTTATTCTACTCACAGAAAATATGTATTTATAGCTGCTAAAATATCAACCCAGCTGGAAAATATACAAGTCTGGTAGATGACTTACCCCACACACCATCAAACATGAAGCTATCTACCTGCACCTAGTGCCATTTTTAGGTGGTTTTTGTGGTTTCATAATGAACAATATGACTGAATTTACAAGGAAAAAGAGGAAAATGTAAAATAAAGATTTTTTTTAAGAGCTACGGATATCACAAAACACATTTAAGAGCAAAGGTTTACACATCTCATTGGCCTTTCAGTGCAGCAGTTTCCACCACCTTCTATGGCCCAATGCAACACTCCCCATAACAGTGGTTTTATGATAGACTGTAAGCTCCTTGTGGACATGGAATGTGCCTGTTTATTGTAATACTGTATTCTCCCAAGTGCTTAGTACAGTGCTTTCACACAGTAAGTGCTCAATAAATATGACAACGAATGACTGATATTTCCTCATCTCTAAACTTGCTTTTTGTGTCATCTACAATCCTTCCCCCACCATACTTTACATTCAATATTCAACTGTGCTACAATAACTGAATGGGATATTTTTAAATGTGTTTTGTCACGTCTAAAAAAAATACAGCAGGATTTCTTAACTTTTAAAAAGTTTAAAATCTCAAGTGGTTACTTAGGCTGGAGCTGCAATTTGTTGGTAACAGTCCCTAGCTAGACAGTTTTCTCAACCATGGCTCCTTAATATGTCAAAGCAAAACAAAAGCTCCCGGAGCCAACTTAAAATATATTCAAAATTAGCTGTTCCTGGGTCTAAATAGTAACATTTGAATTTCCAAAAGCCATTTCAATTCTAATCTTCTTTACTGTCACCCTAACCCAGGAGTATTTCTCTTCCCAGCTGGTAATATTTGGTTATTTGTCTGATTTTACACCATGTTACCTGGTTCTCAGCTGGTCTGCCCCCAGGACGGTAATGACATGGTACTGGACGTCTTTATACCATATATTTGTATTTTTAAGTCCCAGCCTCCCTCTGTTTTCACTCTTGCTACTAAATTCCATGACTTGGAAGTGGCACCTCTTCTCTAAAAGATGAGAGGAAAATGCAATGGCTTTGGAGCAAGTGGAGGGGTCAGCAGTGTGCCTGGAGACCCGCAATAGGTTTAGCTGACCTCAGATGGACAGCATTTTGCAACACATGCAGTGTCATGTTAGTCTCAATGTTTGGGATCTGCAAGGACTGCCCAACACCACACTGGCTGGACCAGGCCTCTCTCCCATGGTCTCTCCCCAGCTCAGTCTATCTCACAAATAACCACATATATCAATTTTCCCAACTGTTTCCAAGTATCCCATGTCCATTCCCAACAGCTCCTGATTGCTTCCTGAATAAAACAAGCACTTATTTTTGAAAACACAAGACTTGTCTGCTGTGTGACCTCTGGCAAGTCATTTCACATCTCGATGCCTCAGTTACCTCATCTGCAAAATGGGGATTAAGACTGTGAACCCCATATGGACATGGCCTGTGTCCAACCTGATTTCCTTGTTATCTATCCCTGTGCCTAGTACAATGTCTGGCACAAAGTAAGTACTTAACAAACGTCATTAAAAAAACACTTGACCATCAGCTTTGATGTTTTCCATTAACTAGCTCGGTCATCTAACTCTCCACTGCTCTCTTCTGTTTCTGCTCCACCAGACCAACCCTTCTATCCTCAGCTTGCCACGATCCTCTTGCCTCTGATTCACTGCTAGCTCATTTTGGGCAGGGAATGTGTCTGTTTATGGTCATATTGTACTCTCCCAAGCGGTTAGTACAGTGCTCTGCACAAATAAGTGCTCAATATATATGATTCAATGAAATGACCATCCTGGGGTGGAGTGCCCTACTTTAGTTTTCCCAAACAAGATTCCCTCTCTTGTTTCCGACCCCTTCTAGAAAGCCAACTCTTGGAGGCATTTGCCAATTAATCCCCCTAGTCTTCCATTCATGCCATCCCCTCAATCCTTCTGACTTTTTAAGCACATATGCATTTATTTGTCATAATCACCATTCCCAATGATTTATTAACTCTCTACAATATGCACTGAATTAGGCAGTAGGAAAATATTTTGAAATTAAACCCTGGATTTCAAGCAGGGTGTAAAAACACATGCAGAGAAGAAATTCAACTCTCTAAAATTAAGTCCATATGTAATACAGAATAATATGTAATAAAGTGCATCAGAAGCAGTTCAGTTCCAATTTGTCCACAGTCCACTTGCTCAAAGATTTAAATTTTCCACGACATTTGAAAGAAATATGAATGCTGCATGATGAGCTTCTTGTTGCCCCCTTTGGAACCACAACTTCTCTAGCTTCCTTTAGGGCAGTCATTATATCCACTGAATTGCCAGAGGAGGATCCCATGGGGGTGACCCCAAGGTACCTTCAAGAGTTACCATAGCAACTGGCTCACTGAGTTGCCGGCAATCAGCATATTTTGTTATCCAAAATAGTGGAGTATCTGAATTGATCTCAGCCCTGTAGAAGCATGTTGCATTTTGTTATTGTACACTGGCACTGCAATTAGCAGGCGAAGAAAATCAATGCCCTTTGGGATGAGAATCCTACCTGCTTCCATTGATCATCGCTGTCACTTTCCACCTTTCCACTTTCCATCTCATCCCCAAATCCAGCCACCTCTCTCTAGATGACTCTCACCTCTGTTCCCACCACTTAAGGCTTCCACGCATGGCACCCTACCACTTCCTATAATTACAATTGCTAAAGGGGAGGAGAGTTTGGATGGCTTGGCAAGTCCCAGGAATCAAATACCCTCCTAAGGGTTTTCCCCGCTGCCATTATATTTGATTTAAAAAGTGCCTCCCAACTCTGTTGTGGGAGCGGGTCAAGAAGGGTTTCTGCTTACCCAAGAAACTCTCAGAGCTGGAGGATTTTTAACTTGGGGAGCCCTTGTGTCTAAGCTTCCCCTCTGGACTGTATGTTGGGGGCACAGAATGTGTGGACAGGGTAAGTGTCTGTTTATTTGCTATATTGTACGCTCCCAAGCGCTTAGTATGGTGTTCTGCATAAAGTATTCATTAAATATGATTGATGTACTGATATATACTCTTATATTGTACTCTCCCAAGTGCTTAGTACAGTGCTTTGCACTTAGTAAGCGCTCAATAAGTAAGATTGACATACTGTTACATTGTTCTCTGCACACAGTAAGTGCTCAATAAGTACAATGGATGGACTGACTTTGTCTCCAAGTCTTGAGAGAGTAACCCTTGGGAACTTGAGTTCTACTCCACTCCCCACCTAATAACAAAGGACAAAGTAATTACAGAACATGGTTTAATAAGTTACAGTAGCTCAAAATAGTTAACCTTCCTATAAAGAGCAGACATAAAATAACTGAACAGAATTGCCACTTCCCATTATAAAAGTTCATCTACTTCAAGGAACAACCTCTCCTCCCAAACCAAGGAACCCCACTCCCGTACTTTCCTTGGGTGGTCCTTGGTTCGCCCATCCGCCAGCCTGCAGCTTCAATACTCTGACTCTCCGACTGAGAAAAGGGAACCGCTGGCCTCCTATCTGCAGATATCTGACACTTCACATTTCTATTTAAACGTTCTTTCTCCTTATCTCTCAACCCTGCCTTCACCCAAATCCTCCTCTAGATTGGTTCTTCTCTGTCACAATGCAGTTTCTGTTGTTGCCAGAAGTTTTCTTGAAGGAGATAACCAAGGCAACCTGAAAGGACCAGCCCTGTAAATAGGCCCTATATAACTTTTACTATTTAAGCCATGGTGCTTAATAACTTCCAGTGTCTCCTTACCTGTCTGCCTAAACTGGGTCACTATGTTTCCCAACTCTGACTTTTACTGTCTCTTTTAGGACTGCATTTATAGAATGATGCAACCATCATCACCTTCATCCCCAAATAAACTGGCTACAATGTGTCAAGCCCTGAATCAGGTACTGAGGAAAAGAAAGCAGACATAATCCTAACCCAAACACACGCGCGCGCACACACACACACACACACACACACACACTCTCTCTCTCTCTCTCTCCCCCCACACACACACCCCCCTCCAACTACCAAAACCTGACAAAGTCCACCACAGCAGAAAGAGTGCAGGCTTGGGGGTCAGAGGAAACGGGTTCTAATCCTGGCCTCCCCACTTGTCTGCTGTGTGACCTTGGTCAAGCCACTTAACTTTTCTGTGCCTCATTTACCTCATCAGTAAAATAGGGACTAAGACTGTGAGCCCCACGTGGGACAACTTGATTACCGTGTACCTACCCCAGCACTTAGAACAGTGCTTAGCACATAGTAAGAGCTTAACAAATACCATTACTATTATTATTATTAAACTGCCAAGGCACCTCTAAAAACATTCCAATAGTTAGCCTGCTATTCAGAGCCAATGTATCTGCCCAGGATCCCAGGGATCAAATTTTTCCACCAGTCTAGGTTGGCTACAAGATCAGCTTATGATTGTGCCCCCTAAGAAAGGGAGGATCTGGGGAAAAACACAGTACCTCTGCTCCACACCCTTCCTGTCCCAGGATCCCCTGTTCTGGACTGCATAGCTCCATCCCACCCAGTGCCCCCACTCCACTCCACCAGAGTACACAGGGTCCAATCAGGTGGTGTAGCCTCTAGACTCTAAGCTCATTGTGGGCAGGGACTATGACTCTTTATTGTTATAGTGTACTCTCCCAAGGGCTTAGTACAGTGCTCTGCACATGGTAAGTAATCAATAAATATAACTGACTGACTGCAGCCATTTCCACTATCAATTCAGATCCTAGACTTCCCCCACCTCCAGCAACCATTCCAGCTTCAGTCTAGCCACACTAAACCTCAGGTGCTACTCAAACCACAGCCCCAAGCTGGACAAACCTGAACACGCAAATTTTAAATCTTCTAAACCATTCCAGGCAAAAGCAGGGATATATTCTTATTCCACATAGGGAAATCGTTCTTACTCCACACAGGCAGGCATACATTCTGGAACACAGAGGTCCTCACAGTATTCAGAAATCTCCTACTGCCTCATTATGTGATATTCATTGACTTACCGAGGTTAACTGCTTCTCACTTTCCTCCATAAATTAGGAGAGTAATGCGCTGCTTGCTTTAAGGCAATGCAAGACACAATGTTGGGCTCTGAGAACTTAAATGAATCAGACATGTATCAAAACAATTGTATTCACATTGCATCACACTTTTCCATCAAAATATTGATTTTCTTTCTCTCAAAAAAGTCTAACAGCATCTTGAACAAGGAGCATAATCCACAAGATGACATGATGTACTTTAAAGTGCTTATTTCTAGAGCACAAATATGCACACATAAGCAGCATAGTCTAGTGGAAAGAGCACAGGCCTGAAAGTCAGGGAACCAGGGTTCTAAACCCAGCTCTGCCAATTGCTTACTATGTGACCTTAGGCAAGTCACTTACCTTCTCTTTGCTTCTGTCCCTCAAATGAAAATGTGGATTAAATACCTGTTCTCTCTCCTACTTAGACTGTGAGCACCACCTTGGATAGGGACTGTGTCCCAAATAATTAATTTGTACCTACCCCAGAGATTAGAACAGTGTTTGACAGATCTTAAGTGCTTAACAAATACTATTAAAAAAGAAAAAAAAAAACTTAAATGATCCAAGAATGCAGCTTTTTACGAATGGCAAAATGAATATAATTCATTCATTCATTCAATCGTATTTATTGAGCGCTTACTGTATGCAGAGAACTGTACTAAGCGCTTGGGAAGTATAAGTTGGCAACATATAGAGACGGTCCCTACCCAACAGCGGTCTCACAGTCTAGAAGGGGGAGACAGACAACAAAACATAACATATTAACAAAATAAAATAAATAGAATAGTAAATATGTACAAGTAAAATAAATAGAGTAATAAATCTGTACAAACATATATACAGGTGCTGTGGGGAGGGGAAGGAGGTAGGGTGGGGGGGGATGGGGAGGGGGAGAGGAACGAGGGGGCTCAGTCTGGGAAGGCCTCCTGGAGGAGGTGAGCTCTCAGTAGGGCTTTGAAGGGAGGAAGAGAGATAGCTTGGCAGATGTGCGGAAGGAGGGTGACTACCAGTCAACCTTCGCATAAGGCAAAACCTCTTCACCCTCAGCTTAAAGGCTCTCCATCACCTCGCCCGCTCCTACCTCACCTCCCTTAACTTCTCCAGCCCAGCCCGCACCCTCCGCTCCTCTGCTGCTAATCTCCTCAATGTGCCTCGTTCTCGCCTATCCCGCTGTCAACCCCCGGCCCACATCCTCCTCCTGGCCTGGAATGCCCTCCCTCCGCACATCCGCCAAGCTAGCTCTCTTCTTCCCTTCAAAGCCCTACTGAGAGATCACCTCCTCCAGGCCTTCCCAGACTGAGCCCCCTCCTTCCTTTACCCCTACTCCCCCTCCCCATCCCCCCCGCCTTACCTCCTTCCCCTCACCACAGCACCGGTATATATGTATATATGTTTGTACATATTTGTTACTCTATTTACTTATTTTACTTGTACATATTTATTCTATTTATTTTATTTGGTCTATATGTTTTGTTTTGTTTTCTGTCTCCCCCTTCTAGACTGTGAGCCTGCTGTTGGGTAGGGACCATCTCTATATGTTACCAACTTGTACTTCCCAAGCGCTTAGTACAGTGCTCTGCACACAGTAAGGGCTCATTCATTCGATTGAATGAATGAATGAGGGCACTTCAGGCCAGGGGGAGGACATAGGCCGGGGGTCGACGGCGGGACAGGCGAGAACGAGGCACGAGAATGATATAATCATCCCCTGCATGTCAAAACCAATGGTCAAACTAGTATGAGGAGGACATCACTAGACATAAAACCAAGAGTAATGGCCCTTATTAATTCTGAACAAAGATCTATTAGGGGTAGCATTCCACCTCCTT
Organism: Tachyglossus aculeatus; assembly: GCF_015852505.1. Classification (NCBI taxonomy): domain Eukaryota; kingdom Metazoa; phylum Chordata; class Mammalia; order Monotremata; family Tachyglossidae; genus Tachyglossus; species Tachyglossus aculeatus. The sequence continues at coordinate 56,783,974 of NC_052072.1, forward strand.
CAGGGACAACAGACCTCTAGTCCACATCCTGCCTCTGGCCTGGACTGCCTTCCCTCCTCATATCTGACAGATAATTACTCCACCTCCTTCAAAGCCTTACAGAAGGCACATGTTCTCCAGGAGGACTTCCATAACTGAGCCCTCTTTTCCCTTGTCCCACTCCAATCTGCATCGATCTGACTTACTCCCTTTATTCACGGCCCCTCCCAGCCCCACAGCACTTATGCATATCTGTAATTTATTCATATTAATGTCTGTCTCCCCCTCCAGACTGTAAGCTCGTTGTGGGAAGGGAATGTGTGTTTACTGTTGTATTGTACTCTCCCCAACACTTGGTACAATGCTCACACAGTAAGCGCTCAATAAATATAATTGACTGACTGAATGGATGCTTAGGGGAATTTATCCTCCTTGACTTCCCTCCTAACATCTAACATCTAAGAATGGACCATCTAACATGCCTACCTTTTCCCCTCTTGATCCCCGTTTCTCTTATAATCTATCATGGAACACTCTCCATAAATTGATCCCAGCCCTTGTTGAATCTACTGGACATTTTAGTGGAGGAGAGAGCAACCTAAAAATCCCATAGGGAGTCCTGAGATTCTGAACACACTGATCTCTACTCAAGGTCCCAGTTTCCAAAAGCTCCCCTTGAAGTAAGAATAAGAACTTGTTCAAACTACTTTTTCACTAATCATATAACTCTCTATGGTTGCCACCCAAGGCCAATAGAAGCCTAATTCAGAATTCATGGACATTCTAGTGTTTCTAAAGGAATAGAACAATAGGCTGATCCAAATAGCTTTTAATAGTTCAGGTCTCATTTCTAACTCCAGTATTGTTTCAGAAGTCCAGCAAACTCCTGGGACATTTGTAAGCAATATAAAACCCATGGGAGGATAATTAACAATTTACTTTCTTTCCTACCAGATGCACTGAAATTAGTGGACTGGGCCAACCACAAAATGAGAGGCATAGAGAAGCATAAAGGGTGTATGGGATCCTGTTGGAAAGTTAAGGCAGCTGTGGCAGGGACGCAGGAAAAGGTCACAAGTGCAAGGGAGCTGGCGGGAGTCTGAGACAAAAGGACTGGAAGGGCATGGGGACCTGAGGGAAGGCAGACTCTATTGGGTTGGCCCAGCTCAGCAGGCAGCCAAATTCCCTCTCCCAATCACCATAGGGAGACTGTTTTTTGACGTTTTGTCTGGGCCTCTGTTCAGCCCAGTGCAGCTTCTAAGGAGAGACTGGCTGGTCAGAAACTCGCGAGGCCTGCCACGAACTGGAACTATTCACCCCCATTCTTCCAATCAAAAGTCACATATCTAGAAATTATATAAATTATTTATAGTAATGTCTGCTTCCCCCTCTAGACTGTAAGCTCACTGGGGGCAGGAACTGTGTCTACCAGCTCTGTTGTACTCTCCCAATTGCTTAGTACCATGCTTTGTACATGGTAAACCCTCAATAAATACCATTGACGATGATGATAAGGAGGAATAATTGCACTGCTGTAGTCTAGAGAAAATGTACTAGAATTAGCTTTGAAATGGCTATTGGAAATGTTACTTCTATATTTTTCAACAGGTTATCAAAGTCAAAGTTGAAGCCACGGTTTCATTACACTGGTTCAGGAAGGACTTAAGCTGCTTTGGATTTTTATCTGGTGTAGGTTATCATGGGTCATTTCTAAAGTGGATTAAGGATATATTTAAATAGCTTTCACTAGTAACACACTACCACTTATGAGCCACTGCAAAGGATCCTCTTGCAATGATACTTACAGAGAGAGAAAATCTTAATGAGGTCCAAGATGCAGAAAAATATGCCAAAAAATGTGCTTCCAAAGAGTCAAGTTTTTTAGACTGGAACATGCAGCTGAAGAGGTAGAATGCAGGGACAGTCAGGAAGGGAAAGCAACAGTAGAGATAACAGGGTCCAAATACAAGAAAAATGCATGCAAGAAAATTAAAGGCAGAGAAACTCGATGAAAGAAAGAAATGAGAAGGAAAAACAAAAACTTGCTGAATTAGAGAGTGAATGTGGGCCATGAAAAGTACTCCTCCAGTTTTCCAGGCCATAATAGTTACCTAGATAAGTAACCAAGAGAAATTCAGAAATGACAACACCCAGTGTTACAAGAAACACCCATTGTAAAGTTGGGTTGTGAAACAGGAAGGTATACTCTAAGTCAGAATCCTATATCTTAACTCACAGGGCAAACAGGGAAAAATGACACTTGCTTACATTTAAACAATCAAGGCCATCAAATATAAAGGTGAGAGAAGTTACAGTAAAATAAGCCTTAAAGAAATCTAAACTGTGATAGGTATGATGACAGCTAAATGAGGCAAAACTTCCAAGTAATGTGCAAAGAGTCACCTAAAGTTATTAATGTTTACTGCCACAAATGATTTGCAAATAGCAATTTAATAGTAATAGCAATAACACATTGGAAAGCAAGAGTCACCTAAAAGTTATGTTTACTGCCATAAATTACTTGTGAAAAATATCAATTTAATATTAGGTGAGGTCAAAGCACCCTGTGGCTAGAGACTAACCAATCTGTGTGCACCCTCAGTTTTTAAAATCTTGGGAAGGCCACCACTACAACAGTAACTGTGAGTTAACTGCTGTGGCTGCTTGTCTCCACTGTAAGGAGCCTGAGGCCAGGATGCTCCTGTCTTATTTATTTTCCACATCCTCGTCTTTTATATGTTTGTTTCATCTTTCCTTATATAGCTGTCACCAACTCCCTCACCTCCTAATTCTTAGACTGTGAGAACCTTGGGGTCCAGGTACTGTGGTCGCTAGCCAGTCGCTGTACTTCTTTCCTATGTTTATGTTGCCAACTTGTACTTCCCAAGCGCTTAGTACAGTGCTCTGCACACGGTAAGCGCTCAATAAATACGAGATTGATTGATTTCCTAGTACGATGTTTTGCACACAACAGAGACTTAATAAAGATGATTACTAGTACATTTCTTTCATGACAGAGGCTATACTAAAGTCAAGGAAAATTAGGTTTAAGGGACTCTCACAGTAAAAGAACAACAAAATGGAGGCAACAGTTGTGAATCTGAAGGTAAAACTGTGCCATGAACAGGAAACGGAACATAGCAGTCTTGCATACCTTCTGAAATCCAACAGACAGACATATACTTTCTTCCATGTCCAAGGAGGATGATCTCCAGAGGTGGTGGCTCAATCCACTACCTTTCCCACTGACACTCTCACAGCTGCCCCCTCCGCAACCTTCAGTCCTAGTCAATGTTCTGTGTGACAGGCCCAGTTCTTGCCACAGCTATCGGATTTTGTGGGTGGGGGCTAAAGGAGTGAAGCTGCATGGCTGAGATGAATGTGAAGTGGTGGGTTGAAGGGCAAACTACTCCTGCTTCTGCCTCTCTAACCTCAGACACAGCAGAATCCCACTAATTACACACACACACACACACACACACACACACACACACACACACACACACAAACACACATACATTAATGAATGGTTTTGGTTTAGCTAGTTTGAAAGACCCTCTTACTTAAAGCCTGATTTAAAAAAATGCAGAAGTCCGATACTAAAAGCATAGGGGAATTTATGTTTTCAACTCCTAAGGGTCACAGATTTACTCATAATTCTAATTATGAGCTATTTCAATACAACCCCCAGAATAGTCTCTCTACTACTCAGGGTAGTACAGGAAAATTTTGGCAGGTTACCAAAAATCACAGATAATGAACTATATGATGATTGGGTGACAATTCCTAGAATTCATTTCCATTTGCAATCCAGATTAAAATACACATTTATAATGTAGAAGTGTAGAAATCAACATTCAGGCAAATTATTTTTAAATGTTTACCACTCGGTAAAGAAATTGCAATCACTGTTCATTAGCAATATGAGTATTAGACAGAAGACACTTTCAGGTATTCTCTAAATAATCCACAAAAGTAGCCCAATAGGTCACAGATGGGAGACTCGGGAATCAATTTTCAAAACATATGGCCTTGAAGTTTACCTCTTTTTCTTGGCTGTATAAGTCATGTGATGAAAGATATGATCAGCTCAAACAATGGCTAAAAGATGAGTAAAGTGAGAAAGAAAAAGAGCAGCACTGCCTAGAAAATAATATAAAAAAATTCCACCCCTGAAAATCCAAAGTTGGTAGAACAAATCCATTTTACATACAGACACACACAGATACTTTCAGCTATGCCATAATATATAATGCACAGTTTATCCAAGGTTACCCAGTAGACAAGTGGTAGAGCCACAATTAGAACCCAGGTTCTCTGATTCCCAAACCCAAGCTCTTTCCACAAGGCCAAGCTGTTCCTACTTACAGACTTATTCCCACCATGTCTGCTTTATTTCTCATCTCTCTAGCTGTAAATATTTTATGTTTTCCTCCTGTTTGTATGTAAGCTCCTTGTGGGTAAGGAAAATATCACCTTGCTATTCTGCACTTTCTAAGGACCTAGCGCAGCGCTCAGTGATGCTTCTCCTACTATGCTATGTCAATCAAATAATCAATAGCATTTATTGAGTGCTTAATATGTGAAGAGTACAGTACAAAAGAGTTGGTAGACATTCCAAGCCACATTGAGCACACAGCTACAGGGAGAGACAGATATTACTGTAAATAAATTATGGATATGTACATAAGTGCTCCGGAGCTGATGAAGGGAATGTATAAAGAGTGAAAACCCAAGTGCAAGGGTGACAAAGAAGGGTGAGAGAAGAGGGAAATGAGGGCTTAGTCAGGGAAGACCTGAAGGACATTCAGATGGAAATTAAAATGGATAATACACTTTTTCAAATGACTTCAAAGAATAAGTATGTGCACATTTCTTACCCCACAATTTTACAGTGGTCACTTTTTTGTGCGGTGTTTTTTTTTTATAATTGTTAAGCGCTTACTATGTGTCAAACACTATTTTAAGCACTGGGGTGGGTACAAATTAATTAGGTTGGAGACAGTCCTCGTCCCACATGAGCCTCACAGTCTAAGTAGGAAGGAGAATCGGTACTTAACAGATGAGGTAACTGAGGCAAAAGGAAGTTAAGGGACTTGCCAAGGTCACAGAGCAAGCAATCTGCAGAGCTGGGATTAGAGCATCGATCCTCTTACTCCCTGACCCACAAAGCACTTACTCTGCATCAAGCACTGTTCCAAACACTGGAATACGTACAAATCAATCGGGTTAGACACAGTCCCTGTCGCACAAAGGGCTCAGAGTCTAAATTTTTAAGCATTTAAATTTCAACAATATGTACTCCTCTTCAATGGCAAATTATTTGTCTGAATGTCTAATGAATTGCCTATTTTAACCTGTAAGAGAGCACAAAGGCCTTCTAAATGTTGCATTTACAAGGCCATGCCAAGAAGCAACACACTGTGAGAACTGATCGAACTGACTACATGTCTTGATATCCAATTCTGTTAATCTAGATATCCCCATTTCAACTTCTCAGATATCTGATATTTTCCGAACCCTATTTTGTGTCTTATTGGGTCTCAAATACCTGAACTGTTTTGGCCTTAACGTACATTTAAATAAGGTCTTTGTACCTCGTGCTTACTTCTAACTGATTTTGAGGCAAACAAGCCAAAATGTCTCCCCAGAGGGAATGAGAGTAAGTAGTGTTAAGGCTTTCAAGAGCAAGCACAAAAAGACTTGAATCTTTGATGAGTCTTAGAAAGCATCTCAAAAGCCTGCCCCTGGGTGTCCCAAAGTCTCCTTCCCTACTCTTTTCCAGACAAGCAACTAAAAAGAAATCAAGGGATTTGTTTCAGAGCAAAGTCCCACAACGCAGGAAAGCAACTGCTTTCTGAAACACGAGAGAAATGTAAAAACGGGGCAAACTCTGTGGCAGACATTCTATTCCTGCAAGTCCCTGCTTCTTCTTCCCCTCCCCCCCGCCCAAAGCTTCTATGTATACATTACTTAGCATGATAAAGAAGGGGTTTTGAACTTCCTTATGAAATCTGAATATGGAAGGAGATGGATGGATGAAAACAGAACTTGAAGACTACCTGTACTCATATCTGTAAAAAAGAAATAGAACCATTTGTTTAGTTCATTTTTTATTTCATTTATTTTTATCTTGTTTTTTTTTCCCTCAGTTTGTTCCTTTGAGAAAATTTCTCAGTCATTAGAAATGTCATATATTCCTTGCATGCCTGCTGAGACTAACTGAAGGATAATTTCTGCGTTAACATGCAATTAAGTAATTCTGTCTGATACATGAGAGCTAATATGTTACTTAGAGTTTCTAAATTTTGGACAAAATCCCTTTATCATATTTGAAAAGGCAAAATGTCTTTGAATTTGAGGCATTTAGCTCATGGCCCAAGGGAGTCAGGGAGTATGATTCCTATACAATTCCCTAAGAGCAGACTGAAGCGGAAATCCAAACAAACAAGGTGCAGATCCCTTTGTGTAATCATCTTCCTTTCTTCACATCAGAGTTTAGACAAATTGATATCCTTAGAGGTGGAGGGAATATTAGTGACAAAAACTGAAGCCCAACACAGAATCCAGTACCTGCTGTTGAAGGCTGCATTGGAAATACATTTTTTTCTTTCTTCCTAACACTCTAAAAATCTATGATAATTCTCTGCTCCCTCCCATTTTCGAGTAATGCAAAGCAGCAGCAATGAGAATCCAAGCATTGCCTTGAGATAGGCTTTTGCAGCTCCCAATTAGCTTGCCTCTTGAGTAGCTAAAAATTCATAGCTCTTGGCATTTTCCTCCAAACTGTCACCATTTATTCCAACTCAGAACATGAAATAACTGAAGAAAAGACTAACGTTACACACTGAACTAGCCTAATTTTTATGTATTCTGGTTCTAGCTGTGCATAATCAAATTGTGGTAAGACCCACCAATGAAATTTTCAATTACTTCATAGTTTAATTAATTTCTGCTTTCCTGGGGATGGTAGGTTATAATGTTACCTTAAGAGTTTAAATTCTTTCATTTCTGTCCACAGATGATCAATGTTCTACTGTACGGTGACAAGCAGAATATCCAATTCATTTTTAATTATAAAACGTAGGAATCTATTAGAAAAATAATCAATTCCCATTAGCTTGTTTAAGGACGTTTGATAATGGAACAATTTTTGAAAAAAGAAGCTGCCAGTTCTTCAACAAGAGTTAAATTACTATGGAAACCAGTAATAGATTTTCACGTAAGATTTTGTAAAATGCCCAGGAAAAGATACAATGCCTAACTTCCCAAACAACAACGTGAAACGCAAAAGCAGTTTTCATCCTTTATAACTGCAATGTTGCTTAAAAACAGGAGTCTTCTTTACAGAAAGCAGATGATACTATTGTTTTCTGTGGTAATATAGTCAATAAACATAATAGTTACTTTTCCCACCTCAGCCAATTTGTACTTTGGAGATTGGCAATTTCAGAAATGAATTTTCACAGCACAACCCAGAATGAAAGCTGTTAATATCGCACATTGCTCTATTTAAACAGTTTTTATTTGTTCTAAGACACGATTGCTTTTCCAACACGTGTCAGAAAATCATAGGGAAACAGGCAGATGGACCTGAATTTTTGGCTTTAAAAGACTACAAGCAAGAACCTCAAGTCTAAAATGAAAGTTGGGTGGAATAGCTGCTCTGAATTTTGGAGAGCAAATTAAAAATGAATTATTTAAAACATTAGACTTTTTTTCTCTGAGATCTAGATAACGAGAAACCTCTCACACATAGGACAACATAAACTTAGCACGCTATCTCAGATCTATAGAAGTGATAATGCTGAAATATCAAAAGTAAATGTAGTCTACTTTCAATTCTTCTGAGGCTGATTTTTCCGTTGAGTGAATTCTTTACATTAACACTCTTTTTCTTCCTCTTTCTTCTATATGCCCACCTTCTGGCCATGAAATTGTTATGAGGCCCAATTTTTCACTTTTTATATGAGGGTCGTTGAAGAAGACAGGGCTTTGATGGGTGGAGGTAAAAAGAGGCAGGATATAGAGCGACATAGCCAGAGATATAGTCTGAGCCAGATACCAAAGCAAGAGAGATCAAAGAAGTCAAAGTGTGTGTGGTGTGTGTGTGTTTGAGAAAATCTGACAGAGAGAGAGGTGGGGGGAAGGAGAGAGGGGAGAGAGAGGAGAGGGAGAGGAGGGAGGGGGGACACAGGGAGAGAGAGGGGGACAGAGGGAGAGAGAGACAGAGAGCGCAGGAATGCACAAGGGAGCACCAAGGAGTGTGTGTGTGTGTGGTGGAATTGGGGAAGAGGCTAAGAAGACATAAGTAGAGTGGCAAGCCAAGTCCATAAAGCCCCAACAACGGGGAAAGAGCCACTGTCAGGGCTGGGATGAGCCAGGATGACTGTGGCACAATCCAACTTTGGGGTCACTCTCCATCCAGCAAGAAAGGAAGGGAAGCCTGTCCAATCTTCAACCGCTCACTTTCTAAGTTCCTTCCCCACTGCTTTCAAACATGCCCATATATCCTCTATCCTTAAAAACCCCTCCTTTGACCCTATATCAGCCTCCAGTTACCATCCCTCCCCAAAATCCCTGAGCGAGGTGTCTATAGATGCTGCCTCCACTTACTCTCCTTCAATTTTCTTCTCATCCCCATGCAATCATCAATGACCTCCTTCTTGCCAAGTCCAATAGCTTCTACCCTATTCTATTCCTCTTGAATCTCTTTCCTACCTCTGACACTATGGACTATCCCACACCTCAGAAACGTCCAACGGCTGCCCACCCACTTGCACATCAAACAGAAACCCCTTACCACACTTTTAACACACTAAATCTGCTCTCTCCCTCTTATCTTACCTCACTGATTTTATACTGCAATCCAAACTGCACAATTCATTCTAAAACCAACCTATTTGTTTTCTTCAATTTTGCCTGTCTCGTTATGGACCCCATGACCCCCATCTTCCCTCTGGCCTGGACCTTCCTCCGCTTCCATATCTGACAGATCACCACTCTCCTCATCTTCGGAGCCCTCCTAAAAATCACATCTCCTCCAGGAGGCCTTCCATGACTAAGTTATCAACTCGCCCTCCCCTCTGGGTCACCTATGCACTAGGATCTATACGTTTGGAGTCCTTAATATTCACCCCACCCTCAGACCCAGAGAACTTATGCATACATCCGTACACTCCGCTATTTTCCCTATCTGTATTTTATTTTTATGTCCGTCTCATCCTATAGACTGCAAGCTCCTTGTGGAAAGAATCATGTCCATCAACTCCACTGTAATGGACTTTCCCAAGCACTCAATACAGTGCTTTGCAAATAGTAAGCACTCAAATACCACTGAATGAATGATGATGTTGTGGGTAGGGATTCGTGTGTCACGAAAAGGTAGGTAGATAGCGGCAAATGATTTCTGAAATTGGAGAGGGGTCAAAAGATCAGAGGTCTCTAGGGGAACAGGTCATATTCGTGGGAGGGGGTGGAAGAGAAGGCAGGGGAGAAGGATGTTGTTAGAGAGTGGAATTTTGGAGCTGGTGAGGTCAGAGATTATATAGTGATGAGAGAAGATGAGAAATAAAAAAACTGTGGGAATGAAGTAAACAGCTAGGAGTGGGAATCACCACCCTCTAGGCCATAAACTCACTGTGGGCAATGAATGTATCTACCAAATCTGTCATACTGTACTCCCCCAAATGTTAGTACAGTGCTCTAAGACCACCCAGTAAATTCTCAATAAATATGATTGACTTTTCTCCCCTGCCTCCTAGTTCTCTCTCTCCCACTCCTCTCCAATTCCCCGCCAACACTGCCCCAATATCTCCTCGCACCTCTTGGCTCATTATTAATTACATTAGAGGAGATCAACCTTCAGTTACTACTGTTGCCCAGGTTTGCTTGTCTACATTATCCCTTTTGTTGATGACAGTTTTCACTATATTAGAAATGAAAAAAGCAATGGATACAAGAAAACGTGTGCAAGTCAGCAATCATAAGGCTAATTCTATTGTAAAATATTACCATAACCCACTAAATAACCAAAACCCTGATTCCCCTTTAACCAGTTATCCTTCGCAATACACAAAAGAAAACCACAATATAAGGCCATTTCATGAGGATGAAAACTACACTTCCTTTCTTTCCAGTGCCTAATGTTTGAAAATTCTAATACATAAAATCAAATTTTCCCCTCTTACCAGAAGCCAAAAAGTCATAACAATCTAAGTATTTGATTCACTCACCAGTACGTATTCTGGCTAATTCCTGAAACCTCTTTGGCAAAAGAACAAAATAATAGGGCATTTGGGGGATGAAATGTGTCAATAAGAACAAGCCTTTTAAAAAGATGCAAGAGTATACTACATTCTATAATAGTTTATAAATGTGCTTTGTAATCATCCCATTACAGTACTTTGTTCTCTTTTCAACGGTTCAGTAGCATAGCCTCAAGAAGAAGGAATAATGCTTATTAAGCAGCAGCAGAGCAGAAATTTAGAGCAGGCTTGGGCTAAAATAAATCACCCAAATGCAACTCCATCTTTCCTACATTAAACATGCCATCAATCTTACTAGCTTGCTCTCCCCCCAAGAGGGGATGTGACCCCTTATTTGTTCTCTTAAATTATCAACCAGATGCCTGGCTTGCAACCACAATTATACCTGGTTTATGAGGCCTTATTGCTCCATCAATCTTTCCATTCAGTATTGACCGGTTAAAGCCACTTCATATTGCATTGCACATACAAACACAGTTTGAACTGCAGAAAAAAATGAGCCAGAAATAGCAGGTGAATGGTAACCATATTTATTTAGCAATAATATTGGTTATGTCTCAAAGGAAAATTCACATTGCCTATTTCAAGGTTTCTTTTAAAACCACAATGCACATTTTGCCACAGATCAAAGGGAATATGCTTCCAGTGCCAGAAAACCACAGACATTTTATCTTTCTATCTTGTTTCAAAGAAAAATTATTGTTAAAATTATGAATTAAAACATTCAATCGCCTCCTGAAGTGTCTGGTTCTCAATAAAAAAGGAGCATATGCAAATATTTCATTTCTAGGCTGAAAAAAATGAGGATGTGTTAAAAACGTTATTAATCGCTATAAAGACACATAGCCACCACTGTAAATAGTTAAGAAGATAATAATGTGGGGACTACTCTATAAGGTTTATTATAACATTAAATATATCATCATAAATGACCTATATAAGGGGCATTCGTTTTCAAAAATGGTGCAGAGTTGTAGCCGAAAGTCTGTTGCACAAACTAATCTATTCCACATTATGAGTACATAAACATAAATTTTTGTTACACTACTGTATTTGTTCCACACAGGATCTAATTCCGTTTCCAAAACCCTCTGGATACCTCAGTCCTCAGAAAGCGTCTTCTCAAGAAGAATAACTCCTCTCCAGCTTGCTGGCTCCATGCTGACCTATCTACTTCACTGGCCTGCCATAAGTCCACCACCATGTCACACTGTTTGATGAGACTGTTTTACTGTGTCTTTAAAATGTTTGTTCTGTCCCCCCTGCTTGAATGTGCTTGATTTCAAGTCATCACACGACAGATGCTTGGGAATCCTGCTATCGTACATTTTCCCCACTTTTTCAGCCTAGCAAGGCAGGATTGCAGAGAGCAATGAATCATTGCTGGTGAGTTTATTGCATTCCAAGATCCTGTTTTAAGTAATTGCACCCTGCCACCTTATGGTAAGCACAGCTCATAGGTGACCCTGATGAAACTGCTCAGAAAGCTGTACGTGTCCGCTCTCAGTAAGAAGGTTGCACGTCTCTACAGATTTAAAGACCTTCAAACTGGACAAAGGTCAAAGACTCATCACTACAGTATCTCCCTAAACCCATTTTAGCCTTTAAATTCACTTTTCAACATCTTTCTATGTTAGTGTACTATCTAGGGAAGGGAATTCATTTACAGTTTTAGGTCCTGAATTTCCAACATAAACTGTTGGCTATGAATATGATTTCTTGGGAATAGTTTGAAGCAAAATCTCAAGTTCATATGCACACTTATCAGACCACACAACTTTGCCAACTCTGAATACTCATGTATGCACTTATGTACATATCTGTAATTCATTTATATTAATGGCTGTCTCCTGCTCAAGACTGTGAACTCATTGTGCACAAGGAATGTGTCTGTTTTTGTATTGTACTCTCCCAAGTTCTTAGTACCTTGCTTTGCACACAATAAGCGCTCAATAAATACGACTGAATAAATGGAACATGTCTACCAACTCTGTTATACTGTACTCTCCCAAGCGCTTAATACAGTGCTCTGCACACAGTAAGTGCTCAATAAGTATGACTGACTGATTGATAATCAACAAATCTTTTAGGGTTTATGCCTCAAGAACACAACTATCAGCATACAAAAGTTCCTGAATGATTACCTTAAATGCTTATTAATAAGCTCATAAGTTACTGAATTGGAGTTTTTTGTTTGTTGTTTCAGTTTTTTTTTTTAATGGTACTTGTTAAGTGCTTAAATATGTGCCAGGCACTGTACTAAGCTCTGGGATAGTGGATCAGAAGTCAGTGCTGACTCTTGCTTCCATTATTGAAACCTCAAATATGGTGGCTTATAATAGATCCAACCAAATTGGACCTATTATCAGATACTGCTGCTTGGTGATGGGAAGGATGGTGAGGGTCAGGTGGTGAACCTTCATCTTGGACTTGCTGACCATGAAGTAGGAATGTCATTGTGTAGTGGGTTAAGGATATTTGTGAACGTAGGGCAGCCAGATTTACTTATCACACCAAATGCTCAATAAATACTTCAACTCATCAGCTGTCAGAGCTCAAGTCTGTTGATGGCATAAAATCTTTTAATAATTCTGTATTTTAGTCTAAAGCTACTTGAAGATTCAAGTAATTCACAGCTGACTGCATTCTTCAGGAGTCTGTCAGGAAGGAGCAGCATGGCCTAGTAGAAAGAGCACGGACTTGGATGTCAGATGACCTGGGTTCTAATCCTAACTCTGCCACTTACCTGCTGTGTGACCTTGGGCAACTCATTTAACTTATCTCTGCCTTGATTACCTCATCTACAAAACAGGGATTCAATACCTGATCTTCCTCTGACTTAAACTGTGAACTCCATGTGGGACCTGATTATCTTGTATCAACCACAGTTCTTAGTTCAGCACTTGGCATAGGGTAAGCATTTAACAAATACCACAATTACTATTATTATCATTATTAACAATTCTGATTAGAATCATGGACAGTGACATGTCTGTTATTTTCCACAGTCACCTTTCTCATTTTCCTTCTTGAGGTTGTTTTCTATAGTAGCATCTTGGAAATTCTGTGGCATTTTCTCAGTGCTTAAAAGCTCATACAAACATTTGAGAATTCATTCCCTTTTATTTGTACATTTCTGCAGAAATGCCAATATATCCAGGTGTTTTACTATTCCTCCTGGCTTTAGGTAGTGGCTTACGGTGTTTGATAGTCTTGGTCACATGTAGATTGTAGCCAAAGGCCTATGAGCACCCAGGATGTCTCCATTAGAGGAAGCAAACTGGGAGAGAAAAGCTTTACTGACTGGGGTGGAATTCTATTGTAATATTAGAAGGAAGCATAGGATGACTCTGACATTTCAGATGCAGGTGGAATGTGGATCAAACAATATTGGAAGTAGGAACTTAAGTAGGAACTTAAGTAGGAACCCAAGAATGTGTCTGAAAACAAATGCTCTAAATTGGGTCTGAAATTTTATGACAGACCCATCACCCATAGAGTAGACCTTCTGCTGTATGTTAAACTTAATAAGAAGACATACATATGGAAAATGAACCTAGTAGATATCACTCCAAGATTTTTGGCAATTACAGAACTGCCAAAGAATCAGAGTGCTGCCAATGGTGTAGGATTTATGCAGCCTCCTCACCTCTAGACTGTAAACCCATTGTGGGCGGGGAACGAACCTACCAACTCCATTATATTGTACTTGCCCAAGCGCTTTGTATAGTACTCTGCACACATTAAACACTCAATAAATGTGATTGATTGATCGATCGCCTACCTTGATGCACAGTTACACATGAAACCATCATGGCCGATGTGAAAGTGCATTTTTGTTTGTAAAATCTTCCTGAGAAACATTCCATCAGCAGCCACCCTAACACATTCTGATGTTGAATTCACTTCACTGTTTAGCAAGCTTCCTTCTATCTAACATGATTCCCTCTATGTTGCACCAAACTACCACTTCCTCTTTCTGTGTGAATCAGGAACCCTGAAAAGCAGATTCATCAAGACAAGTCAAAAATCACATCTCCTTCCTCTAGACTATAAGCTCTGTGATGGCAGGGTGCATGTCAATCAACCTCATTACATTGTACTCTCCCATGTGCTTAGAACAGTGCTCTGCACACAATAAATAGCCAATAAATACCACTGATTGTTTAATAAAAAAAGGAATTTAGCCCAAGCCAACCAATACTGGTTCGGCCACTTCATTCACAATGGTGCAGTTCACGTTGTTGATACAGTCACTATGATGCTGATTTTTTGCTGGCAGGAAACATATCTACCAACTTTGGTGTATCGTACTCTCCCAAGCATTTAGTACAGTTCTCTGCACACAGTAAGCGCTCAATAAATAATAATAATGATGGTATTTGTTAAGCACTTACTATGTGCCAAGCACTGTTCTAAGCACTGAGGTAGATACAAGGTAATCAGGTTGTCCCCGTGGGGCTCACAGTCTTGATCCCCATTTTACAGATGAGGGAACTGAGGCACAGAGAAGTTAAGTGACTGGCCCAAAGTCACACAGATAATGCGGTGGGGCTGGGATTAGAACTCACGACCTCCGACTCCCAAGCCCACACTATTTCCACTAAGCCACGCTGCTTCTCAATTACGCTGATTGACTGATTGATTCCAGGTGGAGAGACAAGAGAACTGGAACAACATCACAGCCAATTCCCTTGGCCAAACGGATGAAAGGCTGCCTGAATGCAAGGCAACTCATTCTGTTAAACCAAAGAAGGATGGCTGTACTCAGCGCCTAAGGGAATGGGTTTCTTTAGAACAAATTTCCCTTAAGAGTAAGTTTCCCGGATTCTTTATAGCCACATTTTAATAAAATATTGCTTATATAGAACAGAGGCATACCAAAGTCCCAATACAAAGTCTCCTTTGATCGAAATTTGGTTTACATAATATATGCATGCTGGTGCTAAGGAAACATCTTTCATTCACATTCAATTCCAGGCTAAAATGCTTGTTTGGGAGCACTGCTCTTCAGTTGCAATAAAAATAACATGTTTTAAAGAAAAGCTCGCCCAGATCAGTTCATTGACTTTCTACAACATATCTATGGACAGTAGAAGTACACCATATTGATACATTCAAAATCCTCAGGTTGAGAGAAATATTGGATTTCTGCCTTCCAAATTAGCAACCAGATGAGACAAGCCAGTTAAGGACGTTACAGTTTCCCTAAGGGAGGGTTGGGGGAAAAGGAGCCTCCCGCACATTAGCTTAAATAGATTTTTCATAAACAAGTTTGCAGACAGTGCCTAGGCAACTGGCAGCAATTTCATGGTGCCACTACCAGTTTTACAGTTACGTTACATAATTAAAATAAATGATGTACATCAAGTTGCAATTAAATTTCCAGCCAATCATCCTTTTCAAAATGGGAGCTATATTTCTGGCATTTGACACAATTTTATGTTCTTCTCTTTCATTCATTCATTCAATTGCATTTATTGGGCTCTTACTGTGTTCAGAACACTGTACTAAGCACTTGGGAGAGTACAATATTACCATAAACAGACCTTTCCTGCTGCAACGAGCTTCTCTGCATTCTCCCATTCCTAGCCTCACACCAGGGAGGAGCCAGGGTAATTCAGAATGAAAACCCAGAGATGGATTTTTATTCCTAGCCTAGCTGTACTCACTAACTTGCTCTAATACTTAAAGTCACTTAAACTTCCAGCCTAGTTTCTTATTTAATATTTACAGAGCACAGTAATTCTTGAAAGAGAAAGCATTAGAAATTCCTTAAACTATCACTCTCTCCCAAATAGGAATGATTGCTAGTATGACGTTATGCAATGAATCAATCAATGGGATTTGTTGAAGGTTTACTACGTTCAGAGCACCGTTCTAAGTCCTTGAGAGAGTACAAAAGAGTTGGTAGACATGATCCCTGTCCTCAAGGAGCTCAGTGTGTATAGATAACTACGTGTTTTTACATGAAATATATTAATTCGGTACCGACTCTTTAAAACCAAGGGAAACAACACATTTATTCTTGCCTACAAATAGGTTTTTGTATGTTAGCATTCCCACCTGTACCTGAAGTACCTGAAGCTGTAATCTGGTGGATAGCTGGTTGACTGTCAGACACTAAACATGATGGTGAGACAAGTGATGGAGGTGGATTGAGGTCTCCACCTTGCCAGAGCTTGGACAGACAGAAGGAGAGAAGTGGAGAAAGGGAAGAAAGAAAGAGTGTGCGGGGAGGAGTTGAAAAGGTGCGAGAAAGGAAAGAGGGAAGGTTGGAATCCTGGTGATACGGAGACAAATGATCTTGTTCACAAGGCTGTGAACAAGGACCGCTCAGAGACCAACCCTCATTTCTCCTATTATCTGGGAATGATGGTCATTTAGGGCCTCTCGTTTGGCTGATTGCGAGCACAAGAAATCTCTCCTTGACGCTGCCAACCTCTTCCTCCACCCCACCTCACCCACTCACCAACTTGGTCATACCCTCGACCTCATCATCTCCTACTGCTGCACTGTGTCCACCCTCACCAACTCTGTGATCCCTCTCTCTGATCATAATCTTCTCACCTGCCTCCTCACTCACACTCCTTTCCCCTGTAAATCCGTATTACTCCCTCACAGAGATCTCCGCTCTCTGGACCCCACCCATCTTTCGGAGCGCCTCACACCCCACCTCGCCGCCCTCTCCTCTCTACCCAGTCTTGATGATCAGATTACTGCTCTCAACTCTACCCTTTCTACTCATCTAGACTCGCTCGCTCCCCTTTCCCTTCGCCGCTCTCGCACCACTAACCCACAGCCCTGGATCACTGCCACTGTCCGCCTCCTTCGCTCTTATGCTCGAGCTGCCGAACGCTGCTGGCGAAAGTCTAAACACCATGCCAACCTCGTTCACTTCAAGTTTATCCTTTCCTGCCTTAACTCAGCCCTCTCTTCTGCCAGACAAAACTATTTCTCCTCCCTTATTGACACCCATGCCCATCACCCCCGCCAGCTCTTCTGTACATTCAACTCCCTTCTCAGGCCCCCGGTTCCTCCCCCTCCTCCTTCCCTCACCCCCAACGATCTGGCCTCCTACTTCATTAACAAAATTAAATCCATCAGGTCCGACCTCCCCAAAGTCTCTTCCCCCCTTTCTCCAACCCCCCGGCTCTCAACACTCTCTGCTACTCTCCCATCCTTCCCAGCGGTATCCTCAGAGGAACTCTCCTCCCTCCTCTCAAGTGCTACTCCGGCCACCTGTGCTTCTGACCCCATTCCCTCTCATCTTATGAAATCTCTCGCTCCATCCCTTCTCCCCTCCTTAACTTCCATCTTCAACCGCTCACTCTCCACTGGTTCCTTCCCCTCTGCCTTCAAACATGCCCATGTCTCTCCCATCCTAAAAAAAACCCTCTCTTGACCCCACCTCACCTTCTAGTTATCGTCCCATATCCCTCCTACCATTCCTTTCCAAACTCCTTGAACGAGTTGTCTACACGCGCTGCCTAGAATTCCTCAACAACAACTCTCTCCTCGACCCCCTCCAGTCTGGCTTCCGTCCCCTTCATTCCACGGAAACTGCGCTCTCAAAGGTCACCAATGACCTCCTGCTTGCCAAATCCAACGGCTCATACTCGGTCCTAATCCTCCTCGACCTCTCAGCTGCCTTTGACACTGTGGACCACCCCCTTCTCCTCAACACGTTATCTGACCTTGGCTTCACAGACTCCGTCCTCTCCTGGTTCTCCTCTTATCTCTCCGGTCGTTCTTTCTCAGTCTCTTTTGCAGCTCCTCCTCCCCCTCCCATCCTCTTACTGTGGGGGTTCCCCAAGGTTCAGTGCTTGGTCCCCTTCTGTTCTCAATATACACTCACTCCCTTGGTGACCTCATTCGCTCCCACGGCTTCAACTATCATCTCTATGCTGATGACACCCAGATCTACATCTCTGCCCCTGCTCTCTCCCCCTCCCTCCAGGCTCGCATCTCCTCCTGCCTTCAGGACATCTCCATCTGGATGTCCGCCCGCCACCTAAAGCTCAACATGTCGAAGACTGAGCTCCTTGTCTTCCCTCCCAAACCTTGTCCTCTCCCTGACTTTCCCATCTCTGTCGACGGCACTACCATCCTTCCCGTCTCACAAGCCCGCAACCTTGGTGTCATCCTCGACTCCGCTCTCTCATTCACCCCTCACATCCAAGCCGTCACCAAAACCTGCCGGTCTCAGCTCCGCAACATTGCCAAGATCCGCCCTTTCCTCTCCATCCAAACCGCTACCCTGCTCATTCAAGCTCTCATCCTATCCCGTCTGGACTACTGCACTAGCCTTCTCTCTGATCTCCCATCCTCGTGTCTCTCTCCACTTCAATCCATACTTCATGCTGCTGCCCGGATTATCTTTGTCCAGAAACGCTCTGGACATATTACTCCCTTCCTCAAAAACCTCCAATGGCTACCGATCAATCTGCGCATCAGGCAGAAACTCCTCACCCTGGGCTTCAAGGCTCTCCATCACCTCGCCCCCTCCTACCTCACCTCCCTTCTCTCCTTCTACTGCCCAGCCCGCACCCTCCGCTCCTCCACCACTAATCTCCTCACTGTACCTCGCTCTCGCCTGTCCCGCCATCGACCCCCCGGCCCATGTCATCCCCCGGGCCTGGAATGCCCTCCCTCTGCCCATCCGCCAAGCTAGCTCTCTTCCTCCCTTCAAGGCCCTGCTGAGAGCTCACCTCCTCCAGGAGGCCTTCCCAGACTGAGCCCCTTCTTTCCTCTCCCCCTCGTCCCCCTCTCCATCCCCCCGTCTTACCTCCTTCCCTTCCCCACAGCACCTGTATATATGTATATATGGTTGTACATATTTATTACTCTATTTATTTATTTATTTATTTATTTTGCTTGTACATTTCTATCCTACTTATTTTATTTTGTTGGTATGTTTGGTTCTGTTCTCTGTCTCCCCCTTTTAGACTGTGAGCCCACTGTTGGGTAGGGACTGTCTCTATGTGATGCCAATTTGTACTTCCCAAGCGCTTAGTACAGTGCTCTGCACATAGTAAGCGCTCAATAAATACGATTGATTGATTGATTGATTGATTGATTTTTTAGCAGCATTTATCTAAGACTGGAATTGGCAAATCAGAGTCTTACTGGTATATAAGAAGTGCAAATAGGCCTAAACAATGAATTCAATCATTTCTATCATTTCTAGATTATCTTCTGTTTCACCAACCATTAGCTTTATCTTCTATTTATCTGTTTCTCAATAGAGAGACCCGGTTGAAAAGATTTTACATTTATTAAATTGCACAAATAGTTGAAGCAAAGTGCTGTTTTTCAGAAAATGACAAGAAATTGAAAAAACTCAAACCCACGTGAAGAAATACAATACTAAACCTCTTACAGATCTGTAAATATTAGCTAAACGCAGTCACGTCTATCTAAGAATGTTGGGAATTTCTATTAAATAGGCCTAAATGACAGAAGGGATGTAAATAAATGCCATTCTAACACATGGTATTTGCAAGAGCCTTTCTAGGTTCTATGAGCAAACACCAGTTTCTTTGTTTGCCATTCTATGCTTGGCCCATCACACCTTAGGTCAATTTGTTTCCAGCTTGAATGGCTTCTATTTGGCAGAACATGTAACAGTCAAGTGGCAAATCCTATGGATGGTCACCTGTTTGACACCTGTGTGAATCCTGCAGTGCTGCTTCTGGCTGGACTCTGTAGGTGGCTACTGTTTGAAATGAATGTGTCTTGAGGATAAAAAATGCTAATTATTCTCATTATTATTAATAACAATAATAATAATGGTGGCATTTGTTCAGTGCTTACTATGTTTCAGGCACTGTACTAAGTGCTGGGGTAGATACGAGGTAATTGTGTTGGACACAGTCTCTGTCCGACATGGGGATCACAGTCTCAATCCCCATTTTACAGATGAGGTTAACTGAGGCCCAGAGAAGTGAAGTGACTTGCCCAAGGTCATACAGCAGGTAAGTGTTGGAGCCAGCAATAGAACCCATGATCTTCTGACTCTTAAGCCCGTGCAGTATCCATCACTCCATGCTGCTTCCCTAAGAAAAAGCAGCAGCTATTCCTCAGAGTCAAGCCTACCTGTATCCTGTTACAGTAGTTTATTGTAAATGGTTCACTTTCTCTTCTCAGAAGCTGATGTGCAATTTAGCGTCTTTGAATAATATTGCAATAGTATTGCAACAAACTACAGTAGCTCATAATTCTGCAAAGAAGGAATTATTAATGCTTATTTTAAGCATTAGGCCTCCTGGAACTGCCACTTCTTTGATTAGATGAGCACAGTCTTCAGTTAGATGAGCTTGAGTCCTGAGGAACTGACTACAATACTAGCTATTCGCACTATGTCTTCCCTTACTGTGAACTTCCTCTTCATTCTATCAATTTTATTTATTGAGCGCTTACTGCATGCAAATCACCGCACTAAGCTCTTGGGAAAGTATAACAAATAACAGACACATTTCCCTGCCCACAAGCAGCCCACAACCTTCTGGGGCAAGGAGTGCAATGAGCAAGTAGGTGGTCAGGGTTGCAGCACAAAACCAGATTCAGGCAAAAGTGTTTCATGTGCAAGACCATTTATGATACAATTAATTTATTCATTCAATCACATTTATTGAGCACTTACTGTGTGCACAGCACTATACTAAGCACTTGAGAGAGCACTATATAACAATACACAGACATATTCCCTCTGCACAGCGAGCTTAGAGTCTAGAGGATGAGCTAAGTGCCCACACTGCAGAACCCTAGTGATATCTAGTTATCTATAGATATAGATATATCTATATCTACCTACTCCCTTCAAAGCCCTACTGAGAGCTCACCTCCTCCAGGAGGCCTTCCCAGACTGTGCCCCCTCCTTCCTCTCCCCCTTCTCCCCCTTGCCACCCCCCCGCCTTACCTCCTTCCCTTCCCCACAGCACCTGTATATATGTATATGTTTGTACATATTTATTACTCTATTTATTTTACTTGTACATATTTATTCTATTTATTTTATTTTGTTAATATGTTTTGTTTCGTTGTCTGTCTCCCCCTTCTAGACTGTGAGCCCACTGTTCGGTAGGGACCGTCTCTACATGTTGCCAACTTGCATTTCCCAGGCACTTAGTACAGTGCTCCGCACACAGTAAGCGCTCAATAAGTACGATTGAATGAATGAATGTATATATTATTATTATTATATAGTATAGTGCATATATATACTATATATAGTGTGTATATATATAGTATAAGTATTGTTATATATAATATATAATAATAATAATAATAATAATAATACAGTTCTAGAACTGAAAGCTTCAGTGGTCACGGGAGAGTTCCACAGAAAGCTGAGCAACAACTACCCTGCCCGAATTTCAGCCAGGTCAGCTTTGACCAGGATGAAGATGTGCATGACTACATAAGAGGTTAGGGAATGCTACATACCAAGGAACGGGAATGGATCAGCAACTAAGTTAAAAATAAAAATGGTCTTTATAGAAGAAAGAAGCCAGGGTGGTTACAGAAACTACACAGATCTGGCACGGGACATGGAAAGAAGGGGTTCATTCATTCATTCATTCAATCGTATTTATTGAGCACTTACTGTGTTGAATTGAGCACTTACTGTACTGAGTGCTTGAAAAGTACAATTCGTCAACAGAGACAATCCCTACCCAACAAGTCTAGAAGGGGTAGACAGACAACAAAACAAAACAAGTAGACAGGCTTCAGTAGCATCAAAATAGATAAATAGAATTATAGATATATACACATCATTAATAAAATAGAGTAATAAATATGTAAAAATAAACACAAGTGCTGTGGGCAGGGAAGGGGATAGTGCAGAGGGAGGGAGTAGGGGCAATGGGGAGGGGAGGAGGAGCAGAGGAAAAGGGGGCTCAGTTTGGGAAGGCCTCCTGGAGGAGGTGAGCTCTCAGTAGGGTTTGAAGAGGGGAAGAGAGCTAGTTTGGCAGATGTGAGAAGGTTGCAAGGAGACATAGAAGGTAGGGAAATGACTGGATTGGAACAGGAAGACACGATTCTATGAGCAGGGAGGGCGGGCAGTGAATGGAGAGAGCTGGCATACTAGCAGCGCAATCTGCAAAAGCGGGAAGCCAGGGACAAATCAGTTCAATGAAAAGGCCAGCCTGACGCAGAACCCGGAACAGGAATGGTTATTTCCTTCCAATTTGCTGATGATAAGCAGATTTCTCATATGGGAGATAACAAAATATGATACAAGGTGTGCATTCCAGCAAATATTTTAAATAAAACTAGTTTGTAAAAAAAAACCCAAAACAATACTACAAATAAAAAATGTTTTTTCTCCCTAAAATGAAAACATTAGTGATAGTAGGAATTACATGCCATTTATATTTAATCCCAAGGGCTGCAAGGTAAGCAGGATTAAAGTAACATTCTTTGAAATAACATGATCTTGTGCCTGTGGGAAATGATGTTCTGGAAATAGTTCACAGTATGGAGCTGAAAGTTATTTTTAAAAGTATCACCATTTCTCCATTTTCCTCCAGGAGTAGAGTATGAAACACCAGTGTATTCCTTTGTTATCATGTACAAATCAAGTTTGCCTCTCAATGCACTGTCACATTAACTGTGGGGTCTAAGGCCATTTCAGATGCTGCCTTTTGATGGAGCAATCTTTCCCTAGCTTCCACACTAAGAGCCAAACCACTTTTAATTACTATATTCAAGATGGATCCTCCCTCTGATGTTCCTACCCAAGGTCTTATACCCATGCCCCCGGTAAGAGGCTTTGCTTCATCGTGTCTTCAAAAACATTTCTTCCACCTTCCTGTTTGTGGTTCCCCATTTGTCTCATTGTAGAGTAGCAGCTGAGGAAGCCTATTATAAGAATAGTACTTGTGGTGTTTGTGAAACAGCATGCCCTAGTGGAACGAACATGGGCCTGGGAATCAGAGGACCTGATCCTAATCCTGGCTCCACCACGTACCTGTTGTGTGACCTTGGGCAAGTCACTTCACTTCTCGGTGCCTCAGTTTCCTCATCTGCAAAATGGGGATTCAAAACCTGATCTCCCCTCTACTTGGAATGTGAGCACCATGTGGGACCTGATTACCTTGTACTTATCCCAGTGCTTAATAGAGTGCTTGGTTATTATTATTATTATCACTATTATTACTATGTGTTTAACTATGTGGCTAGCACTGTATTAAACACTGAGGTGGATACAAGATAATCATATCCTCTAGACTGTAAGTTAGTGGACTGACTATATGCAGAGACTCGGTATTTTAAGATTCCAGTACCATCATCTGAGTTGAGTGGGGTTCATCAGTGACACCAATGAAACTGCCCTAGAAGTCAGACTGTGGTCCTTGTACAATTCTGTATTTTGGGAAGCAGCATAGCTCAGTGGAAAGAGACCGGGCTTGGGAGTCAGAGGTCATGGGTTCTAATCCTAGCTCCTCCACTTGTCGGCTGTGTGACTCTGGGAAAGTCACTTAACTTCTCTGTGCCTCAGTTTCCTCATCTGCAAAATGGGGATGAAGACGGAGCCCCAAGTGGGACAACCTTGATTACCTTGTATCCCCCCAGAGCT
The DNA here is from genome assembly GCF_015852505.1 of Tachyglossus aculeatus. Classification (NCBI taxonomy): domain Eukaryota; kingdom Metazoa; phylum Chordata; class Mammalia; order Monotremata; family Tachyglossidae; genus Tachyglossus; species Tachyglossus aculeatus. The sequence continues at coordinate 56,807,806 of NC_052072.1, forward strand.
TAGAACAGTGCTTGGCACATAGTAAGCCCTTAACAAATACCAACATTATTATTATTATTATCATTATGTGCAAGGAAGATAAGGTTTGCTGTTCCCCACTGTAGCCTAAAGCCATAGTTCAATTCCAAGAGCCAAGTGAATGACCCTAGCCTCGAATGGCTAATGGGGAACATTCAACGACCGTAAGCAAGAAGAAACACCAAGTCTTCATCCAGGTTGCACAGATGCTGAACTTCTCCCCACCCCTTTCCTTACTTCTTATCCTCTTTACCCAGCACTCTCCTTCTGCTATTTTACCACACATACCTTCTGAACCCTATGTCCCACTCTGAATCTAATTTTCACCCATGTATTCTTTTCCAGTATGATGTTCTACACAGAGTAACTGTTTAATAACTGCTGTAACTACTACTATTGGTCTTTCCATCTCTTCCTCCCTTTGGGTTTACCGATCCACTTAATGTGTTCCTTCACTCTACGTCTCTCTGTGTCCCTTCACGGTGCCTTTCACCAGTTTCCTTCACAGCATTTTCTCCCTTTCCCAGTCCCTGTAATCCTTGTTGTTGAGTCTCTCTCCTATTTATGACCCCACAACTCCTCCTCAATCTTCTCCTCCTAAACCCTGTTTCCTCCCTATCCTTCTCTCTTTCTCTTCCCTTTTTTCAAGCTTGCCTCCACCTCTCCCTTCTCTTTTGCCCTGGCTTGCGTAGTATTTCCAGAAGTTGCCAGAGTGTTTCCTCCCTCTGCCCAGAGCCCACACTAAATTGTTCCTCTCCCAGAAGCAAAATCAGGTGGGGGGAAAAGCAGGAGGGGCCTGGGAATTCAACTAGGCTGATGGGTAGGGAGGGGGAACTCTCCAAGATACAATCTGCTACTTATGCTTTGAGGAGTTTATTTTGCACAGTCTTCATAAAAATTCTCCTCCTTCGGTATCATTTCTCCTTGTACTTCTGATGCCCCCCACATCTGTTTTTGTCATGACTTTTCAAGCTCTCTATTTGCCTTTCTAGTAAAATTTCTTCTTAAGATTTTTCCTCTCAGAATTTGGGTTAGACCTCCCGATGTTTCCTGCTACTCAAGGGTGCTATTTTCCAATTACCCTATTTCTTTCTGTCCACGTGGCATCAATATGTTAATGATGGCAGGTTCCTTTCATGGTCAGTGGAGCCAACTCTCTGATGTTTCTAGGCATCCTACAGGCAATGTGGGAGGAGAGGTGGGGGAAGAAAGGGGAGGAGAGGTGGGGGAAGAAAGGGGAGGAGTGGGGCATGTAAGCCCCTCCCTGCCGCCTTCCAGCCTTCTCTCCCTTGGCACAGCACGAGGGCACTATGTTCACAAGCTTCAACTCAGGAATGCCTGGAGAGAGTTCTTGATGTTACACCATCAGCACAGACAGGATCCAGGAAAAGTGAGGCAGTGGAAAACTTAGGCATGTTCTCTGGGCTGTGTCCCAACAGAGAAGCTGCCTTCCCAGACAAATCCTCAGTTCCTAAGGCAGAGTCGCAGTTCCTTACTTGAACCCAGATGGTGCTGAACCCAAAAGGCCACTCGCTAGGTCCTCCTTCCCCAAGACCTAAGTAATACAGTGGCTCAGTCACCTGTGTCACATGGAAACACGGCTGGCAGAATGCTGCTCGCCCCCCTGGCTGTGCCACCCAAACTGCATCCAGGCCAGGGAACTGAAGACCATGAGCACAGTCACCATGGGGTCAGAGCAATGCTCCATCCAGCCCACTAATCTGACTCCAGCTGTGACAATATGATGCTCTCCTTTCGAGACATTCATCATTAACTCAAATAAACTCACCCTGGCCCTACTATCCAAGAATCTATCAATAATCCTTCTTGAGCTTTCTAACTTCCCTTTCCTCCCTATTCACCAGGCCCAAATGCTAGCTGAGCTGCACTCAAATCAACAGGGACCCCAATGGTTGATTTGAATGGATTTAAAGATAGGGATTCATGGAGGGAGGATGCAAGATAAATTCCCAAACCACAGGAACCTAATTCATCACCCCACACCCAAGACTCAACTGTGCCTGTTCCTGAATCACAATCCAGTGGGGTCTGTGGTACTTCTGTAAGAACCAAGAGTTCTTTTTTGCATTTCTCTTAAAAGTAAATTGCCCCAGTGGAAGGGGAAACACAAATCTAAGTCTCCATCCCTCTGTTTTCTTTCAAACTAATTATTCCTCAAGAATTTACCACCAAGTATTCAATATTTCTTTTTAAAAAGAAAAATAATCTTGGAAAAGTTGCCAGATAAGAGCAGAAGACAGAGGAATGTCTGTAAATAAACAAACTGACTAGTAGATGAGGTGGAAAGAATGGCCCATTCCTAGAATTGCTTAACAGGAGAGAAACTAAGCATATCAGGGAAACAGATGAACTCTGAAGTCAATTCATCAAATAAAGGGGAGGTCAGTGGATGCAAGAGAGCTTTCCACTTATCTTTGTTTACTTACCCCACCAACATTTTGGAGAAGTTGATACACTAGCAGAGAAGACTACCGCGCCCTATTTCAAAAATTCATTGTTTTAAAAATAAAATGGTCACAGTTTTCTTCCCAAACAAGAGAGCTTGGACATTTCTAATCCCCTGTTTTCTGATTGGAAATTCAGTCCTTCCAGTCACCACATGGTTGCAACCACTATATATTCTCTTTATTTATTTCATCCTTCCCCCAATACCAGGATTCGGCTTGTTCTCAGAATAGGCTCATCAGGATCACAACCCAAACATTTTATGCGCTCTCAAAAGAAAAGCAATAAGAATCATGGTATTTGTTAAGTGCTACTATGGCAAGAGCACTGTGTTAACTTTGAGGTAGATCCAGATGAGCAGAGTGGACACAGTCCCTGTGCTGGGAATATGGGGCACGTAGCCTAAGTGAAGTTACTTTAACCTCCTCAAAAATCTTCCGTGGTTGCCTGTCAACCTTCTTATCAAGCAAAAACTCCTCACTATTGACTTCAAAGCTCTCCATCACCTCGTGCCCTTCTACCTCACTTCCCTTCTCTTCTTCTACAGCCCAGCCCACACACTCTGTTCCTCGGGTGCTAACCTCCTCTATGTGCCTCGTTCTCACCTGTCCCGCTGTCGGCACCTGGCCCACGTCCTACCTCTGGCCTGGAATGCTCTCCCTCCTCACATCTGCCAAACTAGCACACTTCCCCCCTTCAAAGCCTGACTAAAACCTCACCTCCTCCAGGAGGCCTTCCCAGACTGAGCCCCCCTTTTCCTCTGCTCCTCCTCCCCTCCCCATCACCCAGACTCCCTCCCTCTGCTCTACCCCTCCCCACCTCACAGCACTTGTGCATGTATGTACATTTATTATTCTATTTATTTTATTAATTATGTGTATCTGCCTATAATTCTATTTATTTACATTGATGTGATTGATGCCTGTCTACTTGTTTTTGTTTTGTTGTCTGTCTCCCCTCTTCTGGACTGTGGGCCCATTGCTGGGTAGGGATTGTCTCTACTTGTTGCCATATTGTAGTTTCCAAGTGCTTAGTACAGTGCTCTGCACACAGTAAGCACTCAATAAATAAGACAATGAATTAATTAACCAAAATGGAGGCAGAGGGAATGGGAGAGATGATGCAGACATCAGATTCCTGCTCCACCACCTCGGGTAAGCCTCAGGTTTGCTGTACCACACATCTTCAAGTCACCCTTACGTGCCCTGTTAGATGGGGAAGCACGGCCCCTTGCCCAATCTGACCACAAGCCCTGCTCTGCATTTCCAACTGCCTTCCATTCACTACCCTGACCTTTCCTGGGCACCTAGAATCTACACAAGCAGAAACTGGTCTGTCTCTGAAGAGATGGAAGAGGCCTCAGAAGGGCATATCAGTCAACTGTATTTATTGAGCACTTACTGTGTAAAGAGTACTGTACTAAGCACTTGGGAGACTGTGAACACTTTGTTGGGTAGGGACCGTCTCTATATGTTGCCAATTTGTACTTCCCAAGTGCTTAGTACAGTGTTCTGAACACAGTAAGCACCTAATAAATACGATTGAATGAATGAATGAATACAACAGAACAATATGACAGACACATTCTCTGCCCACAAAGAACTTACAGTCTAGAGGGGGAGAGAGAAATTATCATAAATAATGTCCCTATGTCCTTATTTGCTGTGGGGCTGAGGGGGGCATGAATAGAGGGAGCATGTCAGGGTGATGCAGAAGAAAGTGGAAGAAAAGGAAGAGGGCTTAGTCAAGGGAGGCCTCTTGAAAGAGATGGGCCTTCAACAAGGCAATAAGGCATGTGACCCAACCCATGCTGAGAGAGCTGAGGGAAGCGTAGCACCAATCGTGAAATCCCAGAGTCTACTGCAGCTCCCAGAACAACAGGGGCAGTCACTTCAATGACGCTTTTCCAATGTTCCCTGTTCCCCTGGGTTGCTTTCACAATCTCCTATTCTTTTCAGGGTTATCTCAGAAGTAGACACCATGTTTTCCTTCCCCTTCCAGAAGTGTTCTACAGGTCCAAAATACAAGACACTTTAGCCACAGTAGATCTGTTGCAACAGAAACCTCCACAGAGTTGTTCCATTCACACATATTTTTTCAGTTCTTTAAAATATGAACTTGAAGAAAACTATATGATTTTTAGAAGAAAAGTGTGAAGCGCTGTCCCTCAAATACTAACCACCGGCAAATTTCATTTTGCACTAGACTTTTAAAACATCATTATTCCTTTGAGAACAACTAAAGGTTTAATCATCTGCATAATAATGGAATCATTGACTAATGCTTAAGACTCCTTACTTAGAATTTGATTCTTAAAATATACTTCACTACACGCAAATGAAAGTGTTTTATGTAAACTCAAGGGAAATATATACATTTTTTTTAGGGGGGATGGGGATGGCATCTGTTCTCCTCTCAGGGTCGCATCTGGAGAGTTTCCAGTACTCTACCAGTCTCAACTATGGGAGAGAGAGTCAAGCAGAGGCAGATCCATTCTATTCCTAGCTTTGGCAGTGGCTAGCGAGTAGAAAGCAATCTGCTAAAAACTGTGCTCGGCAGCAGTAGCATGGGATAGAGTTGAAGGCAGAGACTCAAGTTTACTGCACGGTAGGAGGCAATGGTAAACCACTTCCGTATTTTAACCAGGAAAACTTTATGGCTACACTATCAATCAATCAATCAATCGTATTTATTGAGCGCTTACTATGTGCAGAGCACTGTACTAAGCGCTTGGGAAGTACAAATTGGCATCACATAGAGACAGTCCCTACCCAACAGTGGGCTCACAGTTTAAAAGGGGGAGACAGAGAACAGAACCAAACATACCAACAAAATAAAATAAGTAGGATAGAAATGTACAAGTAAAATAAATAAATAAATAAATAGAGTAATAAATATGTACAACCATATATACATATATACAGGTGCTGTGGGGAAGGGAAGGAGGCAAGACGGGGGGATGGAGAGGGGGACGAGGGGGAGAGAAAAGAAGGGGCTCAGTCTGGGAAGGCCTCCTGGAGGAGGTGAGCTCTCAGCAGGGCCTTGAAGGGAGGAAGAGAGCTAGCTTGGCGGATGGGCAGAGGGAGGGCATTCCAGGCCCGGGGGATGACGTGGGCCGGGGGTCGATGGCGGGACAGGCGAGAGCGAGGTACAGTGAGGAGATTAGTGGTGGAGGAGCGGAGGGTGAGGGCTGGGCAGTAGAAGGAGAGAAGGGAGGTGAGGTAGGAGGGGGCGAGGTGATGGAGAGCCTTGAAGCCCAGGGTGAGGAGTTTCTGCCTGATGCGCAGATTGATCGGTAGCCATTGGAGGTTTTTGAGGAGGGGAGTAATATGTCCAGAGCGTTTCTGGACAAAGATAATCCGGGCAGCAGCATGAAGTATGGATTGAAGTGGAGAGAGACACGAGGATGGGAGATCAGAGAGAAGGCTAGTGCAGTAGTCCAGACGGGATAGGATGAGAGCTTGAATGAGCAGGGTAGCGGTTTGGATGGAGAGGAAATTACACTACCAGAACGTCTGCAGATAGAGGTGGGGCGTTCTGGGAGAGATGTGTCAATGGCATCACTATACGTTGGTGACAACTCGACAGCATAAGACAAGATATTTGTTAGATGTCCCCTAGCACGTTAGGCACTGTACAAAGTGCTGGGGTAGATATAATCAAATTGGACACAGACCATATCTCATATGGGACTCACAGTCAATCTCCATTTTACAGACGAGGTAACTGAGGCACAAAAGTTAAAAGACTTGCCCAAGGTCACGGAACCCAGGTCATTCTGACTCCCAGGCTTCAAAAATAAGCTCCTCAAAATGAGGGGGGTGTTGTGAATCATCATATTGTGGGATAAGTTTTCTCATGGAGTCAAATGTAAATTGCTACTTTCCAGTTCTTGATGTGACAACCAAGTCCTACAGGGAATTTAAAGGTACAGCACAGATCGCTCCCAGCCTTCCCTCCCCCACTGACCCAACAAAACATTGTATGGAAGACACAGCCTTGTTCTTCTAGCTCCAGATTACAAATCCTGTAACCCTTGGAATACCTGATTTATTCTTTCCTAAATTTTAGAGTCAACCAATTTTGGGTGTTGTAATGTTGGCATTATCCTTGCCATTTTGACACAGGTTAATCCCATCTTTCTTCTCCCCGCCACCACGCCCCCAACATCACTGCAGCCATTGTTTTTTTAGTAATACACCTGCCATCTCACTAATGCAAAAGCCGGAAATTACAATATTTTCACTACATATCAAAAAAGAGCCAATGAATGGTATTTATTGAGCGCTTACTATATGCAGAGCACTGTACTAAGCACCTGGGAGAAAACAATGCAGTAGAATTAGCACATATGGTCCCTTCCCATAACTTGTCCTACAGTATCTTGTGGCACAGTCTATCATACATCTCATGCTTACACTAGAATCAGAATGGGATGAATCTTTTCCAGCAAGTGTCTTGCAGTCCGTGAGGCAAGAGGACAGTCACCAATAAACCCTCATCCCCACCCCCTCACACCAGCTTTAGCTAAATCACAAAGGGCAGAAAATACACATGAGGGTTGTGAAAAGTCAGACCCACAACAACATTCATCCTGCCACTCTGTCCTCAGGGTGACCTCTGATGGGTTGGTGGACAAAGTGGCCAGACTCCAGGAGATTAAACCAGCAAAGTTCATTCACTGGAATCAAGGCTGGACCCATTCAGTCAATCAATAGTACTTATTGATCACCCACTGTGTACCAGAGCACTGAAATAAGCACTTGGGAGAGTACAACATAGAATACAGACATGATCCCTCACAGCTAAAATGTAGAAAACGAGGCAGACACTTTAGCAAATTATTGATGGGAATAAGTAATTGCAGAAAATATTTGCTTAAGTGCTAGGTGGGAGGTATTCTCATCTGTAAAATGGAGATAAAATGGCTGCCCTCCCTCCCTCTCCAACTGTGAGCATTGTTTGAGACAGAGACTGTGTCTGATATGATTATCTTATATCTACCCACAAGGTTTAGCAATGGGCTTGGCACTGAGTAGATGCTTAATCCCTCTTCCGCCTCTGATTCCCCTACCTAAAACTCCCCTGCCTTTAAGATCCACCAGACCACAGTTCTCTCCATCTTCAAAGCCCTCCTAAAAGACCACCTTCTCCAAGAAGCCTTCCCTGATTAAGTCCCATCATCCCAAGGTAAATTCTGCAACAGCCAACATGAGAAGTGTATTTGCTCCTCACTTGCATACATTTCAACCACCCTCAGCAACTATTTAAATAAACTCATTCCAAGGACTGAGGTCTAAATTGAGTCTATTATTTGTGTGTCTGTTTTCCCCATTATGCTGTAAGCTCCTTAATACTATTAATAATACCATTAATTGCTGCTAATACCATTTATTCATTTCACTTATTCTGAAAAGAGTAAGAACTCCTCTACTTTTGGTTCCCACGCAGATCCAGAAATGCAAAGGGTCAAATCAGCAATCTGATGCCGGATGAACAGACTAGCTATGCCTCCACAGGTAAAGAAAAGGCAACATAAGCACAATTCCTACAGGTCAGAGGCTTTCAGATCTATGTAACAGACACCAGAACACAAACACAGATACCCAAAGGTTGCTGTCTGTCCCCAAAGTACAATCAATTCTTAAAGAGCTCATTTGTGTAAATATAGGCTTTTTAGTACCATAATGTGACAGGGAATATATCTAATTTCCACCTGTGTATTCTTTCCCAATGCTTAATACAGTCCTCTGCACATAGCAAGCACAGTAAGCACTTAGAAAAAAAACCTTTTACTACTACTATACTAATAGTAATAATAATAATAATAATAATTTTCTAGACTATAAGCCTGTTGTGGGCAGGGAATGTGTTTACCAACTGTTATATTGTACTCTCCCAAGCACTTAGTACAATGTTCTGCACACAGTAACTGCTCAATATGATTGGTATTTATTAAGCACTTTCTATGTGCCAAGAACTGGACTAAACACTGGGACAAAAACAAGGTAATTAGATAAGACACTGTCATGATCACACAGCAGATTACAGCTGTGGGTTGCTTCGCCAGTTATTCAAACCTTTAATAGTTTGTTTTTAGGATTGAAAATTGGTTACACCTGGTATGTTTCTTGTCACTGCAGACTAAACTGGAAAGGCACATTTGGGAACAGATGCTTCAGTTTCACTTTCTGCTGCAGAGTCAGTTTTATTTTGTCCCAGAAGAGAAATGACCAGTTTAGTTATAGACCTTAAATTGACTGCACAATGCTATGATAGTTAGACATCAAAGCCATAATACCACACAATGCTATTTCCCCTTTGTGGGATAAAAATAGAAACCAATGGCTGGTAGCTAAACCTATTAGCAGACAAGCACATAAGACCCAGGCGTTCAAAATCACACACAAATGTCTTCTAGAAAACTTCTCATTTACCAGCCCTAGTGAGCAAACAATGTTTGAGAAATTAAGGTCCAGGAAAAGTGACAGCTGTTCAGAGATCAAGATACCAAAACCCCAGTAAAAGGATAGAACTGGGCTGCTTTCTGGCACGCATGATCATCATTATCATTATCCTCAGCCAATACAACTGCAACGATCATTTCAAGCCTCTTCCCCATACATAAATGTCATCAGAATAAGAGGCACGTGAGAGCCCTGAGATTGGTCTTTTTTATGTTTTCCATTTTCTTTCTGGTGGAGGTGTTGTGGGGGAAGTGAAAGCAGGGAAAACCCTCTAATCCTTCCAAGGGTTGTCTCTGCCTGACTGCTTGATTGCATTTTCTGCATTCAAAACAGGAAGGATCCATGCCATCTTTGGCTCCCTAGACAACCGAGGAGAGCCTCAATTTCGTCTCATTTCTTACACTAAACACCAGGGGACCGGGCGGGGGCGTGGGGTAGCAGAAGGTCTGGCTATCCGCCTGCAGGGAAACCAAACAAAGAGGCATCTTGGCCCTGTGTGCCTCCCATACAGACACACCTTGAGGAGTCAAAAGCTCAGGAATTTCAAGTTAAGGAGAATGCTGAGTCTCACGCTTAACAGCCCTTGTGAGAGTAAAGGACAGAGGCTCTGCACAGCACTCTGTGAGGGGCTCTATTCTGTGAACAACACAAAAGGCAGTTCTACCTAGATGGATCACAGAGCTCATGAATTCACTGGGAAGACCAAAAGCTTTCTCCTTCCCAGCTGGCCTTTTATCTCCACAAAGACTAGTCAATAACCCAAATAACTTTGGTCTTCCTTATATACAAAATAAATCCTTTTCACTTTTCCATGCTCCCTTTTCATGTGCATATTGATCTGATTTAAAATAGTCAATGGACAGCTTTCTTGGAAATGGAAAGCTGATAGGGAATCGATACAAACAATAATTTGCATTTTACGCCCAGACTGTCCCCAGAAAAAGTCAACAAGGGATCAAAAATAAAAGATGTTATAAGAGTACAGTACACACACACACACACACACACACACAAACTACTCAAGCAAAAGAAAGAATTGGCAATTTAAATGAAATTGATTATAAACCGACACTTAAGAATGTCAGGGCTCCTGATTTATTTGGTGCTATGTGTAGCAGCAGAAAACCTGAAGGGAAATTTGATTACCTGCCTCTGTAGACACGCCTGGTGTCAACAAATGAGGGAAGAAAAATGAAAACTTCAAAAAGCAGTAGAAAAAAAGTAATTCATAAACCCCCATGAAGTAGAACTGCTAGTAAATCCTTGCTGTGCCTTATCAAGTAGTACTAAGTCTGGGCTAATAATACACACACACAAAAAAAGTCAACTGATCATTTCTACAGGCAAGAACATATATTTTTCTTTCAAAACAAGCCACTCGTTTCTGGATTTAAAAATCAAATTACAAACTTTCAGTTTATTGAATGCAGAAGAGGCATTTATCAAATCTAGCCTCATTCATTCAATCATATTTATTGAGAGCTTACTGTGTGCAAAGCACTGTACTTGGAAAGTACAATTCAGCAATAAAGAGACAAACCCTGCCCACACCAGGCTTACAGTCTAGAAGGGGGGAGAGAGACATCAAAGCAAGTAAGCAGGCATCAATATAAATGGAATTTTAGATATATACATATCAAAACAACTAAACAGGCATTAATAAAAAATAAATAGAATTGTAGATATGTACACATATGCACAAGTGCTGTAGGGGGAGGGGGAGAGCAAAGGGAGCGGGTCGGGGCGACGTGGAGGGACGTGGAGGGACGGGGGAGCTGAGGAAAAGGGGGGGCTTATTCCAGGAAGGCCTCTTGGAGGAGGAGAGCCTCCAAGGGAGGGCTTTGAAGAGGGGAAGTGTGATTGACGGATTTGAAGAGGGAGAGCATTCCAGGCCAGAGGTAGGCCGTAGGACATGGGTCAGGGGTCGACGCGAGACAGGAGAGAACGAGGCACAGTGAGGTTAGCACCAGACCCAATCCCACACAGGGCTCAACAGTCAAAGAGGAAGGGAGAAAAAACTGGTTTTTATCCCCATTTCACAGACAAGGAAGCTGAAGCACAGAAATTAAATGACCTGCCAAGGTAAGTGAGAGGTCATCAATCTACCATATGTATTTACTGAACACACATGTGCAGAGAAATATACTTGGAGAGCAAAATAAAATTAGTAGATATGATTTCTTCCCTCAAGGAGTTCATGATCTAGTGAGGGAAACAGTCACTAAAATATATAGAGAAGCATTTTGGCTTAGTGGAAAGAACACTTGCCTAGGAGTCAGAAGGATCTGGGTTCTAATCCCAGTTCTGCCATTTGTTTGCTTTCTGTCCTTGGGCAAGGCAAGTAACTTAACCATGCCTCAGTTCCTTCATCTGCAAAATGGGGATCACTTAAACTGTGATCTCTATGTAGGAGCGGTTAGTTTGTATCTACTCCAGCACTTAGTACAGTGCTTGGCACATAGTAAGCACCTATATACCACAATTATGCATTATTATTATTAATTATTATTATAGAGTATTTATGATATGAACACAAGTCCTAAAATTTTTAAGCAGTGCTGATACAGCAATTGCAGGAATATAGAAAGACTAGAAATTAACTAGGGAAGGCTTCCTAAAGCAAATGTGATTTCAATCATAAAAACTGTGGTATTTTTAAAGTGCTTACTATGTGTTAAGCATTGTACTCAGCACAATGCTCTGTAGCAGAGATACGATAATGAGGTCGGACACAGCTCCTACCCCACATAGAACTTCTTGTCTAAGTAGGAGAGAGAACAGGTATATTTTATCCCCATTTTATAGATGAGAAAACTGAAGCCTAGAAGTTAAGTGACTTGTCTAAAGTCACACAGGAGGTAAGTAGCAGAATTAGGAATTTTTAAAAATGTTTTTTGTTAAGAGCTTACTATGTGCCAGGCACTGCACTAAGCACCAGGATTGAGACAAGTATGTGCTTTTTTTTTTCATTTTCCCTGAGCTTTCCATACAATTGAGCTTAAAGGATTTTGCTTTTTTGGTCATAGCTATGCTAGATAATTCATAATATTATGTCTCCAACAATGGCAGTGAAATACAGCGGCGAGGGGCAGGACCAGTGGGCTGTAGCTCTAGCTGTTGTGATGATTTTGACACCTGTCTACATGTTTTGTTTTGTTGTCTGTCTCCCCCTTCTAGACTGTGAGCCCATTGTTGGGTAAGGACAGTATCTGTTGCCAACTTGTACTTCCCAAGTGCTTAGCCCAGTGCTCTGCACACAGTAAGCGCTCAATAAATACGATTGAATGGATGAATGAATGAAATATCATTATGGATGCCCTCCTTTATAATGTTTTAATGCCTAGGAAACCCCCTAAAATACCTTCTTGTATCTGCTGACACTTTGGGGCTACAGTTACTCCAAACCCCGGACAGAGGGTTCCCAATTTCACACTCAATCAATAGCATTTAGCCAACACTGACTATGTGTAGAGCACTATAGTAAGCACATAAGAGAGAACAATAGAGTAAATAGTAATGATGTATTCATTCATTCAGTCCTATTCATTGAGTGTTTACTGTGTGCAGAGCACAGTACTAAGTGCTTGGAAAGTGCAATTCAACAATAAAGACAATCCCTGCCCATAACAGGCTTACAGTCCCCTGCCTTCATGGAGTTTACAATCTTGCGGGGGGAAAAAGACACTTGAGTAGACTGTGAGCCCGTTATTGGGTAGGGACCGTCTCTATGTGTTCCCGATTTGTACTTCCCAAGCACTTAGTACAGTGCTCTGGACATAGTAAGCGCTCAATATGACTGAATGACTGACTGAATGAATAAATTACAGATAGGAGGAAGTAACAGAACATACGAGACATATATATGTGCTACAGGCGGCTGTGAGTTAAAAAAATAAGAAATCAACTTCAAATCAATATTCAATTTGTAACCGAAATACAATTCTGAGACTAAGATAAATGCTGTAACATGTTGCCTTAAAGGACTTCCCTAGGAACAGGAACATAAATGGGAGAATACTTCTTTTAACCAGGGCTGAGTAGCTGTTAGATTTGGGAAGTGACCTACCCATCAAGATAACCCAGAAGGAGAGTGACAGAACCAGATTTCACGGCAGGACCCTCCAGAGACAGTGCTCTGATGCCTCATGCTGACACCTGTGGGTGTCATAACCAGAAGAGCTGTCTGGGACAGCTGCTGGCTCCAGGAAAGTTGCCTACGGATGAGTTTGGAAATAACTGTGTTATTTGTTAAGTACTCACCATATACCAAAAACTGTACTAAACGCCGGGGTAGATAGAAGATAATCAGGTCAGACATAGCCTCTGTCCCACATGGGGTTCACAAAAAGTCCAGAACGGGTCTGCTAATTCTGTTGTACTGTACTCTCTCAAATGCTTAGTATAGTGCTCTACAAATGGTAAGCGCTCAGTAAATAACAATGATTTATCAATTTTTCCGTGGCTCATGGGTAAGACATTCTGCTTCTCCCTCTCCCCTGAGACGGGATAAACAATTATCATGTAATCTCAAGCAAAAGAAGAAAAAAACAGAACCGTGGAATTAGGAGTTTTTCCTAATTGCCCCCTTCAACTCTACCCCCTACATTTGTCTGAGTGCTGCCATGAAGAATGATTTTAAATGTGCAGATGTGTGCAAAATAAATGTTCAAAAATTACCGTGACCTGCAGTTTCCTCACATGCAGTAATATGGAGGATTTTACCAATATGTAAGTAGAGCATGCAGTCCACCACCTGTCCAAAACACTCAACAACAAAAGCCAAAGATTCAGGATGATTCACTACCACATGAACATTTAATAATGCTCAACTACTTCACCATGACAGCCACCGTGACAACAGCATTGGTTCACTTTCAGCTTCAGGCCCTGCAATGAAAGGCTACAATCCAAATTGACTTTTTACCCACCCTTGGAAAATAACTATAGTTTACTAAGCACCTCTCCAGTGTGAATTTCCAAAATGCAAATAGGACAGCAATCTTACCTTTTGGGAAGGCACTCTTGCACAAATCTTACAACTGTACCAAAGTGAGAATCCTAACGCTTTTCACCAGTTTACATCCAGCATGAAGAGATACCCTCCATCTTGCTTCCAATAGTCACTGAGGGAATTATGGTGTTGTCACAGTTATACCTTCTACTTTAACAATGACACCTCCCCCAGAAAAATCAATCATATTTATTGAGTGCTTTCTGTGTGCCAAGCACTGTAGTAAGCACTTGGAGTATAAAATATATTTACTATAATAGACATATTCCCTGCCCACAACAAGCTTATATTGCAAGGATCCTGAGGGCTCAAATCAATCAAAGGTTTCAAATTCTGGTTCAAAAGCCAGACTGTTCAACCAATAACTTGGAAACTGAGACTTTCCTTGATTCCCCCCTCTGCCCCCTTCATGATACCTCCCACCCCCAAGCCTCTCCACTCCCATCCTCAGGGATGGTGAATGAAAGTTACTCTTTTTAAGGCATGAAATCACTGACCCCCACCCAGTCCCACAAGGCATCTACAGGTTTTAATAGGAGCTTGTTTGCTCAGATAGTAAATTCATTCCATATAACCTTAACTCTGATGACTAAATTCAGCTCCTAGAAAACATAGCATAGACTTAAGTTCGTTTCCAGCTCGGAATGATATAGGTCATTAGATGCACTCAAAGTAATCTTATCCTTCTTATGTACACCTCTGGCTTCCAGCCTATGGTCAATTATGGTTTCTATTTATACTGGGAGGCTAGATCTTGCTATCTTAGATGGCTACATCACAGTAGCTTTCTCCAGAAGCTTGATACGAACAATAAGAAGCAGAAGTTGTCAACTGCAAATGTTGCAGCAATGTTCAACTCAACATTGCCCCTTAGATTTGTTTTACCAGGGCTTGGAATTTTGTTATTAGGTTATTTTTTATATCCATAGTATGTAGCACTTAAACAAGAAGCACTTAGTGCAGTGCTCTGCATACAGTGCAATCTCCATAAATACCACTGATGAAATACTAACAGTTAATTTTGGAGAAGTGACTACCAGAATCCCCCTCTCAAGATTGCATCTGGTGAGTTTCTGGTACTCTACCAGTCTCGGCTATGGGAAGGAGAGTCAAGGAGAGGCATACCTATTCCATTCCTAGCTTAGGCAGTGACTAGAGAGTGGAAGGCAATCTGCCTCAAGTCAAAACTCACCTATGCTGGGTGGTGGCAGCAGCATCAGAGAGTTGAGGATGGAGACTCAAGTTTACTGTGTGGAAGAAAGCAATGGTAAACCACTTCCGTATTTTAACCAAGATAATTCTATGAATACACTACCAGAACCATTGTAGATGGAGGTGGGGACATTGTGGGAGAGATGTGTCCATGGAGTCGCTATGGGTCGGAGACGACAACAGCATGAAAGGAATACCAGAATAATTATTAGTGCCAACAAATTCACCCTACACACTGCACTTTCTAAGTTAAGATACATACAGACTAGGCGCTTTGAAAACGTATCTTTTGATATAAAAAAGCCTATGCTAGAATTATAGGATCAAAAAGTGTGCATTTGGACTATATACCCTAGTTCTGTGGAAAAGCCCAAAGAACAATTTTAAGGCAATGTTAGGGCTCAGACCACGTTTGGTTTGCAAAACGAAAAATTATTTGACATAAATCAGAATGCAAATGAATGCCAAAATCTACAAAGCGATTTCCTCAAGAAAAAAACAGAAACCCACAGAAAATGAATCAAAATCATTGCATTTTCAGATATTCAGCATTTCTGACTTTCCAAGGGAAATACTGGAGCAGCAGCATGGCCTAGTGAAAAGAGCAAGGGCCTAGGAGTGAGAACATGGGTTCTAATCCCAGCTCTGTCACTTGTCTGTTGTGTGACTTCGAACACATCACTTAACTTCTCTGTGCCTCAGTTATCTCACCTGAAAATGGGGATTAAGCTTGTGAGCGCCATGTGAGACATGGACTGATTAGCTTGTGCCTGGCAAAAAGTAGATGTGAAACATATACCAAAAAAAACTCCACTGTTTTAAAAACACATCAAACCACAGTCCCAGAGGAGGAAGAAACAATACAATCAACTGATGGAAAATGGGCACTGAATACAAGCAGGAATTCCACAGGAACCAGGGGGATGGCCATCTCAATGTAACTAAAAATCTGACATCAGTCACACATTTGATTTTTCTTTATTCTTTGGAAAATGTGGAGGATATGCTACAGAAAAATTCATCCTGCATCTTAAAGACACTTCTGAGTCTAAGATAATTGTAGTCACATTCTGATTCCACGTATATATTCAGGAACCTAAAAGGGAGAATGGGGAAATGTTTCCTGCAGCACCATGAAACAGCTGCTTCACCTGGAAACTGTCTTAGCCTGTCAAGGTGATCCAGGAGAAAGAGAATGACAGAATCAGTTATCAAGGGGATAATGATTCAAGACCTTGCCCGAGGCACTGCAGTGCTGCTGTACACTTACACCTTGGGGTGCCCATACCCAGAAGGGCTGACTTGGGCAGCTGCAGGCTCCAGAAAGACCACTTTCCGGCCCATTTGAGGGGAAGAGACCTGGGGCTGCTAGGGCAGGACAAAGTGGAGAAGGAAGGGCTGACTTATTCTACTGGTGATTGGGGGGGGAGGGGTAAAGGGGCACTCTACTCCTGCTCCTGGGATTTGCTTTGGGAAACAACATGATGGCAACAGGGAAGAGAAGCAGTGTGACAGTGGATAGAGCATAGGCTTGGGTAGTCAGAGGACCTGGGTTCTAATTCTGACTCTGCCACTTATCTGCTGTGTGATCTTGGGCAAGTCACTTAACTACTCTGTGCCTCAGTTACTTCAGCTGTTAAAACTGTAAGCGCCACATTGGATGTGGATTGTGTCCTGATTAGCCTATATTTACCCCATTGTTTAGTACAGTGCCTGGCACCTAGAGAAGCAGCGTAACCTAATGGAAGGAGGACGGCCTGGGAGTCAGAGGACCTGGGTTCTAATAGTGAGCCGGCTCCACCATTTGCCTGCTGTGGGACTTTGGCAAGTCACTTAACTTCTCTGTGCTTCAGTTACCTCATCTGTAAAATTGGGGATTAAGACTATGAGCCCCACGTGGGACAGGACTAGCCTCTATCTATACTAACACTTAGTACAGTGCCTGGTACATTAGGAAGTGTTTAACAAACACCTTAAAAAGAGTGCTTAACAAATACCATTAAAAAAAACAAGGGGCAGATGAGAAGAGCTGAGCAGTAGCAGCAACATGGCAAAGAGAACAAACTTTATGCTATAAGACTGTTAAGTTCCTTGTGGGCAGGAGACAAGTCTACCAAATCTGTTATATTGAACTATCCCAAGAGTTGAGTAGAGAGCTCTGCACACAGTAAGTTCTCAATAAACGAGACTGATTATACACTCAAGTGACCCCTTCAGTAACAACTCTGATGAAGTAACCTGGGCGAGTGAAAGCTTCTCCCCCCTCTCCTCTCAAATTACTTAGACTCCCACTTCTCCTGATGCTGGGTAGAACCCCAGTCCTAATTCTCCAGAATGACCCTGGGAGGCACCCACCCCAGAAAGACACCACGGTGTTGCTCAGAATTCTGACAATGAAAAACTGATACCAGAAGGACGATTGCACTTGGCTTCTGCAAACCTCAAGACTTTGCTGCCCACACGGTCACTGCAGCCTCCTGAGTCAATCAGTCAATCATATTTATTAAGTGCTTCTCTGTACAGGGGACTAATTCTAAGAGCTTGGCAGAGTACAATATAGCAAGAGTACGATATAACAATAAACTGACACATTCCCTGACCATAGTAAACAAGTCTACAGTTACCCTTTTATCTGGAGGGTGGGTCCTTATGAATCATTTAACTTCCCATGCATTTCCAACCTATATTTTTACTTCCCAGGCAGGAAGTCAGTATAAAGAGAAGCAGCCTGGTCTAGTGGAAAGACCTGGGAATTGGAAGACCTTGGTTCTAATCCTGGCTTTGCCACTGTCAGCTGTGTGATCTTGGGCAAGTCACTTCTCTCTGTGCCTCAGTTACCTCATCTATACAATGGGGATTTAATCGTTCTCCCTCCAATTTATACTATGAGCCCTATGTGGGACATATATGGTATTCAACCTGATTTTCCTGTACCTAATCCAGCACTTAGGGTACTGCTTGCCACATAGTAAGTGCATAAGTAATACCATTAAAAAATAAAAGATTGCTTCCTACTTATCTGACAGGAAGCAATTATGTAAACCCTGGGCACCAACTATCTTTCACCCAGTATGACCTGAGTTAGTACTGTCTATCCTGAGAGTGACGGTAGCAAGAGGACTGTTCGTGGAAGGTTAAGGGCTGTTTGCTGAAACGCTCCCAGTCGTGTTGAAAGAAATCCATGGAATGGCTCTCACTGAAGTAGTGAAAAGGTGCTGGGAAGATGAGGCTCTTTTAAAAAGTTTTACATGAATGAAAATACACATATATCAAATGAAATGAATATATCACTCACTGATCCATAAGACTCCCTACTACGTTCAGACATAAATGCCTCCTACCCACTAAACATAATCTTTAAAGTTCAGCAAGTTCAGGCTGTTGGAGTGTCCAAATCCTCCTAATTTTGGCAACATTTTGCATGGTCCTAGTTTACACTATGAATGTAAGCTCCTTGTGGGCAGGTAATGCATCTAATGCTTCATTTGTTCTTTCCCAAACACTTAATATGGTACACTGCACCCAATGGACATTCAATAAATAACTTTGCTAATACTACTATCACATTCATTCATTCAATCGTATTTATTGAGTGCTTACCGTGTGCAGGGCACTGTACTAAGCGCTTGGGAAGTACAAGTTGGCAACATATAGAGAGTCCCTACCCAACAATGGGCTCACAGTATAGAAGGGGGAGACAGACAACAAAACAAAGCATGTGAACAGGTGTCAAGTCATCAGAATAAACAGAAATAAAGCTAGACGCACATCATTAACAAAGTAAATAGAATAGTAAATATTTACAAATAATATAAATAGATTACAAACATATATACAAACATGTATACAGGTGCTGTGGGGAGGGGAAGGAGGTAGGGCGGGGGGGATGGAGAGGAGGAGAGGAAAATGGGGGCTCAGTCTGGGAAGGCCTCTTGGGGTGAGCTCTCAGTAGGGCTTTGAAGAGAGGAAGAGAGCTAGCTTGGTGGATGTGCAGAGGGAGGGCATTCCAGGCCAGGGAGAGGACGTGGGCCGAGGGTCGACGGCAGGACAGGTAAGAACGAGTTACAGTGAGGAGGATAGCGGCAGAGGAGTGGAGGGTGCAGGCTGGGCTGTAGAAGGACAGAAGGGAGGTGAGGTAGGAGGGGGTGAGGTGATGGGAGAGCCTTGAAGCCGAGAATGAGGAATTTTTGCTTGATGCGTAGGTTGACGGGTAGCCACTGGAGATTTTTGAGGGGAG
This sequence comes from Tachyglossus aculeatus, assembly GCF_015852505.1. Classification (NCBI taxonomy): domain Eukaryota; kingdom Metazoa; phylum Chordata; class Mammalia; order Monotremata; family Tachyglossidae; genus Tachyglossus; species Tachyglossus aculeatus. The sequence goes on from NC_052072.1 coordinate 56,827,217, forward strand.
TAACATGCCCAGAGCGTTTCTGCACAAAGATGATCCGGGCAGCATGAAGTATAGACTGAAGTGAGGAGACACAGGAGGATGGGAGATCACAGAGGAGGCTGATGCAGTCGTCGGGATTGGATGAGAGATTGAACCAGCGGGGTTGCGGTTTGGATGGAGAGGAAAGAGCGGATCTTGGCGATGTTGCAGTGGTGAGACCAGCAGGTTTTGGTGACGGATTTGATGTGAGGGGTGAACGAGACAACGGAGTCGAGGATGATGATGATGATGATGGCATTTGTTAAGCGCTTACTATGTGCAAAGCACCGTTCTAAGCGCTGGGGGGATACAAGGTGATCAGGCTGTCCCACGCGGGGCTCACAGTCTTAATCCCCATTTTACAGATGAGGGAACTGAGGCCCAGAGAAGTGAAGTGACTTCCCCAAGGTCACAAAGCAGTCATGTGGCAGAAGCGGGATTCAAACCCATGACCTCTGAATCCAAAGCCCGGGCTCTTCCCACTGAGCCACGCTGCTTCAACGTTGCAGGCTTGTGAGATGGGAAGGATGGTAGTGCCATCTACAGTGATGGGAAAGTCAGGGAGAGGGCAGGGTTTGGGAGGGAAGATAAGGAGTTCAGTCTTGGACATATTGAGTTTTAGGTGGCGGGCAGACATCCAGATGGAGATGTCATGAAGACAGGAGGAGACCCGAGCCTGAAGGGAGGGAGAGAGAGCAGGGGCAGAGATGTAGATTTGAGTGTCATTAGCATAGAGATGATAGTTGAAGCCATGGGAGTGAATGAGTTCACCAAGGGAGTAAGTGTAGATAGAAAACAGAAGGGGACCAAGAACTGACCTTTGAAGGACCCCTAAAGTAAGGGGATGGGAGGGGAAGGAGGAGCCCGCAAAGGAGACTGAGAATGACTGGCCGGAGAGATAAGAGGAGAACCAGGAGAGGATGGAGTCTGTGAAGCCAAGGTTGGAAAGCGTGTTGAGGAGAAGGGGGTGGCATCTCTATAGCTACAAGAAGTAAATCAAAGCCTGCAGTTTATGCTGTCTTCTAAAGAGGCTAAACTGAGTCTCCTTGGCATAATGGTTTTAAAGGGTCTTCGTTAATAGGCTCACTAGATGTCAAGGTGATCCTCCTTCAATGGAAGACAAATGGATCCCTTTGGCTGCTCCTGAGGAAAGGAGCATACATATGCCTATGCGCCAGTTCCAGGTTGCTTTGTCATCTACAGGATCTCCATGATTCTCTCATTGTGCCAGACAAGAGAATAGATGGCTAGAAAAAACATTCTTTAAAAAGACTGCTAAATTACAGTCTTGAGTTTCCTCTCAACAAAAGTGAGAGATGGATTAGATGTGCCCCAATCATTTTTTTAAACCAATTAATCATTACTCGTGCTTACTTGTACAGTGCACTGTACTAAGTGCTTCGGAGAGTACAATATAACAGAGTTGGTAGACATGTTCCCTCAAGGGGCTCAGAGTGTACAGGAGGAGCAACATTTATTAATACATTAAACTCTTAAGTAACCTAGATTGTGAGAAAGACATAAACTGGGAAATACCATTTCCAAGTAACATAGCCCTCAACATTTTTCCTCTTGTCAAATCAGTGTTACGTTAAAAATTCTAAGGCAATTTTAGCCTAAATCAAAGGTGAAAAAAAAATTCTGGCACCTGGTGCCATCACTAAATAATGCAGACACTAAGCCCTTCCCTTCTAATTCAGACAGTGGCCTTAATACCAGCTCAGGTCTTAATCATCTGGTATATCAACACAGCTGGTATCTGCTTTGTCTCTGATATAAAACTGCCCCAATAAGGGGGAAAAAAGTATAAAGAAGGAATCTCTCCCCATTTTATAACACGTAAAATCATATTAACTCTAAGAGTCAAATGCTTATAATTTATTCTGAAAACACCTAGTATGCATTCATTCATTCAATCAATCATATTTAATGAGCGCTTACTGTGTGCAAAGCACTGTATGAAGTGCTTGGGAGAGTACAATGTAACAGTAAACAGACACATTCCCTGCCCATAATGAGCTTACAGTCTAGAGGGAGAGACAGACATTAATATAAATAAATCACCAATAAGTACATAAGTATTGGAGAAACATGTTGCCAGAAATTAGTCATGTCTCACATGTGATAACTACACAGGAATAACTACTTTGGAAAATAAATGCAGCATCTTATAAAGCATCTCTAATCATGCAATGATTTTATCCTTTTTCCACCTAATCAATCAATGCAATTTATTAAGCGCTTACTGTATGCAAGGATATGCTATTTGATATCAGCGCTATAGAGAAGCTAGCTCTGGTGCAAACTAATGTGAAACTTTGAAGACATTCTGTTCTGTTGTTTCTCCAAGACCCCTGACCAGGAGCGAATAACTAGTAAGTCTTCCAAAGATAGACACACACTCACTCACAAAAACACCTGAAACTGGGAATTGTTTAAAATGCCAGGAATTTAGCATTAATCCTCACTTTCAGATTCCTTTGGCTCACAACATATCCTACTTCAGATTCTCATTAAAAAAGTCACTTTTTCCTGACAAGAGATCAATCAATGAATGGTATTTATTGAGAACTTAGTGCATGGAGAACACTGTATTAAGTCCTTGGGAGAGGTCAAACCAATGGAATTGATAAACTTGATAGACACAAGCGCTAACAATTTAGTGGGGGAACCAGATAAATTAAATTTCAGAGAGGGGAAATGGCAGCATGTAAGGACATGTACATAAGAGCTTTGGGGCTGGGTTGGGGTGAAGAGCATATCTTTAAGGAACAAGAAATCTGTTCTAGGAAAAAAAAACTCCCTAAAACCTCAAAACGATTCACACTGAAGATTCCAGCAAAGGCTTAACCATTTTGGCTGACCTTAACTACCTCTTTCTTCTTCTAGACTGTGAGCCCACTGTTGGGTAGGGACAGTCTCTATATGTTGCCAACTTGTACTTCCCAAGCGCTTAGTACAGTGCTCTGCACACAGTAAGCACTCAATAAATACGATTGATTGATTCTTCAAAAGCTTGAGCTTGAATTCCACGAGACTTCTAGATATTGTATCAAATACAAGTCAATGTTAATATATTCATTAGGAATCCCACTTACGTAAGAAGACTGTGGCTTAATGGAAAGAGCACGGGCTTGGGAGTCGGAGGATGTGGGTTCTACTCCCGGCTCCTCCACTTGTCTGCTGTGTGACTTTGGTCAAATCACTTAACTTCTCCATCTGTAAAATGGGGATTAGGACTGTGAGCCTCACGTGGGACAACCTGATTACCTTGTGCTTAGAACAGTGCTTTGCACATAGTAAGTGCTTAACAAATGCCACTATTATTATTTTTATTAACAACCAGGAGAATGAAGGGAAAATGTTCAATAACATCAAAAAAATCAGCAGCATGGCTTAGTGGAAAGAGTCTGGGTTTGGGAGTCAGAGGTCGTGGGTTCTAATCCCAGCTCTGCCACTTAGCAGCTGGGTGACTTTGGGCAAGTCACTTCACTTCTCTGTGCCTCAGTTACCTCATCTAAAAAATGGGGATTAAGACTGTGAGCCCCAGGTGGGACAACCTGATGACCTTGTATCTACCCCAGTGCTTAGAACAGTGCTTGGCACATAGTAATAATAATGGCATTTGTTAATCGCTTACTCTGTGCCAAGCACTGTTCTAAACACTGGGGAGGATACAAGGTGATCAGGTTGTCCCACATGTGGCTCACAGTCTTCATCCCCATTTTACAGATGAGGTAACAGGCACAGATAACTTAAGTGACTTGTGTGTGGCCTTGGGCAAGTCACTTCACTTGTCTGGGCCTCAGTTACCCCATCTGTAAAATGGGGGTTAAGACTCCAAGCCTCAGAGGGACAGGGACTGTGTCCAACCCAATTAGCTTGTATCCACCCCAGTGCTTAGTACAGTGCTTGGCACATAGTAAGTGCTTAACAAGTACCAAAATTATTATCATTACAGTGCTCTGTACACAGTAAGTACTCAATAAATACGATTGACTGACTGAATGGGGAGATGTGGACTGGATTTTTTCCAAGGAGACATCCTGTCTCTGGACTGGAACTGTCTCCCCTCCCCCATATGCCAGACCACCACCACCCCCCCACCCCCCCACCCCCACTACCTCCTCAAAGCCTTATAAAGGTCACATCTCCTTCAAGAAGCCTACCTTATTTAGGCTTTCTTTTTCCCAACTCCCTCTCCATTCTTCATTGCCTACACACTTGGATCTGTGCCCTTCAGGCACTTGATAGTCATGCCACCCTCTGCCCCCTCAGCATCTTTATACATATAAATATAAATATAAATATATGGATGTATTTTTAATGCCTGTCTACCCCTCCTAGGGGGCATGGAACATGTCTACCAACTCTATTACATTGAACTCCCCCAAACGCCTAGCACAGTGCTCTGCATACAATAAGCGCTCCTTAAATACTGATTGATTGATGTACAGAAAACCTAGGGACCATTAGATATTTCTCTCAACTGGTGGAATACAAATAAAGTTAGTCTTGAAATATGCCCAAAACCAGTTGCCCACAAAGCTCATCAGACTTAGCTAACCTCATGAAAACCAGACTAATTCAATAAATGAAAATGGGGGGTGGGAGAGAAATTCCAACTGTAAAATAGGGATTAATTGCCTATTCCCCCTCCTACTTAGACTGTGAGCCCCATGTGGGACAGGGACTGCATCTGACCTAATTCACTTGTACCTATCCCACCACGTAGAACAGTTTCTGACACAGAGAAAGTGTTACACAAATACCAGGAAAAAAAAAACAACAACCTTAGATTAAGGGGGCAGTGAGGACTTGAGAAATCATTGTTAAATACACGTGTGTGTGTGTGTGTGTGTGTGTGTGTGTGTACACACACATAGCTCTAAATTACTGCATAAATTCCTTTTGGGCAGGGAATACATCTCATGCACCTGTTGTACTTTTCACAGGGCAGCACAGAGATACTCCATCTATGCCACTACTACTACCACTATAACAAGCTTGTCATTATTTTTGACTTACCAACAACCCAGCAAATCTGAGGGGAAACTGAGGCAATTTTCTTTTGCAGTCATTTCTCAAAATGAAAAAAGAGTTCCATCTGAGAAATGGACTTTGTAGAGGTTAAGTACCATACAATCATCACTCTAAACTGCACCATAAAACCCTCTGACATTCCAGGCATTTCAAAGGAGGAAAGAAGCTTTATCTATGCGAAAGGAAAAGTTTTCTGTTGTGGTTACCGAAATCTTCAAAACAAAATGAAACGTCAAATTCTGGAAGGATTTTCTACAATCTCCAAAGACTTCTTTCATCATTTCACACCTTACTCCTACAAATTCCACCATGTCATTGTGATTAGTGGCACGTACTTCAAGATATTTCTCCATCCAAAAATATTACACTGTGACTCGGTTAGGTCACAATACCTCGGATAGGAACTATTGCCAATTGCCTAACCCTAAGAAAAAGCCTCTCCCCTTCCTCCTCTCCCAACTAACCTGCACCCACCGCTGAATAGGTTTATCACTCGAGCCCTCTAATGACCGTCAATCATTTCTATAAAAGGCGGCATACCAAACCAACTATGCTTTACAACTTGTAAGAACAGGTACTACAGTAGGATATTTTTATTCTAAACAACTGACTGTGCATTACTTCACCTACCTCTTCTGAGAGGTACTTGTTTGCAGTCTTAGCAGCTAATTACTGTTTTCCTTTCAGGTCTATGTTTATCAACATGTAAGAATATTATTAACCAGAGAAGTGGGACCCGATGATTTGGCGTTCAGCTGAACCCATTTAATTGGTGGCGGTAGTATTTTGCTTCATGTAACTATTTTAACAAGACAAAGCAGTCCCGTGCCATTCCCTGGTAGAGGCGGGTGCGTCTGTGTAAATCTTTACGGGACTGGCCGAGTGGGGGGTGGGGCCATGTCATTAGAGTTTCCTCATTACATCTCAAGTCCGTCCTCTGACAAATAGGATGATCCTCGAGTTTGCACATCGGTTGGCAACCAAATGTATTTTGGGCGACGGTCGCACGAAAAGGCTCCCCCCACGAACCAAGGAGCTATAATGGCCTTCCTCAGAATCCTGTCCAGGGTGCCAAGTGGCTTAAAGCCTAACCTACTATGCAGGTACCCTTTGCATCTACCACAGCGGCTGACCAACTCCTTCACGGGGCCGAAAAGGAAGCTCTGAAAAGGCAAATGATACACTATATATACAGTATATATATATAATTCTTATATATACACACTTAAGCAGCATGGCATGGTGTAGTGGATAGAGCCCAGGCCTGGGAGTCAGAAGGTCATGGGTTCTAATCCCAACTCAACCACTTGTCTGCTGTGACCTTGGGCAAGTCGCTTCACTTCTCTGGGCCTCAGTGACCTCACCTGTAAAATGGGGATGGAGACTGTGACAGATGGGACAGGGACCGCGTCCAACTCGATTTGCTTGTATCCACCCCACCGCTTAGTACAGTGCCTGGCCCATAGTAAGCGCCTAAGAAACACCATCATCATCATTCCTGAGAAAACCACCTTATTTCTGAAACCCAACAGTGAGGCTTCCTTGCCCCTTCCCGACCCACCCCACCCCCGCAAGCCTTCCGACCTCCACGTGAGCTCGCTGTAGGCAGGGGGGCGTGTCTGCAACGCCATTGCACGGACTCTCCCAAGCACTCAGTACAGTGCCCGGCACGTAGTGAGCGCTGCAAAAATGCCATCGATGATGACGACGATGAAAACGCCCCAAGAGAGGGGCGGGGGGGGGGGGCAGTGCTGTGCATCCAGTAAGCGCTCAATAAATACGACTGAATTAATTGGAGATACAGCTTGGCTTAGTGGAAAGAGCACGGGCTTGGGAGTCAGAGGTTCTAATCCTGGCTCCACCACTTATCAGCAGTGTGACCTTAGGCAAGTCACAACTTCTCTGGGCCTCGGTTCCCTTATCTGCAAAATGGGGATTAAGACTGTGAGCCCCACGTGGGACAACGTAATTACCTTGTATCTCCCCCAGCGTTTAGAACAGTGCTTGGCACATAGTAAGCGCTTAACAAGTACCATCATCATCATCACCATCAATGACAGCGGCCCACCGGCGATGGTCGGATGGAGGACTCTCCCAAGCACTCAGTGCAAAGCCTAGCACGTAGTGAGCGCTGCAAAAATGCCATCGATGACGATGATGAAAACGCCCCAGGAGAAGGGCAGTGCAGGTGCAGAGTCCGGACTTAGTGCAGTTCTGTGCACCCAATAAGCGCTCAATAAATAGGACTGAATGAATGACAGCGACCGCCCAGGGGTGGTCGGATGGAGGACTCTCCCAAGCACTCACTACAGTGCCCGGCACATAGTGAGCGCTGCAAAAATGCCATCGATGATGCTGATGATGAAAATGCCCCAAGAGAGGCCCGACGGGGGGGGTGGGGGGGGGGGGCGCAGAGTCCGGGCGTTGGGCACCCGATATGCGCTCAATAAATAGGACTGAATGAATGACAGGGGCCCACCGGGGGTGGTCGGATGGAGGGGGGGCGTCCGAGCTGGACGGCCGGGGTCCGCCCCCCCCGCCCCCTCCGGCCACAGCGCCCGACCTTTCCGGGGGGATCCGGGGATGCTCTCGCTGCTGGACCGCACGTCGGGGGCGGGCCGCTTGAGGCTGCTGAAGTAGCCGCGGGGGCGAGAGAAGCTGCTGCGGGGCGAGGCGGGGCCGGCGTCCCTGCGGGCGAAGATGCCGCTGAAGAAGCGGAGCAGCCGGTGGTCGGAGGCAGGGCCGCCCCCCGCCGTGGGACCGCCGGCCCGGGCCCGCTCCAGCCGCTGAAGGTCGCTGTTATCCAGGGTGCGGTTCTTGCTCTTGCTCCGCTCCCAGCGCTCCAGGTCCGACAGGGATTCGGTTTTGCTGAGCACCTCGCCCACGTCCAAGGTGTTGCGCTTCTCCGGGGGCGGCGGCGGCGGCGTTGGGGCGGGGGCCGCGGGCCCTCGGGGCGGAGAGCCCGGGGGCTCGGGCCCTGCCCCGGCCCCATCCCGCCCGGACGCGGCGGTCAGGCAGCCCGAGCTGCCGTGGTGCCGGTCCCGGCTGAGCGCCGGGGCTCCGCGTGGCTCCCCGCCAGCCCAATGCCTGAAGCTGAAGCTCCTCCGCAGCGGGCCGGGCGGCCTGCCCGGGGGGCTGCTGCCTGGGCTGGGGCTGGCGGGCAGGCCCCTCGGCTCCCCTTCGAGGACGCCCTGCGCCGCATCAGCCGCACGCTCCCCGGGCCGCGCCGCCTCTTCGGCCCGGCCCCGATCCCAGGGGGGCGGGCCCCCGGCGAGGGCGGGCCGCGGGGCCGCCCGCCGGGCCACCTGGAGCCGGCCCAGCTCCAGCTGGCCGGTACTGCGGGTCCTGAAGTTGCGGAAGCCACGGGGGCTGGGGACGCGGTCCTGTCCCTCCTCGTCGTCGTCGTCATGGTAACGCTGTCGGCGGTCCTCCATCCCCTCCCCGTCCTCCCCGTCCCGGCGGTGGTGGTAGTGGTCGTCCTCCTCCCGGAGCAGCAGCAACCCGGGTCCTTCGCGGGGCGGCCGGAGCGGCAGCCTCTCTTTCTTGACCAGCGTCACGGAGATGCGGTAGACCGTCTTCCTCTGCGGGGCGCCCCGCTGCATCAGCCCGTCCGGAGCCCCCGCCGCCCCGGCCCCCGGCCCCGCCACCGCGGGCTCGCCGGCCCCGTCCAGGAGGTACATGGCGGGCTCCCCGCTCTCCGACGGCCGCCGCGGCGGCGGGGCGGCCCGGACCCGCCCTCCCTCACACCGCAGCATCCAGCGGAGGCATCTCGAGCCCCGACGCTCCGGATCCACGCAGAGCGACGGCCGGGAAAATAATAATTACAATGATAATAGACTGGAGGAGGCGGGAAGGAGGAGGATCCCAATCGGTTCCGGTGTCAGAAATTCCCGCGTGGGACCGCCAGCCCTGGTCTCCAAACGTGGGCAATGTTCCAGCTTCTCTCTGGATCCCCGCACCGCCGATCCTCCAGCTGCTGCTGCTGCTTCTCTCCGGCTTCCCGCACCGCCGATCCTCCAGCTGCTGCTCCTCCTCTCCGGCTTCCCGCACCGCCGATCCTCCAGCTGCTGCTTCTCTCCGCCTTCCCGCACCGCCGATCCTCCAGCTGCTGCTTCTCTCCGCCTTCCCGCACCGCCGATCCTACTACTGCTGCTGCTGCGGGACTCCACGCCCGTGGACCCCCATCTCCGCCCGCCCGGCCCGTGCACGCTCAGAAACACGGAGCCCCCAGCCAGATCATCGACATCCAGTTAAAAAAGAAACCCCACAAAACCCCCAAACCCCGGCCAGAGATTACATGCATTTTCCTGTAGCTCCACACTGCATCGCCCGGAGAGACGGGAGGAGGAGGAGGAGGGGGGAGGAGGAGGGAGGCTCCAGGCTTGAGAAAAGGCTCAGCAGCGACTTCGGCGGCCGTTTCATTGTTTACTGCGGACTGCACGTTTGCATTGCTTGTCCGCTCCCCCCCCCCCCTTTTTTTTTTTTTTGCACAGTTAAATCCGATTATGTCCCCGTCCCTCTTTCATTTGGAGGGAGTTGGGATGGTATTTATTCCTGGCGGAGGCGGCCTGTCCCCGATCTGGTGGAGGGGGAAGGGTGGGCTGGGGACTTGAAGGGGACGGGGAGGTGCAGAATGAAAATGCCCGCTGCTGCCAGTGGCGGAGGGTCGGAGTAATCCGAGCTGCAGACAAACATCCTCTCCGCGGGCAAGGCGATCAGCGCGCACGGTGCCCCAACATCAGGAAAGAGCTATTCCACGGCGAGCGAGCAGGCGGGGGCCGCAGCCAAACCTCGGACCGGATTCCGCGGCCGCTTCTCCGAGGACCGAACCTCTCGACCCCCCAGAGCTGCTCCGAACGGCAGCGTCGCCAGCCTACAGCCGCTTCACTCCGGAGCCGGCTTTCTGCTCACAGGCTCTGCAACAGCGACCCACACTCCAGCCCTCCTGATTGCTAAACGAACGCCCCGAACTACACAGCTGGCCTAAAGATCTGGGGGCTGTATAAGACCGTTGTTGGGTAGGGACCGTCTCTTGATGTCGCCGATTTGTAATAATAATGATGGCATTGGTTAAGCGCTTACTATGTGCAAAGCACTGTTCTAAGCGCTGGAGGGGGATACAAGGTGATCAGGTTGTCCCACGTGGGGCTCACAGTCTTAATCCCCATTTTCCCCATGAGATAACTTAGGCACAGAGAAGGTAAGTGATTTCCCCAAGGTCACACATCTGACAATTGATGGAGCTGCATTTGAACCCATGACTTCTGACTCCCAAGCCCATGCCCTTTCCATTGAGCCACGTTGTACCTTCCATGCGCTTAGTACAGTCCTTTGCACACAGGAAGCACTCAATAAATACCATTGAATGAAGACATACATTTTCGAGCGTGGTATTAGTTTTTAAAAAAATCCGGTTTGCTTTCCCAAATGCCTTGGGTTTTAGTGTTCTCCATGACGAGTCACGTAAATGAAGCAAATCTATATGGTTATGGTTTCTTTGCTGATGCGGCTCCTTGACTGTATCTGCAGAGGACTAAATGAACACAACTTCCCAACAACCTGTGGACATTCCTAACGTGGTTTACAGCAACCGTGCTTAATTGAGAGTATCAAACTCTGGTGCCAAGACTAAACACAGTGAAGCGCCAAATTATCTGCAGATTGACATGGACAGGAAGTCCTGGAATGACATTTCCTGATGTCTCCCACTACCCAACTACTTATAGCCATCCTGCAACAACAATAATTGTGGTATCTGTTTACTAAACATTTACTATGGACCGAATGCCTGGCTAAATACTGGGTTAGCTACAATACAACGAGATCAGATGCAATACCTTTCCTATTTGGAGGCTCTCAAAGGAGACCGGGTATGTGATCCCCAAATTCCCAATGAAGAAACTGAGGCACAATTGCCCAAGGCATTCACTACTTCAGAAGACTTTTCTTCAGTGACAGAAAATGGTCCCTAAAATATTTCAATGAACTGTCAAAGGACCTAATGTTCCAACTTTTAACTCTGGTGTATTGTAATCACCCAAATGCAGTGCACACAGTTAATACCACTGATCAATTGCTTGGACTTACTTGAGTTTGGGAAAAGGTCCAAAACACTTGACACCAACTAGGAATTGGAGTGCTATATCCGTCTACTGCCTTTGTTCATTTACTATCTTTATCTGCCCACATACATCCGTAGTGAGCCCACAGACAACCTCTCTGCTGACCTCAAAATAGCTCTACGGAAAGTCTCATCCAGACCTCCTTAGGATGCTGGACAAGAACAAATTTTAAAAGCTTAGTTTAGTGATTTTAGATGTAAAGATATGAGCTCCTTAGTAGAATCTTTCAAAAGAAAAAAAATTGACTTTTCCCAACTGCACAAGATCAAGGTGGCTTCCCTAACTCAAACAGACGTACGTGCTTCCCATGTTTAAATGCTTAAACGTACAGTGCACTGCACACAGTAAGCACTCGTAGACAGGGAACCTGTCTACCAACTGTCAGACTACACTCTCCTAGTACTTAGTACAGTGCTTTGCACACAGTAAATGCACAAGGAATACAATTGATTGATCAATAAATACCATTTAATGATTGATTAAAGACATATTAATGGTCTACTCTGCTTCAAATCAACTTGAGGGATATTTTGGCTGGCAAGCCAATAATAGAACACAATTGCCTAGTGAAAATTCTTTAATATTTTTCTTCCCCACCAGAACCTCCACTTTAGTAGGATTCGTGATACCATTTGGAGATGGAGTCAGAAGACTTCCAGAGCTTTTGAAGTCTGTTGCATCATAAAGCTAAATCCTGAAAACAGGATTAAGGGAGCCCCCCCCCCCCCACACACACCCACACCCACCCCCAAACAGGATAAGCAGAAGGAACCACAGATTGGTATCCACCAATGTCAAGAAGTAGCAATGCTGAAGAACGAAATCAAGAGATCAATTAACCTGGGACATAGCTGGAAGAAATATGAGCATTAAGAGCATTACTTAGACTGTGAGCCCAATGTGGGAAGCAGGGATTGAGTACAATGTGATGATCTTGTTTCTACCTCAGAGCTTTGTAAAGTGCTTAGCACACAGTAGGCACCTATCAAATGCCAAAATTATGAATAAGGAAAGGACGCACCTAGGGCCCCATGTTGACCAAGAAGACCGACGTGGCATAGACCATACCTCATCTTTAAAGCAGTGTTGCTGGTCCCTTGGTGACCTCCCTTGGTGACCTCATTCGCTCCCACGGCCTCAACTATCATCTCTACGCTGATGACACCCAAATCTACATCTCTGCCCCTGCTCTCTCCCGCTCCCTCCAGGCTCGCATCTCCTCCTGCCTTCAGGACATCTCCATCTGGATGTCTGCCCGCCACCTAAAACTCAACATGTCCAAGACTGAACTCTTTGTCTTCCCTCCCAAACCCTGCCCTCTCCCCGACTTTCCCATCACCGTTGACGGCCCTACCATCCTTCCCATCTCACAAGCCCGCAAGCTTGGTGTCATCCTCGACTCTGCTCTCTTGTTCACCCCTCACACCCAAGCTGTCACCAAATCCGCCGGTCTCAGCTCCGCAACATTGCCAAGATCCGCCCTTTCCTCTCCATCCAAACCACTACCCTGCTCGTTCAAGCTCTCATCCTATCCCGTCTGGACTACTGTATCAGCCTCCTCTCCGATCTCCCATCCTTTTGTCTCTCCCCACTTCAATCCATACTTCACGCCGCTGCCCGGATTGTCTTTGTCCAGAAACGCTCTGAGCATGTTACTCCCCTCCTCAAAAATCTCCAGTGGCTACCAATCAACCTACGCATCAGGAAGAAACTCCTCACCCTCAGCTTCAAGGCTCTCCATCACCTCACCCCCTCCTACCTCACCTCCCATCTCTCCTTCTACAGCCCAGCCTGCACCCTCCGCTTCTCTGCCGCTAATCTCCTCACTGTGCCTCGTTCTCGCCTGTCCCGCCGTCGACCCCTGGCCACGTCATCCCCCTGGCCTGGAATGCCCTCCCTCCCCACATGCGCCAAGCTAGCTCTCTTCCTCCCTTCAAGGCCCTACTGAGAGCTCACCTCCTCCAGGAGGCCTTCCCAGACTGAACCCCCTCCTTCCTCTTCCCCTCCTCCCCCTCTCCATCCCCCCGGCCTTACCTCCTTCCCTTCCCCACAGCACCTGTATATATGATTGTACATATTTATTACTCTATTTTACTTGTGCATATCTATTCTATTTATTTTATTTTGTTAATATGTTTGGTTTTGTTCTCTGTCTCCCCCTTCTAGACTGTGAACCCACTGTTGGGTAGGGACCGTCTCTATATGTTGCCAACTTGTACTTCCCAAGCACTCAGTACAGTGCTCTGCACACAGTAAGCACTCAATACATACAATTGATTGATTGATTGATTGACCAAAGTGGGCAGCATGGATCTTGCTGGGCCCCAATGGAGGTCTATGGGAATGGATACCACGTGATGCCACTATTTTGCTCCTTTTGAACAAAGGTGCAGCGCAGCCAATAAAGCAGCAACAAGCTCTCCAAGCAGTGGTCACAGACAAAATAAAACACTGTCATCCTATGAACCCAGTGTGGAAAGCGGGGCTAGTCATTCAGTGGTAAGACAAAGGTAAACCACTAGCCAAGTCATTTTTTTAAATATGGAAGGGGGTGGTTGGTGTGCTTATCTTGGCAGGCTTTTAAGAAACATTTCTGATTATAACCACATTTTCAACTCACCTCACTGTCCCCACATTTAAGCAATTGCCACAAACACAAAACAAAAAATCACTAAAGAAACTTTAGCAACAATCGCTTTGGCAAAGACGAAATGCCTGAACAGAATAAAACAGGCTAGCAGTTTCTTGAAGGTTTTCTGGAAAAGTCACTGAAATGAGAAGGTTAGAACTGATGTACTGGGATGGTACACCAGTGGTTTTAAAAGGTGCATATTCTAAATTGGACTCAACCTCTCTCCTACACTGAATTCTGCTTGACTCTGCCATATTTCCTTGCAACTTAGAAATAGAATGAGCTCCTTACTTCCCTCCAAAGCCCTGTCCTCTTCCTGACTTTCCCATCACTGTGGACAGCACTACCACCTTTCCCATCTCACAAGCCCGCAACCCTGGTGTCAACCTTGACTCCGCTTTCTCATTCACCCCTCACATCCAAGTCGTCACCAAAACCTGCCAGTCTCAGCTCCACAACATTGCCAAGAGCCGCCCTTTCCTCTCCATCCAAACCACTACCCTGCTCGTTCAAGCTCTCATCCTATCCCATCTGGACTACTGCATCAGCCTTCTCTCTGATCTCCCGTCCTCATGTCTCTCCCCACTTCAATCCATACTTCATGCTGCTGCCCAGATCATCTTTCTACAGAAATCTTCAGGGCCTGTCACTCCTCTCCTCAAAAATTTCCAGTGGTTGCCTGTCCTGATACTTCCGTATCAAGCAAAAACTCCTCAGTATTGGCTTCAAAGCTCTCCATTACCTTGCCTCTCCTATTTCACCTCCCCTTCTCTCCTCCACCTCCCCTTCTCTTCTTCTCCATCCCAGCCCGTACATTCCACTCCTCTGGTGCTAACCTTCTCACTGTGCCTCATTCTCACCTGTCCCGCCGTCGACCCCTGACCCACGTCCTTCCTCTGGCCTGGAATGCCCTCCCTTCTCAAATCTGTCAATCACACCTCCCCCTTTCAGAGCCCTACTGAAGGCTCACCTCCTCCAAGAGGTCTTCCCAGACTAAGCCCCCCTTTTCCTCCCCATCGCCCTGACTCGCTCCCTTTGCTTTAACCCACCTCCCCATCCCACAGCACTTGTGTATATCTGTATATATCTATAATTCTATTTATTTATGTTAATGCCTGCTTACTTGTTTTGCTATGTATATATCTATAATTCTTTTATACTGATGCCTGTTTACTTGTTTTGATCTCCCCCTTTCTAGACTGTACGCCTGTTGTGGGCAGGGATTGTCTCTAATGCTGAACTGTACTTTCCAAGTGCTTAGAACAGTGCTCTGCACACAGTGAGCACTCAATAAATATGATAATGCCTGTTTACTTGTTTTGATCTCCCCCCATCTAGACTGTAAGCCTGCTGTGGGCAGGGACTGTTTCTAATGCTGAATTGTACTTTCTAAGTGCTTAGTACAGTGCTCTGCACACCGTGAGCACTCAATAAAGATGACAATGAATGAATATGAATTATTGAAAATACAATTCTCTGGACACAATAAATGCTCAATAAATACCATTGATTGATTTAAAATATACTGGAATAACCTTTTATGGCACACTATGCACAAGACTTTTTCATACCTGCAGCCAAACACCTACAGAGGTCTGATTACAAGAATAGCTGTTGGATGAAAAGTGCTCTGCATTACAAGAGCAGCCCTTTAAAAACAACCCCATGGGTAGTTGTAATGCTTCCAGTAATGGAATTCTACAGTACAATTCTGAAATCCATACCATTTCTCAAACTGGAAAAATCTGTTGAAAATAGAAAACACTCACAGCCCCTACTAGCGTCATTGATCACCTGGGGATTCAGTCACAATCCACCCTAATTTCCTATCTATTCAACTATTTAAACTTAACTAGCTGAGGCATACATAGGGTATTATATATGTAATGCCACAGTAAGAAAATATTTTCCAGACCACAAAATATGTAAATGCAACATTTTAATCTACCAATTAGAGGACTGTACCTTCTGAAAGAATCCACACCACAGTTTCCATAAGACTGTAAAATGATTGTAGACTTCTCACTATGGAGTAGAATAATCCGTTTTTATCCACCTTATATGACACATTCACCACAGAAACAATTGCAAGCAAAATGTTCACAAGCACCTTTAAGGGGTTTGTCCCTTTCAGGAAAATGATCTTATTTTTTTCCACACATAGCTCCATAATTTTGCTTATGAGATAAATACTAAAAAAAGGGCAATCTGGCCTCTTTTATCATTTCCACTTCCACCCCTTGCTAATAAAAATGGACTGCTCCAATGCAAAGAATGGCACACATGCTATCACTCACTGTAAACATTTAATTACACCTTTAGAGAAGTGAAAGACAGGTTCTCCTTTAAAATCCCTGCTCAAAGCAGTTGCATTTAACCAGTTTCAATTCCACATGAGCTCTGCTTCTTACATTTGATATAACCTCTAGGCCAATTTCAGTGAAATGACATTATCTGGAAGCATTGAGGATATAATAAACCCATGTTCCCAGGGCCAATAAATCTAATCTTAAGGAGACCATAAAATGTGGGTGGGTCTACCAGGGATGAAAATCAACTAGTCTCCCAGGTTCAATTTTTTTATGTAAATCCTAATAAATGGATTTTTTTTTAAATGGTATCTGCTAAGCGCTTACTATGTGCTAGGCACTGTTCTAAGCACTGGGGTAGATATAAGATAATCAGGTTGGATGCAATCCCTGTCCCATGTGGGGCTCACAGTCTTAACTCCATTTTACAGTTGAGGTCACCAAGGCACAGAGAAGTGAAGTGACTGGCCCAAGGTCACACAGCAGGCAAATGGTGGAGCCAGGACTAGAACCCAGATCCTTCTGACTCCCAGGCCCATGCACTATCCACTAGGCCACAGTGCCAGTGGAAGGGTGGTTCTACTCTAGGCCTGGAAGATGGCTCCACCCTTCAATTGGCCTTTCCACCAGTCTTGCACCACTAATAATAATAATAATGGTATTTCTTAAGCACGTACTACATATCAAGTACTGTTCTAAGCACTAGGGTAGATACAAGCTAATTAGGTTGGTCATAGTCCCTTTCCCACATGGGGCTCCCAGTCTTAATCCCCATTCTACAGCTGAGGTAACTGAGGCCCAGAAAAGTGAACAGATTCACCCAAGGTCACACAGCAGACAAGTGGAGGAGCCGGGATTAGAACCCCAGGTGCTTCCTGCACTCCAGGGCCCAGAGCAGTGTAGCTTCCAGGTGGGAGCCCCACGGTGTCTGAGGACCAAGTGCTCTCCTGCAGCAGTGTGAGGAAGCTTCTGAGGGTCCCTACAGACCTTGGGGTTCCTCAACTGGTGCAGTCCCTGGCTTGAAAAGAACCCAGCACTCGTTGTCCCCTACCCCTAGCCTTGATGAGTAACATTGGATAGACGCAATAAAATCAGCAAAACATTTTCCAGACCAAAGAAAGGCCCCAATTTTCCCCCTTTTCATAGCAAAAGTCCAAGTGAAGCAACAATTTAGATGAGGAATTCATTCACCTTGACTGCTAGCCCAGTAAAACCGGGTCACAGAAGATGAAAGCTACGACTTCAATAGGCACTATACCCTTCTCTGCCAGAGTAGTCCTTTGACTACTCTGACTGACCTCAAAGATGAAAGCAGCCAAACAAGCTATGGGCGTGTATACCCTTCATTCCTCATACAACAGAGGTGTGATGAAGTACAAGAGTACAGGCAGACCCCAATCTACCATGCCCATGACACCCAGAGAATGGAAACCCAGCCATTATTGTCCAATTTATTGATAATCCAATGCAGTGCTGCAAGATCCACTGTACACTCAGATGATGAAATTATGATCTCTCCACGACTACCTAAAATTTTGGAATTACGAAGTCTTGCACCAATTTTTAAAGTAACCAAGTTAAATTGATTAAAATAATTGAAAGAGACCCTTGATGGGGAGAGGCATTTAAAGGTGTGAAAAGGTGTTTAGAAAGAGTTGGCCTGTCATGAGATATTTTATGAAGACAAGAACGTTGCAGTTCAAACTAAATTGAACAAGTTCTTCACTGAAGTTGTAAACCAGTCAGGAGAACAAAAACTCTTGCTTTGGCAGCCTCCTGCAAAGATTCATAACCACAGTACAACCTCTAATTTAGTGAATGTTGTGATATTATGCCTTGAATTACTTTACCAGCAGCATGGCCTAGTGGAAGGAACATGGGCCTGAGAGTCACAGGACCCAGGTTCTAATTTCAGCTCTGCCGCCTGGAACATTTTTATAGAAAAATGTTCTGTGCAGCAGAGTGAAGTATGGACTAGAGTGGTGAGAGACAGCAGGCTGGGAGGTCAGCAAGAATGCTGCTGCAGTAATCCAGGCGGGTTAGGATGAGTGACTGTATTAATTTGGTAGCAGTTTGGATAGAGAGGAAAAGATGGATTTTAGCTGTGCTGTGAAGATGGGACCAAAAGGATTTAGTGATGGATTGAATATGTGGCTTAAATGACAGAAAGGAGGCGAAGATAACGCAAGGGTTATGGGCTTGTGAGACAGAAAGGATGGTGGTGCTGTCTACAATGATGGGAAAGTCAGGGGAAGACAGATTTTAGGTGGGAAGATAAGGAGCTCTGTTTTGGACATGTTGAGTTTGAGGTGACAGAAGGACATTCCAGTGCTTAGAACAGTGCTGTGCACATAGTAAGCGCTTAATAAATGCCATTATTATTATTATTATTATTATCCAAGTACAGATGTCTTGAAGTCACAAGGAGATGCGAGGCTGGAGAGAGGGAGAGAGATCAGAGCTGAAGATGTAGATTTGGGGGTCATCCTCATAGAGGATGATAAGCAGAGGATTGAGAAGCAGTGTGGCTTAATGGCAAGAGCCCGGGCTTGGGAGCCAGAGGATGTGGGTTCTAATCCTGCTCTGCCACTTGTCTGCTGTGTGACCTTGGGCAAGTCACTTAACTTCTCCAGGCCTCAGTTACCTCATCTGTAAAATGGGGATGAAGACTGAGAGTCCCACGTAGGACAACCTGATTACCTTGTATCTACCCCAGGGCTTAGAACAGTCCTTGGCACATAGCAAGCGCTTAACAAATACCAACATTATTATTATTATTATAGAGGTGGTAGTTGAAGCCATGGGAGCAAATGAATTCTTCAAAGGAGTGGGTGTAGATGGAGAATAGAAGGGGACATAGAACTGAACCTTGAGGGAGCCCCAAAGTTTAGGGGTGGGAGGCAGAGGAGGAGCCTGTGACGGAAACTGAGAATGAGTGGCCAGACAGATATGAGGAGAACCAGGAGAGGACAGTCAGTGAAGCCAAGGTTGGTTAATGTTTCCAGAAGAGAAAGGGGTGGTCCACAGTGTTGAAGGCAGCTGAGAGGTTGAGAGGGATTAAGATGGAGTAGAAACTGTTGGATTTAGCAAGAAGAAGATCACTGGTGACCTCTGAGAGGGCAGTTTCTGTGTAGTGTTCTCTTCTCCAATGTATTCCAGCATTGCACACTGATTTATAATGACAAACAGTGGGTGGAAAGCAGTGTCTTTTATCTCTAGATAGAAAAGGAGATTGGAGTTTCATTTCATTTTATAACAACAGAACTGCTTCTGGTAACCTAATTTTCCCCTTTTACAAAAGGATCTAATACAAGATACAGGTACTTGGGAGAGATAGCTGGCCCCAGAATTTAACCTTTAGCATTATTTATCTTCTGAAAGCTATAAAATATTAAGTTAGCAATTTGCAGGCTAATAAAAGAACAGAAATGATTCTGTCATTCGCAGTGTCTAAGAAATATAGATGTGGTAGGTTGATGTTTTTTAAACCCTGAAAGTTTAAATTTCGCTTTTGACAGAAGATGTAAGCATATACAGTAGAAAAGCAGAATAGGACTGCCCCCTTTTGAAGTGGTAATTTAGAAAAAAATATTCATACTAGAAATAAGCTATAGAATATATTGTTGAGAAAATAATTGCACCCACCACACATTTCCTATTTTGTACTATGTTGCTGTGTATTCAGGAAAAAGAAATAGCTGTAAAGTGTAAATAAGTAATGGTTTTTGGTGCATTTTAGCTAACAACTCATAAATATATAGGAATCTCACCTAATAAATTCCAGCTGTACTGTGAGGTGATATGCAGTTATCAAATGCCTCCATTGGGACAAACTGAGCTTCACGAGTCCAGTCTAGGTAAGTCAGGCAACAGCATTTTGCTTCGGCTTTTGTTTAATTCCCAGTTAAATCAAGGCTGCGCAGTCATAGGTGTCAATAAATTTACTGTAGAAGAGTTGCTTGCTTTCCTGGTCAATTTATATTAAGAAAATCTGCATAATGATCTTTTAGAAGTCCCAGTTTTGATAACAGCATCTGACTAATAATCATATCCACGGCTTGAGAGAGCAAATATCCAACATCTGACCAACATCCAAAAGGAAAGAATGCCAATTTTGCCTCAGCAAGACAGGTTCTACTAGGTACCTTAATTCCCAGACAGGTCAGTTAGATTAGAGTAGTCTTTCAATTACCGATCCTGCAAACTTCAGCCTTACCTGCCTGCAGCTATGCTTCAATCAGGTGTAAAATTATTTCCTACCTTTGGAGGGACTTTGATGTTTTCAGCGAGTTCCTCACCTTAACTTCTACTGTAAAGCACAGGTATGTTCGAGGAAGGTGTTGGTAGGGAACAGTGAAATCAACACCAAGATGAAATAAACTGTGAAAGTGGTTTGGGGTATGCCAAGTTCACCTACAGTTCACTCTATATCTGACACTGACCATTTCTTCAGAAAGGGTCATGCTAAACCCGGACAGGCTTGTGTGTGTCCCTAATGCTGCTCTCAGGGGTCTACCCTAAACATGACTGATAACGCCCATTAATGGGAGAAATGGCCCTAGCTGCAGCAATACATTTCCCTTCAAATAACTGAAAAAATAGAATACATCCAACAGAGTGCATAGTGCATCTTTGCTAAATCTAGTTCCTTCTTTTTTCCAGCTACACCCTCTCCCTTGGAGAACTCATTTGCTCTCACAACTTCAACTACCATATCTATGTGGATGATTCCCAAATGTACCTCTCTCCTCTACAGTCTCTCATTTCCCCCTGCCTTCAGTACATCTCAACTTGGATGTTCCACCAACACTTTAAACTTAACATGTCCAAAATGGAACTCCTCATCTTCCCACCCAAATCCTGTCCTCCCCTGACTTTTCTGTCACTGCAGACCACCTTACCAAAGTCCCTGTCTTACAAGCCCATAACCAAATCCTTGACTCATCTCTCCCAATCAGCTGGCATATTTAGCCTGTAACAAAATCCTGTCATTTCTCCCTTCACAACATCTCTAGAATCTGTTCTTTCCTCTCCATCCAAACTGCTGCCATGCTGATCCAAGCTCTTACCATTCTCTGCCTTAACTATTGCATAAGCCTCCTCGCTGACCTCCCTGCCTCCTCTCTCTCTCTCTCCGGTCCATTCTTCACTTAACTTCCCAGATCATTTTTCTGAAAAAACATTTGGTCCATGTTTCCCCACTACTCAAAAACCTCCATTGGTTATCCATTCACCTCCATGTTAAACATAAAGGCTTTACCATAGACTTCAAGGCACCCTGACAGCTCCCTCCCTCTTACCTCACCTCTCTGATCTACTACAACCCAATCCACACTCTTCCCTCCCTTAACACCAACTTACTCTCTCTACCCCAATTTTGCTTTTCTTGCTGCTGATCCTTTTACCAAGTTCCTCCTCTGGCTGAAATTCCTTCCCCTTTCATATATAACACAGCTCCACCCTCCCCACCTTCAAAATCCTCCTAAATGACACAGCTCCACCCTCCCCACCTTCAGAATCCTACTGAAATCATATTTCCAAAACGTCTTCCCTGACTAAATTCTCATTTCCCCTACCAGCCCCTCCCTATGTTGCCTATGCACTCAGATGTGTACCCCTTAGAGATACTCCAGTCCCACAACACTTATGTACATATCCTTATACTATATTTCCCCTATCTGTAATTAATTTTAATGTCTGTCTCCCCCTATAGACTGTAAGCTCCTTCGTAGGCAGGGATCACGTTTACTCTGTTGTTCTTTTCCAACTCCAGGGAATGTGTCTGTTTACTGGTACATTGTACTCTCCCAAGTGCTTAGTACAATGCTCTGCACACAGTAAGTGCTCAGTAAATACAGTTGAATGAATGAACTCCATTATACTTTCCCAAGTGTTTAGTATAGTTCTCTACACACAGTAAGTGTACAGTAAATATCATGGATAAGTATCTGATAAATGTTTAGTATTGACAGCTTTAAATCAATCAGTATTATTGATTGATAATAATCAATTATTATTACTAGAGCACCCACTCTATTTGAGCACACTGCAAAGAGCTTGAGAGAATAGCAGTAGAAGACACTATTCCTGCCCTCAGGGAACTATAGTCTAATAGATTCAATCACTCCTTTCCTGTATGCTGTTCAGGAGTCCAGTTTGCCTGTGGCAAAAATGATCCCAGTTTTCATTTGGGGTGCAGCATTGTCTACAGCTATGGTTTATTTTTTCCTTAGAGCATTTCCTCACTCCATCTTACTTGAGATTTTCCACTTTCAGCTTACTGCACAGCATCTACTTGGATATCCTGCTGTCATCCATTCTCTAAATGTATCTCTGCCCAGCACAGTTATTTTGCTTTAAGCAGAGCATCAGGAAAAGAGACTGACCTGGTTGTTTGTGATCCTGCTCTGTAATTTGATGTTGAACATGCCATGTGAGTTACCCTGATGGAACAGCCCAAATCTTCAGATGGGACAGCAGGGTAAATCCAGATCTCCCAGCTAGAAAGCAGTTAGAAAAGCACAGCAGCCCTGTAGACCATTAATTTGATTTAGAGCCTGATAATGATGCTGTTGCCACATTGTTTGAATGAGCTGGTCTTTTTGATTCAATTTAGGCAGCCAGTCCTCCTTACTTAGATTTTCTTACAAGTCCTCTGCTTCTGAGCCAGTTGGCACCATTTATGAACCTACTTTTCTTTGCACGTGACCATGATTTTCCCCCATCCCTTTTTATTTTTGATTCCTCCTGTTTTTTCCATGAAATGTAGGACAGCTTATCACTGTTGTCAAGCAAACAGAACTTCTGAATCAGTGTGGTGACTTGTTTCAGGAAGTGCTTGCATATTCAAACACAGTTCAATGATACAGAAATGTATGGGTGTTCAAAAATCTCCAGTGGTTGCCTATCAACCTTCGGATCAAGGAAAAACTCCTCACTCTCGGCTTCAAGGCTCTCCATCACCTCACCCCCTCCTACCTCACCTCCTTTCTCTCCTTCTACAGCCCAGCCCGCACACGTCCCTCCTCAGCCACTAACCGCCTCACTGTGCCTCGCTTCACACCTGTCCCACTGTTGACCCCTGACCCACATCCCACCTCTGGCCTGGAATGCCCTCCCTCCACACATCCACCAAACTAGCTCTCTTCCTCCCTTCAAAGCCCTACCGAGAGCTCACCTCCTCCAAGATGCCTTCCCAGACTGAGCCCCCCTTTTTTCCTCTCCTCCTCCTCTTCCCATCGCCCTACCTTCCCTGTCCTACCCCTCCCTGCAGCACTTGTATATATTTGCACATATTTATTACTCTGTGCATATTAATTACTCTATTTTATTTGTACATATTTATCACTATTTATTTTATTAATGAGGTGTATATAGCCATAATTCTATTTATTCTGATGGTATTGATGCCCATTGTTGGGCAGGGACCATCTCTATATGTTGCCAATTTGTACTTCCCAAGCACTCAGTACAGTGCTCTGCACACAATAAGTGCTCAATAAATACGACTGAATGAATATTCCCATAAATCCACTTGAAACCTCAGGGACAGATCTGAAACCATCTACTCTAGTTCAGAATTGAGTCTCTGATTATGGCAATGAGATGCAGCAAGAAGCAGCATGATCTAATGGACAGAGTACAGCCCTGGAAGTCAGAGGAACTGGGTTCTTTTCCTGGCCCTGTAGCTTGCCTGCTGCATGACCCTATGCAAGTCACTTTACTTATCTGTGCTTCAGTTTTATCTGTTAATTGGGGGTTCAATACCTGTTCTCCTACTTAAGAAGGTGAGCCCTGGGTGGGACAGGGATACTATGATCAACCTGATTACCTTGTACCAAGTCGAGCACTTAGTACAGTGCTGGTCAAATAGTAAGCACTTAAATATTATCATTATTATTATTATGTTTGGATAAATTGTAATGGTTACTTTCCTTCAGCCATCCTCATGATTATGGAGGTACCATCAATTTAGTCATGGTATTTATTGAGCATTTACTGTGGGCAAAGTGCCCTCATGAATCTTACAGCCATTTAAATCCCTAACTTTGCTTCTAGATATCTAATATGGGCCTCTTTGGGGTTTATCCATAGCTCCTGATATTTTTAGCTTGGTAAGAAATTCCATGTGATAAGCAATTCATTTTTGGTGGTCTGCTGTTTTCAGATTGTAAAAGGAAATCACCTTGGCTCTAGGAGTTTACAGATAATGGAATAGGCTGTTGAATGGTGCTTAGTGACTTGCTCAAGATCACTCAGTGGTAGACAACAGATAAGAACTCGAAGTCTAGGAGTTAACCATCTTTTGCTTAACCCACTAAACATTTTGGTTTCCCACAAGAAGAGTGCAATTACCTCATCTGAGAGGTTCTCAGCCTTCTCACCCTGAAACATGTCTGAGAATGGAAGTATTAGGGAAACTGTTGGTGGGTGTGATTATGCACCTGATTTGCAAAGTTTCTTCAAAAAGGTGCTGGGTAAGGGTGAAGTGTAGGTGCCTGCCTTCAGAAGAGCAGGTGAAACCTATTACAATAAAATTCCCCATATGGCACAGGTGTCTCCAATCCCTGACAGATGTGCATGGGAAGTAATTTTGTTGATCATGTTAGTGTATTAGCATGAAAGGAATAGTACAGATACTGAACCTTTTTTTTTCTTCAAACTAAGTCACTTGATTGCTTGCATAATTGATGGTCTGTGATTCACTGCAGCACCTTTACCCCTTTTTCCCTTCCCTTTTATTCCCCTTCATAGGCTGTGTTTCACAATATGACTTAGTGGAGAGAGCATGGGTCTGGGAGTCAGACGACCTGGGTTCTAATTCCAGCTCTGTTACATGTCTTCTGGGTGACCTTGTGTAAGTCACTTAACTTCTCTGTGCCTCAGTTACCTCATCTGTAAAATGACTTGCCAAAAGTCACACAGCTGATAAGCTGCAGAGCCAGGATTAGAACCCATGACCTTTGACTCCCAAGCCCATGATTTATCCACTAAGCCACACTTCTTCCTTCAGAGGTCCTTTTCAACTATCAATGGCATTTATTCAGCACTTACTGTGTGCAGAACACTGTACTAATTGCTTGGGAAAGTATAACATAACTGCTATGGTAGACATGCTCCCTGCTCACAAGGAGCTTATAATCAAGAGAGGAAGACAGACACTAAAATAAATTATGGCCATATACATGAGTCCTGTGGCTGAGGGTGGGGTCCTGTGGCTGAGGGTGGGGTGAATACTAAGTGTTTAAAGAATACAAATTCAGGGGGCAAGGGTGACTCAAAAGGGAGAGAGAATAAGGGAAATGAGGGTTTAGACTGGGAGTGCCTCCTGGGGAAGATAATATTTTAATAAGGCACTGAAAGTGGGGAGCATGGTGGTCTTTTGGATATGAAAGGGGAGGGCCTTCCAGGCCAGAGGGAGGGTGGGAGGAAGGGGTCAATGGGACAACAGATTAGATTGAGGTAGAATAAGAAGGTTGGTGTTAGAGAAGCAAAGTGCATGGGCTGGGTTGTAGTAGGAAAGCAGAGGTAAGATAGGAAGGAGTCAAGTGATCAAGTTATTTAAAGCCTATGGTAAGGAGTTTCTGTTTGATCTGGTGGTAGATGGGCAATCACTGGAGGTATTTGAGGTATGGGGAAATATGGACTGAATGGGGCTTTTTTTTTTTTTTTTTTTAGAAAAATGATCTAGGCAGCAGAGTAAATTATGGACACTGGAGAGGGGAGAGAAAGTAAGCAGGGAGATCAGCAAGGAGACTGGTGCAGCAGTCAAGGTTGGATAGGATAAGTGTTGGATGGAGAAGGAAGAGCAGATCTTAGAGATTTTGTGAAGGTTTAACCAGAAGGATTTGGTGAGAGATTGATGTGTAGGTTGAATGAGAGAGATTAGAGGAGAATAACACCAAGGTTATAGGCTTGTGACACAGGGAGCATGGTGGTACTGTCTACGGTGATTGGTAAATCAATCAATCAATCAATCGTATTTATTGTGCGCTTACTGTGTGCAGAGCACTGTACTAAGTGCTTGGGAAGTACAAGTTGGCAACATATAGAGACAGTCCCTACCCAACAGTGGGCTGATGTGGAGTTCTGTTTTGGACACGTTAAGTTTGAAGTGTTGGTGGGACATCCAAGTAAAGGTGTCCAGAAGACAGGAGGAAATGTGAGACTACAGAGAAGGAGAAAGATCCAGGCTGGAGATATAAATTTGGGAGTCATCCACAACGAAATGGTAGTTAAAGCCGGGAGAGTGAATGAGAGTTCTCCAATGGAGTAATTGAAAATGGAGACTAGAAGGG
Source organism: Tachyglossus aculeatus (assembly GCF_015852505.1). Lineage (NCBI taxonomy): Eukaryota > Metazoa > Chordata > Mammalia > Monotremata > Tachyglossidae > Tachyglossus > Tachyglossus aculeatus. The sequence continues at coordinate 56,853,639 of NC_052072.1, forward strand.
GACGCAGAACTGAGCCCTGAGGGACTCCCACAGTTAAGGGGTGGGAAGCAGAGAAGAAGCACACTAAAGAGGCTGATAATGAGTGGTCATAGAGATAGGACGATAATCAAGAGAGGACAGTGTCAGTGAAGCCAAGATTAGCCCCACAGCACTTATGTACATACTTGTAATTTATTTATTTATATTACTGCGTCTCCCCCTATACACTATAAGCTCATTGTGGGCAGGGAATCTACCTGTTTATTGTTGTACTGTACTCTCCCAAGCGCTTAGTACAGTGCTCTTCACACAGTAAGAGCTCAATAAATATGACTGAATGAATGAATCATGTTTCCAAAAGAAGGGGCAGGGGGGATCCATAGTGCTGAAGACAGCTGAGCAGTTGAAGAGGATTAGGATGGAGTAAAGGTTGTTGGATTTGGCAAGGAGAAGGACACTGGTGACCTTTGAGAAGGATGTTTCTGTGGAGTGAAGGGGGCAGAAGCCAGTTTGGAAGGGATTAGGGAGAAAATTGGAGAGGAGGAAGAAGAGGCAGAGTGTGTAGATAACTTGCTCAAAGAGTTCGGAGAGAAATGGTAGGAGGGAGATGGGGCGATAACTGAAGGGAGCTACAGTGCCAAGGCAGGGTTTTTTTTTTGGACAGGGAAAAACATGAGAATGTTTGAAAGCAGAGGAGAAGAAGCCATTGGAAAGTGAACATATGAAGAGGGAAGGCAGGGAGGAAAGAAGAGAGAGGGCAAATGTCCCAATAAGTTGTGTCTCCCATCCTCCTGTCTCTCCCTGCTTCAGTCTATACTTCTTTCTGCTGCCTGGATTATCTTTGTACAGAAATGCCCTGGGCATGTCACTCCCCTCCTCAAAAATCTCCAGTGGTTGGTTGTCAACCTCTGTCTGAGTCAAGCAAAAACTCCTCACTCTTGGGCTTCAAGGCTCTCCATCACCTCGCCCCCTCCTACCTCACCCCCCTTCTCTCCTTCTACAGCCCAGGCCGCACACATCACTCCTCTGTCCCTAACCTCCTCACTGTGCCTCGTTCTCGCCTGTCCCATCGTCGACCCCTGACCCAAGTCCTTCCTCTGGCCTGAAATGCCCTCCATCCACACATCCGCCAAACTAGCTCTCTTCCTCCCTTCAAAGCCCTACTGAGAGCTCACCTCCAGGAGGCCTTCCCTGACTGAGCCCTTTTTCTTCTCCTCCTCCTCCCCATTGCCCCCCTCCCTCCGCCCTACCCCAACCCCGCCCAACAGCACTTGTACATATTTGTACATATTTATTACTATATATTATTTGTATATATTTACTGTATTTATTTTATTAATGATGTGTATACAGCTACAATTCCATTTATTCTGATGGTATTGACACCTATCTACTTGTTTTTTTTTTTTTTGTCTGTATCCCCCCTTCTAGACTGTCAGCCCGTTGTTGGTTAGGGGCCATCTCTATATGTTGCCGATTTGTACTTCACAAGCACTTAGTACAGTGCTCTGCACACAGTAAGTGCTCAATAAATATGATTGAATGAGTGAATGAATGAATGAATAGATAGGGTTGGGGGCCCAGGTGCAGAGGGTAGGCTTCCGGAGGAATTGACTATCAATGAATACATGAGCAGATTCTACAATCTTGCAGGAAACTTGCATAAACTCCTCCTATATGGGCAAGAAGAAACCCTAGAAAAAAGCTCTATCGTCCGACTCAGGGCAGAGACAAAACTAAAATGAATCTTCTACTTGAAAAATTACAGAAGTAGGTTGGCCAAATCTGGTATCTCCTTTTCCTCTGCGATATACAAATGCCTGGAACCTGGCCAAGAGTGGATTTTGACACTAATAGAAAAAGGTCAATTGAACATTATGCAGGAATTAGAAATCAAAACACCAATGATTCCACTATCAGCTGTCACTGATTGGCTATATTAAGACCTAATAATTAAGCAGCTGGTCCTTGGTGCACATCACTTGGACTTTCTTGGGCGATTTGCTGTTTCTGAAATAGGTGACTCTGGTTGGCTTTCCAAACATTTATCCACAGCTTCAGTTGGCCATCTCATTCATACTGTCTCAGCTGTAAATAACTACAAGGCTATAAACACAACAGGCAATTCTTGCTATACATCTTCACTATTAACTTTTGCAAAACTTAGCCAAAGGGAAGGAAGGGGATGGAAGAGAGGCAGTGATGGAAGTTGTAGGATTAGGCAGTGATCTTGTATTTGGGGTTATAAGTAAAATGATGCGAAACCAAAGAAAATTCTAAAATTCCTTACCCACACTTTTTTCTTCTAATTTTGGGCCTTTCAAGCTTAGAGAGATAGTCCTTCGTATTCAAATATGATAAGTGAGGTCATACCCTTGTGTGTGGGTTTGGTTGATAAGCCCTGTGCCACTTGACACTCCATTCCCCACCACTGGCATGTCAAAATTGTTCTGTGCTACGCAGTCACATTTGCCACCAGAAAACCCAAAACCTCATCTTGGAAGAGGGTTTGGGAAAGAGAAATGGTAATTTCCTGTGAACACAGCATCATTCCATTTCTGTCCTCATCTTTCTGGAGCCATATGATCAGCACATTAACTGTTCATCTTTTTGCCTCTTATCAGCAAGAACTAGCCCAGCCATAATCACACATTCAGCTCTGAGAAAGGACAACTGGTATGCGGCATCATTGACTGTTCTCAGCTTAGGAGGCAACCATAACCCGGAAAGAGAAAATACTCTTTCAGAATGACTAAGTCTAACCAGTGATGATTGGGCTACAAAACTTCAGTCTTAGCTCTTATACCAAAGCGACTCTGGAAAGAGAGATATCAACATCAGAGGAAAAAATAATGAATGATTTTCAAAATGAAGAAAAGTTAGAGAAAAATGCTTTTCGTGAATGTTTAACTTACCTCCTCAAGACTTTCATGACTTTGATCAGAAAGAAATGTGCAGATATGTTTGAAAATTCAACTGTAGTAATAACTCCCATCATCTAGTCCAGAGTACTAATAATGAACACAAAGACTTGAAAGCAATAAAGGAGAGCCATATTTTTCTAGTAATCAGCTTACTATTGATATTTAGTTCTTTAAAAACCTATCATACTGTGGATTTAATAAAGCCTTTCTTCAGAAGGGCTCAACACACTTAATCCACACACTGAGACTACTAAGCAAGTTGTTCAGCATTTAGTGCATAGCCTTATTAGTGAATATGATGAAGTCCCTAAAATCAATTTTAGTTCAACGTCTGAGGCTCTCTGGCCTTAAAATCAATCAGGATCTCATATATTTGAAGCTGCAGTTAAGTTAAGGAGCAATTAAGTGCATCTTTGTCTAAAACAAATGGAGGAAAGTCCACTTTTATTTTTACCTTGAGAGACTAGAGGAAACCATAAAGGTTATATTCAAATATATGTCTTAGCATTTGCTTATTAGAGTACACTTAGTGAAATCTTTTTCATCTTTCATCATAATCATGTGTTGCTAAGTTCCTTATGGGCAGGGATCATATCTACTTACACTATTGTACTTTCCCACATGCTTAGTACAGTACCCTGCCAGAGTATGCACTCAATAAATACCCTTCGTTGTTTGGTATCATGAAGTTTCCAAATATAGTTAGGTTCATTTAATTCCAAATGCAAATTCAGCAACTGATGCTAATGAACATCATTTTTTGAAAATAAATTTTTAATAAAGGGTCCCTGGCATGGAATGAAATTTTTCCCACCTTTCACGATATCTTACTTACTGGTTTTAATGACTTTGTAAATCACCAAGATCAATAATAAAGATCATGACTAAAAATGGACCATATATTGACCTCACTATGTTTAATAAAGATGCCTGTGAAACAACTTTCTTACTAAATACAAGAAATTACCTGCTCACAAGGATTTTTACAAGCCCATGAGAAATGCCCAGTACAAGCACTTTGTACAGTGTTTTGCACATAGTAAGCACTCAATAAATACGACTGAATGAATGAAGTGCCCAGTCAGTAAAATAAATGGAAGTAGCAAGGTCTGATGCCAGCAATGCTTTTGCCAGTCTACTTTTAGGTCACATCTGATTTCTGGGAATGAATACACCACAAATAAGTACTAGGCTTAATTTTTAATCCAAGATTTGCTGGAGATCGAGCAAGCAGCAGTAGCATCATGATGTTCCAGACCCATAAATGCATCAGTTAAGCCCAGAAGAACCAGGGCCATAAAATCCCATCTCCAAAAGCACCAGACTCAGCCCTGATACTACTAGAGCACTGCAGTCAAAACACTGACAAACATCTTTGAATCTGAGAAAAACTTAAGACTGTGTAAGCCTCAATTGCTTAAGGATATAACTGACCTGAGGATATTATTTCACTAAATACCTCCTTGCCTCCTATCTCTCCCACTCCAGTCCAACTACACTCTGCTGCCTGGATTTTTTTTTAAACTGTACAGTCCATGTTTCCCTACTCCTAAAGGACCTCCAGTGGTTGCCTATTCACCTCTGCATAAAACAGAAACTCCTTACCATTGGCTTTAAAGCACTCAATCACATTGCTGCTCCAATCTTATTTTGCTTATTTCCTATTAAAACCAAGTCAGCACACTTTGTTGCTCTAAAACCACCCTACTCACTCTATCTCAATTTTTTTTTAAATGGTATTTGGCTTACTATATGTCAGGTACCATAGTAAGTGCTATGGTAGATACAAACTATTCAGGTTGAACAGTCCTTGTCTCACATGAGGCTCACAGTCTGAATCCCCATTTAACGAATGAAGGAACTGAAGCATAGAATAGTTAAATGACTTGCCCAAGGTCACACAGACATGTGGCAAAGCCAGGATTAGAATCCAGGTCCTCTGACTCCCAGGCCCAAGCTCTCTCCACTGGGCCACGCTGCTTCTCAGCATCTAGATCTCGTCTATCTCGCCACTGACGCTTCACTCAATGTCCTCCCTTTGGCCTAGAACTCCCTCCTGCTTCATAACTGACAGACCACCCCTCTTCCCACCTTTAAAACCCTATTAAAATCACATCTCCTCCTTAAGACCTGCCCTTATTAAGACCTCATTTCCCCTACTCCCTCTCCCTTCTGCATCAACTTTGCACTTGTATTTGTACCCTTTATTCACCCCACGATCAGCCCTATCTGTAATATTCATCATTTATTTTCATGTCTGTCTCCCCCTCTAGACTCTAAGCTCTTTGTCGGTAGTGAAAATGTCTATCAATTCAACTCTGTTATATTGTACTCGATCAAGCAGTTAGTATAGTGTTCTCCTCAATAAATATGATGGATTGATTGATTGACTCTAAGCAAATACTTTTTTCCCCAAGGTAATGTCCCAGTATGCATGAATAAGACATTCTTCCAGGGAAAGGTATTTCACATAGGAGCATTTTAATAAAAAACTGCTTATGGTTACATTAAACATGTGGAATTCAAACAAATGAATAATCATGCCAGGACTGATCTCAGAGTCTATTTCCCTGAACTTCTGCAGTAATACTTTAGAGGCAATATAATAATAATGATGGTATTTGTTAAGTGCGCACTTTGTGCCAAGCACTGTTCTATACAAAACACAATTTTAAATTTACTTCTACCCAAGATAAAAGCACAACCAAAGCTTGCAAAGGATTCAGAGGTGATGCCAGTGGCTCTTTTTTTCTGTCAAAAAAGGTCCTAAGGACTCTCCAAAGTGTTCAGTACAGTTCTTTGCTCTAAGTAGGGGCTCAATAAATATCACTGACTGATTAATTGATTGATCCTACAACACTCATTTACAGGTTAAAGTATGACTGTGAGACTAAAGGTAAAGTAATAGTCTACAACAGCGTTTGCCCAGAATCCTTGGACCTAGGGCTCTGAACAGCTAATAATAATAATAATAATTGTGGTATCTGTTAAGCAGTTAAGCAGTTACTATGTGCTAGGCACTGTTCTAAGTGTTGGGGTAGATACAAGATAATCAGGTTGGACACAGTCTCTGTCCCATATGGGGCTCACAGTCTTAATCCCCATTTTTCAAATGAGCGAACTGAGGCACAGAGAAGTGAGGTGACTTGCCAGGATCACACAGCAGACAAGTGGCACAGCTAGGATTAGAACCCAGGTCCTTCTAACTCCGAAGCCTGTGCTCTATCCACTAGACCATACTGCTTCCCTTAATAATTGTAGCATTTGTTAAGCACTTACTATGTGCCAGATACTGTAGTAAGCACTGGGGTGAATACAAGCAAATTGGGGTGGACACAGTCCCTGTCCCACATGGCTCACAGTCTAAAATCCCCATTTTACAGCTGAGGGAACAGAGGCACAAAGAAGTGAAGTAACTTGCCCAAGGTCACACAGCAGACAAGTGCCAGAGCTGGGATTAGAAACCAAGTCCTTGTAACTCCCTGGTTCCACCCATTAGGCCATGACACTATCTGATGGCCCCTGAGGCAGAGCAGCTATTTAACACATTTCCTCCCTCCACCTTTTGTTCTCTGAACAGGGTTTTCATTCATTCATTCAGACATATTTATTGAGTGCTTACTGTATGCTGAGCACTGTACTAAGCGCTTGGGAAATACAAATCGGCAAAACACAGAGGTGGTCCCTACCCAACAATGGGATCACAATCTAGAAGGGGGAGACAGACACAACACAAGTAGACAGGCGTCAATACCATCAGAATACATACAATTATAGCAATGTACACATCATTAATAGAGTAATAAATGTGTACAAATATACACAAGTGCTGTGGGGAGGAGAAAAGGGTAGGATAGAGGGAGGGCGCGACGGAGAGGGGAGGAAAAAAGGGGGAGCTCAGTTAAGGAAGGCCTCCTGGAGGAGGTAAGCTCTCAGTAGGGATTTGAAGGGAGGCCGAGGGCTAGTGTGGCAGATGTGTGGAGGGAGGGCATTCCAGGCCAGGGATAGTACGTGGGCCAGGAGTTGATGGCGGGACAGGCGAGAATGAGGCAAGATGAGGAGGTTAGCGGCAATGGAGCCAAGTGTGCGGGCTGGGATGAAGAAGGAGAGAAGGGAGGTGAGGTAGGAAGGGGCGAGGTGATGGAGAGCTTTGAAGTCGAGTGTGAGGAGTTTTTGGTTGATTCGAAGGTTGACAGACAACCACTGGAGATTTTTAAGGAGGGGAGTGACATGCCCAGAGTGTATCTGTACAAAGATAATCTGGGCAGCCGAGGGTTTTCTCTCCTCTTCTCCTCTCCTCCAGTGCCCTACATGTTGACTGCTAAGTATTCAGCACAGACTCAATCACTTTTGCCAACAAAATCGTTCAGGAAAAACAAAAAGTTGTAGTTGTTACCTTGAATTGTTTCCTAACTTTCAAAGGTACTATTGACGTTCTCTTAAGATTACTTAGAGTGAAATTCAGGGCAAGATTTTCTAGGGGAACTTCACACCTAGTTTTTTGCACATTCTTAACTTACACATCAAGGAAAATATATATATTTTCAAATTTTAATTCAAAATCTGCAATAAACAAAAAATAAGCAGTTTAACGGTAGAACAAATGAGTGTAAATGATCCAAGACAAATACTGTCAGTGTCATCCTAGAATTCTGTCCCTAATCCAAATACAATTCAATCAGTGAAGTAGATTCAACTATGAGTAATTTTCACAATGCAAATCGGCTCTGTTAAACCCATTATGACTTTGTACTGAAACAAACATTTCTTTGAACAAACAACAACAATGGATTGAGCTGGAACCAGTAACTGAGTTATAACTCAGAAATTATTGTACTTCATTCGTGGAGTGATTTCAGAGACTCAGTAGGGCTGCCCTACACAGTCAAAGGGGACAGAGAAGCAGCATGACTCAGTAGAAAGAGCATGGGCTTTGGAGTCAGAAGTCATGGGTTCAAATCCCAGCTCTGCCACTAGTCAGCTGTGTGACTTTGGGCAAGTCGCTTAACTTCTCCTTAGTTACCTCATCTGTAAAATGGGGATGAAATCTGCAAGCCCCATGTGGGACAAACTGATCACCTTGTAACCTCCCCAGTGCTTAGAATAGTGCTTTGCACATAGTAAGCGCTTAATAAATGCCATCATTATTATTATTTACTGATGTGTGTGCCTGGTTGATAGAACTGATATGTGCCCGAGGAGCCATACCACAGTAAGCACAAAAAAATGTCTTCATTCTTCAGGCACTTGACATGGAACTGTCCTGACAGTTTGGATGTCAACCTTTCCATGTACTGGATGTCTCGTAAGTATGAGTTTAGACTACTTCAATGGTCAATCCAGCACCTGGCGCTGCACACAACAATATTGCAGATTCTCCAGTCACACAAGAATGGTTTAGAGTCACAAGTTTTGGTGAAGACATGATATGTTCTTTTTATTTTCATGATGGTAAACAGTGTTGGTAATTACAATGTGGTATTTGAGACATCCAATAAGAAGGAGGTCAACATTATTTGTTAACTTTGTAACCCTTCATGGGTCAAGGATTTCTAGTCAAAACCCAAACAGCTCAACCTCCTAGCCCCCCACCCACAAGAAATCTCATCCATGCAGCACTGAAATCCCCCATGACGAGTGTCTTGGCAGACTCTGAAACTGTTATCATGAGCGTGTCCTGATCCTTATAAATTTTTTCTTTCAGTTAGAGGGATACAGACCTGATGTTAACAGCAAATCCCTTGTATTTGGGGGACGTCACAGGTTCAGTCATTTCTTTCTTGTATTTTGGAGGCTGAGACTTTGGCTATCAAATTGTTCACCTAACTCTTAAGAGACACCAATCTGAATTTAAAAGACCACCTCTAAACACATATCCGGTATCACATTTCCTCTGAAACGTCCGTAAGGCTTACTGCCAGGATCCAAAGCATAGTAGTCAAATTTATGAATATTTACAGGAGATACTACAGACTGTATGAAAATAAAATCTGTTATGGACATAAGAATTATGAGAGGGGGAAAAAAACCTATAAAGTTAAAGCCTTACCACATTTTCCTGTCAATAGCAGGACACTGATAAAATCATCTTGTCAATAGAGAGCTGGCCCAAAGGAAAATTTAATTTTCAACCATATTTTCTTTTTGTGGACAAACAATTGAGGAAAGAGTGCTGCTCAACGTTTTGCACTGGTGGGAATATGGGATGATTTCTGTCCAGGACTGGGGCAATCAATCAATCGTATTTATTGAGCGCTTACTATGTGCAGAGCACTGTACTAAGCGCTTGGGAAGTACAAATTGGCAACACATAGAGACAGTCCCTACCCAACAGTGGGCTCACAGTCTAAAAGAGGGAGACAGAGAACAGAACCCAACATACCAACAAAATAAAATAAATAGGATAGAAATGTACAAGTAAAATAAATAAATAAATAGAGTAATAAATATGTACAACCATATATACATATATACAGGTGCTGTGGGGAAGGGAAGGAGGTAAGATGGGGGGATGGAGAGGGGGACGAGGGGGAGAGGAAGGAAGGGGCTCAGTCTGGGAAGGCCTCCTGGAGGAGGTGAGCTCTCAGCAGGGCCTTGAAGGGAGGAAGAGAGCTAGCTTGGCGGAGGGGCAGAGGGAGGGCATTCCAGGCCCGGGGGATGACGTGGGCCGGGGGTCGACGGCGGGACAGGCGAGAACGAGGTACAGTGAGGAGATTAGCGGTGGAGGAGCGGAGGTTGCGGGCTGGGCAGTAGAAGGAGAGAAGGGAGGTGAGGTAGGAGGGGGCGAGGTGATGGAGAGCCTTGAAGCCCAGGGTGAGGAGTTTCTGCCTGATGCGCAGATTGATTGGTAGCCACTGGAGATTTTTGAGGAGGGGAGTAATATGCCCAGAGCGTTTCTGGACAAAGATAATCCGGGCAGCAGCATGAAGTATGGATTGAAGTGGAGAGAGACACGAGGATGGGAGATCAGAGAGAAGGCTGGTGCAGTAGTCCAGACGGGATAGGACGAGAGCTTGAATGAGCAGGGTAGCGGTTTGGATGGAGAGGAAAGGGCGGATCTTGGCAATGTTGCGGAGCTGAGACCGGCAGGTTTTGGTGACGGCTTGGATGTGAGGGGTGAATGAGAGAGCGGAGTCGAGGATGACACCAAGGTTGCGGGCTTGTGAGACGGGAAGGATGGTAGTGCCATCCTCAGAGATGCCACAGAGATGGGAAAGTCAGGGAGAGGACAAGGTTTGGGAGGGAAGACAAGGAGCTCAGTCTTCGACATGTTGAGCTTTAGGTGGCAGGTGGACATCCAGATAGAGATGTTCTGAAGGCAGGAGGAGATGCAAGCCTGGAGGGAGGGGGAGAGAGCAGGGGCAGAGATGTAGACCTGGGTGTCATCAGCGTAGAGATGATAGTTGAAGCCGTGGGAGCGAATGAGGTCACCAAGGGAGTGAGTGTAGATTGAGAACAGAAGGGGACCAAGCACTGAACCTTGGGGAACCCCCACAGTAAGAGGATGGGAGGGGGTGGAGGAGCCTGCAAAAGAGACTGAGAAAGAACGACCGGAGAGATAAGAGGAGAACCAGGAGAGGACGGAGTCTGTGAAGCCAAGATCAGATAGCGTGTTGAGGAGAAGGGGGTGGTGCACAGTGTCAAAGGCAGCTGAGAGGTCGAGGAGGATTAGGACAGAATATGAGCCGTTGGATTTGGCAAGCAGGAGGTCATTGGTGACCTTTGAGAGGGCAGTTTCCGTGGAATGAAGGGGACGGAAGCCAGACTGGAGGGGGTCGAGGAGAGAGTTGTTGTTGAGGAATTCTAGGCAGCGCGTGTAGACAACTCGTTCAAGGAGTTTGGAAAGGAATGGTAGGAGGGATATGGGACGATAACTAGAAGGTGAGGTGGGGTCAAGAGAGGGTTTTTTTAGGATGGGAGAGACATGGGCATGTTTGAAGGCAGAGGGGAAGGAACCAGTGGAGAGTGAGCGGTTGAAGATGGAAGTTAAGGAGGAGAGAAGGGATGGAGCGAGAGATTTCATAAGATGAGAGGGAATGGGGTCAGAAGCACAGGTGGCCGGAGTAGCACTTGAGAGGAGGGAGGAGAGTTCCTCTGAGGATACCGCTGGGAAGGATGGGAGAGTAGCAGAGAGTGTTGAGAGCCGGGGGGATGGAGAAAGGGGGGAAGAGACTTTGGGGAGGTCGGACCTGATGGATTTAATTTTGTTAATGAAGTAGGAGGCCAGATCGTTGGGGGTGAGGGAAGGAGGAGGGGGAGGAACCGGGGGCCTGAGAAGGGAGTTGAATGTACAGAACAGCTGGCGGGGGTTATGGGCATGGGTGTCAATAAGGGAGGAGAAATAGTTTTGTCTGGCAGAAGAGAGGGCTGAGTTAAGGCAGGAAAGGATAAACTTGAAGTGAACGAGGTTGGCATGGTGTTTAGACTTTCGCCAGCAGCGTTCGGCAGCTCGAGCATAAGAGCGAAGGAGGCGGACAGTGGCAGTGATCCAGGGCTGTGGGTTAGTGGTGCGAGAGCGGCGAAGGGAAAGGGGAGCGAGTGAGTCTAGCTGAGTGGAAAGGGTAGAGTTGAGAGCAGTAATCTGATCATCAAGACTGGGTAGAGAGGAGAGGGCGGCGAGGTGGGGTGTGAGGCGCTCCGAAAGATGGGTGGGGTCCAGAGAGCGGAGATCTCTGTGAGGGAGTAATACGGATTTACAGGGGAAAGGAGTGTGAGTGAGGAGGCAGGTGAGAAGATTATGATCAGAGAGAGGGATTACAGAGTTGGTGAGGGTGGACACAGTGCAGCAGTAGGAGATGATGAGGTCAAGGGTATGACCAAGTTGGTGAGTGGGTGAGGTGGGGTGGAGGAAGAGGTGGAGGAAGAGGTGGAGGAAGGGGCAAATATAGCTTAATTTGAATTTACTACACCAATGGTGTCATTAGGGTTCATGGGGCCCTGGGCCAAGAGAGTCCTTTTGGGCTTCTCACAGGCTTCATTTGGGTAACAACAAGCAAGCTTGTCATTGTCCATTTCCATTTCACTTTGATCTGTATAAAGTTTCGAATGAGGTGAAAAGAGAAATAGGTTTTTAAAAATTAAGCTCTATTCCAGGTCATTGCCTGTAATTCATACAGTCCAGAATATTGATCTGCTTTGTCCTTCCAGAAAACCACTACCAATCCCAGTAATTTCAAGATTTAATTGTATGCCCATAGTCATTTTGAGACACAGCACCTCACTTAGACATGGTGCCCAACTCATTCTGTTGAGTCAACAAACCTATCAAAATGGTAGCTAGGAAAAGTCTTCTTAGTCTCATTCTGTCAACATGTGATGTACAATATTTAACAAAACTATTTTTTCTAATGTACAATTGGAAAATTCATTTCTTTGGTTTTGCAGTTGCAGTTCCAAGGCTAAGCAATCCCAGCTGTCCAGGAAATACCATTGCAATGAACACATTATTGAACATGGAAGAATCAATCGAGACTCCTGTCAAAGGTTTCCCATGCTGTGAACAGGCCAGAAATCCAAACAGCACATAAAATGTACTCTTATAAAATGAAACCCTTTTCAACCTTCTTTTGTTGCCTTATCATTTTACAAATTGATACAAAAAAACTCAAGAATGCAGATACAAATCTCATGAATTAAGAACAAGAGGATCAGGATCACTTCGCTAGATCTATTCTATTTATTTTATTTTGTTAATATGTTTTGTTTTGTTCTCTGTCTCCCCCTTCTAGGCTGTGAGCCCACTATTGGGTAGGGACCGTCTCTATACGTTGCCAACTTGTACTTCCCAAGCGCTTAGTACAGTGCTCAGCACACAGTAAGTGCTCAATAAATACGATTGATTGATTGATTGATAGATATCTAAAACATTCCATTAAAAAAAAATTAACTCCATCAAACTCCCTTCAATGCTCCAAATGATCCTTATCTTTAAATAACTATCAGGAACTCCCTTATCTCTAAATACTTCATGGGACCTTTTAATTCATCCAATAAACTGTAAACAGACAATAATACGATAATTGGGCTGGAATGGACTTGAAATTCATCTCCTCATTCCCTCACTTCCATTCACAGCTGCAGTTTACCTAAAAATCTTATTCTATCTGCCCTATTGTAAAGCACCTCTAAATTTCCCTTGCTGGGACCCAATCTCATCTGTTTTCTTTTGTGTCTATTTAATAGACAATGAATGGCTACATTCCAAATAACCCCTCACATATCTGGTGGCCATTACTGAGTCACCCTCAGCCCTTTCTTCCCCTATATGACAGAGAATCAGTTTCTTTAACTTTTCCTCAAAAATGTGGTTTTCCAATTCTTTAATACTTCTCTTTGCCCTCCTCTGAAGCTTCTCCAAAACGCAAACCATGAATTTCCCTTCTCCCTCAGATTTTGTAGAAGTCTTTCATTCATTCATTCAATCATTTAGCGCTTGGGAAGTACAAGTCGGCAACATATAGAGACGGTCCCTACCCAACAATGGGTTCACAGTCTAGAAGGGGGATCACCATCTTAAATCAAAATTGCAGTGTCTCTAAGTTCTGTGGGAATTTAAGCCATGTGAGGCAACTTTAATTTTTTTTTGTGGTTTCCCCAGCATTCACCATGATTATTATCCTAATTGTCACTCTTACCCATGGTGTGGAATTTTGACATGTGAGATTATGAGGTTTATAGAAATCAAACAGAATGTACTGCTCTTTAAAATAGGCAGTGAAAATGATTCTATTTATTCTAGATCTTTTCAAGAAAATGAATACACTAATATGAAAGCCATGTGAGATGAAAGCTCACAGGGACATGAATTTAGTATAAATTTTAAGCATTTCCTTGAAATTTTAACTTGTGAAAAAAACCCAGAGGAGAATATTTAAAGGGCTTTTTTTAAAGCTCTTTTGGATTGCACAATGTACTGCTTTATCAATTACTCTTTGGGAGCCCTTAAGCCTTCTCTACATCACTTCTGAACCAAGATAAGTTACAGCTCCATAAGCTTACTTCCAACTAAACCTTCAGTATGATGTACTATATATTAAAGCTCTGGAAATAATGTCACTAACTTGGAAGAGAAATTCAAGAACATATTTTCAAGTAAAACTTATTTCTCAATAAATAAAAAGGGAGGGGAAATACAGAAAGCATGCCATAACAGAAAAGCTTACATATTTGAGGAAGAGCTTAGCAGGCATCAGTGGTTTCACATGTTCTTATTTTAATCTTAAATCATGATAGCCTGGACATGTCAGAGACCCCAACTGGTAGTTACTGAAAATGAGGGGGAATGCTCCGATTTTCTGCAGTTCATCTGTCTTCTCAATCATTCTTTTCAGAAATAGCTACCCAACTATCTTTGCAAATATGTTCTCAGAGTAAAAGAAGAAAGATACCTGGGCACAAACTAGCTGGGAAAGATGTTCAAAAGACTTGGTATTTTCAAAATAGAGTTGTACAAATTATATAAGTATTTCAAAAATGGAAAGTCAGGCAGCTTAGCTGGAGAAGAGTTTTGTGTTGAAGGCATTTTTCTTGAGGGAAAGTTGCAACAGCTTAAAATTGAAGCTTAACTCTAAGCAGTACAGAGGAACGTGATTCCATTTCTTGCGCCAATCTGCATCTCAATTTAAGTCCATAAACACTAACTGAAGACACACCTAAATGTCTACCAAAACACTTTTCCCCTGTGACACCAAAAACACTCTCCCCAATCCACTGTATTTTCATTTCTTCAAGTTGTCTGATTTTCATCTTTCAAATATCATGAACATTGCTTCTAATAGGTTATTTTAAGAAACAACTTCAAGTATCATGGAGTTCATTTCAATTTTCAAAATATGGTATTTTAGATATAGCCCTCATAAATAAAGGCTGCAGAGAAAAGAGCATACAGAGTCCTTTCATTACCAAAGAATACTTAAAGTTGCCAAGTGTCAGAAAGTGTCAGGACAGTAGTCTAGGGCTACATGGTGAGGGATTAAGGAAGAGCCGGAGAGATTTCCTCCTCTGAACATTTCTCAGTCACTAAATTCAACAAAAACCAGGCCTGTGAAACAGCCATCCTGTTTTCCAAGGCATGAGGAGAATATGAAAATCTGGCAAACAGCCTGCCATGCATCCTTTAAATACAGTCCTGCCTGTTACTGATCCTCACCACCTACCCTTAATGATTCACCTATGCCCTGTTCTTTAACATCAGAATAAATTGAGCTAACTCTCGTGACATATTACTAAGGAGTTTTCATTTGGTTAGATGCACGGCTTTGATGCTTTCCAGAATAAAGGGACCACAATACATGAGGCCATCTTATTCCAGTATGGAGGAACTTACGTGAGGTCACCTTAAAATATGATTTTAAAGTTCTATTTAAATATCCAGCATGATTTTCTGGATATTTAGCTAATGGAGATTTAATTATAGCATAATGCTATGGAGCACTGAATACAGAATTACTATCCATCTTCCAGGAAATTATGCATTGCTATTCCTAGAACTGCTAGTCAAAGTACTTCTCTGAAAACATAAGGAAGAAGTGGTTTAGTAAAACCTACAATGAGAATATTCTCACTGTCCTAGCAATGTTTGGAGGGTGAGTTACTATTGCCAAGAACTCTGAATTCTTTGGCAGAAAGCTGCTACACTAAAAGCTCATTATTCTGCCTTTAATCTACATTAAAGATATCTTCAAAGGAGGGAAAGTACATCCAAGGGTAGACCCGAATATTCTGTAGTACAAATTTAGTCTTCACCTGTGCCTGGCACTCTTCAGAATAAATTAGTCTTGAATGGTGCCCCTCAAGAGTCAGGATCTAACACTCATGACACTGTCTTGAAAAAAAAAGAAGCCAAAATGACATATCAACAATTCCATGTATAAATTAATCAAGCCTAAGAACAAATTATATTAAGACTATAAGGTTGTTACACGTGAATATTGTGGGACAGTGAAAGACTGGGGGGCTGGATCTATCATTCCTGAATCCACTTAGTGAAAAAATACCCTATGGAGAAAATGGGATTTTCTAATAGTCTCTGAAGAAGGCAAGGAGGGAATAGGATTGAGAGAATTCTAGAGCTGGGGAGCTACATTTGAGGGAGAGGCTAGAGTCTCACGGTGAAGAGACGGATGAATAAAGTATCAAAGATGGTAACAAAGATGAGAAGAGAAAAACAGAAAGCAGGAGCTACATCAGGGTGAAGCAATGATGTAGCTGAAGCGGTAGGTAAGAAAACTAATTTTGATAGCTGGGTGAAGGCTAGAATGAAGGGAGCCACCTGAGAGACAAAGAAGAGGTTATGAATGGGGCATGACCAATAAGAGCACTAAGGAGAGGGGCAAAAGGAATGAGCGATGTGTGACAGGGAATGCCCTGTTCACCTTGTCTGGTTGCAAGAGTACAGTGCAACAATTCCATTCTGTTTGCTTGTGACACAAGTTGTATGTTTGATAGGCCACTCAAGATCTTTCCAAAACAAAAATATCCTGCATCATTGCTACTAAGATGCCAATGTTATATCCCTCTACTCTCCTAATTATTAGTCTTTATAATTTTCTAATTGCCCTTATTTTTTGTCAGTACAGTAGTCTTGGGCTACACAGTGAGGGATTTGGAACATGTGAGGCAACTTTAATTGTTCTTTGTGGTTCCCCCACAATTCACCATGATTATCCTAATTGTCACTCTTCCCCTATAGTGTGGAATTTTGTCACAGACTTACTGTTTTCATTTTCCTTAATAGTCTGATTTGAAGACCCAAAACAGAATTTCAGTTCTGGGGTGCAGCCATCATTTCCTGTCTTTTCCCCCATTCCTAATCTATTTTAATGTCTGTCTCCCCATGTAGACTGTAAGCTCCCTCTGGGTACAGATTGCATCAACCAACTCTACTGCATTGTACTTTTCCAAGTACTCAGTACAGTGCTCCGCACACAGTAAACGCTCAAGAAATATCATTGATTGATTGATGCTGTATTCCTGATATGTGGTCCCCGAGAGGAATGCAACATTCAGCAAATACATTTACTCCGGAGAGATGGGGGCTTAAAGACTGAAGATTTGGAGGTTTCCTGAGGCTGTGGTCCCTGGAGTGTTGAGTAAAGCCTGAGTGATACTCCTGGGATCCAATAGAACATCCTTACATTTAATTGTATAAATTGTGCTCCTGGAGGGCTCCCAGCACCAATCAGTGTCATGGTTTCTGAGTGGAGACACCTCTATGGCAGTAGCCTTAAATCCATCCTGCTGAAGAGGATAAAGACAAGTGCTATAATTATTTTCAGGAGTGACTAAGAAAACACTGTTTTTCCACAGAGGAATAACTTGTCCTTTTTTATTTATGGTATTTATTAAGCGCTTAATATATGCCAGACAGTATACTAAGCACTGGATTAAACACAAGCCCCACTTTAGGACACAGCTGGACACAGTCCATGTCCCACAAGGGGTTAACAGTCAATCCCCATTTCAGAGATAAGGTAACTGAGGCCCAGGGAAGTTAAGCCCAAGGTAACACAGCAGACAAGCAGTGGATTAGAACCCAGATCTTCTGACTCCGAGGCCTGTGCTTTTTTCACTAAGCCATGTTGCTTCCCACATCATGACTTTACCAATACAGAGTACCAGTAGTCCTGACCGCTTCCTATGATAACTCCTATGTCTTTGGAGTAATTAGATGGTCCTGTTATTTAAAAAAATCTAAGCAATGCTTCTAAATTCCACAATAAGATACTGCTTTGTAGTCATAAATTATTAGTGAGACTTCAAGAACAATTGGCCAGCAGTGCTACATATGCAATTTAACTGTACTCTCCACAAGTACTCTGAATTGACAACTATTAAGGCTTTAGACAATTTATGTCTGTCTCTCTCTGCTGTTGACCACAAACTCTAGAACTGTAAACTCATCATGGGTGGGGAACATGTCCACCAACTCTGTTGTACTGTCCACCAACTCTGTCGTACTGTACTCTCCCAAGTGCTCTGCATCCAGTAAGTGCTCAATAAATATCATTGACTGATAAACTCCTTGAGGGCAGGGGCAATGTCTTTTGCTTTTGCCTTTACTGTCATCTCCCAAGTGCCTAAGGCTCTGCACATGGTAGGTATTCAAATCCCACTGAACAAATCTATAACTAGGATGAATCCAACAGTAAGACCAAAATCTTCACATATGGGAGTGGGGGGAGAGTGGGGGGCAGGGTGCGTATGATGATAATTTACCTAAAAATGCCAAAAAGTTGTTACATACTTTTCTTTCAAATGCTATGAGATTTTTGTTTTCCAGGTAAGATTAACAGTCCTGTGCTGTAACCCTGACAAATAGTGATTCTAAGAATATCCGTGCATCTCCAGTTGCAATGCAGCAGGCTTCTGCCCCTAGTTGTTTTCCTTTAAAATTCATTGGGGAGGTACAGGAAACAGTATTTGGATGGGGGATGGACCGGGGCCAGGGGAAGGGGGGTTGGGTGCAATCTTTCCAAAGGAAGCTTTTAACAAGGCTAGTCTTTGAGGCCAATGTATGGGACACAATGGGCAACAGTCCTGGACTCATTAATCTCATGTTTATAGGGTGCTGCACAACCACAATTGGCAGAATTGAATTTAGAAGACTTTTATTTAAATTTCCTCTGGACAAAACTGAGATTTTAATGTTCCTTCACCTATACTGAAGCACCCACAGACTGAATATATAAGACATACCGCCTTCTATCTAGCAGCTTATTCAGAGGCAAGGACTTTATGCAAAGACAGTAGGGTTCCCTAAATGCTGTTTAAGTTTGTATGTGATGCCTCCCAAAATCCTAACAGTCATTACTTTGGTAGGGAGCCCTTAAGAAATATCCTCTACAAGTTGCACCTAGAGCCCATATTGGGGCAAAGTTGCCAACTGAGTTACTTAGATTGTGAGCCTCTCAAGGGATAGGGACCATATCTAATTCCCAGCTGTGCATTCTCCCTCAGCACTTACTACATAGTACATGCTTAATAAATACTATTTCAACTCATTAAAATATTGCCGGGTTCTCCAACATTCCAGAGATCTTTCCTACGGTTATTAAGCTTCTTTTCTGTAAGCCAAAGTTTAGCTTAAATGGAGGGAGAAATCTTTTTTGCCATTTAGATCCCATCAGTGATCACTCCTTTCATGATGATCATGGGTACGGCTGACTGTGTGAGTACTTTTGGTTCAAACCTCAAGGTGCTCCTTTTCTTCTATGGCAAAATGATCTCTTCTGTCTGTTTATTCATTCACTCTTTCAAACGTATTTACTGATTGCTTACTGTTTGCAGAGCACTGTACCAAGCACTTGGGAGAGTACAGTGCAACAATAAACAGACACATTCCCTGCCCACAGTGAGCTTCCAATCTAGAGGCAGGGAGAAAGAATAAATTACAGATATGTACATAAATTCTGTGGGGTTGCAGGGGGGAGAACAAAGTTTATTGTTGTATTGCATTATCCAAAGTGCTAAGTACAGTGCTCTGCACAAAGTACACTCTCAATAAATACGACTGACTGAATGAAAGTGGTCTCATTGCATTTACAATCTGGCAAGTAATCACACTGTGAAGAAGCGTAATCTAAATCATTGCATTTGCATTTAATATCGAGAGTCGCACCTATGGTCTACCCATGTAAAGTATTTTCAACAAATTAAGCTATCAATCAATGCTATTTATTGAGGACTTATTAGGTGCACAGCACTGTACTAACTACCCGAGAGAGTACAATGTGGCAGAATTAGCAGACACATTCCCTGTCAGTATATGACTACAAAGAACTTTACTTACCTTGACTGAAAAAAAACATGAAAGTGGGCACAAATCCCTTAAGGTTCTCTGACCAAATTCTACTTAGACTGGTCACCTGTCAATTCACCTGTCACTGGATAGTTTTCCCCTGGGTTCAGACAATATCGGCTGGCACTTTCAATAATCATTAGGTCACTACTTCATCTCTAATGAAGAACACAACAGTTAACTCTTTACAGTCTGGATTTTCTTGCTCAATGTAAAATTCAACTAGCTTGCCTCAAATGGGAGCAAATCATTTAACCAAGGATTCCCCTGATCACTATCCTTCTATTACTTCATTCTGCAAACTACTGGAATGCATAGGGACAAACACATGCAGAGGACTAAGTTTTCCAGAAATGCCTACCCTCATTGGAAAGTGTTACACTGGGAGGAAGATTCCATATACGGCATCTTCTCCTCCTTGCTCTTCTTCTGCATTATCTAAACAAAAGCAAAAGGAATTTTCCCTCCTATCTTTTCTCTCCTGCTCCCAACTATTACAGCTCTTTCCATCTGTCTGGAGCACGAGAGACTCAAATGTAACCATTGCATATTCAAGTGTACAAAGTGTATCTTTTATAATTCCAAAGGAATACCAGTTGTACAATTATATGGGAATCTAATTCTTTTTCATTACTGAAAAATAACCCATAGACTCTTGGCATCCACATAAATGTGGAATTAGTAGAGTAACATGTTTCATAATAGACCTGTGTCATCCGTTTCCCATCTGTTTTCCTCCATGAGATTAGACTCCCATGAACTTCCTCTGAGGATAGCCTAGGAGTCCAAGCATGTGTGCTGGCTCTAACATTTATTTGTGATATTAATGTAAGAGGTCATTTAGGGTTTTCTTGTCTTCATAACAATATGTATTCCTATAACATCACCTCACTTCTAGATTTCTACAAAAATAACAAGCAAAACATTACCCTTGACTATGCCCAGTAAAGCCCCAGGCATTGGTTAATAGTAGTAGTAGTAATAGTAGAGCAGAGCACTGTAGTCAGTTCTGAGAAAAAAAATACTCAGGTGGGAATTATACACGTTTGCTGATACTTGGTCAGCTTAGCTGGGAATTAGCTGTTAGGATCCCAGGAGAGAGGCTATATGGGAGACGGAAACCCATGTAACTTTTGGAGTTGGACCAGAGTCAGAAAGGTGAAAGAATGAGGTGGGATTGAATTACAATCATCAAAAAGGGCTAGTAGTGGTACTTACTGAACCCAAGTGTGAAGGTCTGAGTAGCCCCAGCAGTAGTAGCTGTTGCATGGAGCAACACAACAACATCCCAGCATCTGAATCAAGGAGAGAATCCGAAGTAAAGCAGGCTGGATGGTAAATCCTATCCTGATCAACCTCATGTGGACTGCAAGTTGTGATAAGGGGCCAATAAACTGGAATCTGAATATGTTTCTGCCCCACCAATTAATGCTTACAAACTGAAGCAATGGATACCATTAAAAATCCTTGAAACAGTTATCCAGGAACTGTTATATGATGATGATTGTACCCTGGAAGCACAAACACAAGCAGACACACAGATAATTAGACAATAAGCCCATGTGGGGTACAGACTGTCTCTTCTACATACACCTGGATCTCCCCCAACACTTAGTACAGCACTTGGCACACAAGTAAGCATTTAACAAATAATCTGATGATGATGATGGTATTTCTTAAGTGCTTATTATGTGTCAAGCATTGTTCTAAACACTGGGGTAGATACAATCTAGTCAGTTTGGGCACAGCTCCTGTCCCTCCTGTCTCTCCCTCCCTCATGTCCCTCATGACTAACCTGATGAGGACAATCATTATAACTATGAACAGCTTCCAGAGTCACTGGCACTGTGAACTGACAATAAATCCCATCTCAGATTGTGAACCAATCTGAATCTCTGAAACCTTACTCAACAGACTTTCACTGGCAGAACCCTGATAAATCTGTCAACAAATTATACTACCTGAAGGGAATACAATCTAGTATGGCACTCTAACAGACTAGTAGAATAGTGACTATAGACCAGTATTTCACCTGAGAGAAGTGCAGGAGGTGATGACAATGAGTCACAAGTTTCATCCCAAACAAAAAAAGTCTCCAAAACTGGAGTTGGATGAGTAGTTTCCAACTTTCTATAGGGCAGGAGACCTAGACCTAATCAACCTCCTGCAGGGGACACATTTGACTCGAAAAGCCTGATTGGCATCACATGTGAACATAAAGGGCATGACAAACTCACCACAAAGTAGGCCCTGCACCAGTATTACAGGCTTGCTCATAGTGACCTAATTTTGTTGGCAGGCAGCTTTGTAGCATGGATGGCAAAAGGATATGAAGAAGCTGTTTGGTGCTTAACTAAAATGGGGTATTTGCAACCACAAAAAGAAGATAAACATTTGAAAAGCAATGACATGGAGCCACAGATGATAAGACACAACTGCATCAGACAGGCCAATAGAGGCTGGGACAAGCAGGAAAGAGGTTGTTCTCTGTAACTAGAGAGAGACTTTGGGTAGGCCAAGGGAGATTTAGAAATCAAGAGGTGTTGCAAGAGGCCAATGGACCAGCACAACAAAAACAATCTTCATGTCTGGGGTAAAATAGAGTGTCATTTTCAGCTAAACTCATGGGTATAAACAGGATCTTGAGAGGCAGCATGGCTTAGTGGAAAGAGCACAGGTTTGGGAGATAGAGGTTGTGGGTTTTAATCTCAGCTCCACCACTTGAAGCATCATGGCTCAGAAAAGAGCCCGGGCTTGGGAGTCAGAGGTCATGGGTTCTAATCCCACCACTTGTCGCTGTGTGACTTTGGGCAAGTCACTTAACTTCTCTGTGCCTCAGTTACCTCATCTGTAAAATGGGAATTACGACTGTGAGCCCCACTTAGGACAACCCGATAACCTTATATCTACCCCAATTGGCATACGGTAGGCGCTTAACCTATACCATTATTATTATTAGCTTGCTCCCAGAAGCTGGATGTTAAAACACAACTGACAGCTATATATACATACCTACAGAAACTACTTGAAATAGCCCAAGGGCATTTTGAAGCTGAATTTTCCTTTCATTAAAATGATGCATATTCCATCATTTTTAGAGCTTGTTGAAAGATCAAATTTAAGTTTTGAAGGAAATTTAACCACTTCACCAGATTACAATACACTTCTAATTGTGGTGTTTTAAATGATAGCATATAAGTCTGTGGCAAAAAGAGGTAAAACTGCTGCACATAAATATACACCTTGCTTGCTCTGACAAGGAAATTAATGTAACTGATTTTGCTACATTACTGGAATATTTGTTTCATTTCTTAAAAGCAAACTTATAGTCTATTTCACTTGCACACATATACAAAGCTCAGAGTCCCATTCAACTTTTTGCTACTTCCTGAAAGAAAAAGACCTCAAAAAAGAATGTACTTTGACCAAATACATTATGGCTGACTTGGAATGCTTCAACTACTTAGTATTACTTAGAGACAATACTTCTGAAACTTACAAGGTCAAATATTTTTACTAATCATTATCCAAAGCACACCCACATTGGATCACTTGAGTTCTCTGCATATTTATGAAAATCTTCATACGTCAAATTGGCAAATCAGTATTTATAACTACCCCAAAATATATCGTAAAGTTTGGCTACAAGAAATTCAAGTATTTTAAATAAGGTTATCTGAACTCCTGGTCAGTCCTGAGAAAAAAAAATGCCTGAAGCTATACTCAAATCTCTATTGTTTAAAGTTACAGTTCTAAGAAGTACCTAATTACTGTTAATAAGAAAAGAAATGCTACAGAATTGATGTAGAGAAGCAGCATGGCTTAGTGAAAAGAGCACGGGCTTGGGAGTCAGAAATTGTGGGTTCTAATCCAGGCTCTGCCACTAATCAGCTTTATGACTTAGGGCAAGTCACTTGACTTCTCTGTGCCTCAGTTCCCTCATCTGGAAAATGGGGATGAAGACTGTGAGCCCCGTGTGGGACAACCTGATTTCCTTGTATCTACCCCAGTGCTTAGAACAGTGCTCAGCACACAGTAAGCGCTTAACAAATGCCATTATTAGTATTATTATGTAACTTAAGTTGGCTTTAAAATTTCCCAATGCTATATAATTGGTATCCATGCCACACACATTTCACTTTTTCACACTAAAGTTACCTCTTCCAATAAATTTGTCTCAAATGAAGTCAGAAATTTTCCAAATTATGGTGATTGCAATTAACTTCCTGATTACTTACTAAATTTCTGAAAATAGTGATTGAAGAGAAATGAGTTGTCTCAAGCTAAGAACTTGCAATGTTAATGATTATTCAAAATGTTCAAACCATCTCCCAAACTTGGTGGCAGAATGGGTCACAAAATCTAAAATGGCTGCATATATTCTAAGTTATCCACTACATATCTCATCAAGTTGGAACAGGTTGGGAATAATTAAAGATAAATAATATGGGCTGTAATTAAAGAAGTATACAACCACTGAGAGTAGAAAATTTTCTGCACTCTATTGGCAGATATTAAAACATTTTTACGCATAACAGTAAGAAGAGGAAGAGCAATGTGATCTTGCTATATATCAACTATCAACAGCATTTTATGTTTATCTCAAATACCAAGTTTTCATTTTTTAAGTTTCCAAAGATAGTTTCTAGTGTTGCTACAGAAAAAAATAAACACTTCAAAACATGAGTGAGCATCAAAGCCTAAGAAGTGGGCAAGGAGAAAACTGTCATCAAGGCTTCTATAATGGTAGGGTTACTGCTCATTTCATGACAGAAATTCCAAGATGAGGAAAACAGCAGAAGCTAGACAGTGTCCCATGGTACTCTACATTTTCCCCACCTCTAATTTTTCTGGAAAATGAAGTTCTAAAAACTCAGCCCTCTAAGAACAGCATAGCTATCAACATATGAGTCTTAGAATTCCCTCTTGCTTTTGCTTTCCTTCTTCCAGATTCCATATTCTCCTACTCTATGTTCAACACCATCTTAGAAATAGCTCTGAATGGACTTCAAGGGAATGAGTTAAGCTTTATTTAAAATTTGCCTATATTGTATAAACAAATTGATATTATCAATACACAGTGTTTTGCTGCCAAGTTCAAGAAAAGTAAACATAATACCATAGAAATACTCTCTAGGATCAAAACAATGCTCCATCCAGAACAGCATTCTGTCTTACAGTCTTCCCTCTAAACTCTAAGCTCGTTGTGGTCAAGGAATGTGCCTCTTATGTTGTTAGAATACACTCTCCCAAGCAGTTAATACAGTGTTCTGCACACAGTAAGCACTTAATGGATACGATCGACTGAGTGACTTCAAACACGACAATAGGATGCACGAGACAGAACTGTGCCGCATCTGATAATTTATTATCTACCCAACTCTCAGAACAGAGTTTGACTTAAAGTGCTTAAAAAAAATCATTATGATTGGATAGTTGCCACCATTATCATCAATCGTACTTATGGACTATGAGCAGAGCACTATACTAAGCACTTGGGAGAGCACAACACAACAGAATTGGCAGACATGTCCCCTCCCCCAACAACCAGATCTTTCTAACACACAGATTAATTAAGCATATACCATGATGGCCTTGAACACTTAAAATGACTGCATTTCAAATTCCCTTGGAAACTCCACCTTCCAGTTCAATCAGCCAAATTTCTAGGATTTATTTGCATTTCCAACAATCCTTTTGGATCATGACAGCTCAAAGCACACACAATGGTGATGTTCATCATATTGTGGATTGTTTTGCAAAATGTATCGAGCACTGAATATGAGATATCAACTTAAAGACCAATTTTTCACATTCCAAGCAATCCTGAACTTGTGAACTTTCCACCATTCAAAATTCAAGAAAATTTATTCATGCCTGTTGAAAATAAAAGACCTTACATGTTTTGGAGAGGGATTAAGGCCTGAGACCCTGTACCAAGTGTAAACATTAAAGGGTAAAATAATACCTTCTGATTTACTTGCATAATTTTGAATTTTATGGTTAATACAATTTTGAAAATATCAAGATCACGGAGGCTACAGTGGTAACTGCCTACAGCAGGGAATTACTCTGCTAGCCGGGAATATGTCTGTTTATTGTTCTATTGTACTCTCCTAAGTACAACAGAACTCAATAAATATGATTGAATGAATGAATTTAACAAAGATTCTTTCTCACATTCACTCCAACTTAAGAGCCTCTTGTCCACTTTCCTTCTGGGTTTCTCCTTTATCAAGTGGGACAGGAAGATGAAGTTCCTTGACTGTCTATCAACTTCAAGTGCTGAAGTGTCTTGGTGAGCAGGCAGACGGGGAAGTACAGGTACAAAACCTGTTTGGTTCCAAATGCACAAGTAGGAGGTCTACGGGAAACACAACTTCCAGCTCAGACTTCATGGATGGCCGAGCCACGAGTAAGAACTTCTTCCAGTTTCCGAGGGGCTCCCCTTGCCCTTTCTGGGGTCCTCTAGGCTGCAAGTTCATTATGGGCAGGGAACGTGTCTGGTAAATCTGATGCATTGCACTGTCCCAAGCTCTTAGTGCAGCCAGTCAGCCAATCATACTTATTATGTGCTTTCTGCGCACGAAACATTCATTCATTCATTCAATCGTATTTATTGAGCAATTACCATGTGCAGAGCACTGTACTAAGCGCTTGGGAAGTACAAGTTGGCAACATATAGAGACAGTCCCTACCCAACAACGGGCTCACAGTCTAGAAGGGGAAGACAGACAACAAAACAAAACAGGTGGACAGGTGTCAAGTCAGCAGAATAGAAAACTATGGAACGCTTCACGAATTTGCGTGTCATCCTTGCGCAGGGGCCATGCTAATCTTCTCTATATCGTTCCAATTTTAGTATATGTGCTGCTGAAGCAAGCGCAAAACACTGTACTAAACGCTTGGGAGAGTACACCAGAACAATAAACAGACATTCTCTGCCCACAATGAGCTTGCGGTCTAGAAGGGGAGACAGACGTTAATATAAATAAGTGCTGGGGGTTGGGAGGGGGATGAATAAAGGGAGTAAGTCAGGGTGATGCAGAGGAGAGTTGGAGAAGAAAAAAAGGATTAGAGAAGGCCTCTTGACTCTGCACATAGTAAGCACTCAATAAATACCACTGATTGATCCTAGAGGAAAATATCTTTGGGCCTAGGACTCACTGGCCTTTAGGGCTAGTCCTTCTGTTTTCCTTCTGCCCTTGAATGCTCTTGTTGAAATTTTCCCTTCCTTCTTTCTACCTTCAAAGTACAGTAGGAGCTACGCAGGGTTGCGCTCAGTTATTCCAGAAGCTTCTAGTCTTAAAATAAATCCAACATGTCAAGAGATTTGAAATAAGAATTCATTACTTAGCCCCCTACTTACATATAATAATAATAATAATAATGGTATTTGTTAAGCGCTTACTATGTGCCAAGCACTGTTCTAAGCGCTGGGAGGGGGGGTATACAAGGTGATCAGGTTGTCCCACGGGGGGCTGACAGTCTTCATCCCCATTTTACAGATGAGGGAACTGAGGCCCAGAGAAGTGAAGTGACTTGCCCAAAGTCACACAGTTGATAAGTGGCAGAGCTGGGATTAGAACCCATGACCACTGACTCCCAAGCCCGAGCTCTTGCCACTGAGCCATAAGGGCTTACAACGGATTTCTCTGAAATACCCTGATGTAGGCATCCCAATAAATTCAAATGAATGGGGGCTAAAGGAATCAATCCAGGAGATTTAATTTAGTTCATAATTCTTTCCATTTTCATATCAACACAAATGTCACCATCACGTTTAAAACTCTGAACACAAGGGTTCATGCAGTCAAACAAAATGAAACAGCTGCAACTGGTGGAACAGAATTCCCTTTCTTACATACATATTTATCTCTGGGAGAGGAAAACAGTTTCACGGCTTTTAGAGTAAGGAACCTGAAAAAGCACATTCCTTGTAATCAGTCTAGAAAACAGCCTTGTGGGCACAAAAGGGTCAGCAATGCAAGAGGCGTGTAAGAGATTCAACTGAGAGTGCATCATCCAACAATGACATTTACCAAAGGGCTGTCTGAATGCAGTTCTGAAATGTAGGAAGCCTTGCACCAAAATACCATTTCTTTTCTAATTACAAGTTTCTCTAAAATTCAGCCGACACAACCTATATTTAGAAACTCTTCGTATTCCTCAGAGCTTCATAATCTTAAAATTAGATTTCAGCAGGTGAAACTAAGCAGAATTACGGTATCTGTTCATTCATTCATTCAATCATATTTATTGAGTGCTTACTATGAGCAGACAACAGTACTAAGCACTTGGGAAGTACAATTGGCAACATATAGAGATGGTCCTACCTAACAACGGGCTCACAGTCTAGATAAGTTGATTCCTCCTCCTCCTCCTCTCTGAAATGCCATTCTGAAAACGTTGTGTTGGAAGTTTCAAACTCTTTCTCACTCCTCAACATACTAGATGTAGTGGTGGATACCATCTCTTGTATAATTTATGCAACACAACTATTTGATGGATTAGAGCGAAGCATAGAACAAGTCCTTTGAGGGGAAAGAGATTAATATGCTAAAGGTTAAGGAGAGCTTGTTTTAAAAGAACAGAAATCCACAGCTGCTAAATACATTTTACAAATAGATACAAGGGAACATCAAGAAAATTATTTCTTTCCAACCTCTTCAGCCCACAGAATTTCCCACCACCCTCCCTCTCCAAGCATGAAGATGATGAATCTGTTTTTCTTCATTAGACATGCTTATGAAAGTACTTCTTTGCACTTTCATACCAGTGCCCTTGAAAATCTGCATCTAAGCAGCTTTACAGAGGTGGTGGAAAAATGGGTGACAAATAATTGAAAATCACATAAACAACTGAGGTCAGTTTCTATCTGCTCAGATTTTTCATTTCCATCGTTTTAAATTAGTTGATTTAATGAGGTCTTCAGGATGTTAACAGAATATGGTAGATAAGTAAACAAGCTGGAAGTGCCACTGTTTACTGATATTCCCTGAAGAAAAGCTGACCTGTCTGTATAAGAAAAATCACTGTTTTGGTACTGGGGGGCGACCAGGTGGGGAGTCTTGATGAGTCAGGAAGCTGATTAAAGATCTGAGAGGGCAATAAACTGAAAGCCTTTTTCAACAGACTCAGCCTTTGAACTGTTCAATGCTCTCCCTCCCCCCACCCCAACTCCTCGCTGTTGAGTGGCAGAGATGTGCCATCTTTTCTGGCTTGCAGCTACAAGGTCATTAAGCTTAGCTTTTCCTAGCATCAGAGAACCTAGACAGATTCATGGAGATACCAGTTCAATTCAATTCAAGGGCAGGAAATGGTATCCTGTAATAGAAGTTTATAACACAATTTCTTCACCATCTGTAAACCCAGTGGGAATGAAACTGAGCTATTTATTTACTCAAGCATTTTCTCCCTGTAACTCAGAATTTCCATTTCCGATGGGAAACTGTGAAGCTTGGTAGACCAAAAGTAGGAGGCAATAGGTTAAAATCTTTCAAAGCACAGTAACATCATTCAGGTCATTACAAAGGTTATGTAGATACAAATATGGATCAGCTTGGCATTGTCTGATTATTGCCAGTTTGGAAACTACTACAGAATTGTTCAATGGAACTGTATCCAACGGCTGCTCTCCTTAACAACTGGTAATGACCGAGGCAATAATGAAGCCAGATTTACAGTATCCCATTTATAGGTGTCAAAATCAATCCAATACAGGTGCACCACCCAATGCAACCAAGTGTTTCTTGAAAATGCAGTTGGATCTTTGTGCCAGCTAAGTACAATGGTAATTACTGAGAACTTACTGTGTGCAG
Organism: Tachyglossus aculeatus; assembly: GCF_015852505.1. Classification (NCBI taxonomy): domain Eukaryota; kingdom Metazoa; phylum Chordata; class Mammalia; order Monotremata; family Tachyglossidae; genus Tachyglossus; species Tachyglossus aculeatus. The sequence goes on from NC_052072.1 coordinate 56,883,161, forward strand.
AGCATTGCTCTAGCATCTGGGAGAGTGCAACAGAAGGGAGTTGGTAGGCAGGTTCCCAGCTCTTGCTGTTGGGTGAATGTTCCCTAATTTCTTAGCCTCATGGCAGAACTGAGCTAATTAAGAAAGAACATGTGGAAGCTAGGGAATGCTAGAATTCCATATTGGGTCATGCTACTTGGAAAGACAGCATTAATGACTGCTCCAATGGTTACCAATGGGCCAGCTGACACACCCCAACCTATCACTCTAATAACTATCATGGAGCTATTGTACACAGATCTCTTCAATCAGATTTACGGAGCACTTGTGTGCAGGGCACTGTACTAAGCATTTGGGAGAATACAACAGAATAGGGTTGGTAAATACACTCCCAGCTCTTGATGTTGGGTGAACAAAAGCAGCATGGTCTAGTGGATATAGCATGTGCTTGGGAGTTAGAAGGTCATGGGTTCTAATCCCAGCTCCTCCACCTATCTACTGTGTGACTGTGGGCAAGTCACAACTTCTCTGTGCTTCAGTTTCCTCATCTGTAAAATGGGGATTAAGACCTTGAGCCCCGTGTGGGACAGGGACTGTGTCCAACCCAAATATCTTGAATCCACCCCAGGACTTTAAACAGTGCTTGGCACATAGTAAGCACTTAACAGATACCATAATTGTCATTATTATTATTATTATTATTTGTATCCACCCCAGGACTTTAAACAGTGCCTGGCACATAGTAAGCACTTAAAAGATACCATAATTGTCATTATTATTATTATCATCATTATTATTAATTACTTAACAGTACGTTATCCAAAACCAAGGGCTGGGAATAGCCCACAGGGTGGAGACTGTGAGAGGCCCCAGGCTGGGCCCGATTCCATGATGCTCAACCCAGTTAAAGCACACATCATGAGAGAACTGAGCTTATTAAGAACATCTGGAAACTAGGGAATGCTAGAATTCCATACTGGGCCATACTACTTGAAGAGACTACTACTTAGAGAGGCCTGGTGAGTAGAACAGAGTCCTGGAAGTCAGAAGGACCTAGGTTCTAATCCTGGCTCTGCCACTTGTCTGCTGTGTGACCTTGGGCAAATCACTTCATTTCTCTGTGTCTCATTTACCTCATCTGTAAAATGGGGATTAAGACTGTGAGCCTTGTGTGGGATAGGGTCTGTGCCCAACCCGATGACCTTGTATCTACTATAGCGTTTAGTACAATGCCTAGCACATAGTAAGCACTTAACTACCACTTCACTTCTCTGGGCCTCAATTACCTCATCTGTAAAATGGGGATTAAGAGTGTGAGCCCCATGTGGGACGTGGACTGTGTCCAACCTGATTACCTTGTTTCTACCCCAGCGCTTAGAACAGCGCCTGGCACATACTAAATGCTTAACAAACACCATAAAAAAAGAGAGCCAGCATCATGACTGCTCCCATGGTTACCAGTGGTCCAGCTAACACCTCCCAACCTTTCACTTTAATAGCCCATTATGGAGCTATTATACATGGATCTCTTTAATCAATCACTTAATGAATGCTTGCTTTTTGCAGAGCACTGTATGAACAGCTTGGGAGAATATAACAAAGCGGAAAAACACATTCCCTGCCCACAAAGAGGTTACCGCCTCTTACACTCGCTCAAGTCTTCTAACATTTTCCTTTTGTAGTCCCGACTTCTTTAATGAGCAAGGCACTTCAGACCCATTCATCTTTCCAAACCCTTGGATATTTACTTGCACAACTTCCTAGATTAACCAACTGCATTTGCTTCCTACCTAGAGTCTCTGCAAAGTTCATTTTACTTCAAACAAAAAATTCAAGTTTTCTTAAGAAAATACAAACAAGTTATGACTACTCTCTAGGTTCAAAGATGACGATGAGGCTGCAACCATTGCGAGAATCTGGCTGAAAAGATCCAAGGTTGGCTAACAGACACAAAGAACCATCATTCTTTACTTTGCAGATTAATTTGCAGACCATCTGGGGGCTAAACGGGTGTGAAGCTAGGCTGTAAATGCCCTTTGGACAGGCATCACCTCTACCAACTCATCCTCGCATCTCCTCCTGCCTTCAGAACATCTCCATCTGGATGTCTGCCCGCCACTAAAACTCAACATGTCCAAGACTAAACTCCTTGTCTTCCCTCCCAAACTCTGCTCTCTCCCTGACTTTCCCATCTCTGTTGACGGCACTACCATCCTTCCTGTCTCACAAGCCCGCAACCTTGGTGTCATCCTCGACTCCGCTCTCTCATTCACCCCTCACATCCAAGCCGTCACCAAAACCTGCCGGTTTCAGCTCCGCAACATTGCCAAGGTCCGCCCTTTCCTCTCCATCCATACCGCTACCCTGCTCATTCAAGCTCTCATCCTATCCCGTCTGGACTACTGCATCAGCCTTCTCTCTGATCTCCCATCCTCGTCTCTCTCCCCACTTCAATCCATACTTCATGCTGCTGCCCGGATTATCTTGGTCCAGAAGCGCTCTGGGCATATTACTCCCCTCCTCAAAAATCTCCAGTGGCTACCAATCAATCTGTGCATCAGGCAGAAACTCCTCACCCTGGGCTTCAAGGCTATCACCTCGCCCCCGCCTACCTCACCTCCCTTCTCTCCTTCTACAGCCAACCCCACACCCTCTGCTCCTCTGCTGCTAATTTCCTCACCGTACCTCGTTCTCGCCTGTCCCGCCTTCGACCCCCAGCCCACGTCATCCCCCGGGCCTGGAATGCCCTCCCTCTGCCCCTCCGCCAAGCTAGCTCTCTTCCTCCCTTCAAGGCCCTACTGAGAGCTCACCTCCTCCAGGAGGCCTTCCCAGACTGAGCCCCTTCCTTCCTCTCCCCCTCGTCCCCCCTCCATCCCCCCATCTTGCCTCCTTCCCTTCCCCACAGCACCTGTATATATGTATATATATTTGTACATATTTATTACTCTATTTATTTATTTTACTTGTACATATCTATTCTATTTATTTTATTTTGTTGGTATGTTTGGTTTTGTTCTCTGTCTCCCCCTTTTAGACTGTGAGCCCACTGTTGGGTAGGGACGGTCTCTATATGTTGCCAACTTGTACTTCCCAAGCGCTTAGTACAGTGCTCTGCACACAGTAAGCGCTCAATACGATTGATGATGATGATGATGATGAACTCCTACAACTCTGCTGTATCGTACTCTCCCAAGTGCTTAATGCAGTGCACACAGTAAGCTCTCAATAAATATGATTGATTGATTATAAGCCAATGAAGAAAAGACTTAAAAGCAGTAGTGCCAAGGTACCTTATTCCCGTGTTCCCAGATGTGCCATTTGAGAACAGAAACTGAAAATCAAGCAGCTCCAGTGGCAATGCCTCCGGAAAACTTCCCTCTGTCCCTTCTTTCTGTCAATTACACTGCTCTGTACATTGTGTAATTTATTTATATTAATAATGTCTGTCTGCCGCTCTACACTGTAAGCTCATTAAGGGCAGGGATTGTGTCTGTTTACTGTTATACTGTACTCTCCCAAGCTCTCAGTATAGTGCTCTGCACACAGTAAGTGCTCAATAAATACAACTGACTGACTGACTAATGCTTCAGAAAACTGCTTGCTTTTCAGGATGGTGGCTCCACACTGTTCTTCAGCTCTCATTCATTTAGCAAGGGGCCTAAAATCTTCCTAATCTTCCTTTATAGCACAATTACTACAATGCTTTGGCCTCTAGGTTATCTAGCCAAAATTTGCCAAGTGGTTAATGAATGATATTGCTTTTTGCTACGATTCTGAATGGCTATGGTACGGGTGAAATTCATTCTGCAAAGTAACACATCTCTGCAAAACTAACAGCAGCAGTGTTGCCAGTGGAAAGAGCACCAAGGAACTGGGAGTCAAAGGATCTGGGTTCTAATCCCAGATTTGCCACTTGTTTTTTGTCACAAACTTCTCTGTGTCTCAGTTACCTCATCTGTAAAATGGGGATTCAAAACCTATTCTCCCTCCTACTTAGATTGTGAGTCCCATATGGGTCAGGGATTGTATCCAACCTGATTAACTTGTATCTATCCCAGAGCTTAGTACAATGCTTGGCAAATAGTAAATGCTTAACAAGTACCATGGTTAATTAGTTAACAGTAACTGCTAACTTCCTCTAAAATGTCACTCAAAGCCTAGTATTGATGAAGCTGAGGGGGTTAAAACATACTCACAGATGTAAAGGAGTCACTCTATTCAAAGCTGAGAAGCATCATGGCCTAGGGGATAGAGCATGGGCCTGGGAGTCAGAAGGACCTAGTTCTATTCCTGGCTCCATCACTTGTCTGCTGGATGACCTTGGGCAAGTCATTTACCTTCTCTGAGCCTCAGCTACCTCATCTGTAAATCATCTGCCTCCATTTCCCTCTAGACCACAAGCTCATTGTGGGCAGGGAACATGTCCACCACTCCTGTTATACTGTCACCAAATCCTGTCGGTTCCACCTAAACATCGCTAAAATCCACACTTTCCTCTCCATCCAACTGCTATCAAGTTAATACAATCACTCACCCTATCCCGCCTAGATTACTGCATCAACCTCCTTGCTGACCTCCCAATCTCCTGCCTTTCCCCTCTCCAGTGCATACTTCACTCTGCTGCCTGGATCATCTTCCTTCAGAAATGTTCAGGATATATCACCCCGCTCCTCAAAAATCTCCAGTGGTTGCCTATCTACCTCTATAATACACAAAAAACCCCTCACCATTGGCTTTAAAGCACTCCAACATCTCGCGCCCCCTCCTACCTGATCTCACTTCTCTTCTGCAACACAGCCCACATACTTTGCTCCTCTGGTGCTAACTTTCTTACTGTCCCTCAGTCTTGCTTGTCTCACCGCTGAACCCTGGCCCACATCCTGCCTCTGGCCTGGAATGCCCTTCCTCCTCAAATCCAACAGACAATTACCCCCACCGCAGCCCTTCAAAGTCTTACTGAAGGCCCATCTCCTCCAAGAGGCCTTCCCAGACTAAGCCCCACTTTTCCTCAACTCCCACTCCCTTCTGTGTCGCCCTGACTTGCTCCCTTTGTTCTTCCCCCTCCTCCCAGCCCCAAAGCACTTATGTATTTATCTGTAATTTTATTATATTGGTATATGTTCATTTGTATTGATGTCTGTCTCTCCCCCTCCCCTCCACCCAGACTATGAGCTCATTGTGGGCAGGGATTGTCACTGTTTTATTGTAGTATTGTACTTTCCCCAAGAACTTAGAATAGTGCTCTGCACACAGTAAGTGCTCAATAAATACAACTGAATGAATGAATACTCTCACAGGCACTTATTAAAGCATGATTTGGGAAATCTACTGACAATAGCTCGCTATAGAGCACTCAACTAAGCGCCTGGAAGAATACAATACAGTTGGTAGTACAAAGCATTTACAAAGCATTATATAAAATAAGCACTGCAAGCTTCTCAGAAGGTAGGGAAATACATGAGCTAGGTTTGAGTTGAAGAGATTTTTTTCCACCATTAAAATGACATTTTTCTTGTAGGCCAACTTCCTTATGTTGAGAACACAGACTCTGAAGCTCGCAATACAACCAATTTTATCTACTTGCCTCAAAGCTTAAGTACAGCCCTGGAAAGAGGAACTCACAAGGAAGCATCTGGAAATACTCACTAGCTGCTAATGAAAAGAAACCACGATGTGGGAAGGTAGCTTTCATAAGCGAATGCCTCCACACAACTTCATATTGGTGGATTATCTATAAGCTCTTCCAGCCCTAAATTTCTAATTTCTTCTATAGAACTCACTGGGATGGGACAACCAAGAAGAGAATGCATATGGATGTTTCTAAAGGCAGTAGAACTCTCAAGACTTTGCATAAATGAGAGGAAAAACTTCACTGATGTAGTATGTCCATCCATCCAAAATACCACGATCCATCCAGGGCCCCCATTGTCAATTAGCAGATGTTCTGGAGTTACTCTGTGGTGATCAAGAATTCAAAAAAGTTGGAGGGAATGTGGCTTAGTCGAGTGTAGAAAGCAAAGCCATTCAACTGTTTTTTTATTCCAAAGGGATGCCTTCTTCTTGTGGTTCCCATTTATTTATAAGTGCCCAGTAAAAGGAAGATCCTGGCAAAAGGTCTCTGGTTGTTGGCATTAAGAGTAGGTCATGGAAGAGCACATTACAGCTCAAAAGGTCACAGAAATGGTAATGCAGAAACCATTGTACGACTTCAAAATCTCCTCTTGTTTGCAAAACTGGGTCAGGATGATGTGAGCTCATCCTCTCTGATGGGTTGTGGAAGCCCAGACACGGAATCAGAATCTGGAAATCTGGAGCATCTATTTCAAGCAAAATCAACTTGAACTCACTTAAAAGAAGACCATCAACAACACCACTAGTGAGCCAGACTGATGGGCCCTGCAGCTAAGGATCTGACACTGAGAATGGTACCAAAGTTTGGTGGTAGCAACTAGGTGATAGTTGCCCACTTTTTTGTTCCATGGTATTTGGTAAGTGCTTACTAAGTGCTGGGGTAGATAAAAGCTTATATTGTACACAGCCCAAATAATGACAATAATAATAATAATGATGAGAATAATTTTAGTATTTGTTAAGCACTTACTAAATGCTGGCACTACACTGAGTTCTGGGGTGGATACAAGTAAATCAGGTTGGACACAGTTCCCTGTCTCATGTGGGGCTCACAGTTTCAATCCCCATTTCACAGATGAGGTAACTGAGGCACAGAGAAGTGAAGTGACTTGCCCAAGGTCACACAACAGAGAAATGGTGGAGCCAGGATGAGAACCCATGACCTCCTGGCTCAGTCTTAATCCCCATTTTGCAGATGAGGTAACTGAGACATAGAAAAGTGAAGTGACTTGCCCAAGGCCACACAGCACACAATAATAACAATAATAACTAGGGCATTTGTTAAGTGCTTAGTATGTGCCAAGTACTGTACTAAGTGATGGGGTAGGTACAAGATAATCGAGTTGGGCACAGTCCCTGTCCCACATAGGACTCTCTGTCTTAATCCCCATTTTACAGATGAGGTAACTGAGGCACAGAGATGTGAAGTGACTCGCCCAGGATCACACAGCAGACAAGTGGTAGAGCTGGGATTTGAACCCATGACCTCTGACTCCAAAGCCTGTGCTATTTCCACTGAACCACGCTTGATAATAATAATGATAATCATATTTGTTAAGTGCTTACTATGTGCAAGGCACTGTTCTAAGCACTGGGGGGATACAAGGTGATCAGGCTGTCCCACTTGGGGCTCATAATCTTAATCCCCATTTTACAGATGAGGTAACTGAGGCACAGAGAAGTTAAGTGACTTGCCCAAAGTCACACGGCCGGTAAGAGCCAAAACCGGGATTAGAACCCATGACCTCTAACTCCCAAGCCCATGCTCTTTCCACTGAGCCACACTGCTTGATCTAGTGGGCATGAAGCGGAAAGAGGTTTGAAGCTGGAGGATCAACATGAGTAAGGGTTAAAAGTCAAGAGAGACAAGAGCCAGACAACAAGTGAGTTAGCTTGAGAGCAATTTAGAGTGGAAGAGTGCGAGCTGGGGCGCAGTGGGAGGGAGGAATGGAAAACTAGGAGGGAAAGAGCTGTTGAGTGACAAAGCCAATGGCGAGGAACTACTGCTTGATGCAGAAAAGAATGATTAACCATTAGAAGTATTTAAGGAGTGGGAAGATGTGTGAAGAATGACATTTTAGAAAAAGTACCCAGGCAGCAGGGGACATAAGCTAGGAGGGACTACGGAGGTGGAAGAGATGTAAGAGGTCTTTAGCCCCTACAGTCCTTATGAGGAAGACATGATACACTATCCACCAGCCTTGGGTCAAACACTTTCCCCAGGCCCTTCTCTTGCTCCAAACAAACTCCTCACTCTCGGCTTCAAGGCTCTCCATCACCTCGCCCCCTCCTACCTCACCTCCCTTCTCTCCTACAGCCCAGCCTGTGCCCTCCGCTCCTCTGCCCCTACCTCCTCACTGTGCCTCGTTCTTGCCTATCCCGCTGTCGACCCCTGGCCCACGTCCTCCCCCTGGCCTGGAATGCCCTCCCTCCACACATCCACCAAGCTAGCTCTCTTCCTCCCTTCAAAGCCCTACTGAAAGCTCACCTCCTCCAGGAGGCCTTCTCAGACTGAGCCCCCTTTTTCCTCTCCCCCTCCCCATCCCCCCGCCATACCTCCTACCCCTCCCCACAGCACCTGTATATATGTTTGTACAGATTTATTACCCTATTTATTTTACTTGTACATATTTACTATTCTATTTATTTTGTCAATGATGTGCATCTAGCTTTACTTCTATTTACTCTGATGACTTGACACCTGACCACATGTTTTGTTTTGTTGTCTGTCCCCACCTTCTAGACTGTGAGCCCGTTATTCGGTAGGGACTATCTGTCTCTATATGTTGCTAACTTGTACTTCCCAAGCGCTTAGTACAGTGCTCTGCACACAGTAAGCGCTCAATAAATACGATCGAATGAATGAATGAAGAATCAATTACAGCTAAACGGAAGGGCCATTCATTATTAATAATAATAATAATAATAATAACAGTGGTATTTGTTAAGCATTTACTATGTACTGGACACCGTACCAAGTGCTGTGGGGATACAAGCAAATTGGGTTGGATGAGGTCCCTTTCCAGTCTTCATCCCCATTTTACCAATGAGGTAACAGGCACAGAGAAGTGAAGTCACTTGCTCAAAATCACTCAGCAGAGAAGCTGTGTTAGACTAAGCAAATACACATTTCAAAAGAAAGGGAAACTAAGTTTTACCACTCACCATACAATTAGTCCTGAACGAAATATTTGCTGTGTAAATTGCCAAACATTTTAATATTCATTTTTAAAATAGCATTTTCTACATTCCCATATAAAACAGGATAATTAAAATGGCAGGAAAATGGACACTGCCACAGCATGATGTGGTGGATAGAGCACAGACCTGGGAGTCGGAAGGTCATGGGTTCTAATCCCAACTCTGCCACTTGTCTGCTGTGCGATCTTGGGCAAGTCACTTCACTTCTCTGTGCCTCAATTACCTCATCTGTAAAAATGGGAATTGAGATGGTGAGCCCCAAATGGGACAGGGACTCTATTTGCCTGTATTCACCCCAGCACTTAGTACAGTGCCTGTCACACAGTACATGCTTAACAAATCCCATCATTATTATATTATTATTATTACCCCAAAGACATCCATGTTTAATTAGAAAAAACTTTTAAATCGGAAAACAGAATCTTTTTTTAAGCCTCTAGTCGAGAAGAGAACTTATATTGATCATGGCTATAACTCCATGATCTGCATGTTTCAAAATAAGCAATTCAGAATTATAATTAGAATTGGACAATTTAATGCCATTTGATAGAACACCTAATTTAGTTGATTGTGAAATAATTCCACAAAGCTAAGCAAGTGATACAACAGAAAAAAAATAAAAAAAAACACTTTCAACCCATTTTTTATTGGATTAGCAAAAATACTTATGTTTTTCAGATCCCTGAAGTCTTCTCTCTGTGACTACCTTCTGATTCGGTTACCAACATTTTGCATTTGCACGAGGAGGAGCCAGGTCATTGGTTCTCTCATAATATTTTTCTGACAGCTCCCCCAAATAGTCTCCTGTCACGGTTCATGTTTAGCAGAAAATGTGTTCGCAATATGTTCCAACTCTGTCCTTCATTCAAAGGAGTACTCTTTTGTTTTGCCACCATGCTGTTGGCTGTCATTTTGTGTTCATGTATTATGCAGACCCAACACAGAGCTGGAACAAGTACACATGTGTCATTTCAAATAATTAAGGGAATGCCTAGCAGAGGCTGTGTCAGGAGAAGCAGTTGCCATGGCGGCAACTGCCATCAAAGGGAGCCTCGTGCTGCAGGAAGAGGAAAAGCTTGACTTCAATGGCCTTGTTATTACCTGAAAGATGTTAATGAGAATCAATCAATTAATTAGTCATATTTGAGTGCTTACCATGTTCAGAGCACTGTATTTCATGCTTGGGAGAGTACAACACCACAACATTCATTCAATCATTCAACTGCATGTATTGAGCGCTTACTGTATGCAGAGCACTGTCCTAATCAATCGTATTTATTGAGCACTTACTTACTGTGTACTGTGTGCTTACTGTGTGCACTGTCCTAAGTGCTTGGAAGCGTACAACAGAGTTGGCAGACATGTTCCCTGCCCAGTCCAAAGAACTGTAAACCTCTACAAGGTCTAATAATAGTAATAATAATAATGATAACAACAATAATTGTGGGATTTGTTAAGCACCTATTATGTGCCTGGCACTGTACTATGCGCTAGGGTAATCGGGTTGAACACAATCCATGTCCACATAGGACTCATAGTTTCCATTTTTCAGATGAGGTAACTAAGGCACAGAGAAGTGAAGTGACTTGCCCAAGGTCACACAGCAGACAGATCAAGGCACAAATCTAATGTCATTGCCCAAAGCTTCTATAGCATTCCTTATTTACAAAGAATTATCTAATTAACATAGGACCATTGATTTGGCATTCAGAACTACATGATTTCTGGCACAAAATGCAGGGAAAAACCCGAAGAAAGCAAAGTGCAACCCAGTATATGCTTTTAAGCAATACATCATTTTGATTGATCAACTACCTGTTGAGTATTCTCCTTCATTTCCCCTTGTAACATACACATGTCATTTTCTTTTCTTAATTCATACTATCAGAGATTGTCTTCCTTCAGCCAAAAGGGCTTCCGAGCTAAAATTTTCCTAGCTCCAACATTCACCATCTCCACCTTGGCAAGGATTCAAAGATAATGCTCAAACCACAGAGACAGTCCAAGAAAAACAATTTCCTTTTCACAGCGGCTAGTGTGAACCCCAATACTGAGTCATCTCAGGAGGGAATATCAAAATTAGTAACTGAAATATCCCTTAGGAGAAAACTATTTTTCTACCTCTGCCTTGGGGAATTGATGTTGCAATGCAAGGAGCTGTAAACATTGATGAAAGACACCTTCACTAAACGATCTTTAAAAGGACAAAACTAAAGTCAACTAAAGGACACCATGCTTTTTGTTACCCAAGTCTGACTCTCAATCCATGCTACATACAGTGTATAAAATCTTAAGAATACTCATAATTACCCAGATAGTTGGCATACTAGGTTGTGAACTCTTACTGCCTTCAGCTAAGGTCTCAAAAGGAAATGCAGACAGAAGAGGTAAAGACAGTACAGAAACTGCCCAAATTGTCTTCAAAGATAATTGTAAAAAACTTTCCAGTTTTGTAACAATTTTTTTCAACTTCAAGTTCATATTCAAGTTCATTTTTTTCTTCTAAAACTACACTCTGTTTCTCTTATTCAGACAAGTGAAAAACAAATCTGGAAAATATGCATCACTTCATTCTGTCATCAGAGACACGGGGTCACAAGTCAAAAACTGATTTCTAGGGCTCAGAAATTAATTTATCTTCAGTTTCCCCCTCAAAAACATGCTATTCTAATAAATAAGGATAATATGGCTCATCTATTATATGACTACTAAAGAAATATAATAATAATAATAATTTTGGTTATGTGTTAAGTGCTTACTATGTGCCAAGTATTGTTCTAAGCGCTGGGGGAGATAGAAGGTCATCAGGTTGTCCCATGTGGGGCTCACAGTCTTCATCCCCATTTGACAGATGAGGGAACTGAGGGCTCAGAGAAGTTAAGTGACTTGCCCGAGGTCACACAGAAGACATGTGGCAGAGTCGGAATTTGAACCCATTATCTCTGACTCCCAAGCCCGGGCTCTTTCCACTGAGCCTCACTACATATTAATATAGATATCGCTATACATAAAAAGTATGAATGGTATACTACATCCTTTCTCTCAACATTTAGGTCTTTAACATATGGGTGCTTTCTATCCCACTTGTGTACATGCTATATTCATTCATTCAATAATATTTATTGAGCACTTACTGTGTGCACAGCACTGTACTTAGCGCTTGGAAAATACACTCAGCAACAAATAGAGAGAATCCCTGCTCACAACAGGCTCACAGTCTAGAGGGGTAACAATTATGGCATTTGTTAAGCACTTGATATGTGCCAGGCACTGTATTAAGCGCTGGGGTGGATACAAGCAAGTCAGGTTGGACATAGTCTCTGTCCCATGTTGGGCACACAGTCTCAATCCCCATTTGACAGATAAGGGAACTGAGGCCCAGAGAAGTGAAGTGACTTGCTCAAGGTCACAGAGCAGATAAATGGCGGAGCTGAGATTAGAACACAAGACCTTCTGACTCCCAGACCTGTGCTCTAGCCACTCTACCATACATGAATAGGGTAGTATAAGCTTTGAACATGTACAATAGCAGTAGACCACTTAGGAGGAATTCCACAAAACAATATTTTTCTTTGAAAGTTACTCAGTCACAAAATTGCATATGCAATATTTTGCCTATCAATCGTATTTATTGTGTGCTTACTGTATGCAGAGGACTGTATTAAGTGCTTGGAAGAGTACAACATAACAAAGTTGGCAGTTATGAGCTTACACTCTGGAAGATCTTTAATGCAAACTTCCCAAATATCCTCTCAATCAAATACCTCTTTCTTTTTCCCCCCTCTAGAGTATCTCAAGGATGTACTCCCACCACCATGCCTAGCTGAAACTCCATTCATCTCACATCCAGATTACCCAGCGCTTAGAACAGTGCTTTGCACATATTAAGCGCTTAACAAATGCCATCATTATATACTATAATTTCATCCCACTGACCGGTGTACCTTTTACTTCTTTAACCAATGCATGGTTGACTATTCTGCTCCTTCCACTAGTTTCTCATTTCCCTCCAATCATTCATTCATTCATTCAATCGTATTTATTGAGCGCTTATTGTGTGCACAGCACTATACTAAGCACTTGGGAAGTACAAGTCGGCATCATATAGAGACGGTCCCTACCAAACAATGGGCTCACAGTCTAGAAGGGGCGGACAGACAACAAAACAAAACATGTAGACAGGTGTCAAAATCGCCAGAACAAATAGAATTAAAGCTATGTGCACATCATTAACAAAATAAATAGACTAGTAAATATGCACAAGTAAAATAAATAGATGAATAAATCTGTACAAATATATACAAATGCTGTGGGGAGGGGAAGAAGGTAGGGCGGGGGGGATGGGGAGGAGGAGAGGAAAAAGGGGGCTCAGTCTGGGAAGGCCTCCTGGGGTGAGCTCTCACTAGGGCTTTGAAGGGAGAAAGAGAGCCGGATGTGTGGAGAGAGGGCATTCCAGGCCAGGGGGAGGATGTGGGCCAGGGGGTCAACAGTGGGACAGGCGAGAACGAGGTACAGTGAGGAGGTTAGCGGCAAATGATTGGAGGGTGCGGGCTGGGCTGTAAAAGGAGAGGAGAGGTGAGGTAGGAGGGGGTGAGGAGATGGAGAGCCTTGAAGCCGAGAGTGAGGAGTTTTTGCTTGATTCGTAAGTTGACAGGTAGCCACTGGAGATTTTTGAGGAAGGAAGTAACATGCCCAGAGCGTTTCTGCACAAAGATAATCTGGGCAGCAGAGTTTAGTATAGACTGAAGTAGGGAGAGGCAGGAGGATGGGAGATCAGAGAGGAGGCTGATGCAGTAATCCAGTTGGGATAGGATGAGAGATTGAACCAGCAAGGTAGTGGTTTGGATGGAGAGGAAAGGGTGGATCTTGGCGATGCTGTGGAGGTGAGACTGGCAGGTTTTGGTGACAGATTGGATGTCTGGGGTGAACAAGAGAGCAGAGTTGAGGATGACACCAAGGCTGCGGGCTTGTGAGATGGGAAGGATGGTAGTGCCGTCTACAGTGACGGGAAAGTCAGGGAGAGGGCACGGTTTGGGAGGGAAGATAAGGAGTTCAGTCTTGGACATACTGAGTTTTAGATGGTGAGCAGACATCCAGAAGGAGATTTCCTGAAGGCAGGAGGAGATATGAGCATGGAGGGAGGGAGAGAGAGCAGGGGCAGAGAAGTAGATTTACAATCACCTTATGAGTTTCTTGAAACAGAGTATTTCTGCCTATATGTACTTATTTATATTATTGTCTGTCTCCCCCTCTAGACTGTAAGCTCACTGTGGGCAGGGAACATGTCTACCAATTCTGTTATATTGTAGTCTCCCAAGTGCTTAGAGTACAGTGTTCTGCACATAGTAAAAACACTTAATAAATATGTTTGAGATACAGCCCGGAATCTGAATCTCTGGAATACCAAAGAATCCAGGTTCTGCTCATGAGGTGGCAACTGGGATCACTTTTGCTGCCACATTTCCAGAGATTCCTGGCTTCAAGGAGTTCTGCTGCTTCTAAACCCTCCAGCAAACTTTGGAGGGGGGGGGGTGGGGGTGGAGGTGTCACTTCTGACCTGAATAATGGAAAACGGGGCATTTGGAGACAACTGCCCCTTCCTACCTGCCTCTCCTGGGATCATATGCTAATGTCTCCCTATATCATCTCTCTCATTCTTTCCCGTGACTTTATTTCCTCCACACTTATTTCCTCCACACTCCCACTGCTCATTTGTCCCCTTCACTCCAGATATGCTTTTTCAGGGCATCTTATACCACTCTGGTAAGTTACCCTTCACCATTCAAACTGCTTAATGAGATAATGTGGGTTAACCTATTTTTTGCTTATTTTTACACACACACACACACACACACACACACACACACACACACACACACACACACACACACTCCCTGCCAAGTGTGTTTGTTTATATTTGCCAATCACAGCACTAAACAAAAATAATGTGATTTGGTTTTTTGGCAAATTTCCATAAATGTTTCTGTCCTTAAAATAGCTTCCTAAATCAACAAGCAGAGGTCACTCTGCAGAATGCACATAAATCTCAAAGGTTTCCATCAGAGGGCAAACCAATTCATTTGGACTGTTTCTGCAGCTGCACTTAACTTTCAACCAGGAAAAAGAAGGTCCATTCCTACAAAAATATCTATGGCTTCGGCAAAGACTGGGGCAAAGTGTTAAGGCCGCACCACACTGCCTGCCAATACATAGCCGTCATCCAGGAAATATGCTGTAATAAATGGACTTGTCCAAAAAAAGTATGATCTGTTTGGCTTCTAAGCTGTTGAAATTCCACATGAGATTACTCAAAAATATGGTTCCTGTCTCCAATTTCATTAATATTTCAGCCTAACCTTCCAGAGAATTAGCAATCAATCAATAGTATTTATTGTGTGCTTAATTAAAAAAACTTTTAACTTCCTACACAACTTTTACAGTGCACAGGTCTGGGAATCACCGGGCTTGGGTCCTTTTTCTGCCTCTGTCACAAGCCTGACAGGGCTAAAAATCCCTCTCTTGGTTAAAAGTGTATAGAGCACAGGCCTGAGAGTCAGAAGCAACCGTATTCCAATCGTGGCTCTGTTATTTACCTGGAGTGTGATCATGCGCAACTCAATTTGTTTCTCTGTGCCTCAGTTACCTCATCTGTAAAATGGGGATTAGGACTGTGAGCCCCATGTGGACTGGGACAGTGTCCAATCTGCTCAACTTGTATCTATCCTAGCGCTTAGTACCGTGCCTGGTACATAGTAAGTGCGTAACAAATGTCACAATTACGAATATTGTTACCTCTAAATGTTGGCTAATAAATCAATGGTTTTTACTGAACTCATACTATGTGCAAATCACTGTTCTAAGCATTTGGGGGAATAAAGCATAACCAAAAATTAGGGAAAGCTGGAGGGGGGGAGGTGGCGTGCGTGTGTGTGTGTATGTGTGTGCATGTGTGTGTGTGTGTGTGTGTGTATTCAAGAGTGTGATCTGTTGGAGGGTACACATTTGAGTAATTTCTGGGACAGCTAGAAGATGAGAGTGGTCTCAATATGGAAAATAAAGAGAGACAGATACGAAGACATAGGCCATGCTGAGAGCTCACCTCCTCCAGGAGGCCTTCCCAGACTGAGCCCCTTCTTTCCTCTCCCCCTCGTCCCCCTCTCCATCCCCCCGTCTTACCTCCTTCCCTTCCCCACAGCACCTGTATATATGTATATATGGTTGTACATATTTATTACTCTATTTATTTATTTTACTTGTACATTTCTATCCTACTTATTTTATTTTGTTGGTATGTTTGGTTCTGTTCTCTGTCTCCCCCTTTTAGACTGTGAGCCCACTGTTGGGTAGGGACTGTCTCTATGTGATGCCAATTTGTACTTCCCAAGCGCTTAGTACAGTGCTCTGCACATAGTAAGCGCTCAATAAATACGATTGATTGATTGATTGATTGAAGACATGAAAGGAGAAAGGGGTGACACAGGGAAAGGGACTGAGACATGAAAAGAGGGTAAGGAATGATGTAGTGGTGGGGGTATTTCCATTTATTAAGTATCCACTGAGTGCTATGCACTGTAGTAAGAGCTTAGGAAGTGCAAAACAAAGAGACACATTCCGTGCCCTCATGGGCAAAACAGGCATGAAAGTATTTCCCTAATAACCTAAGGATATAATTGAAAGTACAATAAACATATACATAGAAAGGTGCTGACTGGCTTCAGGGTCTTTCCAATGAAACTGCTGATTCCCAGTGTTCCCCAAAATAGTTCTTTGCTGTATTAAGTTCCCTCCTGGTGTGGTGCCCTGAAAGTAAGATCTGAAAGTAAGGCTCCTTAGAATGGAGGGAAGTTTCTCCTGGTGGATACTTCTAGGGATCCCTGGGTCCCCTCCTACTTAGACTCACAGCAATATGGCTTACTGGAAAGCATACAGGCCTGGGAGTCAGAGGACTCGACTCCAATCCCAGATTTATTTATTCATTCATTCAATTGTATTTATTGAGTGCTGTGTGCAGAGCACTGTACTAGGCGATTGGGAAGTACAAATCAGCAACATATAGAGACAGTCCCTACCCAACAAGAGGCTTACAGTGTAGAAGGAGGAGACAGACAACAAAACAAGTAGACAGACATCAATACCACCAGAATAAAAAGTATAGCTATATACACATAATTAATAAAATAGAGTAATAAATATGTACAAATTTAAGAGTAATTAATATATGCAAATATACACAAGTGCTGTGGGGAGGGGAAGGGGGTATGTTAGAGGGAGATTGATGGGGAAGGGAGGAGGAGGAGGAGAGGAAAATGGGGGTGGGAGATCGGAACCCAGGTCCTCCCGACTCCAAGCCCCGTGCTTCATTCACTAGGGCATGACACTTTGCAAAAGAGAATCAAAAATTACATTTCAGAAGTATTCCTGAGGCTATATCACAAGAACCACAAGCCTGTGGCTACAGTTTCTTCCCAAATCTTACCAAACACTACATATGAAGGGTATCCTGAGAATAAAAATGATTTTTCTTAGCAACATTTTTCCAGGTATCACTTAAGAATGGACAGGACCTTCATTTTGATCACCTTTCTGAGTACTTTTTTGATGAAATATGAAGAGCACAGTTTATAATTTTTTCCAGATCTTAAGGTCAACATTTTTACTTCAAAACTGGATTCGAAACTGTTCGCTCATTCCTAATTTGTTCATAGGTCAGAGGAGTTCAATGCAGAACTCCTGAGGTGAGGAGATCTGCCACTTGTTTGCTGTGTGACCTTTGGCAATGCACAACTTCTCTGTTTCTACGTTCCCTCATCTGCACAATAGGGATTCAATACATGTTCTTCTTCCTACTTAAAATGTGTGCCCCTTTGGGACCTGATTATCTTATATTTATCATGTTCAATACTTGACACAGAGTAAGTGCCTAACAAATACTGCTATTATTAGTTTTATTAGTAGACTTTGAGCCCCATCTGGAACAGGGACTACTGTATCTGACTTGATGAACCTGCATCTACCTCAGTGCTTAGCACAATGGTTGACAAATAGTAAGCACTTAATATAGTAATAATAATAATAATAATAATAATAATAATGTTAAGTACACAAATGCTAAAGATGACTGATAATGACTTGTGCTAATGGAAAGTAATCAGAAAAAGAGTGTTGGAGGTGGGTGGGCTTTCCACTGGAAGGAGGGGGGATGTGGGGAATTAAGAAGGGAAACAATTGGACAGTAGGAAGATGGAAGACACAGCAAAGGCACAAACCAAAAATAGTGCATTTTTCCCTGCCCTTACCACTTGTGAAACTGTAGTACTTCACATATACTTCTCTTAAACCTAATGTGAATAGCAACAGATATTTAATCTAATCAAGTGAGTTTCCAGGAGTTACCTATTGGAGCAACGAATTTTTTTTTATTTAGTTCCCGTTAGAACTTCAGATTGAAAGCTCCTTCTGAGCAAGAGCTGTGTCATTTCTATCTACTGTACTTTCCCAAGTGCTCAGTACAGTATACTGCACCTTCTGGGCCCTCAAATACAATTACAATGATTACTTGGCATTGACAAGTAAAAAGCATGGGTAACAAATATTGGCTGAATTCAAAAAATCCCTAATTGCTTAACTTCAGTGTTCTACCTACTTGGCATCATTTATTTAGCTAATGCTCTGGGCATGAAAAACATTCTTTACTCCCTAAATACTCATTCTATAGTGTAATGAGAAATTACTTTATTTAAAAGGGTTGAATGGGAAAATATGCACTTAAAAATGATTAAGCCAGTTGAGCCAAGCACTGGTTTTCTCCTAGAGAATTCATAAACAATCAACCCTGTCTGGGTTATCTCTCTAATACCACCAAGTGGCTGGGTTTCACCCTGATGAATTTCAACTTTTGCAATGGAAGCTGTTTTCTGAAATGATAGCTTCAGCTACCTCTGACTGAATTTTTAATCAAATCCATTTTGAACATGCCTCTGAGAAAGTGGAGAGTAAGACAGAAATGCCTTTTTTCCTTGGATTTGAATATCTAAAACTCTTAAAGGGCTAAACAAAACAGCTCAGATTCCTTGTGCCCTTCAACTTCCTACTTGGACTCTTAACCAATAGTATTTACTGAGCATTTACTCTGTGCACAGCACAACACTAAATGCTTGGGAGACCACAAGAAAGGATCTTACAATCCAGTGGGGAAGACGGACACTAAAATAAATTACAGGGAGAGGGAAGCACAGAGTTTAAGGGCCCTGCTAAGAGCTCACCTCCTCCAGGAGGCCTTCCCAGACTGAGCCCCTTCCTTCCTCTCCCCCTCGTCCCCCTCTCCATCCCCCCATTTTACCTCCTTCCCTTCCCCACAGCACCTGTATATATGTATATATGGTTGTACATATTTATTACTCTATTTATTTATTTATTTATTTATTTTACTTGTACATTTCCATCCTATTTATTTTATTTTGTTGGTATGTTTGGTTCTGTTCTCTGTCTCCCCCTTTTAGACTGTGAGCCCACTGTTGGGTAGGGACTGTCTCTATGTGTTGCCAATTTGTACTTCCCAAGCGCTTAGTACAGTGCTCTGCACATAGTAAGCGCTCAATAAATACGATTGATTGGCACTGGGCAAGGAACTGAAAGCAAGGGAAAAGTAATAGCAAAGACAAAATGCAGCTAGGATTAATAACAAAAATGGTGCCAAGTAAACATTTAATATGTGACACGCACTGTACTTAACACAGAGGAAGATGCAGGTTCAACATATCAGAAACAGTCCCCGACCAACCTGGGGCTCACAGTAAGTACAACAAAGGACAGGCATTGCATCTCCATTTTGCAGATGAGGAAACAAGTATGACTTTTCCTCTGCTCCCCCTCCCCTCCCCATCGCCCCAACTCACTCCCTTTGCTCTACACTCCTCCCCGCCCCACAGCACTTATATATATATGTACATATTTATAATTATAATTCTATTTATTTTTATTAATGATGTGCATACATCTATATTTCTATTTATAATGATGCTACTGATGCCTGTTTACTTGTTTTGATGTCTGTCTCTCCCTTTTGAGACTGTGAGCCCGTTGTGGGCAGGGATTGTCTCTGTTGCTGACCTGTATTTCCCAAGTGCTTAGTATAGTGCTCTGCACATAGTAAATGCTCAATAAATACGATTGATTAAATGAATGACTTGCCCAAGTTCATTTAGCAGGCAAGTGGCAAAGTGGGGATTATCATTCAGGTCCTTAGACTCCCAGGCCCTGCCCTATTCACTAGGTCATTTGCTTCTATGAAATCAAAATATTTCAACCAACTCTTCAGAGATATTTATAAGACAAAATAGGACACATCACTCCCAACCCAGCAGGTTGGCTACAGTCTACTCAAATGAAAAAACAAACAAAAACATTCTACTACATTTCCAGATATCCTTGCTGCCGCTAGAGTCTGGCTGGCATTTATATTACTGAACAAGCTGCTAAATGATGAGAAACTTGCCTGTTTGAAATTCACCATGTGGAACGGTTCCTGAGGTTATATGCCGACGTGGAGGAAAAGGGTTTTTGGTATAAAAAGCCATGAAAAGTGGGCCATTCCGCTTTGAAATCTGGGTAATTTGATCTGGTGGCTTTGCTTATCTGGCATTGTAAGTTACTAAAAAGCCAGCTCAATGATCTGCTAGATCTGGATTGGGGAGTCAGTGCCTGTGAATTGGATCTGGCCCATGAGGCAATTTTAGTCGGTCAGTCAGTCAATCGTATTCACTGAGTGCTTACTGTGTGCAGAGCAGCATACTAGGCACTTAGGAGAGTACAATATAACACTATAACGGACACAATCCCTGCCCACTGCAAGCTTACAGTCTAGAGGGGGGAGTTGGTCTTATAAATAAATTACAGATATGCATATAAGGGCTGTGGGGCTGGGATGGGGGATGAATAAAAACAAGGCAGGGTAATGCAGAAGAGGAAAGGAGAAGAGCAAAGGAGAGCTTGGTCACAAAGGCCTCTTGGAGGAGATGTACCTTCAATAAGGTTTTGAAGGGTGGTGAGTAATTATCTGTCAGATAAAATATATATATTCTACACCCATGATGGGGTCCTGGAAGGACACAGCTTTCCAAGGGGTTAAATACTCCTGTCAGTAAACTCTGTCTGGCTCTCCACCAAGTTTGATCACCTAATGATCTAAGTACCCAAAGGACTTTTGAGGATTTGACTGATGACAGTTTACATCCAATTACTTCTTGCTGGATTCCCTGAGGAGGTGTGGACTCAAGGGGGCCCAGTAAGAAGCAGAGCAGGTGAGAAGAGATCCATTCCTGCAGCTATTGTCAACTCCCTAGAATTCCTGCCTCTGCTGGGAGCAAAGCAACAAGAGGACCTGCTGCCTCAGAAAGGATTTAAGGACAGAGGCAGTGGAATAATGAGTTTCCCTCTTCCCTGCTTTGTTGCTGCTCCAGTAAAAATCCCTCCTAGAGAGAGGGAGGATTGACATGAAAGGGGCAGTGCATATGGAAAGAGGCTAGATATGTGGGGTGAACTGGCTGGGAGGAAGGGGGCTTCAGGTAAAACCAGAGACCTCAGGGTTAAAGTTTCCCAAATAGGCTAGAAACGTCTTTTGGCAAAGAGTATCTTTTGATCAAATTTCCAAGGGTGGAAAAAAAAACTCAGAACAGAAGAAGTTTGAAGGTAGAACACTAATCTAATTTCTGATACTAGGTATACCATCTCAGCCTATATAATTTCATTATAAATGCTGCAACCACATGGTAGGAGAGATTAACAGAAGTAATGATTAATAAGGGATGAATTTGGCTAGAATTTCCAATAACAAGACTTCAAATGTTCAGAACTGGCTCAATTCCCATGTGCTGGAAGGATATAGAGCCTCACAGACTTTTGGCACTGAATGACACCTATAAAAACTCACTAAGTAACTAAAATGCTTTTTCATTTGTGGGCTAACACGAACAATGATGTGAAAGGCAACATCATGCCAACCCACAGCCCTTGGGTCTCCAAATTCTGGGAAGAATTCAAACTTCCAGACGATTTGAGAAATCATAACCTCAAAGCAATGTAAATTTGAGTTCTGTGCATGCCACCAAAACAGTTCATGAAGCCCAAGACATGTTAAGAATGAAATTTTAATCAACACAGCCAAAACTGGTGAACTGAACACATGTACCGTGGATCACACCATGTTTCTCCTAAGTAAAATCTTTGTTTTTAGCCTTGATTTGTCACCATTCATTCAACTGTATTTTTTGAGCGCTTACTGTGTGCAGAGCATTGTACTAAGCACCAAAGAACCCTTCTTATTTTGCTCTGGCTCACTACAATAAATGTTTCCTCATAGATAATATTCAGAATATGGAACTAGAGCTATCAAACCACCAAACTAATTTTACAGAAAATGTACATTTATGCATTTTGAGCTTTTCTTTGGAAATAAACTGGTCTTCAATTAGCTTCCAAGACCAGGGGTCATCATTTGGGAATAATTCTCATAATAATAATGGTGGTATTTGTTAAGCGCTTACTATGTGCCAAGCACTGTTCTAAGTGCTGGGGGGGATACAAGGTGATCAAGGTTGTCCCATGTGGGGCTCACAGTCTTAGTCCCCATTTTACAGATGAGGGAACTGAAGCCTAGGGAAGTTAAGTGACTTGCCCAAGGTCACACAGCTGACAAGTGGTGGAGCAGGGATTCAAACCCATGACCTCTGACTCCCAAGCCCGTGCTCTTTCCACTGAGCCACACTGTTTTGGGACTGTCAGAAAAACATATTTCTCAAGGATGGATATTTCAGCTCTCATGCTACACTGATGGATAATCCAGACTTGGTTATTACCTCCTGCCACATCCCCCCCTCCCCCCCACCCTGTCCCCCAGGCCACATAACACACCTCTGGGGGCTTCATGGAAATCCCAGGAGAATGAGCAGGCTAGACTGGGGGCAGATTGGTCTCCAATCAGTCAATGCTATTTATTCATTCATTCATTCAATCGTATTTATTGAGCACTTACTGTGTGCAGAGCACTGTACTAAGCACTTGGGAAGTACAAATCATTAAATCATGGGCTCACAGTCTAGAAGGGGGGAGACAGACAAAAAAGCAAAACAAGTATATAGATGTCAATACCATCAGAATGAATAGAATTATGGCTATATACACATCATTAATAAAATAAATATAGTAAATATGTACAAATCAAACAAATGGAGTAATAAATATGTACAAATATATATAAGTGCTGTGGGGAGGGGAAGGGGGTAGGGCAGAGGGAAGGAGGAGGGCAATGGGGAGGAGGAGGAGGAGAGGAAAAAGGCGGGCTCAGTCTGGGAAGGCCTCCTGGAGGAGATGAGCTCTCAGTAGGGCTTTGAAGGGAGGAAGAGAGCTTATTTGGTGGATGTGTGCAGGGACGGCATTCCAGGCCAGAGGAAGGACGTGGGCCAGGGGTCGATGGCAGGACAGGTGAGAATGAGGCACAGTGAGGAGGTTAGCGGCAGAGGAGTGGAATGTATGGGCTGGGCTGTAGAAGGAGAGAAGAGAGGTGAGATAGGAGGGAGTGAGGTGATGGAAAGCCTTGAAGCCGACAGAGAGGAGTTTTTGCTTGATTCGAGGATTGACAGGCAACCACTGGAGATTTTTGAGGAGGGGAGTAACATGCCCAGAGTGTTCCTGTACAAAGATAATCCGGGCAGCAGAATGAAGCATAGACTGAAACGGGGAGAGACAGGAGGATGGGAGGTCAGAAAGGAGGCTGATGCAGTAATCCAGTCGGGATAGGATGAGAGATTGAACCAGCAAGGCAGTGGTTTGGATAGAGAGGAAAGGGAGGATCTTGGTGATGTTGTGGAAGTGAGACTGGCAGGTTTTGGTGATGGATTGGATATGTGGGGTGAATGAGAGAGCAGAGTCAAGGATGACACCAAGGTTGTGGGCTTGAGAGACGGGAAGGATGGTAGTGCTGTCTACAATGATGGGAAAGTCAGGGAGAGGACAGGATTTGGGAGGGAAGATAAGGAGCTCAGTCTTGGACATGTTGAGTTTTAGATGGCAGGCAGACATCCAGATGGAGATGTCCTGAAAGCAGGAGGGGATACGAGCGTGGAGGGAGGGAGGAAGGGAGGGATCGAGAGAGAACGGGTGGAGATGTAGATTTGGGTGTCATCATCATAGAGACGATAGTTGAAGCCATGGGGGTGAATGAGTTCACCAAGGGAGTGAGTATAGATAGAGAACAGACGGGGACCAAGAACTGACCCTTGAGGAACCCCTACAATAAGGGGAATGGGAGGGGGAGGAGGAGCCCACGAAGAAGACTGAGAACGAATGACTGAGAATGAACTCAGTGCTTATTGAGTGCTTACTGTGTTCAGAGCACTGTACTAAGCACTTGGAAGAGTACATACAACAGAATTGGTAGACTTGTTCCCTGCCAAGAAGCATCCTCGGTCCTTAATGATTGCTTCCGCGGGGTTTCCTCCTGATATCCCATTTGCTCTTGAGACCCTATGCCCCAACCCGTGAGTCCTTCTTCTGTCCGGGAACCCTGATAACTCCAGAATGACCTGAAGAATTAATGGTCAACTTTTCCCTATTCTGCCCCAGCCTGACAATCCCTAGAATCAGAGCAGAGCAGAGCAGTGGACGGGAGGGCAGCTTTTGAGGGGGAAAGGAAGCAAAATGGAAATCTGAGGGAACAGACCCCCAAAACTCACTCTCAGACTCTAGAATCATTAAGTATCAAGAGTTTTCAGTGTTGCTCAACCCCAGCTGGTCTGGAGTGAGGTCAACCTCCATCCAGAAAGGAGACCCACAGATGAGTTGCCTTGTCTTCATGACTCCACATCAATAGTACAACACAGAACCAGGTCTAACTGCAACTAACATCAATCTTTGCAATAGGTGGAGAACAAAGCTGTGGACATTTAGGCCAACGAGGCAAGAGGGATTTACTTCCAGTTTTTAGGGTTTTTTTCCTCAGCCCTGGAAGTCACCTGCTGTAGAAAGGTAACAGCAGACGCCCTGGGTTCCCCTCAGTTTGGGACAAAGTGGGTAGCCAACCACCAAGATGTTATTGATTGGGGATTTGGGAAATATTTCAAATATTTACAGTCATCCTAAATTTGTCACATTCTATAAACTGGGTAAAACATGACATCATGAGAGGTCAGCACAAGTACTAAACTCAGCAAAGGAAACAAGAACAGAATTACAGCATAAACTGAGACTTTCCTAGTTTAAGATGGAGTAACCCAGATCTTATGCTGTTATTTTAACCTAGTTTTTTTTTTGGTGCTTGTGTGTGTTAGATGTGTTCACACATACTAAACTGTGCTTTGAAAAATGTTCTCTTTTTCTGTCTCAACTGTTAAGCCTACACAAGAAGAGTCCAAACTGACTGGTAATGAAGTTGGCTAATACCACTTCAGTTGCCAAAAGTCAAATTAATGTTTCCCTTCTGTATCTCAAATTTAAAAAATGTGTGCCCTGCCCAATCCCACTAGACCTAACTAGTGTGCTCTTTTTTTATATTCACTTAAAAGCTCAAATATGACACACACATTTGTTAATTCAATATGCAACCCTGAGAAAGCCAACAATGGAATTTTACAATTACTTAATGCTTTCTTTAACTTCAAACTCTCTTTAATGAAAGGTTGCCAGAAATCAGAACTACAGAGCTCTCTGGCTGTTGCTAAAATGAAAACACCTCTTTGTTAGGTTTTCTGACAAGGTATCTTAAAGAAGTGGAATTTTGAATACTTGAAATTTCAACTGCAGCTTCTTAAAACAGGGATCTGTGTATTTTTACTTTCTCCTGAAAGAGGGGGTAGGGGTTAGCCCTGAAGCTCAATATGAGCTGAATGTGTTTTCCCCTCCCTTTTGGAAGCAGGTGCATGAGAAGGGATTTTTTTTCCCCTCTTTTAAATGGCCAAAGGAGAGAGGAAAAAATGCATTTGACCCACTTTCAGAAAAACCCAGAGGACTCGCTCATGCCAAGCTTCCTGGAAGAAACAGAATGTGTGCTTACCCTGTGAAATTCAGCTTCTCCGGCACAGCTGACCTGGCTATGTTTTGTAATACTGGCACCACGTTGGCTCTACTTGCTCACAGGAGAGTGGAATGCCAAATGAGTTTCTCATTCATATTTGGAGATAAAATTTGGCCAAAATGTTTGACTGTTTTCTGCCTAAGAATGCCAAAGATTGAGTGCTTGGAAGGAAAACAATTTTCCATATGCGAATACACAAGGAGGATTGTTTAACTTTTTTTTAAAATTTGGAAAACAATGTCAATGGGACTCCGAACAGGATCATTTTTCCATGGATGCAACGAGCTATAATGACAGCTTTTTTTCAAAAAGCTTTAGTAATAAACACTCAAGCATAAATGTTTAATTGAACAGATAAAGGCCTGCTAGTTTTTATGATTCTTTGTATATGTTTATAGCTTGTCACTGGATTATGATGGGTAGACAAGTTGATTTTAAGTATCACCATGGCTTTTAGATTTTAATCCCAAGGCTCTCTCCAAAGCTCCTATCAATCCCTCATCAAAAATAAAACCTGCGGTCAGGTCTCCATATTATAAAGAGAAAGGAAACAAAATATTTCCTCAAATGTATCATCCAGTAACTGCATCCTCATCTCCCTCCATAATGAGGCTGGGAAGCAGTGTGGCCTGGTGGATACACCACAGGCCTGGATGTCAAACAACCTGTCCAGAACAGAACTTTTTATTTTCCCACCCAAACCCTGTCCTCCCTGACTTTCCCACTGCTGTAGATGACACCTCCATCCTTCCTGTCTCACAAGCCTGTAACCTTGGTGTTATGCTTGACTCCTCTCTGTCACTCAACCCACATATTCAATCCATCATTAAATCCTGTTGGTCCCGCCTTCACAACATAGCTACAATTCACCCTTTCCTCTCCATTCAAATCACTACCATGTTAATACAATCACTCATTATATCCCACCTGGATTACTGCATCAACATCTTTACCGACCTCCCAGCCTCGTATCTCTCTCCACTCCAGTCCATACTTCCCTCTGCTGACCGGATCATTTTTCTACAAAAATGTTCAGAATGTCACCCTGCTCCTCAAAAAAATTCCAATGGTTGCCCATCCACCTCCACATCAAACAAAACTCCACTCCTCACCATTGGCTTTAAAGCACTCCACCACATCTTGCCCTCTCCTACCTCACCTCACTTCTCTCCTTCTACAACCCAACCCACATTTCACTCCTCTAATGCTAACCTTCTCATTGTGCCTTCATCTCAACATTGACCCCAGCCCACATCCTGCCTCTGGCCTGGAATGCCCTCCCTCCTTAAATCCGACAATTACTCTTCCCCACTTGAAAGTCTTTTTGAAGGAATATCTCCTCCAAGAGGCCTTGCAGGACTAATCCCCAATTTTTTTCATCTTTGACTCCCTCCAGCGTCACCTTGACTTGTTCCCATTCTCCCAGCCCCACAGCCCTTAATGCATATATCTGCAATTTTATTTATTTGTATTGATGTCTGTCTCTCATCACCTAGATGGTAAGCTAATGGTGGGCAGGGAATCTGACTGTTTATTGTTGTACTGTACTCTCCCAAGAACTTAGTACAGTGCTGTACAGTAAGTGCTCTATAAATACAATTGAAGGAATGAAACTGGAACCGCTGCCACTTGTCTGCTGTGTGAGCTTGGGCAAGTCACTTCACTTTTCTGTGACTCAGTTACCTCATCTGTAAAATGGGGATTAAGATAGTGAGCCTAATGCAGGACATGGACTGTGTCCAACCTGATTATTTTGTACCTCCCCAGTGCTTAGTGCCAGGTACTTAGTAAGTGCTTAATGAATACCATTAAAAAAACAACAACAAAAAACCTCTGTGCCTGTCCCTGGCCATGCTCCATGCATGTGGGCTGGGTATAAAAGCCACTGCTCTGCCTCCTCGGCTTCTCCTCACCTCCAGAGCCCAACAAAACATCTAATGTTTGTCAGCTCACCTCCCTGCGTGCTCTGGCCACACCCTCACTGTGGCTGAGTGAACTGGGGTGCCAGCCATGCTGCCTCCCCGGGGCTCCCCTTCAAAGCCTCATTGAAGGCGTATCTCCTCCAGGAGGGCTTCCCTGATTAAGCCCCTCCTTTCCTCTTCTCCTACTCCCTTCGTGTCACCTTAACTAGAAGCAGCGTGGGACAGCGTATAGAGCACGGGCCTGGGAGTCAGAAGGTCATGGATTCTAATGCCAACTCCTCAACTTGTCTGCTATGTGGCCGTGGGCAAGTCACTTCACTTCCTCTGTGCCTCAGTTACTTCATCTGTAAAATGGGGATTAAGACTGAGCCCTATGCGGGACAGGGACTATATCAAACCTGATTTGCTTATATACACCCCAGTGCTTAGTACAGTGCCTGGCACATAGTAAGTACTTAACAAATATCATAAATATTATCATTATTATTCATTCCCCTTCCTAGCCCCACAGCACCTATGTGCATTTTTAATTTATTTACATTAATATCTGACTCCTCCTCCAGACTGCAAGCTCTTGGTGGCCAGTGAGTATGTCTGTTTGTTGTTATACTGTACTCTCCCAAGTGCTCAGTACAGTGCTCTGCACACAGTAAGCACTCAATACAATTCAATGAGTGAATGACTGCCACTGGCTCCCCTCCACACCATCTAGGAGACCCCATTCTCTCCTGCTTTCTATGACCCTGGAGGGTCATACAACAGCACCTGTAGAAGGAGGCCTCACGCAGCCTTGGGAAAGTTAGTGGCTGCTTAGCCACTGTTTTAGCTACTGAAGGCACATCTCCTCCAAGAGGCCTTCTCTGACTAAGTCCTTCTTTCCTCTTCTCCCACTCCTTTCTATGTCACCTTAACTTGCTCCTTTTATTCATTTCCCCTCTCAGTCGCAGAGCATGCACATGTCTATAATTTTTTTTTATTTACATAATAATAATGGCATTTATTAAGCACTTACTATGTGCAAAGCACTGTTCTAAAGCGCTGGGGAGGTTACAAGGTAATCATGTTGTCCCACAGGGGGCTCACAGTCTTCATTCCCATTTTCCAGATGAGGGAACTGAGGCACAGAGAAGTTAAGTGACTTGCCCAAAGTCACACAGCTGACAATTGGCAGAGTCAGGATGTGAACCCATGATTACATGAATGTCTGTCTCTCCCTCTAGACGGTAATCTCATTGCGGGTGGAGTGTGTGTCTTTCTATTGTTATATCGTACTCTCCCAAGCGCTTATTAGAGTGTACTGCACACAGTAAGAGCTCAATAACCATGACTGACTGACCAAGGCTGCAGGTGGGCCATGGACTCTTCTCCAGAACATCCTGTCTTCTGCTATAATCTGTGACTGCTAATGGTTCTTCCGTTATTATGGGGATGAAGACTGTGAGCCCCATGTGGGACAACCTGATCACCTTGTATCTTCCCCAGTGCTTAGAATAGTGCTTTGCAAATAGTAAGCGCTTAACAAATGCCATTATTATTATTATTATTATTCATTCATTCAATTGTATTTATTGAGCACTTACTGTGTGCAGAGAACTGTACTAAGCGCTTGGCTTTATTATTATTATTCACGAACTCCAGAGTATATTCATGAATGACCAGTCCTATCTACGTTGTTCTTTTCTCTTGCCCGCTCTGGGATGTTTATGCTTTCTGTCCGCTTGCCTGACTCCCCTATTAGACTGTGAGCTCCTGAGGGACTGACTGTTCCTTTCATCGTGTTTTCCCTAACTGCTCACTCAGTGCTCGTTCCAAGAGTTGTCAGCTTGTTGTGGGCAGGGAATGTGTCTGCTTATTGTTCTATTGTACTCTCCCAAGCACTTAGTACAGTGCTCTGCACCCAGTAAGCACTCAATAAACAGTTGAATGAACACACACCTGCTCTCCGGCTTCCCCTGCTGGCAGAGGCACAAGGTGTCTGACGGGTGTTGAACTCACCCTGTACAGATGAGAGAACTGAGGCACAGAAAAGCGAAGTGACTTAATAATAATAATAGTGGCATTTATTAAGTGCTTACTATGTGCAAAGCACCATTCTAAGCGCTGGGGAGGTTACAAGATGATCAGGTTGTCCCAATGGGGGCTCACAGTCTTAATCCCCATTTTACAGATGAGGTAACTGAGGCACAGAGAAGTTAAGTGACTTGCCCAAAGTCACACAGCTGACAATTGGTGGAGCCAGGATTTGAACCTCTGACTCCAAAACCCGTGCTCTTTCCACTGAGCCACGCTGCTTCTCCTATAGGCACAAAGGCACAAAGCAGACAAGTGACAGAGCTAGGACTAGAACCCAGACCCGTGCTCTATCCACTAGACCACACTGCTTCTCTTGAAGCCACCTGCTTGAGAAGAATGAAACATGCAAACCGGGATGCAGGGAGAGAAAAAGAAAGATAAGCTGGAGGGAGAACCCTGATAGAGCCTGGGCCCGGGAGTCAGAAGGACCTGGGTTTTAATCCCGCTCTGCAAAACACACGGCTCTGCTGAAAAATGTGCTATTTGCAAAAACCCTCTCAATTTTCTGTACTCTTTGGTAAGAAAAGGAGTTGGAAACTAGCTCCATAAAAAAAGACTTTCACTCTGCAGTGTAGACTGTATTTCACCTCCTCCAGGAGGCCTTCCCAGACTGAGCCACCTTCTTCCTCTCCCCCTCCTGCCCCTCCCCATCCCCCCGCCTTACCTCCTTCCCCTCCCCACAGCACCTATGTATATATGTTTGTACATATTTATTACTGTTTATTTTATTTGTACATATTTATTCTATTTATTTTATTTCATTAATATGTTTTGTTTTGTTCTCTGTCTCCCCCTTCTAGACTGTGAGCCCATTGTTGGGTAGGGACCGTCTCTATATGTTGCCAACTTGTACTTCCCAAGCGCTTAGTACAGTGCTCTGCACACAGTAAGCCCTCAATAAATACGATTGAATGAATCATGAAAAGCCTGAAATTCCACTCTCCTAGCCACAACTCCCTACTGGCTTCTGTCTTTATTTTGCGAATTACGTATTTACCTACATCTTTTATGCTGTTTTAATGTTCTATTGCCTGCCACTCATTCATTCAATTGTATTTATTGAGTGCTTACTGTGTGTAGAGTACTGTACTAAGTGCTTGGGAAAGTACAATACAACAATACACACACACATTCCTTGCCCACAACGAGCTTACAGTCTAGAGGGATGAGCTTACACTCTAGACATGTCTACCAACCGTTATACTGTACTCTCATTCAATCATATTTAATGAACGCTTACTGTGTGCAGAGCACTGTACTAAGTGCTTAAGCACTCCCAAGCGCCTGCTACAGGGCTCTACATACAGTAAGTGCTCAATAAATACTATTGATTACTCCCACTATGTCCTCTCTCACACCTATATTTATTGACTGTGAGCCCCTCAAGGGACAGGGTTCCTTTCTTATTCCCGTGTTCCTGTGAATACACTTGCAGCACTTAATACAGTGCTTTGCACACAGTAAGTGCTTAGTAAATGCTATTAACCACCACCACTACTACTATTATTGCTACTTGAATTCATCCAAAAGAAATACACCCAGAAGAAGAAATTAAAAGGACGAAAGAATTTGGTCGGAACAAGGTGCTAGTTGTGGGAAATGGGAAATAATATATGCATGATCATGTG
This sequence comes from Tachyglossus aculeatus, assembly GCF_015852505.1. Classification (NCBI taxonomy): domain Eukaryota; kingdom Metazoa; phylum Chordata; class Mammalia; order Monotremata; family Tachyglossidae; genus Tachyglossus; species Tachyglossus aculeatus. The sequence continues at coordinate 56,914,660 of NC_052072.1, forward strand.
TGAATGCCAGACACTGCCATCCATATCTGTTTACTGTTGTGTTGTACTCTCCCACAGGCTTAGAACAGTGCTCTGCACACAGTAAGCGCTTAATAAATACGATTGAATGAAAGAATGAATCACCAGAGGGATTTTGGAGAGACCTGCAGCCAGGGTCCCCCCAACCCTCTTGGGCACGGCCAATGAGTCCCCAAGAAATACCCACTTCCAACTTGAGAAGCACGAACCTTAGTCCATCAGTCAATCATATTTTTTGAGCACTTATTGTATGCAGAGCACTGTACTAAGCACTTGGGAGTGTAGAATATAGCAGTATAACAAACACACCCCCAGCCCACAATGAGCTTACATTCTTACAATGTTTTTGTAAACTTAGTTAAGGGCAATGCCTGCCCAACTACTGCAAAGAAAGTGACACGTGACAACCCAGCATTTGCTCTCATCTCTGAATCAATCAGTGGTATGCATTGAGCACTTACTCTGTGCAGAGCACTGTACTATGTGCTTGGGAAACTGCAACAGAGAAAGTGGACACAAGCCCTGCTCACAAGGAGCTTACAGCCTAATATGACAGCCTCTTCTTTCCAAATATCCTGGCCAAATGGGGGGGTCCCCAATCCACAGAATGTAGTGGGATCAATGTGGCTTCAAAGACAAACTAGAGAGCACAAAATTTCCAACAGAAGCAGATGGGCAGAGATACACAACTGATTGCACAGCAAGGCCATATGCTAATTTACTATTAATTAAAGAAGCCATTCAGGGTTGCTTGAGTAATACACACTAGGGAAGTCTGTACCAATTAAGCATGATCACGAAGGAACAGTTTAAGGTAATTAACAATTTACTTTGGTATTTTTTTCATGCACAACCAGATACCACGGCTTGGTCAAACCTAAAATGGTGATTTTCATTTGTGACACAGTAATCACTAGTTCTCATTGTGGAGAAAAAGCAAATGCTATTTGAGGTCTGACAATGTACTGTTCCCAGTCTTTACTTCATGCTGATATGGTATAGAGCCAATCTCATCTATCAGCTCTCCCAATTACTGTTTCCCATTTGCATGAGCTATCTCTTTCTAATTACAGGCAATACAAATGGAAAGATTTTGATTATGGAGTTTCATACGCGTGCATTACGCATGAGACATCCTATGTTTTCAGTGGTTGTCAGCTCATATTCTCATGAGATGTCTTATCCCCATCAATCACCGGGGGCCAGTATGTTTCAATGTCTAGAGTTATAACTGTAAGGAAATTTCACCAGTTAAACAAAGTTACGTTTCTTATGGACCTTTCCATGGTCTGTGTTCTGTTTAACTGTGTGTTTGTTTTGGTATGTCTGATGTCTTCTCTTAGTACAGTCCTGCCTTCCACTACTATGTTTGCTAATTACATATCAAAAGAAAGGACCAGTGCCCTCTTCCATCTTGATTTTTCATTCATCATAGAGAAGCGGCTGAATGTATTTGATGAGACATGATGTGAAAGGAAGAGAGAGTGAGAGATCACATGCAGGAGTGAATGAACACACAGATTCATGACTCCATCAAAGTATCCACTGAAACCACACTCCAATTGCAAAAGCAGTTAGAAAATGCTCAACTACCATCAAGTCATGACAACAATTTCCCTTAAAATCTTGCACATCTGAGAAAAAAATCTATATGAATTCATTGCCTTTTTCCCAAATCCATGAATCCCAATAGCTCTTAACTAAGTATATGTCAGTTCGAATAACTAGAAAAGCCAAGACCATTTCATAGATCATCTGGAAAGGGGCAGCACTCAAGGCATTGCCCCTGAGATCTCATTACCAGTGCCGAACCCCGAAGCTGACATGAATTATTTACTGCAATCCTGTGCTTTTGATTATGCGCATGCATTATACACAGAAGGTGCATCTGTGCCCCACTTAAAACAGCCACATGGAATGAACACAGTAAAAACTGAGCAAACTCCACACTACCACAGAGAAAATGCATTCAATTAACTAGAGCTTTTATGTTCCGAGGAGATGAGAAGATACAAATTTTGAGATTAAATCTTTATTATTATTATTACTATTAATAATAATAATAATAATAATAATAATTTGTTAAGCGCTTACTATATATGTTTCAAACACTGTTCTAAGTACTGGGGCAGATACAAGTTAATCAGGTTGAACACAGTCTCTGTCGCACATAGGGCTCATAGTCTTCATCCCCATTTTATAGATGAGGTAACAGGCACAAAGAAGTTAAGTGACTTGCCCAAGGTCACACAGCCAACAATTGGCAGAGTCAGGATTAGAACTCAAGTCCTATTGACTCCCAGGCCCATGTTCTATCCACTAGGCCTTTCTGCTTTCTCCTAATTATGCCCATAATCTATATTAAAATTTGTATACCAATCCTTCAAATATGAAAGTTAGGGGTCACAATAATATGTCTATCAACTATAATTTAAAGCACAGTTTTATATTATGAGAAGCAGCATGTCCTAGTGTAAAGGGCACAGGTCTGAGAGTCAGAAGGACCTGGGGTCTAATCCCAGCTGTGATACATGTCTGTTGTGTAACCTTCGGCAAGTCATTTAACCTCTTCAGTTACCTATCTGTAAAATGGGGATGAAAACTGTGAGCCCCATGTGGTACGTGAACTGTGTCCAACCTGATTATCTTGTATCCACCTAAACACTTAGTACAGTGTCTGGCACATAGTAAACACTTAAGAAACACCATAAAAAAGAAAACCCAGAAAAAATCCAAAGTGGTGCTCCTCTAAATAGTAAAATCATAAAGCATAATTCACTTTTAACTAGGTCACAGCTATGAGTTTTGTGCAGCTCACCAATTTTATGTATTTCACTTGCCACATTCATAAATGAGATTTTTAATGGCAAATCTGTTATTAGCTAGGGGGAACAAACAGAGTTTTCCAAAAGACTATGTGTCCTCCTCACTCTCACAATGAGAATTTCAATCTCCCAAAATATTAAATCACAAACTTTTTTTAATACAATTTGAAGATACTATTCCACTTAAAGCTTGCACTTGAGCAGATAGAATCTCTAGTTACAGCTCTATAACTCCCTCTTGTCAGCTGCAAAGTTAGAGATGAATCACTACTCTTAGAAGGAAATGTGGAATGCCACAATAGAACAGATCTCAAAGACAATACATGAAAACAAATTATTCTGTGTAAACAGGTCAAGCAAAATAGATTCTCATCTTATTGTAAACTGGGGAGATAGGTACTGATTGATTTGGAACATTATAATTATACCATTCCAGTTTTAACTTTGAGACTTTTCATTGAGGTTTGGATCATATACCAACCACAAAAGGTTTCCCTTGACATAGAACTTCTATGGCAAAACGCTGCCTTGGCGATCAATCAATCAATAGTATTTATTGAGTGCTTACTGTGTGCAAAGCACTGTACTAAGCGCTTGGGAAGTACAAGTTGGCAACATATAGAGACAGTCCCTACCCAACAGTGGGCTCACAGTCTAAAACACAAACAGATTTCGTATGTCCTAATGCTCAAACACAAGTATAAATTACACCTTATGGGATTTTGGAAACTGGAGCCCAGTTATTAACTGGCTGTATCCAAATTACTACTGTGTTTTTTTTTCCTATTAAGTACACTCACCCTCAAAAAGGAGAAGGAAAATAAATTACACATATTCTTATGCTTATTTTTGACCAGCTGACACTTAAGAAACACTTCCAGTACTTCAAAGAGGGTTAGAGAGATGGCTCGGGAAAATGTTTGCCAACTCTGTTGAATTATACTCTCCCAAAAGATTAGTAGAGTGTTCTGCACACAGTAAGTGCTCAATGCATACAGTTGATTGTGATGATAATTTGTTTAAATCCATCTCCTACTCTCATCACCCTTTCCTGGATCTCCCTGATGGAGATACCGGTGTACTGCGGAATTTCTGAAATGGAGGAAACGTCCTGGAAAATCAGTTCATGAACAACTGAGCTAGATGTCTTGCAGCAACCAGATCTAGGGGCTCAAACTCTTCTACTGAGAATGGGGGTGCAGCACAGGTCAACTGGACCCTGGGTTAACAGGGCTAGAATACTGGACTGATGTGTAAGTGTCCTGACACTTCTCTAAATTTCACCACTGATCTACACGGTCTTGGGAAAAATCCCACTGATCCGGAATCTCAGTTTCTCTTTCTGTGCAAATGAATAAGAATACCAGGGACTATATTCTCATTCAGTTTGGGGCTTTTTTGTGGTATCTGTTTAGTGCTTACTATGTGCCAAGAACTGCACGAAGCACTGAGAGGAGATATGACAATCAGGTTGGACACAACCTTTGTCCCACATGGGGCTCACAGTCTACATCCGCATTTTACAGATGAGGTAACAGGCAAAGAGAAGTTAAGTGACTTCCCCAAGGTTATTCAGCAGATAAGTGGCAGAGCTAGGATTAAAGTCAGGTGCTTCTAAACTCCCAGGCCTTTGCTGCATCCACTAGGCCAAGCTACTTCTCAATTCAGTTGTTGCTAGGATGAATTAACTGAAAAATGCCTTGAAATTCTCAAGAAAATGGGGGCACGACTGACATTCAATCTTTAAGAAATATTTATTATATTTATCAAGCATCCAAGGATTAAGCCTTTATATTTTCTCAAAATAAATTTCAAAAACACATAGTATGAAGGAATCGAATACGGTTGCTATGGCACTAGCGCGGCATGAAGTACAGAAGGAGCCATTCATGCCCCTTCTGTCTCCCTAGTGACTCAGGCAGCTGAGCTAGTCTGCAGGTAGCCCACCCTGCCCCACCTCCGGGATCTCCTGAGGCCTCAATCCTGACCTAGAATGCATCAATGTGTTGCAAAGGACAGGAACCACGGCATGAGCCCTCCACAAACACCAGGATGGCTGTGGTGGCTTCTGTCACTGTGTCCACAGCTGTGACTGTTGGACTCAGAGCTGGCGAGTAGCCCCAGTGACTTATGGCTTTATTTTTTCAGGGGGAGGGAAGGTATTTATCCTCATCTCTTATATTGCTTTACTGTTTTTACTGCTTCAACTTTCCTTATGTGTCTGCCGCCAGTCTCCTAAACCCCTCTGATTCTTAGATTGTGACTTTTTTGAGGGCCAAGAATGGTGTCAAGTCCTTACAAATGAATCTCTTCGTGCCCCTCGGAAACGGGAGGGGAATGCCTCATCATTCTGCTTTGCCCACAGTAGGTGCTTAATAGATATTATTCTGACAAACTTAGAATAATTGCAAAATAGTAACTTAGCATGAAGGGACTTGATAGCCAATTAAAATTTTGCTTCTGAACTCTAACTTGGTCACCGTACAGGAGTCATCAAGTTTAACTGCCGTTGAAAAAAGTCATGAAAAAATTAGATTATGTGCAAATAAACTAGCAGAATATAAAGCCATCTATTAAATCAATTTAAGTATTTTTCTAACTTTTTTGGACACCCAAATCAAGAGTTTCTAAAAATTTCCTCCTCAGTCTGGAAAAGTATAAAATTTTGGCTTCTGTAATTAAAGATAAACAACAAAGGCAAGTGAAAACGACCATTTTTCTATTCCAGCACTAGGCCTGAATTTCCAGCATTCAACTCAGCAGTCCTGCATGTCTTTACCTGCCCAGTCACTGAATATTGAGAAATTATATTATTTTCATTTAAAAAATCATTGCTAGTAAAAAGGTCGAGAATCTGAACCCACTACTGTCTCGCTTGTTTTTATCTCGGCAGTTTTTTTCCTCTAATTTTTACTGAGATGCTTGCCACAGTGCCTTTTTCCAATTTTTGACTGTGCATTTCTTCCCTTTTCCTGAGATCTCTTCTCTCCACCTGCATCCCTCTCTCTCTCTCTAGATCTATATATCTGTATACCTACGTGTACATACATTTACACATGCTCCTGCCTCTGTGCTTTTCTTCATTCCCGCAAATGTCTGTTTCCATTTACTTCCCTTTCGGCTACTTCATTGCTTTGGCACCAATTTAAAGAACTGGATCACACTACGTATGGAACAACACAACTCTTTATATATAACTCAAGGCAAACTGTTTCCAAACCATTCCTGTAACACTTTGAAATGACCAAATCAATCAGTGGTATTTGAGTGTTTACTGCATGCAGTGCTCTGTACTAAGCGCTTGAGAAAGTACAATATAACAGAGTTGGTAGAAATGTTCCCTGCCCACAATGAGCTTAGAGTCTAGAGGGAGAGGCAGATAATATATATAAAAATAACTTATGGATACGCACAAAAGTGCAGTGGGCCTGAGCACAATTAATTCATGCGCAGAATTTACTCACTGCTGCTTCCCTTGATTTTACTCATATTCCTTTTTACTTTATTTTCACATTACTTAAAAAAAACTTTTAGGGGTAAGAAACAGAGAATGTAATTATCATTCAGCTGCCTTCTAAAGAGACAGCTGATATTTATAAAAGCATTTATTGACTTGTTGCACTGACTTGACATTACTGCTTTTCCCAGCATGTCTCACTAAACCCACATTTCTGTGAACCACTCTGAAAAATGTGCTAGGAAGCTATTCCCTACTGGACCTGTCTGGTTATAATAAATTCCACTAATATCAGGGACATGGTGTACAAATTAAATTCCCTGACTTGCAATACTTTGAACCTATCACTCCTGAACAGAACTTCTTTCTTCTTCATCATACATCCTAATTCACTTGGTTATCAACTTTCTTCTCCACATTTCCACCATTGTTTTGAAAGAACTGGAAGCAATCTAGATCTTCTCCCATGCAAATGGTGACTAGAATAAATATAATAGAAGACTCTCTCAAAAGCCATATAAAGTATTAATAAATCAGCCCTTTATTTCTGAAATTGAGGAAAGACTGAGCAAGCTCCCAAAATTTCATTTTTTGAATACTATTAGAAAATATCAAAGTAATCACCAGAACCTATTCATTTATAAATGCAGTACAGCTCAACTAAGGCTTAAATGAATTAACAGCAAGTGAGACCCATGAGGGAATTTAATCCCTTTTCTACTGCTATTAAAATAAGTAACACTACTGTATCAAGAGAATAACATATTGATCCCATATAATCAAGCTTCCATACTTTTGCCAAACTTAAAAATAAGGACAGGACCTCAGTATTTCAGAGAGTTTCAGACTTTTCTGACCCAAGAAAGTATAAGGTTTGAAAGATCTAAGCCAGAAATTGACTTTTGTCAATTAGACCCACTTAAGGAGCAGCATGGCTCAGTGGAAAGAGCCCAGGCTTGGGAGTCAGAGGTCATGGGTTCTAACCTCGACTCTGCCACTGATCGGTTGTGTGACTCTGGGCAAATCACTTAACTTCTCTGTGCCTCAGTTACCTCATCTGTAAAATGGGGATTAAGACTGTGAGCCCCATGTGGGACAACCTGATCACCCGATTGCCTTGTATCCCTCCAGTGCTTAGAACAGTGCTTTGCACATAGTAAGCACTTAATACCATCATTATTATAAGAGCGAGGAGGCACGTCTGTGATTATTTTAACAAATGCTTGGGGTTGATCATTTCTTGTGGTCTCTGGGCACCACTAGACAAGGGTAACTTTTTGCCACGCATTTTAGAGTTTTGCCATAATTGAGCAATTCTGGCTTTGGAGACCTAAATGATTCGAAATATACTGGAACATTAGAGTATACTGAGGTCTTAAGTCAGAAAAGAAAGAAAAATCGACCTTCTTGTATCATCAACCTTTTATTAGACTGTAGCCTCAAGGAATATTCCAGAAAATTAGATGCTTTCATGTTTGTCATGTGTGCTAAGAATCATGTCACATTTTCAAAAAGTGAAAAACATGGGGAACTATACACGTTGAAAACTACAGTGCATTTTTCAATAATGCAAATCAAAACTAAAAGTATCTCTTCACCATATCCACAAAGGAGGCCTAGACACACTTGGGATTTAGAAGCAAAGACTTTCACAAATCCTTCTCTCCCATTTCCCTATGTCAGCTACTTTAGTCCTACCTTCCTCCATTTAAGCAGAAAACACTAAAGTGGTATCTGTCAAAAGCCCTATCTTACCCTACCCAAAGCAAGATGAGAATTTCTCAACTACCTCTAAATTACACTGTTTCACCTAAATAATGGGTTCTCTACAAAAATTTTTCCTGGGGTAGATTTGCTTCAAGCCAGAATATGATTCAACACCTTTTTCAATTCAAGACAGTTAATGGAATAATGGGAAAATTACAGATAACCCTATTGACCAGACAAAGCTTCTCTCAATCAGTGAATCAATCACATTGATACAATCAGTAATCACCATGATTGGTGGACTGAAAAAAATCATATATGACCCTATCAACCACCCAAAGCTTCTCTGAGGGGAGTTGGGGAATTTATGACAACAGGACAGCAATCAATAACATTTATTGATAGCTTACTATGTGCAGAGCACTGTACTAATACTTGGGAGAGTACAACAAAACACAGTTGGTAGACTTGCTCCCTGCTCAGAAGGAGCTTATAGACATGGAAATTATTGACAAGTGAGGTTATAATATTGAACTGCTTTGCAAATTCCAAGTACTTTATAAAGCTATTTACTGATCCCTTTCAGTGTTGTGCAATTAATGTGAAGCCTCCGTTTTAAAAAGAAACTGTTTACCTTTGGCTTTAAAGCACTCAATCACCTTGCCCCCTCCTACCTCACCTCACTACTCTCCTCTACACATCTCTACATTTCAACACATCTCTACTTGGACTGTCCTCCCATCTCCTCCAGCTTAACATGTCCAAAACAGAACTCCTGATCTTCCCATCCAAACCCTGTCCTCCCCACTTTTCCATCACTTTAGACAGCACCACTATCCTTCTTGTCTCACAAGCCTGTAGCCTTGGTGTTACCTTTGACTCCTGTCTCTCATTCAACACACATATTCAATCCATCACCAAATCCTGTGGATCCCACCTTCACAACATTGCTAAAATCCACCCTTTCATCTCTATCGAAACTGCTACCAATTAATACAATCACTCATCCTATCCCGCCTGGATTACTGCATCAGTCTCCTTGCTGGCCTCCCCGCCTCCTGTCTTGGGAGAGTACAATACAACAATAAATGGATACATTCCCTGCCCACAACGAGCTTACGGTCTAGAGGGGGAAATAGACAATATGACTAAATAAATGTATAAATAAATTACAGCTATGTACACAAATGCCATGGGGCTAGGAGCAGGGATGAATAAAGCGAGCAAGTCATATGTGTAATTCATTTATTTATATTAATGTCTGTCGCCTCCTCTACCCTATAAGCTCATTGTGGGTAGGGAATTGTTGTATTGTACTCTCCCAAGTGGTTGGTACAGTTCTCTGCACAGAGTAAGTGCTCAACAAATATGACAATGAATGAATGATTGAATTTTCCCTTTACTCACCAGCCCCAGCCCCACAGCACTTATGTACACATCTGTAATTTATTTACGTTAACGTCTGAGTATCACAAGGGAGACTCTCTCAAATTAGTCCGGCTTTTGTGAGGCTAGATGTGTTCTTTCACAACACAGGATTAGAATGAACACATCAGTATCCTGCCCACCATATCTGGCCACTATCTTGGAGAACTTGTTGAATGTGCAGCTGCAGAAACATCTGGAAAATAATGATCTGTATGGACAGAAACGTGGACTAGAATGCCTATGGGAACACAACAAAGTACCACATACATCCCTCTAAAGCATCTAGTTATGAGATAAAAGGGCCCTTGATCTGGGGGAAGCTTTGGATATGAAAGAACATAATGGAGTTACGCTAGGAAGTTTCAGTGCCACTGTGGAAAATAAGATTTTTTTTCTCTGCAACCACACTTACGTTAAGAGGTTTTGTGAAATGTTTTGTGAAACATTTTGTGGATGATTACATTTCGTGTAAAAACATATAGATAGCTAGGTATAACAATGATAACCATCAGTATATTTCACTAACTCCAAAGCTCCTTAATAGGACATATGGCTGAAATTCAAGATTCAATGACTAAATGTTTGGCTGAGATTAAATGTTGCTAAACAGAAACTGTGTTAGTTGGTTTGGGGAGGAAATATTTAGAATGCATCATTTCTACAGACCTCCCAAATCCTGAACTGGAATGACTCAATTTTTTTTTAAAGTTAGACTCTTTTGTTCAAAACTGTAGTACTATTTTATAAGAATAATTTGGTTATTCTTCAGGGTACCTAGTAATAATAATATTTATTAAGTGCTTATTCTGTACAGTGCTCTATAGTAAGCACTGGGAATGCATGCATAAAGTTGTTTCACTTTCAACAAAATACACACAAAGGGCGGCATCTCCAACAATGCGGTTTCCAAGAAAGACCACAATGGTTACAGTCACTCTGATAAGCTTAGTATGAACAGGGCAGATCATGTGCCGAGAACAGACAATACCAAAATTTCACAGCAGAAGCGAAATGATGCACTAAAGGATGAAAATTTTAGATGACATAGCCAAGAGAAATACCGAAGACATGAAAAGCTGTCAGGAACTGCTAGGCAATAGCAGAGGAAGACATTCTATTTAGGCAGAGTAATGAGAAAAAAGGGAATGGCTAATTACATGCTAAAACCTGAAGCAAAGAGACAGGACTGCAGTGGAAAAGGGCCTGAAGGCAGTGGCTGCTTCCATTATCTAAGGACAGACTAATACAACCAATTAGTGTAGCAAAACCTGCCGGCAACTTTCCAATATTTTCAGCCTAATTCTTAAGTCATTAGTAGTACCATCCTTAAACAATGGATAAGTCAAGAGATGGGTGAAGATCCAAGAAATACCCTTATTCAGTATTGTGAATTTAAGTGAGACAGAGGTACCAAGAGGTTTGCTCCCTTGTGTCATTTGGGGTCTATTTCCTAAACAGTGGGGCTGAGAGGATCCACAGTGTGGCTGAGGGGGATCCTTGTGCTTGAAGCACAAATCTGCAAGGCTTGGAAAACCAAGGAGTTTGGGAGGAAGAGAGGAGAAGGGAAGAGTTAAATCGGAGACTGTGAGCCTGTTGTTGGGTAGAGACCGTCTCTATGCGTTGCCAACTTGTACTTCCCAAGCGCTTAGTACAGTGATCTGCACACAGTAAGTGCTCAATAAATATGACTGAATGAATGAATAAGCCATTATCTGACTCCAGAAAATGGGATAGTCCTAACTAAGGATAATGTAAAACATTAAAAACTAAAACTAAAAAAAAAACTGAATTCAGATAGAAAACCTCCTGAATGGAAAAAGCAGTATATTTTAGGAGGAGCAGTTGCTCTCAATATTGAAAGTTAACACTCTACATAATATTGCAGTATGGATATTAAGGAATTGTGTGCTCAGAAAGTCCTTTAAGAAGCAGAAGCTTTTCTCTCTCCTCTTCAAATTACCTCAACATTTGCATTCCTTTTTATGCTTTGCTCCTCTCTGTCCCTTCCTTACAACTCTGTCCCTTCCTTACAACAGAAGTCTTCACACCGACTTCTGTTACTTTGAAAAAATAAAATGCCTCCTTCCCCACAGATCCCTTCTATTTCTCCTGGGTGGATTTTTACTCATAGACTGATGTTTGGAGATCGATTCCATGTACCTGAATGTATTTGGTACTGATCTCAGGAACTTCAGTGGTTGTGCCAGTGACCAAATTCCACACTATTCTTTTGGATCTCACACTCACCATGCCAGTGTCTCCCAAGTCATGATCTGGTTGTGAGTATCTCTACCATGAGAATGGCTGTTTAGAAAGGCCACAATCCTACTGTCACTGTAGGAGACAGCATACTGGGCTGGACAGATGTTGGTATCACTCAGGAATGCTCTTCCTTATGTTTTTCTGAGGCCACCTACAGAGCTCCAGGAATTCTCTGCAGTCTAACCCTGCCTGTGTGAATGGGATTTAACAGTGAGGCTTAGGATGGAGGTGGCCTTATTCATTTATTCATGCGCATCCTCAGTATTAGTGATAATCATTATAGTATTTGTTAAGTGCTTACAATGTGCCAAGCACTGTTCTAAGTACTGGGGAGTAGATACAAGTTAATCAAGTTGGACACAGTCCCACCCAACATGAGGCTCACACTCTTAATCCCCATTTTACAGATGAGGTAACTGAGGCCCAGAGAAATGAAGCGATTTGTCCAAGGTTACACAGCAGACATATGGCGAAGCTGGGATTAGAACCCAGGTCCTTCTGACTCTCAGGCTCATGCTCTACCCATTAAGCCATGCTGCTTCTCTCCACCCACACTACTTCTCTCCAGTACTTGATCTCAGGCAGCTGAAATGCTAGTAGGACACTAGCAGAGCTCCTGGCTGGGAATTGTTTTGTCAGTGGCAGAGTGAGACCTGGGCCCATGAGATCTTCTGTCTCTCCCTACGAAGCCTCTTCCTTCCTGCAAGGCCTAGAACCAGCACACTGGGCAAGTCTCTTCACTACTCTGAGCATCTGTTACCTTGTCTGTAAAATGGGGATTAAGACTGTGAGCCCCATATGGAACAGGGACTGTGTCCAGCCCAATTTGCTTGTATCTACACCAGCGCTTAGATCAGTGCCTGGCACATACTAAGAGCTTAACAAATGCCATTAAAAAAAATAACGCTGATGGTATTTGAGCTTTCAGCTCATTCACAGAAGCTTCTTTAACCAATTTCCCATGAATACCAAGGGACAAATGAATTATACTTTGCACTCACTAGGCTCTCAAAAAATAACCTTAAACAATTACTGAAAGGAGCAGGACTGGTACATTGCAGACACAGCTCATACTAGCAATCCTTCTTCTCCAAGCCCATGACTCAACAAACGTTGGCCTATTTACCCTTTCCACAAAATGTCCACACTCCTAAGCATTCTGTCTTTGTCTAGGCATGCTGTCGCTGGCTTGCCTGTTTGCTAGTTTTAGTTTGCAGGACATCTCCCAGTATCTTTCTCCCTCCAGCTGCTGGGTCTGTTCTTTCACACAGGATAACCAGCTGTTCAGCTCTGAAGTTTCATTCTGAATGCCAAATAGTCTGGGGTATTTGTTGAGCCCAGCCCAGGCCCCTTCCTAAGTGAGATTGGCATGTAAAAAGACAAAGTCAATGTCAGTTTTGGCTTAACATTCTGATCAGGTAAAGTAGCTGAAACCAAGATGGGACAGGAGTGGTGATGTTGATGAAAATCGTACAAGTAGGCTAAATGAAGGCCCATCTAGAAACATTTTTTGCCCCTTCTGCCCCTTCCTCAAGTCTGCAAAACTGCAAAAACAATGCCAAAAATACCTAAATTATCCAAAGCAGCAAAGAGAAAATGCATTGATTTCTACAAAATAACAGCTGAATCAGCTGGAAGCACATCTTAGAAATATTACCAGGTAGTATAGTTTTGCACTTAAAATTGATAATTGTGCTTAGTAGACAGAAAAAAGGGCAGGAAAATAGAACACAAACAACCCAAACCTTTTTTGTTGCTGACAATTATTTTAACTTACTAAAATTCACATTTTTCGGAAAACTGCTTAAGAAAAGTTTCGTCCAGCACCGAACATTGTAAATATGTTGCCCTCATTTTATCTAGGCTCAAAAGCAATAATAATAATAATAGTACTCAAGTACTTACTATGCACCAAGCACTGTACTAAGCACTGAAGATAGAAGATAATCAAGTCAGTCTCTGTCCCAAATGGGGCTCCAGTCTACTAAAGAAGAATAGTTCATTCATCCCCATTATTACAGTATTTAGAATGTAAGCTCTTTTTATGATATTTGTTAAGCACTTACTATGTGCCAGGCACTTTACTAACCACTGGGGTAGATACAAGCTTATCAGGTTGGACACAGTCCATGTCCCACAGGAGGCTGACAGTAGACAGGCTACAGTGCTTTTCAGCTTGTTGTGGGCAAGAAATGTCTCTACCAAGTCTGTTGTATTGTATTCTGCTGAGCACTTAGTAGAGTGTTCTGTACATGCTAAGCACTCAATAGATACCATTTTTTAGTGGTATTTGCTAAGCGCTTACTATGTGCCAGGCACTGCTCTAAGTGCTAAAGTAGATATAAGGTTATCAGGGTGCACACAGTCCATGTTCCACACGGGACTTATAGTACTACTCCCCATTTTATAGATGAGGTAACTGAGGCACAGAGAAGTGAAGTGACTTGGCCAAGGTCACACAGCAGGTAAGTGGAGGAGTCAGGATTAGAACGCAGGTCCTTTGATTCTGAAGCCCAGGCTTTATTCACTAGGCCAAGCTGTTTGATTGATTTTACAGATAGGAAGCTAAGGAACAGAGAAATTAAGCAACCTACCAAGATCCCACAGCAGGCAAGCGGCAGAGCTGGGATGATGACCCAGGCCCATGCTCCTTCCACTAGGCTGTGCTGTGCTGTTTCCACAATATGCTCCCTGACCTGTCCTTGTACCACCTCTTGAAGCGTGTCTCCTACACAGTCCTTCAAGGGCTCATTACCTTTGTCCCAGCCCAGCCTGCGGCAGGTCAGTTTGGTTGAGTCCAAGGGGATGGGATCCCACCCAGCCCCGCTTCCAGGCAGGCTGCCTTACCTCCTGTGGGAGTGGGAGCCAGTCAGTAAATCATGTTATTGAGTGCTTACTGTGTGTAGAGTGCTTAGGAGAGTACAAAATAACAGAGACATTCCCTCCCACAAAGAGCTTACAGTGCAGATAGGGAAACTGACAATAAGAAGAAATAAAATTACAAATATGTACTTCAGTGCTGTGGGGCTGAGAGGGGGATGAATAACGGGAGTAAGTCAGGGCGACACATAAGGAACTCCAGATGCTTTCATGAGGTTCTGGTGACCCCTGGGCCAAGACAGCTAACAAGTAGTACGGCCTGGGGCACAGGCCTGGGAGTCAGGGCACTTGGGGTCTAATCCCAACTCTACCGCTTGCCTGCTCTGGGTGCTTGGACAAATCACTTGACTCCTCCGTGCCTCAGTTTCCTCTTTCATAAAATGGGGATGAAATGCACGCATGGTGTATGAGCAACTCTGGTAGCTGCTAGAACATTCTGGCCTCAAGAGACAATTTTGGAGACCTGAACACACCACCTAAAAGGTCCGGTGGTGGCCCCTTCAGCCCCAGATGGAGGGGAAGAGAAATGGAGGGAGGGAGGATAGAACACAGGTCAATCTAGCTGGCTGAACAGACAGTGCGCCTGCAGCACTTCGATGCTGGTTTTAAGGAAGGTAACTGTAGCAGGGCCAACAAGCAAAATCCCTCCAAGAATTCTAGTAATAGCAAGGCCACATTTTCCACCTGTGGTGGGGGAAACAATGAGCTCATCTGTTATCATTAAGTTAAACAAAAAACTTTGTTATTTTCACTTTAACCTTTCAACATCATATTAATAGCAGCTTAGCCCATTTGCCACTTTAAATATTTAGTCCACTGACTGACTAGTAGTTGTTTAGATACTTTTACTGAGGAAGACCAAGCTGTTCTTTCATTATTCCCAGACTTGAACCAAGCTTCCCCTAGTTGCACAGAAATTCTCAATATCTCAATTGTTCGGCTTTCCAAAGTAGATTCAGTTGGACTTTACACTATGAGCTCCTTGCGGGCAAGGAATGGATCTACCAACTGTTTTCTACTGTTCTCTCCCAAGTGCTTAGTACAGGGCTCTTCACCCAGTAAGTGCTCAATTACTATGATGGATTGGACTCCCTCATTCTTTACCTCTTTCTCCCTTCTGTGTCCCATTAGTAATAGGAGTATTTATTGAGCTCCCAAATGTTGTGCTGCATGGTAGTAGGTGCCTGGGGAAGATCAGAGTTAGGAAGTGACATGTTCCCTGCCCACAACGAAGTGGGGAGACAAATATAAAGAAATGAATAAGCATATATACTCGACTGCTGAGGTTTGGGTATAAATACATTCATAAGTGATAAATACATTCATAAGTGCTAGGTTTGGCTAATGGGATTATCAATTAATCAGTGGTATTTATTGTGCTTCTATAGGTACCAGGAAATTATTAGGGGAAGGCATGTTGGCGAGGGGATGTTTCCCTAAAATGGAACAAGGCAACAAACTCCCAGTGTGCGTGTACTGCAGGATTCTCCAAGAGGCCCACTTGGGAAGGAGGGGAGTCTGGAGGCCATCTGTCCTCCAACAGGAAGGGGGCTGTCAATCTTCCTGACCCCTGTGGTGCTGCTGAGAGAAGTCTTAACCTGTTCAGGGAAAAGCCAGGTTCACTTGGTCTGCTTAGCCCGTGACATAATTAGACTGGTTTACTGGGGTCGCTATGAATACTTTGGCTGTCTCCTCTGGGCCAACCCCTTCTTGCTGCCGGGAAAACTAGAAGTGAAGGAAAGGATTTACCCCAGGCTGGTTTTCTATAATTTTCTTTGCTTACTCGTAACGATAATGCCTTATCCAGCGGCAACAATTTTTCTTCCATCCCATAGGTTGTGACTGCAAAACTGAGTGAAGGCATCAGATGACTCCTGGAAGAAGTACTTATTAAGCAATGTTATGTGCCATGGACTGTACTAAGCATTTGGGTAGAAACAAGATAATCAGGTTGGACACAGTCCCTGACCCAAATGGGGCTTGCAGTTTAACGGGAGGGAGGATAGGTATTTCATCCATCCTTATTTTACAGTTGAGTTTCAGGTTGGATACAGTCCCTGACCCACAAAAGACTCACAGCCTTCTTAATCCCCATTTTACAGATAAGGTAACTGAAGCACAAAGAAGTAAAGAGACTTGCCCAATGTCACACAGCAGACAAGTGACAGAATGGGGTTAGAACCCAGGTCCCCTGACTCCTGGGCCCATGCTCTTTCCACTAAGCAACTACTTCTTTCAGGAAAGTGAGTCAGCTGTGGAGAAGAGAAATACAAAATACATGTCTGCAGTAGCCACAGGGCTACTGACGGATAACTCCTCATGTCTGAATCATTCAAACAACCCCTGTATTGGAGACACTTCAGCTGATCCACCGGCAGAGAAAGAAATTTGTCTTGAATTACTTGAAAGTACCAAATTCAGTAGTGAATTTGTACATTTGCTTCTATCGGCCTTCACCCTGCTATGTTGTTTGCCTCTCCACTGCAAGACTGCAGCCCTGACATGGTCAGGAAGCATAGCTGCCCTCAAAGCATATCCACAGCTGAAGCACTCATGCCCTCCTCCCCTGAGGCGAGAGAAAGCACAGGTCCCCAGCTTATGCAGATTGAGTGCCTTAAGCTGATTCCTCTCCTACTGAACCATTTCCTTGATTCTCCCAGAGAGTCTAGCAAAGTGGCCAGCATAAAATAAGTGCTTAATAAGCACCATTATCAATAAATTAATCCTGTTCCACCATGACTGTAAGCTCTTGATGGGCAGGAAACATGTCTACCAACTCTTTTGGACTGTAATAATAATAGTAATTATGGTATTTGTTAAGCGCTTTACTAGGTGCCAGGCACTGTACTAAGCGCTGGGGTGAATACAAACAAATTGGGTTGGACACAGTCCCTGTCCCACGTGGAGTTTGCAGTCTTAATCCCCACTTTACAGATCATGTAACTGAGGCACAGAGAAGTGAAGTGACTTGTCCAAGGTCACACAGCAGATGAGTGGTGGAGCAGGACCCATGATGATCTGACTCACAGGCCCTGCTCTTCTACAACACACTGCTTCTCATGGAGTATGTGTACTCTCCCAAGTGCTTACAATAGTGTTCTGCACACAATAAGCACTCAATAAATACCACTGATTGATGACCCTACTAAGATGACCCCGGCCTCTGCGGCTACTGAAGGAGACAGGGATCTTGTAGTTTCTGCCATCTGTCAGTACCAAGGAAGAGGAATCTGCCACCCACATTGTCATCTCACCTGCTGTCCAACCCAGTCCCACACCATGACCTCCATCCTGAGGCTGGCAGGATGATGATGGTAATGGTATTTATTAAGTGCTTGCTATGGGCCAGGCACTGTTCTAAACATTGGGGTGAAAGCTCACCTCCTCCTGGAGGTCTTCCCAGATTGAGCCCCGCTTTTCCTCTGCTCTTCCTTCCCTCCCCAGTGCCCTACTCCCTCCCTCTGCTCTACCCCCCGCCCCACAGCACTTGTGCATATATATGTACATAATTATTATTCTATTTCTTTCATTAATGATGTGTATACATCTATAAGAAACTCAGGAAAAGGCAGGAGATCTCATGGACCCAGGCCTCACTCTGTCACTGACAAAACAATTCTCAACCAGGAGCTGTGCTGGGGCCTACTAGCATTCCAGCTGCCTGAGATCCAACCCCAATGCATGGGAAAGCAGCCAGGTGCCTTCCGTCACTGATGGGTTTACAAATAGAAATGGATAGGCTAGGGAGGGACCACAAACCCTGGAGAGAGTGCTGCCATTTCTTATCTTAATAGAAAAATATCTAATCTGCCAAAAGTAGCCTAAGACAACCTCCACCTTTTTTTGCAGAATGCTTTCCTAGTCTCATTAAGTTTTTCCTACACTCAGTTTTCCTATAATGCGTGTTTTCACCACATGTTTTGGATAAAACACATTTAGGATATTTGGGAATGTTCTTCTGATAGGCACTGCTAACTGGGTAGAGTGTGCTGTGATGCTGGAAGAAGTACTTTTGTGCATGCAGGCAAGGCACATGTTGTTAGCATGGTGTTCCTTAATTGTGGGGTTTGTTAAAAAATAACTCCCATTTTATAGGCAAGATGAGCACATTAAGAGACGGACCAGAAAAAGACTCATGAAACTCTAGGGTTGGGATATCCATCAGCTTCAAACAAAAATCAAACTGCCAACCTCAAAACTATTTTGCCCACAAACATTACCCAATGTTTTATGACAAAACGTGGTCACTACGGACTAGGCATTGTACTAAACACTTATAAGTAGATCAGACATAGTCCCACAGTAATTAATTTTCACCTCGTTTTCCTTTCCTGGGCTCTCTTCAGCAAGAAAGACAATGTAATTCATTCAATGGTATTTACTGAGTGCTTACTGTGTGCAGAGTATTGTACTTAGCGCTTGGGAGAATACAATATAACAACAGACACATTCCCTGCCCACAACAAGCTTACAGTCTGAGGGTGGGGAGAGGGGTAATTCACTGTGGATCAGCACACTACTTCTGATTTTTATATTTCAGTTAATTAATTGTAGAGATTTGATCTTTAGCACTAGAGGGCTTCTGTGGGAGCACACGAGCAACAGTGGATTTACAAGAAAATAATGCATGACCAACTCTTCCTTTCTATGCCTCGCTCCCTCCATCTGCTGGCAGCAGGTGAAAATTTGTTTCAGTAAAACTAAGGTGAAATGTTTCATGTTTTCAACAGTTCTCATCTAAAATCCAATTTTAAACTGTGTGCACCAATATAAACTCAATTCCACTGGGTTTTAAATTCAGTGTAAATTTAACCCTAAAGTTAATAGGAACGCATGGAATAAAAATGTAAGAAAGACAATGATACCCCTACAGTTTCTGTTTCTGATAACCTTACCCCACATCAACCTCAGACATCTGAGCTTTACGTTCACAAACACATACTCATCAACGGTATTTGAGCACTTAATATGTGCAGAGCACTATACTAAGCGCTTGGGAGAGCAGAATACCACAGACTTAATAGACCCCTTTATGCCACTGTGCATAGTTCAAAATTTCAATGGACCAGCATAAACAATTCAGAGTTAGTGCATGATTCAACTACGTTAGAAATTTGAAAGAATTCAATTTTTCACCTCCAACTGAGGTGAAAAGTCCTTCTTTTCTCTGGGAAGTGATAAAGCGAGCAGCGTTTTTTTTAGAGATGATTAATAAAATCATAAATTTCTGCTTGACCTTACTTGAAAGGAAAGTCAACTTCCTAAGTTTTGGACTCAAATTTGGGAGAAGTGAAGGAGAAATCCGTTTTGAATAGAAGTCAACTTCACGGTTTCACCATAAGTCGATTTCTAGGGCCCCCTCTGCATATAGAACTCTTGATTTAAATTTTCCCGCACACAACAGGAGTTGTTTTAGCAGTAAAGTAAATGATTGCACTGAGCCACCTACGTTCTCCCCCACTTCTCCCAGAGATCAGGCAATATACACCAGCAGACTAATAGAGGTTGTGGTCTATGCAAACACTCCAGTGCCCTTATCTGCTTTTTTTTTTTGCCATTGTTCAGTGGGGCACTTGAGATTTAAAAATCAATGGGATCTTTGCTATCTATGTAAACATGGAATTTTCTGAATTACTACTGAGAAAAATCTCTTGAAAGTGCTTGCTGTATTGGGGAATTGAAGAAATGGGATACTGAAACTTAAAACACTGGGTCAAATGATTGAGAAGACACAAGATTTGGATGTTTCGTTCATTTCAGCTTTAACCCTCCTCCCTTTCACCCACCAAAAAAAAAAAAAAAAAAATCACAAGTGAACAGCTGTCCAGGATAAGCCTCATTTGCAAGAGAAGGTTAATAAGCCAAACTAAAAGAGAAGAGCAAACAGCTAAAGGGCACCCTACCAAACACTCTATGAAAATCAGCAGGGTCCTTTGAAATCACTAGGGTCCTAGGATATCACTAGCATCCTTGGGTCCTTAAAGATTGGTGGGTGTTATTGCAGTACCACAAGATATTATCTTTGAAAAATCCATGAAGGCAGGAGAAATCCTCAAAGATTAGGAATGGGAAAATGAATTGCCCATCTTTATAAAACTTAAAACGAATTCTTGGCTAACTCCAAGCCAGTAAGCTTAATATCAATACCTGTCATCAGAAAAAAACAGTTGACAACACCAAAAGATTTTGGGGAGAAACGAACAACTTTGTATTAGCAAACCGTGCCTGACAAATTTATTTTAGAATGAGACTGCCCAGTTAGGAGAAGCAGTAGTTATAATCTAACTAGATTTCAATTGTATTTTTGATTCCACACCACATAACATCCTCATTTATAAGCTAAGAACGTATGGTCATGACAACAACACTGTTTGCTGATTTGAGAATTACATCCAAAAAGAGGAGAGATCAACAGTTCAGTGAAAGGCTGGGGGGGCGGGGGGGTGATGGGGAGATAAATCTTATCAAGTTGTGCTTTTTTGGAATTTATTGTGGAACCTGTCCTATTCAACCCCATTATTGACTACTTGGAATGGGCTCATCCAATTTGCTCAAACTCTGGAAGTCAAGACAAACATTCAAGGTTGCTAGGAGAAATTGTGAAAAACCAAAAGCCTAGAATTTCCCAATTTCTAAGGTCACCTTAAGTTTCACTTTCAAAAAGTCAGAGAATTGAGTGTGTTTCTATTTCTTCTTTAGGTCTCTCTCCCATGATGCATTTACTTCTCTGAACAACATGATGAGTAGTTAACATGGTATTTTTTTTTTTACAAAGCTCTTGAGCTTTTTTCTTTCACTTCCTGTTTGCACAAGGAAGACAAATGATGTACAGAGTTGGGTCAGTAAACTACGATGTAATTTATGTAAAAGAATCAATAGCGTGGCTCCGTGGAAAGAGCACGGGCTTGGGAGCCAGAGGTCATGGGTTCTAATCCCAACACCACCACTTGTCAGCTGTGTGACTTTGGGCAAATCACTTAACTTCTCTGGGCCTCAGTTACCTCATCTGTAAAATGGGGATTAAGACTGTAAGCCCCACGTGGGACAACCTGATCACCTTGTATCCCCCCCAGTGCTTAGAACAGTGCTTTGCACATAGCGCTTAACAAATGCCATCATAAAAAATAAAAAGAACTTCTGAAATTAGAATGATTAGGACTATCAACTGTGGGTATTTGAGATCAAGGTGTCTTATTTATTAAAAAACACAGTTCATTTAATTGCTAATTTGTTTTTGTTTTTTTTAACTCCAGAAGGCAAAGCAAAGTCTGCCTGCAAACATTGACTGTCTTTTATTAGACCTTGTTTGTTTCTGAATCTGCTATCCAATAAAGTAAAAACCTTTACGTTAACCCCCAAATTGGCTGAAACTGCTCCATTTGGATTCAAATGACAAACAATATGAACTATGTCAACGAGCATTGATAACCAGGCCAAGAAGAGCACGGCAGGATGGTAATGATTTGAGGTCAAGTAAAATATATGTAAATGGGCTCAACCTCAACAGGGCGTCCTCCAGGCACCAGAAACGTAGTTCCCAGACTGAACAACTTTCTGTCTAACCGCCTTTCAGTCATTCCTCCTGGAAGCAAAAATAGGATTTTGTTTCCCCGATTGCTTATTTCAGCTGCAGGCTCAATAATAGTCACTTATCCTTTATGACATTTATAATGAATCCAGTGAAACCAATTCCCCTGATAGCTCAAGAAAGTGTAAAAGCAAAACAAACCATCACGATGTTTTTCTACAAGATGAAACAGATGGGGAAAATTATTCGAGTTACCTGAAGGGGGCAGCATCTTAAAGACTATGCAGAACGATTTAGTTTCAGCCTTTAGTGATAAACATACGTGGACCCCGTTTAATGATCACATAAATTGCACATTTATGATTTAAGCTACCGATCTGAATTTTAAATTTTGCAACCCATGCACTCTCATTCTGTCTCCTCAGTTTATAGAGCTACAAGTTACAAATGTTTCCCTAGTGCATTATGGGGACCATCATTATTCCTCTAGGCTGTAGGCTCCTTATGGGCAGGGAACCTGTCTACTGTTGTACTCTCCCAAGCATTTAGAACGGTGCTCTGAACACAACGCTGTACTTCACTAAATATCACTGATTGATTGGACGAGATCCATTTGCTTTCATTTTTTCAAGTTTCAGGTGACATATCATGTACACATTTTTTTAAATGACATTTGCTAAGCACTTACTATGTTCCAGGAACTGTATTAAGTGCCAAAGTAGATACAAAATAATCAGGTTGGACACAGTTCATGTCCCCAAATGGATCTCACAGTCTTAATCTTCATTTTACAGATGAGTTAACTGAGATACAGAGAAGGTTAAGTTCATTCAATCATTCATTCAATCATATTTATTAAGCACTTATTGTGTGCAGAGCACTGTACTAAGCGCTTGGGAAAGTACAGTAAAACAATAAACTGATAGTCCCTGCTCACAACGAGCTCACAATTTGGGGGGGGGGGGGGAGTGGAAGGACTTGCCCAAGGTCACACAGCAGACAAGCAGCAGGGCTGGGATGAGAGAGCACATCCTCTGACAACCAAGCCCGTGATCGTACATTGGGTGGGGAGGAGGTTATATTGTGCCTTTCCTTGCAGGACCTTACAGGGCTATATACAGATATACCACACACATACACCAAGAATACACAAAGTTGCTCATTTGGGTTCCTAAGAATTGGGCATGGGAAAGCTTAGTGAGTCCTGTAATGAATTACTTCAGTGGATTTTCGTAACGTATAGGCTGCTTTCCTGATCCTTGCTTCCCAGCAAGGCTGCAGGCATGAAGCAGCATATCCTTATTTCATTACTTGTGGAGACCCACTCCTATCATCATCAATAGTA
Organism: Tachyglossus aculeatus; assembly: GCF_015852505.1. NCBI lineage: Eukaryota > Metazoa > Chordata > Mammalia > Monotremata > Tachyglossidae > Tachyglossus > Tachyglossus aculeatus. Next base: position 56,938,110 of record NC_052072.1, read on the forward strand.
TTTATCTATTTTTTTAATTGAGCACTTGCTTTATGCCAATAGTTATTTCAGCACCCCCTACCCACTTTTGAGGTATGAGAACAAGGAAATAGTAGGCTTTCATGGAGGTAGGCACAACCTTTCTCCTCTCTGACACTTGAACTCTCTAATAGTTTTAGAGAAGCTACAGAAGCTAAGGTTAGGGAAATGTATCCATAATGATCACCAAATGTACCATATGGTATTAGTAAAATCATATATAGAATGGAAATTTCTACAAAAACTTGACATACTTTTGAATTATATTCTTTTATTTAAATTGAGCTAATAAGATAAACTCAGTGAAATCCACAGACCTGTGGCAACCCAAAAAGTATGAGTTGATATTATGACTGGATTCAGAATGTAATGTAATGAAAATTTAACTCTGGAGGTAAAATTCTCAAAGCCAATTGTGTCTCTGAAATGAGCTGGGAAAATGAGTCCTTATTGTGATGGAGAATTCCATTACAGGGAACTCAGAAGAGACTGTAAGCTCCCTGTGGGCAGGGAACATGTCTACCAACTCTGTTATACTGTGGTCTCCTAAGTGCTTGTAATAGTGCTCAATAAATGATTGATAATTCCCACCAATCTGCTTAGAAGAAAGGCTAGCACTATCCACCTGTCTCAACACTGTTATTTTTATGGTACTTGTTAAGCACTTACTAGGTGTCAGGCACTGCATTAAATGCCAGGGTAGATACAAAATAATAGAGTTGGACACAGTCTCTGTCCCAAATAGGGCTCCCAGTCTTAACCCCCATTTTACAGATGAGGGAAATGAGGCACAGAGAAGTTAAATGACTTGCCCAAGGTCACACAAGAGATAAGTGGCAGAGCAGTATCAGAGTCTAGGTCCTCTCTCAGGCCAGGGCTATTTCCACTAAGCTTCTCTGCTACTGAAGGTAGCAGGTTGAATTTACATTAGTTACTGCCATGTTGTGTGAACTTTTTTGGTACAGTGGCTACTGTAAGAAATGAAGAGAAAAAATTGTGCTTGCATGTTACATTTGTACAATGGTGATTTATGCCACTTTCAAATAATTATTTTGGCCATTTTTTTCAATTCAGTAGAAAAACAAGGAAGCAGCATCAAGGTGTGAGTGGGAGAGGATCAAAACCAAGAACTGAAAATTTTCCTTAGTGTAAAGGACAAAGGTCAGGCCTTTCTCTCTAAAGAGCAATCTTTAGAGTAGAAACGACTTGGGGTTATTCTCAAGAGAAAAGAGAAGGTAGTAGGCTGAAATAAGGGACATCAACCACGTCTGGACCATGCAGGATTTTTTTTTAAGATACCCTTTCAGGTGAAAGAATTGCCTTTGACTTGAACCTTTATAGAGCAAATTAAAAATTAAGCACCAAAATTATCTCCAATGTAATCCCCAAGCCAGCTAGCATCACCAGGAACTGCATCTGGTTGCATATCCAGTTCACTCCACCACTTGTCCTTCCTCCATCCTGATACCGAAACTCTTAGATCTGCACTCTGCATGCTGGTCAGACAGCATTTGCACTCATGTTCCACTCTGTTTCCCTAACCCATCTCAACCAATCAATCCATGGTATTTATAGTAAGTGCTTATTGGTGCTTACTGTGTGCAAAGCACCGTACTAAGCAATTGGTAGAGTGCAATATAATAATTAATTATGGTATTTAATTATGGCATTTGTTAAGTGCTTACTATGTGCCAAGAAAGTAACAGAGCTGGTAGACAAGTTCCCTGCCCATGACGAGCTTACAGTCTAGAGGAGTTACATCCCTACAACCCACGAGGAGCTCAGGCAGGCAGGCTGGAGGGGGGACAATGTGGAAAAATCCAGCACTGCCAGCTTTCTAACCATCAACTGCATCAGGGAGATGCCCAGACCAGATAGGAGATATAAAAAATGGTACACTCCCTTAAGCAATATGTCCTTTCTTCTATGTCTAAGTTTTCATCCCCATTGCAATGAATTGCTACAAAAAAACTACTACAAGCAAATAAATCCCTGGGCTAACAAACTGCAGTCACAAAGCAGGCATATTCTGTGTCATGGTTTCAGTCTGCTTTTAAATTTGCTTGGAAAACTGCAAAAACAAGTGACAAGCTGACGACTAATCAGAGGAACCCTTGACCAAAAGGGCTACTGTATCACCAGGAAGTATTAAAACATCTTCAGCTACTGTGACATGATAAAGGATGAGACACAGAAATTTTTAAAACCATTTTGAGATTCCATCACACTCATGGTATGATAACCCCTTTCTTTTTCAAGTAGCAAATCCACTGTCATTCCTCCTTCAAAAACCTTTCCTAACAACCACTTGATTTCACCTAATGGTGGCCAAAAAAAATAAAATTCATTCATTCATTCAACTGTATTTACTGAGTGCTTACTGTTTGCAGAGCACTATACTAAGTGCTTGGGAAGTGCAATTCAGCAACAGATAGAGACAACCTCAATGGGCTCACAATCTAGGAATAAGGACTCAACCTCAATATGTATCTTCAGTTACCAAACATTAAATTCTAGCTCATACAGATTCAATTTCACTCCTGCTCTATGTTTTGGTAAATGCATAGAAAAGCTATTTCAGTGGATCAATCAATTTCCTGTACAGGAATAGGCTTGAAGATGTCCCTGCACAACTGTCCCCTTAAAAGAACAAGGCATGCAAGGTGTGAGTTTTTTGGGTACTGCAAAATTATGTCAACTCTGTCAAGTTCCTTTATGTAATATATATGTGTATATATATATATACACAAATATATATTTCTTTTATGTAATATATGTATACAAACATATATTTGTGTGTGTATATATATATATATATAATATTCATATATAAAACATAAATAACTCACGTTATATCAGTCCACATCAGGGTCACAGTCAAGGGCGTACTAAACAAAAATTGTTAAGCATTTGCCTCTGCAGGAAGTGACTTTTCCTCAGAGCACCACAATTATTTGAGGCAAAATTCTGCTCCCCAAAAGTCTCACAAAATGGACTTACCTTTAGCGCATGACTTTGTTGAAAGAGAATGAGAAAACAGAAGAGCATACGTTTATCAAAATTTTCAACAGCCTGCACAAGTAATTATGTGGCTGAAACAGAGGTCCACAGTTGTAGGTATGATTTAACATACTGTTTCCCGCATCCTTTCTCTGGAGATCAAGGAAATGGTAATTCACAAAGCCTTGTTTTCTCCAATCCAAGAGGCACATCCCCTTTTCATAGAGATGGATAATGCTGAAATCCCTAGTAGGAAGAAACAGGCTAGACCCATAAGTCTCTTCTTGAATGACCAATGAAAAAAATTTAAGTTATTCCTTATTCTAGCATCATCCATTTATGATAGAGATTCACCAACCTGTACTTGAAAACTGACCTTGATTTAATGCCATCACATAGTTTTGATGTCATAATATGGGCTTTTCCATCACCATCTTTAAAAAAGAAATGCTATTGGTTAAGCACTATGTGCCAAGCACTGTACTAAATGCTGGTGTAGAAACAAGGTAATCAGTTCAGACGCAGTCCCTGTCACACATAGGGCTCGGTCTTAATCCCCATTTTACAGATGAGGTAACCAAGGCACAGAGAAATTAAGTGACTTGCCCAAAGTCTCACAGCAGAGAAGTGGCAAAACTGGGATTATAATTTAGGTCCTTCTGACTCCCAGACACATGCTCTACCCCATTAGGCCACACCACTTCTCAATAATTCTTCACTAGTGGCAAAAAGGTTACATGGGCAAGAGCTGACACCTGACACTACTTTTAAAAATGGAACTGCTCACCTTCCCTCTCAAGTCCTCTCCTTTAACGACTTTTCCTACCACAGTTACCACCACCACCACCACCACCACCACCACCACCATCCTTACTTGCCGGAAGCCAGCATTACTGCCTCATCCTTGATTCCTTACTTCTTTTCACCCCTCCCATGCCTTATGGTGTTATATACTATTTCTTGTTCCTTCACAGCATCTTCTGGATCCATCCTTCCTCCTCCAACTACACTGCTCCAGGTCCTTGCTATACCGCTACTACTGTGTCAGCCACCTCCTCACCATCCTCCCTGACTCCAGTCTCTCCTCTCTCCTGCTCATGTTTCATTCTCTGAAACTCAATATGTCCAAGACTGAACTCCTTATCTTCCCTCCCAAACCCTGCCCTCTCCCTGACTTTCCCATCACTGTTGATGGCACTACCATCCTTCCTGTCTCACAAGTCCGCAACCTTGGTGTCATCCTCGACTCCGCTCTCTCGTTCACCCCTCACATCCAATCTGCGTCACCAAAAATTGCCAGTCTCACCTCTGCAACATCGCCAAGATCCGCCCTTTCCTCTCCATCCAAACTGCTACCCCGCTGGTTCAATTTCTCATCCTATCCCGACTGGATTATTGCATCAGCCTCCTCTCTGATCTCCCATCCTCCTGTCTCTCTCCACTTCAATCTATACTTCATGCTGCTGCCCGGATCATCTTTGCACAGAAACGCTCTGGGCATGTTACTCCCCTTCTCAAAAATCCCCAGTGGCTACCAATCCACCTACGCATCAGGCAAAAACTCCTCACTCTCGGCTTCAAGGCTCTCCATCACCTCGGCCCCTCCTACCTCACCTCCCTTCTTTCCTTCTACAGCCCAGCCTGCACCCTCCGCTCCTCCGCCGCTAACCTCCTCACTGTGCCTCATTCTCACCTGTCCTGCTGTCGAACCCCAGCCCACATCCTCCCCCGGCCTAGAATGCCTTCCCTCCGCACATCCTCCAAGCTAGCTCTCTTCCTCCCTTCAAAGCCCTACTGAGAGCTCACCTCCTCCAGGAGGCCTTCCCAGACTGAGCCCCCTCCTTCCTCTCCTTCTCCCTCTCTCCATCCCCCCACCTTATCTCCTTCCCATCCCTACAGCACCTGTATATATGTTTGTACATATTTATTACTCTATTTTACTTGTACATATTTACTATTCTATTTATTTTATTTTGTTAATATGTTTTGTTTTGTTGTCTGTCTCCCCCTTCTAGACTGTGAGCCCGCTGTTAGGTAGGGACTGTCTCTATATGTTGACAACTTGTACTTCCCAAGCGCTTAGTACAATGCTCTGCACACAGTAAGCACTCAATAAATACGATTAAATGAACGATTGAATGAATTCTTCAGCTCATCTGGGTAGATAATGTGTCTGCTAATCCTGGTTTAGTGTATACTTCTAGGAGCTTAGTACCTCACTCGGCACATAGTAACCGCTTAAGTACCACTGACTGATTGTTCATCTCCCTAAAATATTGTCCTGCACTTGCCTTTACATTCCTCAAAAGCCTCCAAAGATTTTACTCATTTTCTCAGTGTCAGAGACTTACAGCCCTGCATTATAATAATAATAATGATGGCATTTATTAAGCACTTACTATGTGCCAAGCACTGTTCTAAGCACTGGGGAGGTTACAAGGTGAACAGTTTGTCCCACGGGGGGCTCAAGTCTTCATCCCCATTTTACAGATGAGATAACTGAGGCACAGAGAAGTGAAGTGACTTGCCCAAAGTCACAGCTGACAAGTGGGGGAGCCGGAATTTGAACCCACAACCTCTGACTCCAAAGCCCAAAGCCTATGCTCTTTCCACTGAGCCACACTGCTCTCTTAGTATTGTCCCTCTCAACTCACCACTCTCTTCTCCCACTACACTTCAGCTCACACTCTCCAGGTCTTCCAAACACCCACTCACAGTGCCTAGTTCTCGACTCTCCCACTCTCGGCTCACATACTTTCTCCTGCCTGGACCTCCTTTTGTCTTCAAATTCCACAAACAACAATCAATCACATGAGCAAAGGCATAACTCTTGCCATCTTCAAAAACCTTTCTACTTCCTAGGTAATATTCTCCCTATAAGCATCTCATTATTTTTACTTTCATTATTTTCCATTGCACTTTTGTATGTATTAGTTTACATATTCCATACTACTTCAGCATGTCATTCTCCTACTGGTAAACAATTTAATAAAGGTCTCCCCCACTGGACTATAAGGTCCTTTTGGTCAGTAATTACATTTTCTCTATTGTACGATGTGCTTCACACAATGCTCTGCATACACTAGGTGCTCAATGAATACTATTGACTGACTGATAATTTCTTAAAATCAGAGCAACCCAAACCTCTAAACCAACAGCCAACAGGAATGCTACTTCATTAGAGGGTAGGTGAACATTTTCAAACCCAAAAGGAAAGCATGATGTTTAAAACAAATATTTTCATTACTCTCAGTCTGTGAGTTGTCACACCAAAGATTTCCCCCCTCCCCATCCCCCTTGCCTTACCTCCTTCCACTCTCCACAGCACCTGTATATATGTATATATGTTTGTACGTATTTATTACTCTATTTATTTTATTTGTACATATTTATTCTATTTATTTTATTTTGTTAATATGTTCTGTTTTGTTGTCTGTCTCCCCCTTCTAGACTGTGAGCCCGCCGTTGGGTAGGGACCGTCTCTACATGTTGCCAACTTGTACTTCCCAAGTGCTTAGTACAGTGCTCTGCACACAGTAAGCACTCAATAAATACGACTGAATGAATTATGAATTTCCCCATACCACTGGGTAAAACATTGTGCCTAGGCTAAATTTCAACCCAACTTAGTTGAATTTTCCAACAGTAAGACTGAAATATGCTCCTGAACAACTAGAGACACTGGGATTAAACAAGTCCAATAAAGTTCACACAATCGATGTTCAATTGTTATTTGAGCATTATTTGAGTATACACTAAATAGACCATATTTGGGGGAGGGGGAGTCCTCAAGTGGGGAAAGGCAAGAAAAACAGAGACCTAGAAGACAGAAAGTCAACAGCAGGGCAATAAATCCACATTCAAATATAAATGTTGACATGATATTAGAGCTACAGCAAACAGAATTTTTAATACTTGTAAATTTCCACTCCGTTCCAACTCTACAACACAACGCTTTTAACTTCACTACCCTAGTTTAGGGTAGTGCTCTATTTTAGGGGTGCAGTCATTCACAGGAGCCACAAGGAAATGCAGAAACATTTTTCATTTTTTAAGGTATTTGTTATGGTATTTAAGTGCTTATTATGTGCCAAGCACTGTACTAAGTGCTGGGGTAGATACAAGATAATCAGGTTGGACTTTGTCCCACAAAGTCTCACAATCTTAATCCCTATTTTACAGATGAGGTAACTGAGACACAGAGAAGTGAAGTGACTTGCCCAAAGTCACACATCAGACAAGTGGAAGACCTGGGATCAGAACCCAGGTCCTTCTGGTTCCTGGGTCCATGCTCTAGCCACTATGCCATGTTGCTTCTCAAGGCAGCACACAAAAATAGTGGGGGAGAGGAGAACAGAGTCATCAGAAAGGGTCAACCCATCCAATTTATTTCTGATGAAGTAAAAGTCGGGTACCTCATTGGTAACACTGTTCCTTAGAGAAAACTGGTTTTGACTTTTGTTTTTACTTAGGATGCAGTTTTCAGAAACCAAGAATGTCATAAATTCAAGGACTGCCAGCATAAGTACACACAAGTAGAAACACTTCCTCAGTTGGATGATGTTTTTGGCATAAGGTAACCAGCACTGTCAGTGCCAGGTAAGTGCGGAGAAAAGGTAGGCAATGATGTTCCCTTCCCCCACTGCAGCCAGCTGTTCGATGGGTTTGCAGGGCAGCCTCCCTTCACTCCGCTCCTTTGGGTTCCCTCAGGTTACACTCCCTGCTTCTGCTCCAGAAACCCTCAGGGAACAGTCTGTGGGTGGCAATGACCTTGGATTCCACTGGGGTGGCCAAAATGGAAGAAAGAGTGAACAAGAGGGGTAGTATTTCTCTACACTTATCTCTGGCTGTCACTGGCTTTCTGCCACAGTCACTGCTGCCATGGCTGCTCCTCTAGACTGTAAGGACATTGTGGTCAGGGAATGTGCCTTCCAACTCTTGGTATATTGTACTCTCCCAAGTGATTAATACCTTGTTCCACACACAGTAAGTGTTAAGATGATAAAATATGATTAAATATGATCAATCGATTGATTGTCCCTTTACCCCTCATGGCCATTGTGAGATACCACTAGCCCTCCTTCAGAAGATGGTTATCACCCCACCTAATTTAGGGCTCCTAGTTTTCTTAATATACATTAGCCTTAATGACACATTCAGATAATTATCAGGACAATCTCCAACAAGGGAAATTGGCCAAACTAAGAACCCATCTCCTTGAATCTGTCACTAATTTAAAAATTCACTGGAATTTATTGAATGATAAAGATAGCTCTGTGTTCATCAAGCTTAGGGATGGTACCCATTAGAAAGGGTGACTAATCAGACAAAAGGCAGGAAAAAAAATCCAGAGCAAGACATGGTAGATTATAAACAGGAGGAAGTTTAAAAGGGTCAGGTTCCATGAAACAAAAGGCATTCTCACCAGCATGGCTGATCAGGCTGACTCAGATGATGTAATCTGTTCAACTATTCCCTCTCTAAAGTTCAGAATGGCTTTCTTCAACTACCAGCCAGGGTAGAAGGTGAGAAGCGAAATGTCTTTTCCATTATTACATAGCAGACATTGACCACTCCTATGTAGCAAAGCACTTTTTAACTGCTGATGTTGGTCCTGCTCCACACAGAGGTCACAATCTAAGAGGTGGGGATGACAGCATATCCCTATTTTACAGATGGGGAAACTGAGTTTCAGTGAGGTTAAGTGACTTGCCCATGGTCTCACAACAGGTCAGTAGCGGAACTGGGATTAGAGCCCAGGTCTCCCAACTCCCAGCCCCATGATCTTTCTAGCCTTGCTGCTTCCTTTTCAATTTCAGTGCTACTTGCAATCAAAACCCACCTTAGACGATAGCACAAACACATGCAAATTACAACTTTATCAAATGTGTTCTGTCTTCACACAGGCTGGCCTAGGAGAAGATCTGTTCAGAAGCTCTCCTGGGAGATGAAATCCTGTTCGTCTAAATTTGGGGGAATCCAAGTCAACTGTGCCTGGGCCCTCCACAATTCAAGCCCAGTATACATTATCCTTAACTTTTACCAAAGAGACAGGGCTGACTTCCTTTTTAAATGGATGAGTAGCTAGTGGTAGCAGCAGGAAGGTTAAATACTCACTTAGATATCCTAATGTTTAAACTGCCCTCCCACTGAGAATGAGAAAGAAAATGCTCTTCTTTCCCCTTGTCCCATTCATCCCCTTTCCTACCTCCTCCCCAGCCTTCTTCCCAGTTAATGGTGCCCAGTCAACAGGGTACAGGACAACGGGCCACCACAGGTTCTGGACAATATAGATCTCCTCTCCTGGGCAGAGGAGTGGGTAGAATGGAGAATAGGGAAAAAGTCCTCTAGACTGTAAGCTCACAGTGGGCAGGGACATGTTTACTAACTCTATTGCACTGTACTCTTCCAAGCGCTTAGTACAGTGCTCTGCACATAATAAGCTCTCGATAAATACCTCTGAATGATTACCATTCCAGCCCTAGGGAATTCTCTCCATTTTTTCCCCTGGAACTATGACCTCAAGAAGATTGCATGAGTTCTTTTGCCCATCTCTCCCCCCACCCTCCTTCGCCCCCACCTTCCCTCCCCCCCCCCCCCACACACACACATATACACATACATACAATCTCCTAGGGTGATCCTATAGAGCCCTGGAGTCACCTGATGATTTGGAGGTGAGGCACTCTGGCTGCTGGGTGACCTTCTAGCCCAGTCAGAATGATGAGCCACAAACACTTTTGATTAAACTACCAAACCAGCCACAATGTTAGAGCTATATAATCATTTCAGCATGTGGCTTCCACTTCCTTTCATGTGACTTTGTCAGCACTGAAAGGAGAAATGTTGTGAGGGCAGAGAAGCAGTCAGTTGTAAACACACATTAAACCTAAATTAAAAATCCTGGGCAGGATAAAGAGGAATGAACCAACAAAACCCAGCAGATTTCCCAGGCCACCCCAAACGGGCAATTTTCACTGCACTGTAACCCTGCCATGAAGCAGCCAGTTACTGAGGTAGCTGACCAATGTAGGATCTCAGATGGAGATGCTTACTAGTACAAAGGCAGATTGTTTTTCACTCTGTTGGGACTTTGAGTTCCATTCCCATTTACTTCAATGTTCTGTCAATCATCCTCTAAATCAGCTATCTCTAAGCCCTAGAACTAAAGGAAATTTAGGAAATACGAAGGGTGGAAATAGGAAGGGTAAATGGGTAGGGCATAGAACACTGCTTGATTTACTGTATGCACTTTACAAATACCATTATTATTAAGGGGGAGATGGATGAAATAGGACCTTAAAAAAGGCTTTCAGACTATTCTAATTTATTTTTCCTTCATTACATCACTGTTAGTCATCCAAATTCAGAAAATCCAGTGAACATCCAGAACCCTTCCTTCAAAGAAAATTAAGCACAAACTCTAAATCTGATTTTTTCATTAGGAAAAGAAGGAGATTTCCAAGCATGGAAAGAAAGGAAAAAGTAATAATTTGGGCACTTGGAGCATATGTGCTAATTTTTCAAAAACATACAAAGAAAAAAAAACAAGGAATTCCTATAGGATAAAAATGAATGGCAAAGAAATAATCACCTGAGCTACTACATAAATGGAGAAATGATTTCTATTCATTACTATATAATAAACAATTTAAAGGCAAATATTTAAAGGTGTTGACTGATCAGTTACTATGGGGCAGGTACCGTGCTAAGTCTTGAGGTAAGTAATTCAGACATGGTGTCTATCTTGTGATAGGGTCATAATCTAAATAACGAAAAATTGGCATGTTGACAAAGAAGCATTATGAATAATATCAATTAAACTGACCAAAATATCAACGTTAAAAGAATTACCTGCCGCACTGGCAAAAATCAATGTTAACTATTACAATATTCA